>NC_141386.1:4368934-5575590 GCF_017979445.1 Akebia trifoliata | reverse complement strand
AATATGAGTCTTAGGAACGTGACCCTATATATATATATATATATATATATATATATATATGGGTCCCGTTCAGCACCCAACCATTTACCCAACAATTTGCCTAATATGTTTTGTCCTACATGGGTTAGAAGTTTTGGAATAGGCTGATTTTTGGTAAGGATGATCTCTATGGTGAGGAGATTATCCTCACCAAAAATCAGCCCATTCCAAAACTTCTAACCCCATCACAAATGGTTTACAAAAAATGGACAGTCCACGATTTTTCAACTTGTAAACATGGGGTTAGAAGTTTTGGAATGGACTGATTTTTGGTGAGGATGATCTTTTAACCATAGAGATCATCCTCACCAAAAATCAACAGCTAAAATAGTTGGGGAATTAAAGTTGGGTTGATGGTAATGATGATATCAATGCAATGTGATGTCTATTACCAAGATTGGAATCTTTTTCCTTTGTTTATTTATTTATTTTTTTGAGTGGGGTGGGGGATGCTGATTTCAAATTTTTTCAAAGGCTAAGTTTGGGTTTCGGTTTGGTTTTGATTGGGTAGGAACTGGGTTCGGTTTGGGTTTTGGTCCAATTTGTACATCCCTACTTCTCTCCAGACATGACTATGTATTTTTCATTTAATTAGGTATATTCACACAAGCAATGGATTGAAAGAAAAATACAAATTTACAAAACTTAACATAAATGCATACAAAATTTCACATAAATATGTTTACATGCATGATGATACATGAATATGCATATGAGCATACATAAATATACACATTTCAACATATTAATGAATCAATAAAAACCACCAAGGGTAAGAAAGCTATACATTTCACTTAAAAAATACTGAAAGAGCATGATACCTGTAGAGGTCGATTATTGATAAATCGATCTCGATTATGATTTCATCATTCAATCAACAAAATAATAAAAAAACATGGAAAAATAGAAAAAACATGGATTTTTTACATGGTTCGACAAACGTGCTTACGTCCACAAGTTCTGGGAGCCGTTTCATTATTAATCTCATGGTTACATATCCTCTTCACCTCCCCTCTGTCTTTTTCTACCTTCCTCCCATTCTTTCTAGCCCTTTTACAATGACCTCAAGGCTTTTAAATAGAAAAATCCTAAAAAGAGTCTTAACCTTAATTAAGTTACAGTTGACCATATTACCCCTTATCCAAATTAATAATTATATAAAAAAGAAATAATTCTCTTAAATTGAGATTATTCCTTAATAAGATAGAATTCTCTTCAAATGATACCATGTGTCTATCTCAAGATGCATGTTGATGGTGCGGATGAACGATTCGGATGAGAGATGATTTTATCCCTCCATAATACCAATCAATAAAATAACTGTTGTAGATCTTGATATCAACATACTATACTACCATTAAAGATAAATTAATTTTTTTAATTAATATCCATATATGTGGATTTTATTTTTTAGTGTACATGTAATAGAACAATCCCATATCCGTGCTTTAATAAATGCAGTTGGAGGGTTTATATTGCTTTAAACAATTTAACCATGATATGTTCTCCCCTTCAAGAACCCAATTTCAGTAAAGAAGAATAGTTTGTGGTAAGGTTAACATAGAAGCAAAGTATGGGCAGTCCTAATGTACATTTTAAGTTAGAAGATAATCCCTCCAAACTAAAAATTAATCTGTTAAATATGTTGCATATTCGAAGGTAAGGAAATTATCAGAAAATTTCTCCAGTCACATGTATGTTCTTTCAAATGCCTAAAGTATAAACATTAATTGTTTTGAAAATAACAAGGAAAATGGAATTTACAATGGCAGATCATATGTAAGAGTGAAATGGATATTTATTAGCTTGTTAACGGTTGGGTTGGGGTCCACAAACATCCCCGATCACTTTCCAAAATAAAAAAGAAAATGGAAATTGAGGAAGTACAAGTAATTTATTTATTTATCTTTTAATTTGTAAGCTAGACTACCCAAGACATCAATGTTTGCACTACATGGAAAAAGGGTATATTCGATTACAAGATCTACTAAATTTGGCTACATCCAAGAAAATTTGATGAACCTTAGTGTTGAAAATTTACTCCCTTTTCACATAGTGTTACATGACAATATGTCATCATGTTGAAGTATGGATCAAAAATCATTTAGGTCCATTTATTCAAGTGGGGCCCACCTTCTATTTAATAAAGAACCCTCCACTGGGAGTTCCAAAGAATTTAGAATAATTTAATAAAAAACCCTCCATTGGGGAGCTATCCAAAAGTTAAAATTTTCTCATTTTACACAAGTTTAAAAAAATCAAAATAAAACCTAATTAAAAAATTAATTAAAATCTTATCTAAACCACTTAACAGATTAGTTAGAGATAGACATTATCTCTTAGAGACCTAATTAAATCCAAATCTGATCATAAAACTCTTTAAAAGGGAGCTTCCATCACCTAATTTCATAGGTTTTGAGAAACCCTAGAAACCTAATGTCAAAAACTCTCATAAACCTTCCTTAAATCCTAAATCTAGAGTCCCAAGTCAATACTTAACCCCCAAACCTTAATTTTCAGTCAAAAAACACCTAGAAACCTTTAAAAACATCACAAAAAATCATAAAAGTATCCAGATTTAGAAGAAGAATGTCTCATTTCGAATATCAGACGTAGATCTAAAAATAAATATAAAACGAGAAGATTCATACGAGGAATGTTCACCGTCAATTTTTAAGAAAATCATCATCGTAATCTAGAAACACAGCGGCATCTCTAAAAAAAAGGTCTTAGAAGAGTGATTATATAATGGAGAAGAAGGAGAGATGAATTATGAGAGAAGATCCATAGATGCTTGAGTGAATCCAAGTTAGACCTCTTTAAGGGTATGGTTGATTGCATGGAATATGACTTTTCATGGAATTTGAAATCCATGGAAAAATAGTTGTGGAAACTAGGTAGGGTTGGAAAATCAAATTCCATTGTTTGATTTTACTTGGATAAAATCATGAAAAAAAATATGAGAAAAAATAAGAAGAGGAGAATGAGAAAGAAGATGATAGGAGGGGGAGAGGAAGAAGAAAATGAGGAGGAAGAGGGAGGGGGGAGGATGTGGCGACGGTGGCAGCTGCGACGATGGAGACAGTGGCAGCGACTATAAACACCCCATTTTTGCATTTGCCTAATTCAACAATTCGTCACCCGATTACCATGAATTCCTAATTATGAGCGTAAAGAACTCGAAGGCTTATGAGTATTGTCCTTGATTCTTTCCGTTTCCACTCTTTCATCTCCCCTACTCGTCACGACTCGACATAGAAATTTATGCACGCTTAAGATCGCTATGCCTTATACCCGATTTAGCAAGCACATACATTTTAGGTTCGATACACAGTTCGATAACTTAGAGACCTCGTTATGCTAAGAAAATGCAACTTTGAAACATGTTGGGACTGAAAGAAACCTCACGCCAGAATTTGTAAAAATCTGCAAAAATCAACAAAATGACGAAAATACCCTTCATAAATTTCTGACCTCCGAAAAATCTCGAAAGTACCTCCATTGCACTCAAAATGTGATTTCGAGTCTAACGAGACCCAAGTCGACGAAAACAGAGAACTTTCCGAAAAATCACAAAACTGACCAACATACCCTTTAAGGTCCAACTTTGACCTAGAGATCCTAATTCTTGGGAAAACATGACAATTAAAATCTAATAAAAAAATCAAACTCAAATTAAAAAAATTAAACAATTAAAATTTAAAATCTAATACAAATCATATTCAAAATTCAACAATTAAAATTTAATCTAATAAAAATCAAAGTAAAAAAATTAAACAATTAAAATTTAAAATCTTAAATTCAAATTAAAAATTAAATCCGATCAACCAACAAATTGAAATAATAAAAAAATCGACCAACAAATTGAAATTAAAATCAAATTTCTCCTGACCAATTAAATTGAAAGTGAAACTCAATCACAAATTCAAATCGATTGACAAAAAATAAAATCTAAATCAAATGGCCAACTAAAATTCAAATTAAAAATCTACTCAGTCAATTAAAATTTAAAATCAATTTAAATTTCAAATTAAAAATTAATTAACCCCTTCAAAATTCAAATTAAAAATTAGAAATCAAATAATTAAAATTCAAATCGAAATTAAAAAAAAACAAATATCGATCAATGAAATTCAATGGACCAATCAAGTAAGATTTAAACAATTATCATCGTACTACGAGTAGCACGGGATAACCACCCTTATTCTTTAGAGAAAGAAAGAAGGCAATGTGTACAAAAGAAAGAGAAAATGTTAGAAAGTTTTGTTTTATAAAACGTAGGACTTCTTCTCGTTCTTCTTCCTCTCTTAAGTCCTTAGGCTCTTGGAACTCTTTCTCTGGATTCTCTCTCACGCACGTCTTTCTCCTTGCTACATTTCCTTCTCCAATGGCTCCCTCTTCTACAGGCTAATCTCCCTCCTCCTTTTGAACTCTCTATGTCATCTTCCTCTCCTCTCTCATTCTCAGACCTACTTCTTCTCCAACGAAGTTGCTGGAACAGCCCTCTTTTCTTGCTCACGTTCTGCCCCACAACAGCCCACATCACTTCCATTGCAGCACCTTCGATAGCCCATTTTATCTCCATCACCCCTCTTGCTGCCCTCTTCATCATCTCCATTGCAGAACCTGCAACTTTCACCTCTCTATTATCTCTCTCACCATTCTCTCACGTTTTCCCTTACAGCAACAGCCCTTTCCCTTCGTCTCTCTCTATTCTGGACAGCAACCATGTCTTTAGAAAGACCACCCACATTTGAGAGGCTCTCTCTCTCATTGGGCAGCAACTACAAGATCCTCTCCTCCATGCTTCTCCCTTGAATCTGCTCTCTCCTACCTCTCCATTGACACTAATGTCTCTCACCCTCTCAATCTCTCAGACTCTTCTCAATGGTCTCTCATATTTCTCTGAACACCCAGCACAGACGTTCTCAATCATCAATCTTTTAGTCTCCACATTTTGAAGTAAAAACAGAGCACAACCAGCAGCCATTAATGTGCTCCCCTTTCTTCTCCATTCTCTTTATGTTTCAAAGGAGGACACTCTCTGTGTGTTGCACGTCCACCTCATCTCCATCTTGAATTTGTTGCCCCTTTGCTGCACTCATCCCCATCTTCAACTCGCTGCTGTAATGCACCCTTGCTGCCCAACACAACGCCCCTCTCTCTTTGTCCGTTCTCATCTCTCTCTGCCCTCATCTCTCTAATCTCCGTAACAACGAGTGCTCACAGGTCATTGAGTTCTGCCTAAAGGAATCGATTCATACTATTTCATTCTATAGGTAAGTTTTTCTTTTTCTTTTTTTTTTCTTTTTTTTTTGATAAATAGCAATATATTCATATGAAAAAAAATAATACTAATCCAGTCGAGGTGACCAACCTAGCAAGACCTTACAAACAGACGCTACTCACCAGAAATACAAAGCATCCCATCCCAGTTATAGATAAAATCCTCGAAGAAAATCCCCTTAAATACTCTAAAAACTTTGGACCAACAAAACAAAAGGCCCAAAATGGAAATAATCATTTCTGTGCCATCTTTTTGATTCCCCTCAAAGATACGCCTATTTCTCTCCCGCCACACCCCCCAACATATTGCGAATTGTGTAATACTCCAAAGTAACCTCTTCATGCCACCAAACGAACATCCACTCGATGTCCAACTCGTGAAAAGGTCCTTTATTATTTTGGGCAAGCAAGTTAATATACCAAATAACTTAAGGAAATGTGCCCAAATTCCATACGTGAATTTGCAATGAAGGAGTAGGTGATCTGAAGATTTCCTATTGTCCATACATAGAATGCAACAGCTTGCCCCATACCACCCACGTCGCATCAAAAAATCTGTCGTTTGGATCCTTCCTAAAGAAGCTGTTCATGTGAAGAAGGCAACTCTATTTGGCACCTTTGGGCCCCAAATTGATGCATATGGGAAGGAGATATCACTATCATCATTACACAAGGACTGGTAAAAAGAACGTACCAAGAACCTACCATCCTTGCTTGCCATCCACTCTCTCTCATCCTCCCGATCCCTACAGAGTTCAAAGCATGAAGCAACATCAATTACTCTACCAACCTCTGGCAATTCTAAGCTGTCAAGACCCCTTCTGAAACCAAAGTCCCAAGCCCATTCGCCGCCTACCAATCTTCAGAAGGCTATGATAGGAAACCCTTTTTTCGCGGATATGGAATACAAAGAAGGAAACAACTCCATAAGGGGCTGATTATTGCACCAAATATCCTCCCAAAATCTTACTTTGTTCCCTTGACCCACTTTGAATTTAAGCCTCGACTTGAATAGAGAAATGGTCTTCATAATACCTTTCCACATCCCACAACCATACGGGTGTCTAGCTGGGCCACTCTCCCACCCTGTTCACCTAGCCCCACATTTTCCTGCTATCACCTGTCTCCACAAGTTATTGCCATCAGACCCAAACTTCCATGACCACTTCCCCTTCAACGCTAGATTCATTGTTCCGAGTCTTCTAATCCCGAGGCCACCCTTTTTCTTGTCTGAGCAAACTTGCTTCCAATTAACTAAATGATGTTTTCTACCCCCACCTTTGTCATGCCATAAGAAATTACGAAACAACTTGTTTTGCCTTAGCTCCACACTACGGGGCAAAGTCAACACAGATAGAAAATAGACTGGGATACTAGATAGGACACTTTTAATCAAAGTCAACTTGCCCCCCCTTGGACAGATAATTTCCTTGTCAAATCGCAAGTTTTTTCTCAACTCTCTCTACTATCGGCTCCCAAATCGACACCATCCTGTATAGGACCCCCAACGGAATCCCCAAATAAGAGGAAGGCAAGTTATCCATATGCCAGCCCAACGAGGCCGCAAGTAAGGAAACACACCTGACCTTGTCGACCGGAAGTACCTTGCTTTTCCTCATATTAATTGGGATGCCTGACACTGCTTTGAAGCAACATAACAGACCACCAAATCTTCTTATCTACTCCATGGAATCATCTAAGAAGACTAGTGTATCATCCGCAAACTGAAGATGGGAAACAGTGACGTTGCCTGCTCCTACTGATAACCCTGAGAAAAAACCATTCACCACCCCTCTTTCCACCATCTTCCCGAGTGATTCTACCACAATGATAAATAAAAAGGGGGATAAAGGGTCCCCTTGCCTAAGACCTCTAGTGTTCCTAAAGAAGTCGCAAGGCGACCCATTCACCAAAATCGAGAAGGACGGGGAAGACACACACATCATAATCCACGAGACCCATCTTCCACCAAAACCCATTCTCCCCAACATGTATTCCAAAAATTACTAGTTAACGTGATCATAAGCTTTCTCAAGATCTACCTTGCAGACCACCCCTACTTTACCTGACTTCAATCTAGAATCAATACATTTATTTACTATTAAGACCCCATCTAGAATCTGTCTCCTTTTAATGAACGCACTCTGATTATACCCTATCAGTCCTTGAATGACACCTTTTAATCTTTTAACAAGGATGCTCACGATGATTTTGTAATTAGTATTCACCAAACTGATGGGCCCAGATCTTTGATGTCTTCTGTTCCCACCACTTTAGGGATTAAAGCAATGAAGGTACAGTTAGATCCGGGGTCAAGTATTTTATCTCTAAAAAACTCCTCTATGACTGCGATGAAATCTCTTTTGATGGTCTCCCAACATGTTTTGTAGAATTATATAAGAAAACCGTCTGGCCCGGGTGCCTTGTCGCTCTTCATGCTTGAGATGACCTCTCAAATCTCCTCTTCTTCAACCGGCCTTTCTAACCAATCGCGTTGCAGCTCAGTGACTCTATCAAACTGCAATAAATCTGGTTTTGATCTAATACAGTTGTCATCGGAGTATAGTTTTGAGTAAAAATCTACAATTCCTTTAGTTTTGTAATCCGATTGTTTCTATTACAAGCATTTGCCATACTGTGGAAGAACTTCGTATTTCCATCCCCTTCTTTGAGCCATCTAGATCTTGATTTCTGTTTCCAACTAATCTCCTCCATAAGAGCCAATCGTTGGTACTTCTCACGAAGATTGATCCTTGTTGCCTTGTCTCTCATCGACATCAAATTTGACTTTTCAATTCAGTTCAACTCCTCGATTCTTAATAAGGCCTCTTTCTTCTGTACATCCACCCTTCCAACTGATTCCTTGTTCCATTTTTTTAAAGCCTCCTTTAGAGCTTTCAGCTTCTTCCTGAATACTTCCCCTGTTGTTCCTGCAACCGCAAAACTTCCCCACCAATCAGCTACCAATTCTTTGAAATTATGTTGTTTCAACCACATAACTTCGAACCGGAACGGGCTAGGACCCCTATTAAATGGCTCTGCTTCTAATTGTATAGGGCAATGATCGGATACTGGGTTGGGAATGGCTGTCTGAACAATCTGACAAAATAACTGAGCCTAATCGTTTGAAACAAGGAATCTATCCAATCTGTTGAGGGTGGGCACCTCATGGTGATTGGACTATGTGAACCTTCTACCCTGAAGAGGAATATCTACTAAATTATTTCTATTCATAAACTCCTCAAATATCCTCATCCTTGATGTTATCCTCGACCCCCTTTCTTTTCACAAGTGAATCTAGTGACGTTAAAATCTCCCCCCAGACACCACGGATGGTTCCAATACGTTCCTACATCATCCAATTCCTCCCAGAATTACTTACGTTCCCATTCCTTGGTAGGACCATAGAACCCCGAAAACACCCAACTATCTTCATTTCCTACACACCTGAACAAAATTGAAATCGAGAAAGCCCCCACTAAGGAGTCTTCAACCTCAATCAGCTTCTTGTCCCATAACACCCACATCCCCCCTGCTGTCCCATTCACTGATAGGTACTTCCAACCCATGTTCCAAACACTCCAGATATCCCGAAGCATCGCCTTACCCACTTGACTCAACTTAGTTTCTTGTAAGGTTACAATGTGAGGTTTGTACGACTAAAGCAATGACTTAATCAAAGCTCTTTTGGTCTTATCGTTAATCCCGCGCACGTTCCATGATAAGAGCCTAATCGACATTTGTAACAATAATATTTCTCTCACTTCTCAAGCCTAAGGATGTCCCAACCTTAACAAGATCCCCTGATCTCTGCAATTCCTGAACCTCTTTAGCTAACTTGGCCCTTAATTTCTTCACTCTACTATCATCACCCACCTCTATTTCTTTCCCTTTATCCAAACAGTCCTGCTGTCTCATTTCTTCCTGATCTTCCCCAGTCCTGAGAATATACTCTACCTCATCCCCAATATTGACTTGTTCCTCATCTAACAGTTCTTCCTCTCTAATTATTGAATCGTAGTTGTCCCCAATCTCATCTCGTTTCTTTAGTGCCAGTTCCAGCAAAATCCCAGCTCCTTCCGTCTGTCTTTCTGCCACCAACCTGGCAGACCAACTAATGTCGTTCAAATTATTAACAATCCAGTCTGCAAAAACTTCCACAACCTAAACTTTTGATCTCCCTCCGCCCCAACTCCTCGAATTCTGCTCAAACTCTGTCATATCCAGGTGGCAGGTTTCTATAACTGTATCCTCCTGCATCATACCTTCCTTAGCAAGCATAGTAATATTTTTACCTTCTATAGGCACCCCACTGCTCCAGCAGTCCCTTCGTCGATTAGACCTTTCAACGGATTGGAGAAGTTGTAGGAATCTGCCCTATCTTGTGGCACCCAATCCCCCTAATCTCACGTTGTCATCCACTACTTGTGGCATCCCCTCGTACCCTAACCATTTTTTTTTATTTTCTGTTATCTTCTCAAATTCACCAGTCCCGGGCATTTCTGAATTGAGCATGTCTTGTAGCAAGTCTTTCTTTAAGAATGCAACAACATTATCCTTAGTCATTGTGAGTTTAGGAGACTTACCAGAACCACTTTCACCAACCAGTAAGTCATGTTCTGTCAAGGTCGTGTCCCACGGGCCAACTGTGTCCGTTAATTGTAGCATAGCTCTAACCCTTCAATGATCTGAACCTTCAACGGGCTGGAGAACCTGGAACGAGCCACTCTGATCCGTGGTGCACAAACCCCCTCTCCTCAGAACGTCAACCATCTCTTGTGGCAACACCTCGTACCTGTCAACTGTATCCCATTTACTATTGTCTGATTACATTGTAGCTTTTCATCTAAGGCCATCAACGATTCTCCCTCTACCATCAATGTAGACGATGGGTAACCTGTTTCTGCGATAGTTTCATTAGATTTAGCCTTATCCAAACCACCCATCACAGCAAGCTCCATCTTAAGCATATCCTGTAAAAGATCACTCTCTAAAAACAAAACACTTCTATTCTTCGGTACTAAGACCTCTAGAGATCTACTAAGCTCAACATCTCCAGCCTATAATTCACGTTCTGAACTAGTCAAAGTTGATGGGCCAATTTGATCCTCTAAAGGAAACACCACACTGTCGGGCTGAATAACTCTCGTAGGCTCGGCCCAACCTGAAACTGAACAGCAGTTGTCCATGAGACTCGGCCCAATCTAATCAGCGTTCGTGGGCTTGGCCCCTACAAGCATGGCGGGCCCTAACGAAGCAGCTCTCAAATCTACGTGTCTGCTTGAAGCGCTTGTCCCATTCATATCTGCCATGATACTCGGCCCAATTAGATCATCGTTCGTTGACTTGACCCCTGCTGGCATTGTAGGCCTTAACGATACAACTCTCAAACCTGCATGCATGCTTGTTGCGTATGTCCCATTCAAATCTACCATGGAGCTTGGCCCAATTTGAGCAACGTTCATGGGCTTTGGCCCTGCAAGCACTATTGAAACATCACCCAACTCTGCATGATAATTTGGAGCGTATGTTCCATTTAAATTTGCCACGTGACTGATGGTCATTGGTAGCATTTGTTGTGTTGCACAAGTGTCATCGTTTGGGTTCACCACCAATTCCTTCTCCCAACCAAATTGTTTGTTTGTTTCACACATCTCCTGACTGACAACTACTACCTCCTTTCCTTTATTTTGATGTGCCAACTCTAAATGCAACTCCTCTTGCCCCACTATTACCTTTGTAGAATTTGAAATAACATTAATTGCACCTGACATATTCTACTGGGATAATGCCACACCACTATTGCTTACTCCAGGCTTCATCTTCTCCAATCCATCAACCCAATTTTCAGCAACTCTAATGCCCACCACTATGCAAACACCTCTAGTTGGGATTTTAACCCAACTTGGGATATCTAAAGCCCTCTACTTTACTTTGATGCTTGTCGTTGTGAGATCCACCAATAGCCTTGTAGACTTTTTCACTTCTAGCAGTCCACCCAACAAACCACCGATGAGATCGAAGGACTTCGGTTCCCATCTATGAAAAGGAAGTCTGATAATGTCAACCCATGTACCCGCCTGCTCCCACCAATACGCAATACTATTGTAGTTAGCAAACCATGCTCTCAAACCAACTACAACATCTTGAATTATTAGTTGTTTTAAGTTTCTAAAGACAGCAAAGTCTTTTTTACCGTGACACAGAAATATTCTTGACTTGAACCCACACGACCTTAGAGTAATCTTGAAAAGGTTTGAGGTCATTGAGTTAACAACTCTTGCCACCTCCTCCCAACAAATCTTTTGATCTCCAGCTTCACAAATAATCGCCCACCTCCAAGCACCAAAGTTATCTGAGTATCCAACCTCATTGGTTGATGTTGGTGACTTCTGCAAGTTACTTTTATTATTTGCAAACTCAGTCCTACCATCAGCCCTTTTTCCTTCCAGAATAGGCATCAACTGCACCTCCTCTAAGTAATGCCTCCGATAGATTATCCCACCCTATACCATCCTTACCTTCGGGGATCATTAAGGATGGGAACCATCCTTACCCTGAGAATTCATATATTTTTAAAAATCGTCCATATTCATTCTCGTAACCTCGTGCCATCTTACATTGCCCCATTACTGTCGATTTCTTCCAAAATAAATTTTTTGAACTCCATTTCTTTGCATCTACCAGAATCTGCGCCAACCACATGCGTTCCTCATCAAACAACACGAGTTCCGAGCCACCCTTGTCCCTTCTCTCCACTATCCGTGTAGCTAGATTATTTTTCACCCAACATTTCTGAACCTCAAAAACCTTCTGATCCACCTGTGCTAGAGATGCCCTCCCCACCAACGAGTACCCGTGCTTCATATCTCAATTCTCACTCAATCATACACAGAAATCTTCATCAAAATAGCCATAAACAACGGGCTTAGAACCTCACTCAGTTGGTCTTACCCATTTCTTTATCTATTATTATTATATATATTTTTTACTTTGCACGTCGGTAGGATTAGGAGAATTTTTCAAGTTTTTTATGCTTCATTTATTTTAGTGCATTGATAGGTTTGTGGGATATTTTTTCTATGCATTTTGTATGTTTTTATATCAACAAGATTAGGAAGAATTATTCTATATTTTTATTTTTATTTTTTGCATATCAATAGGGTTAAGAAGGTGTTTATTTTAGATATTTTCTCTAGATTTTATTTATTTTGTCTTCACATATTGATAGGATTAAAAGAATGTTTTTAGGTGTTTTTCCATGTTTTCATTTGTTTTTGCATTTCAATAGGATTATGAGAATAGTCTTATATTTTTTATTTCTCTTTGCATATTGATAGGATTAAGAGAGTATTTTTTTATTTATTTTTTGCATCTTTTTTATGAGTTTGTGATGACATGATCTTCGTGTCTAGGCCTGATGGCCCTATGTGATTTTTTTACAATGAATTTGGGATGAGTTGGTGATGAGTTTAAAATTATTCCACGTGATTAATGTACCCCTTGACTTGATAAATATGCATGTCGTTGAATGATAATGGTTTTGAGAAAGATTGAGAATCAAATACGTATGTCCGTTTGGTCGATTTAAAAATTGGATGAATGTAGAGTTTCTTTTGCATTATATATACTTCCAATTCGGTGATTTGTTGTGAATTCGTGATTTTCTACATTGAGACTCCATGGTCTAATCCTTCTTTGAAAGTTATAAATTGCTAGAATTTCTTACTCAAATTTACTATTCGAAAAAGGTGTGAACAAAGTTTACATTAGAAAATTCATATTTGAAAAGTTCACATTCATGAAAATTTAGGGGGTTTCTAATTCGAAAATTTACACATTTTTTAAACTTTCTATTTCGGAGAATTTATTTTACTAAACTTCCAATTTGGTAACTCATCATATAATTTTCAAATTCTAGATTGGGAAAATTCAAATTCCTAATTTAGAAACTTCACAATTTTCCAATTTAGTAGTTTTGGTATTTTTGATTTTTTTTTTTTTTTTTTTTTTTTTGAGAATGTTTCGGGAGTTTTCTATTTTGGATAATTTTGAAACATTGCTATGTGAATTCTAGAATGTGAGATGCAATTCAAGGCTTTTTCAAAGTTCCTTTTTTGTTCGAAATTCAAGAGAAATCATGTAATAATTGGAAGATCTTAATCATAAGATTTGTTTGGCCAACCCGATGTAAATTGATGATGAGAATTGGACCATAGTCTTTATCGTAGTCTTCCTGTTGACCACAAATCAGTTTTGGATTGTAGTAGAGACCGATCATGTTGATCGGGCGGGTTCGATGCTTAACACCTTCCGAAACCTGTAATCTGACCCCTTACCTATCTCTCTAATCCGTAGACCGACCCATATCCATTTGGAGTTATTTTTAATTCCTAGACCTAAACTAGGTGGCGACTCCCATTTTTCAAAAGTCTCCCATTTACAAATCGGACTCCTCATCACTATTTAATGAAAAACGGTCGAGACGATTGAAAGCGCCCTCGATCCGCGGGGTACGCGAATCCACTTTTAACCTTTGAGGTTTGGGAGTCGCCACCTAATTATTACGGTCTAGGAACCGAATATAGACTCGAAACGGATAAACAAGCAACTAGTCTACTAAAAAAATAACTGAGTTCAGGGATCAAATTACGAGGTTGGAAGGTGTTAGGCACCAACCACGCTCGACAAACGCCGGTCTCTACTAATTCCCAAATAAACTACATCGCTAAAAGACCTAAGTAATAATAAAAAAAATTAAGAAATTTATACTTTTCTGAAGATAACATTTTCGTTCCCTCAGATCTGACAAAGTAACTCCTTGTACAGTATTCCTCGTTTCGTTCTGTCTCTGGATTTGATTTCTGATCTCCGAGACGAGGTATCTCTTCCTTAAATCTGGATTCTTCAAATTTATTTGTGGATTTCGGGATGTTTTTGAAAGGCTTCTAGTGTTTTTCAAGCTAAAATCGAAGTATGAGTGTTAGGTAAGGAGTTGGGACTTCAAAATTAGGGTTTATGAGAGATTAGGGAAGCTTTTTGACCTACTTCTCTTAGGATTTTTTATTTAATGGGAAAATAAGTTGTAGGGACCCCTATTTATAGATTTTTTTAAGTGTTTGTTTAGATAGAATTAGTGTTTAATTATAATTCTTTTAGTTAGAGTTATATTTTAATTAGAATTATTTTAGGTAGAGTTATATTTTAGTTAGAATTGTTTTAGGTAGAGTTATATTTTAGTTAGAATTCTATTAAATAGATTTATTATTTAATTAAGATTATTTTAAATAGAATTATTATTTAATTAGAACTCTATTAGGGTTTTGACTTTTAGTCTTATTTGACTGACTTCAAGATTTTGACTTCTAGTCTTACTTGATTGATTTTAAGATTTTGACTTTAGTCTTATTTGATTGACTTTAAGATTTTGACTTTAGTCTTACTTGATTGACTTTAAGATTTTGACTTTAGTCTCACTTGATTGACTTTAATTTCTTGAAGGACCCCCCTCTATTATATCTTTAATTTTTTGGACTCCCAAATGGAGGGATCCTTGAATAAATATCTTAGCAACCATCAACAATTTTGCCTAAGAGCCTAATTAATCAATTTTTTTTGTTTAAATTTTTAAATTAATTTTATTAATGTTTCACATTATTTAATATTTTATTTATTAATTTCAGAATTTTTAATTATTAAAATTGTAAAATTATCGTTTTACCCTTGGAGAGGTCTTTTTACGTTTTAAGTCGTTTTTCAATGTTCTAGGATGTTTTGGAATCGATTTTTCATAAGGAGTTCAATAGAAAAATTGGTTTGTGTCATTTATGAAATTTTTTGTGGAAATAGTCATGAACTTTATAAGGGGCATTTTCATAATTTTGTCAAATTTTGTGAACATTAACGAAATGATTTATTTGATTTCGATTTGTTGTTTTATGTATTTGAATAGGTTTTCCTAAGCATAACGTAGGCTCTAAGGATGTTTTAAGGTTAGGGGTATTTTGGTAATTTGATCATTTTTTAGTGATTTTTATCATAAAGCTTCTTTTTGTCTACAAGATGATGATTTCTATGTTTCTAGGATCATATTTTCCTAGCGTAGTGTGGTTTCTACAATTTTGTCAGTTTGAGATACATCATCCGGATTTTTGAAACATTTCTAGTAACAAAATAAAGCATTGGAATAATCATCCATCATTGGGAACCATTGCAATCGGGTTGATGAGTTGATTAATCAGGCGAGTGCAAAAATTGGGTGTCTACAGATGTCCTTCTTTGGCAGAGGGTTGAAGCAAACTAGATAGCAAATCTATTTTGGTAAATAGTGCGATATCCGAATGCCACAGCTAGTAACAGATCATTTTGTAACCTGATTTAGCAATTCGTCAGGACGTTTGGATCCTTGAGGGTAAAACTCTCCTCGAACTAAAGGTTGTCAGGTCCTCAAGCTTGAACTCTCACTAACGATGTCAGATCCTCGAATTTTAGAAAATTCTCCCTGACTAATACAAAAGTGCACGTGTGTGCAATGATGTGATGCTTACTGAGTAAAAATATGTCAGGTCCTAGAGATCTTCTCTCACTAACAATAATGATTCGAAATTGAAATGTGATTATGTAACGAAAGCAATAATGGCAAGGTTGAACAATGAGGTAATTGGAGTAATAACATTGTAGAAATTTCGTTAAATCCTATTTGAAATTCTTTTTTAGAGTTCGAAAAAGTTTGAGTCTCGTTTATCGGACTCGAACCTACTGATTCTCAGGCTAAAGAACTTCAATAATCCTGTTAATTCAATATGATTCAAACAAAGTTGGAGTTTCATTTCTCGGACTCTGGCTAAGGTTTATAGGAACTTAAACAATCTTATTAAAATTGGAGTCTCACTTCTCGGACTCGAACCTAGGTTTGTAGGCACTTCAAAAAAACCTACTCATTCTATGATTCAAAAAGTTGGAGTCTCGTTTCTCGGACTCGCACTTAGATTTGTAGGTACTTCAAAAAGCCTACTCATTCTATGATTCAAAAAGTTGGAGTCTCATTTCTCGGACTTGGACTTAGGTTTATAGGCACTTCAAAAAAACCTACTCATTCTATAATTCAAAAAGTTGGAGTCTCGTTTCTCGGACTCGAACTTAGGTTTGTAGGCACTTCAAAAAGCCTACTCATTTTATGATTCAAAAAGTTGGAGTCTCATTTCTCGGATTCGAACTTAGGTTTATAGGCACTTCAAAAAGTCTACTCATTCTATGATTCAAAAAGTTGGAGTCTCATTTCTCAGACTCGAACTTAGGTTTGTAGGCACTTCAAAAAGTCTACTCATTCTATGATTCAAAAAGTTGGAGTCTCGTTTCTCAGACTCGAACTTAGGTTTATAGGCACTTCAAAAAACCTATTCATTTTATGATTCAAAAATTTGGAGTCTCGTTTCTCAGACTCGAACTTACTAAGTCACGTTTCTCGGGGTTAAATTTATAGGAATTTAAACAATCCTATTAATCGAGCTCAAAGTTTGAAAGATCGGGTTTTTATTGGCTTATCATGCATTTTGATTCATAATTGTCATTGGACTTCATCGGACTTTTAAATAGGATTTTTCTTTTTATCATGTGATTAAGAACAAAACTTTAGAATTAAATGACTTTCAAAAAATGCCCCTAGTTTCAAGGTTGGCTTTAATTGGAACTTGACTACGAGACTGATGGAATCGATTACGCTTGAAAAATATGGACTTTAATGTATGACAGATAGAAGAACTGACATTCCCTTAAATTTAAGACTCTTAAGGTTATCATATGTGCAATAAGAGATTGATCATTTTCTTTTGAATTTCTTTTGAAAAATACTTGAGCTGGACTTAAAAATTTTTGATAAATATTAGAATAAAAGATCTTTCTCTTCAAAGTGGTTGATGATTCTACATCTTCTATTAGCGAACACTTGAACAAGTAAACATACTTTTGAAGATCCTACAATGTTCAAGATAACCTCTTATTTTTTCGACTTCAACATTATCTTCGTCGGATGTGAGTTCTTGGCTGAAAAATGAATATTGTGGCTTGAATGGTTATGTATTTTCTAGTTTCTACACAAGCTTCCTTATGAATTTTTCTTCTTGATGGGACCTTTCCTCCCATTTGATGGTACCCTAATTTTTGCCTAGATCGCTTCTTCAGATTTTCAATCTAGTGGATTTTGTTTTTTTTTTCTGATGATGCCTTGATTTTTGCCTAGGTCGTCTTTTCAAGTTTTCAACCTAGCAGGCTTTCTTTTTTATGGTTATGTCCTAAATTTTGCCTAAGTCGCTTTTTCAGATTTTCGACTTAGCGAGTTTTTTTTTTTTTATGATCTTGAATAACCAACTCCACAACTTCTTGGTTCCCTGCACCTTAACCGAGTCAATTAGCATTCAGGAGGACTTAATAGGTGGGCTTAGGATATGGTTTAGAAAGAAAAGATATAAGGCTCAACTTCCCAAAATGTCCCTAGTTTGATATTCTCTCTTTTCTGTCAATTATTTTGATTTTTTTCTAAATACCCCTAGTTTGACATTCTTTTCTTTTTATCAATTCTTTTGATTCTTTTTTCTAATACCCTTAGTTTGGCATTCTTTTCTTTTGAACCTTTGAATAGGGGATTTTCTTCAGATGACATTTTTCTTAAGAGAATACATTTTTTTTTGTGACCGGACCTGAAGTAACTTCTCAGGTTGTCTACGTACCCCAAATATTTCTTTTTCTTTTGGGATCAGGTCAAAACGTAGTTCATACTAAAATTCCCTCTCAAGGTTGGTCGGTATGGTTTAAAAAGAAGAGGCTATTGCTTTTATTTTTTTAAAGGCTGCGAGGGGCTAAAGAAGGTTATTTTTTTTCTTTTTTGATAAAATAGGATAATTGTTCGATCAGAGAAGACCTCCTTTGGTGAATGCTACTTGACTTGGTCAAAGTTTCAAGAATTCGATATCTGGATTGTTCTACCGAGTAAGGTCTTCTTTTGAGAATGCATATTCTTCGGTCTTCTTTTGAGAATGAATATTCTTCAGTCTTCTTTTGTGAAATCGAGTATGATCAAGTTTTCTGACTATTCAACTCTTTTAAAACTTCAAGAAAATCTTTTATTATTTTATGAATGAAAATTCTCCTCTTTTGAGTGAGAAATATGGTAGATCCACTTGTAAGTCTTAGCGTCTTTGTCTATGCTTTCAACTATATCATTTTTGACCAATAATCTTTGACTTTAAAATCACTCTTGACTTTATGTCTTGATCTATATTTTTATGCGATCCATCCATATATCCTTATGAGACTATGCAAGAAACATTGTTGAATTTCTCAAGTAAGTTTACTATTCTCTCATGTTCTCCTGAAGATAATGTATCACTAATTTGCACTTTTTGAGTGTACTCTTTAATTCCAATATTTATCAAATTTGATTAGTGAGCTTTAAGTCATTTCTCATGTTAGATTTTATGTTCACATCATTATTGCACACAGGATAATCAAAAGCTTCTTTATTTATTAGAATAAAAAAGAACATACACTGACATACCTGACTAAAGCCTAAAATTAACAATGATTAACTGAACTCAAAGATTAACGCAACTGAAGCTATAAAAAAAAAACTAAGAAGACTTTAAAAAAAACGACATCATTCTGAATGGAGGGACACAATTCTAGGGTCTATGCCACTTCGGTTATATTCGATGGATGACTTAAACTTGCCTGCTTTTACTATCTCTTCATATTTCGATTCAAGTCTGTCATATGTTGGATAACCCGTTGCTTCAATAATCTTTATGTTCTTTAGTTCTGCCACTGTCTTAGGGTAATTGAGTTCATTCTGGCCTATAGTGAACGTACTGTTAAAATCAATTGGGTGAATGAAAGAAACTGGGTCAACTGATTCGGATTTGGATATAGATATTAGGTTTAGAGTAGGAGAGGGTTGATTTTGAAAGGTAAGCAAAGGGTTAGTCTTAATATTAGGTACGGTAGGAGTGAGTATGGTAACATTTCCTTGTTCAATCAAGTCTTGGATAGCATGACGGAGAGTAATACACCTGTCAAGAACATGACTAGGCATCTGATGGAATTCACAAAATTGTCCATTATCCATGTTTGGAGGAAGAGGATTAGGCAAAGGCTTAGGTTGTAAAGGTGTCAGCAATCCCTTTTTCATCAATTTTTTATAAGCAGCACTAAGGGACATTTCAAGATTGGCAAATTGTCTCCTAGGCTTGGCTTGTGAAGGCTGAGTAGCTTGAGGAGATAGTACGAAGGAGGTGTTGGCCACTTGTAAGGAATTGACATTAGGTTTGAAATATTTGGATTTTGACTCAAATGGACTACCAAAAAGTCCCGAAGAGTAGGCATCCTCAACTTGATTTTCAGCCTCAATGAGGGATTGAAAAGTGGGAAGGTACTGAGGCATCAAGTACTTGGCATAATTTGGAGTGAGATTGCTAAGGATTATCTTGACTTGTTCCTTCTCTTGAGGTCGGTCCCACAATTGAGCGGCTTTAGCTCTCCATCGAGCAATGAACTCAGTGAAAGTTTCCTCAGGTTTCTATTTAGTAGTTTCTAAATCTCTTCTTGTGAGTTCAATATCCGTGTTGAATGAATACCGACCAATAAACTCCTTCATCAATTCATGCCATGTTCTTACCCGAGATGAATCCAATGACATTAGCCAACGTAGGGCAAGACCTGTAAGGGTTCTTTGAAAAAGTTGTGCCATCTGTTCTTCACTCAAACCCTGAGATTGCATGTTGCCGACATATACATTCAAGTGAGTCCTAGGACATCCAATCCCATCAAACTTTTCCCTGTCTGGTCCTGTGAACTTCTCTAGTAGACGGACCATGGGAAATAACGTCATTGCCCATAATCCAAGAGTAAGATCATCAGGTTCTTTGATGTTCTTCAAAGCAGTTTCAACCTGAGTTATTCGATGAGCTAGGATAGGGTCAACGTGTAACTGATCATCTTCTTGGTTTTCAACGAGATCAAACACATCTTGAGGTTCTATAGCTTTATCTTTTTCCTTTTCAATTTTCAAGGATTCGATCTGTGTTTGGACAGAAGTAATAATTTGTACTTGAAAAGATTCTAAAATCTGACAGAGTGCAGCTTCATCCATGGTCCTCGCTTCTTCTCGTGGTAAAGACTGACTACTTGGCAATGGTACTCTGGAAAGACGACTCTTTTCACGGACCCAAAGTGGTACAAATGAATGTTTAGAACGTTTGGGACCAATTATCACCTGATTGGAAGTAAACCAAGGTTAACCATTGACTCTAAAGGTTTGACTCTTAACCACATGATTAAAGTTTTGATATAGAATAGCCCAAGTCCGGTGGGAAATATCGAATCCAAATGCACTATAAGTCTATGGTGACCAAGAAAGTGAGAAAGGTTAAACGCGGGTCTACCCCTGATTGGGATTAAACATTTGATCAGATAAATTAATTTGATCTTGAGATCGAATCTACCTATATAAAGTGGTCTGGATCTTTAAAATTAAAATCAATTGGTCCAATTGATTTGGTATTAATCAGTTTGATCCATTTGTCAATTGGGCCAACTGGTTTAATTGGTTCAAATTGATCGGTACATTTCACCAATTGGGTCGGGCCGATATAGTGGATTTAGTTTGAACGGTTTGGATCAGTCCACCCACTTACCTGTTGGTTGGATTAAATAGAGCAACCCAGGAACACCCATAGTCAGTTCAGGTCGTGACCTATAGGAAGACTTCTAAACTCTAGGTTTAGTACGTGCAATGTAATTTATCTGGCCACCCTTGCCCAAGTACACATATATACCTCTCAATACGTGGTAACTTGGTTTGATATACTGTATAGGTGATAATCTAATACTCCAACCCACATCTCTGAAGTCAAAAATAGTCAATTTAATCCCCAGTTGAGAGGTGGCGCACGATGCTGAGCAAAGGCCCTCTTAAATACCTCTCGTCTAGAATAGACGTAGTCTATCCCCCTCGTATAGTAGGGTACAGTGGGGCAGGATCTTGCTTAGGCATTGATTTTGACCAAGAAGTGCAATTGGTGAACTTAGATTATCTTGATATACCGTATAGGTACGAGTCTAGGGTTGTAGCTTTCATAAATGGTTTAGCATCCCACAAGGGGGACCGACCACGTACTAGTACTACGTTGGCAATCGGGACATGTGACTGTGCAGCTTACAATAGGTCAAAGGCTCAGGTCACTCCAGCCTGGGTGCATCGATATACCTTTTAGAGTCACCTGATCAGACGGTACTGATGCCCCAGTTTAATATACCCTAAGGTACGTGACTAGAGTTGTGGTTTTTATGAATGACGTCGTATCTCCGAAGAGACCGGGCCATGCACTAGTACCACGTTGGCTAGATTAGGACATGTAAGCATGCAAAACAGTAAACGTGCATGTGGTGTGTGCAAAACAGGGTGGGGTGTGCCCGGGGCCTTTTTCAAACAAATGGGCCTGATCAAACTATCACAATATGGATATTAAATAAATATCGATCGATAAATACAAGAATATCCAAAACATCCGGTTTGAGGTAAGGAGTTAGGACTTCAAAATTAGGGTTTATGGGAGGTTAGAGAAGCTTTTTGACCTACTTCTCTTAGGCTTTTTTATTTGATACGAAAATAGGTTGTAGGGACCCATATTTATAAAAAAATTTAAGTGTTTATTTAGATAGAATTAGTGTTTAATTATAATTCTTTTAGTTAGAGTTATATTTTAATTAGAATTATTTTAGGTAGAGTTATATTTTAGTTAGAATTGTTTTAGGTAGAGTTATATTTTAGTTAGAATTCTATTAAATAGAGTTATTATTTAATTAGGATTGTTTTAAATAGAATTATTATTTAATTAGAACTCTATTAGGATTTTGACTTTTAGTCTTATTTGATTGACTTTAAGATTTTGACTTCTAGTCTTACTTAATTGACTTTAAGATTTTGACTTTAGTCTTACTTGATTGACTTTAAGATTTTGACTTTAGTCTCACTTGATTGACTTTAGTCTCACTTGATTGACTTTAATTTCTTTAAGGACTCCCCTCTATTATATTTTTAATTCTTTGGACCTCCAAATGGAGGGGTCCTTGAATAAATATCTTAGCAACCATCAACAATTTTGCCTGAGAGCCTAATTAATCGATTTTTTTTATTTAAAATTTTAAATTAATTTTATTAATGTTTCACTTTACATTATTTAATGTTTTATTTATTATATCAAAAATTTTAATTATTAAAATTATCGTTTTACCCTCGGAGAGGATTTTTTACGTTTTAAGTCATTTTTTAATGTTTCAAGATGTTTTAGAATCGGTTTTTCGTAAGGAGTTCAATAGGAATATTGGTTTGTGGCATTTATGAAATTTTTTGTGGAAATGGTCGTGAACTTTATGAGGGGCATTTTCATAATTTTGTCAAATTTTGTGAACATTGGCGAAATGATTTATTTGGTTTCGATTTGTTATTTTATGTATTTGAATGGGTTTTCCTAAGCATAACGTAGGCTCTAAGGATGTTTTAAGATTAGGGGTATTTTGGTAATTTGATCATTTTTTAGTGATTTTTATCGTAAACCTTCTTTTTATCTGTAAGATGATGATTTATATGTTTCTAGGGTCATATTTTCCTAGCGTAGCGTGGTTTCTACAATTTTATCAGTTTGAGATACCTCATCCGGATTTCTGAAACATATCTAGTAACAAAATAAAGCATTCGAATAATCATCCATCATTGGGAACCGTTGCAATCGGGTTGACGAGTTGATTAATCAGGCGAGTGCAAAAATGGGGTGTCTACAATGATTTTAGCGATTGTGGCAGTAGAGGCGAGTAAGGAAGAAGAAGTGAGAACATGGTGGTGATGGTGACGACAACGGAGGTAAGTGAGGAAGAAGATGATGAGAAAGATAGGGGGAGAACTTGGTGGTGGTGTTGGCGGATGAGGTAAGGGATGGAGAAGAAGGAGAAGAAGAAGAAGAATGAGAGAGAGAGAGAAAGAGAGATAAGGTGGCCAGAGACGGTGATGACGGAGACAGAAACGACAACGGCGACGGTGACAGCGATGGCGACGATGGCGATGGCCACGACAGCGACGATGAGGTTAGTGTAATGGTGGTGGTGGTAATAGGGAAGAAGAAGATATGAGTGGAGAAGAATTTGGATGGAAAAAATATGAGTAGATTTCACTTTCCACCCATATGGGTGGGAAAGTGAAATCCATGTTTTGGTGGACTTTTTGATTAGGGTGAAAAATGAATTTCCATTTCCATATGCAATCAAACACTTTAAAAATGTCATTTTCCATAAAAATTGATTTTCCACCCTATTTTTCATGTGCAATCAAACATACCCTAAGTTGTTTGTATGGTTTTGCTGGTGTGACAGATGTTTTCTAAAACATTGATTTATATGTTTCCTTGTTGAATGTGACAGCATGAAAAAATGAGAACATGGACCTGCTTCAATCCATCTTTGATGATGAAGCGGAAAAGTTTGTGCGGAAGATGTGGAGAATACTCATCTATCAAATGCATGTGTGTACATTTGCCAACATAATGATAATTGTGGAGGGGAAAATTAGTGAGTCCTGTAATGGAATAAAGGTTGGGGTTAAAACCTCACCGAGCCTAAATGGGATTCAGAAGGAGTTCGGAGCTTCAATTTGGATCATATAGAATCCCCTAATTTTAAGGATTCGGATACTTGATTAGAAACATCATACATCATAATAGAATGTGAACCGAGAAGGAAGGAGAAAATCAAGGCAAGATCGGATTCCTAAACTGGGATAAGAACAGATCAAGAAACATCTAAAAAGAGGGTGACCAATCCTCAAATCTATATAAAGCATGCTCCCACAATCAAAAGGTACACAATCTTCTCTCTAAGAAAAACCTCTTTAATTAAGTTGAGTATTCCTAACTTGAGCGTCGAGGCTCTGTGGTATAGGGATCCACATCAAAGAGGGAATGTGGAGAAGCAAGTCAGAAAAAGAATTGCACATCTCAAGGATTTCACATAAATAATCGGCATCATTTATAGAAAACAAACCAAAACATGGTGAACACTAGGAATGGTGATTAGAGAGTAGTGGCGGGAACCTAGGCTATGCAAGACAACCAAGAGCCTCTACAAATTATAGAGACCCTCCTTACACAGAAGAGAACAGAGTTACAACAAGTATAAGATAGACAAGCTGAGGAGATTCAAGCATTGAGAAGGGACGACAAAGAGTTGAGGTAGCAACTAGCAAAAGCGTCGGAGACCAAAGGAGCACTATTTGAAAATTGAAAGTTTTGACAAGAAAATTCAACTAGTCGAAGCCCACAAATAGTAGAAAGCTAATTTTGACAGCCTATGGCCATTGAAATTTTTTATGATCCCCAATTCAATGGCTTAAAGCCATCAAATTTCTCTCATTCTTCATTAATTTAACAGTTTCGGTCCATCGACAAAAAAGTTGACAGTTAAAATTTTGATGCTTTGGTCCATCAAAGTTTGTGAAATTCAACAGCTTTGGGCCGTCAAATATAGGTTTTTTCGTTTAAACACAAAATCCAATAGTTGAGACACATAAATCTCGGTTGTCGGTTTATGTGTTTACATGGTCAGGACCATGTGTTTTCTCATAAGCCATTATTCATGAGTCAATGGATCCCAACCCACAGGGGCAGAGCTAGTACGAAGGTAGTGGGGGCTCTTGGCCCCACAAAACTTTGAGACACCCCTTATTTTCAACTAATTAAATGGCTTATTTGCCCCACCCCCTCACCTCTGTCCAATTCCCCCTTCATTTTTTTTTAAAGACGAAATTGCCTCTTGTCTCGACCTTCTCTCATAGATTAATTGGAGATGACCTAAATATCCTTTTCTTCAACTTCCAACAAAAATCCTCTGAACGTCTCCCCAAAACCATTCATCTTCAAGCTCTTCAAGTGTACCATTAACTATAGTTTGCGCCCATTACAAAAAAACTCTTGGCTCCGCCCCCACCAATCCATAATAATGATACCATTCATGCATGTTTAATTAGTTATCATTTGTTGATCTCAAACTTGTTGGGATATCACTTTCCCTCGGTGTTGTGTTGTGAAGCTCAGTGTACTACTCATGTAGTCACATCTCATAGTAGATCTAGCAATAATTCGAAATATTACTGATATCTAAATCAATCCAATCCGAAAAAAAAACATACAAAATTGGATTTTCGGATTGAAATCTTAGATCTGATACAATTTTGGATCAAATTCGGATGTACCCCAATCCGTTCAGAAAAAATCCACTCCGAACATATTTTAATATTTTTTATTATTCTTAATTTCATATAAATACATATAGATTAAAAAATTAGTCTTTTTGGTTTTCCTTTATATTTGTAGTTGAAAATAGATTTTTTTTAATTTTATATGATTTAATATTTTTGAATTTTTTTGAACATTGATAATTTGAAAATAAGGCATATATTTGGGCATATTCGGATCAGTTTCGGATTAAGGATGAAATCAAATGGATCAATTGGTTTTACTTTTAAAGATCCAGACCACTTTATATAGGTAGATTCGATCTCAAGATCAAATTAATTTGTCTGATCAAATGTTCAATCCCAATCAGGGGTAAACCCGCGTCTAACCTTTCTCACTTTTTTGGTCACCATAGACTTATAGTGCATTTGGATTCGATATTTCCCACCGAACTTGGGCTATTCTATATCAAAACTTTAATCATGTGGTTTAGAGTCAAACCTTTAGAGTCAATGGTTAACCTTGGTTTACTTCCAATCAGGTGATAATTGGTCTCAAAGGTTCTAAACATCCATTTGTACCACTTTGGGTCCGTGAAAAGAGCCGTCTTTCTAGAATACCATTGTCAAGTAGTCAGGGCACATTTATTAATCTGATTGGATCGGATCGGGTGCATGTTTAAAAAAATTCAGATCAGTATTAAAGTGGTACTAATTTGGTACCAATCCAATCTATTGCCAATTGTAGCTCACAGCTTTAAAAGTGAAAATGGGTTCCAATTCTAACATACCTACTACCGAAAGGAGATTGGACCTTTAGTTTTGATGGGGAAATGTGTCACCAATGCTTACCCATTTACTTAGAACCAAATCGAAATCAAAAATCGTAGTTCCGGTTCCCTTTTAATTGGAGCCAAGTCTAATATGAAACCAAAGCGATAAGAATTGGAACCACTAGGTTCTATCCGATGGGTACCCACGAGTACTGGAACGGATTTATTTTTACATTATACATGATTTAAGATTTTCTTATATTTTAAAATAAACATATGTTATACAAAGTTCTTCAATTTTTCACATAAACTAAATATTGGAGCTTAAAATGATCATCTCTTCTTAAGGTTCATTACTTGTAAAGAAGATGCATTTTAATTTTTGAAAAATAAAATTCATTAATCATATTTTTAGTGGAATAAATTATTATTAAGATGATACTTTGAAGAAAATATGTTATTTCTTGGAGGGAATTTTTTTTATAATGATTTTAAAATATTTTTTTCTCATTCAATTCTTCATAATCGAAACCGATGTGTATTAAAGATTTTTTATGGTTCCAGTTCTACTTATTTTATAATCGGAACTTGAAAAATATAGTGGTTGTAGTTCTAATTTTCTTAGGAACTGAATCAAATCGACCCATTGACAACCCTAGTCACCATGTACGACAAAACCACATTTCTGCCATAACTTGAACATCCATTTAGAGGGTCCATTCAGCAAACCTTTTTTTTTCTTAACGTTGACCTCACTTTCAACTGGTGAGATGGAGGACTCAAATTGTGGAGATTGACAACTCAAATTATTTAGATCGACCTTTAATTGCAATCATCAAGATCAAGAATTGTAAATCATCAATCTCGACGTTTGAACATGAATTTTTGATATCAACATTCAAATTGTAGAGATCGGTCTTGTTATACATCATTGATCTTGATGCTTCAACATGAATCATGAAGATCAATATTTCAAATTTTCGACAATTTATAATATCCTTTCTAAGGCTTATGTACATATGAGCAGAGTTACAAATTATCACAAACTTATACACATAATAGTGTTTTTATTAATTAATAAGCGATATATATGTATAACAAATCTACTCTCAGGATCTGCACTAAGCATGACCTGTCATGACTGTTTTTCAAAAGCGATATTTGGAGTTATGTAGCTAAGCTACTTCAAGGGGTACAGGATTTACACCAAGCATGACCTGTCATGGCCGTTTCTCCAAATCGATATTTGGAGTTATGTAGCTAAACTATTTCATGGAGTACAGTATCTTTACTAAGCATGACCTGTCATGACCGTTTTTCCAAAGCGATTTTTAGAGTTATGTAGCAAAGCTACTTCATGGAGTACAGGATCTACACTAACATGACATGTCATGACCGGTTTTCGAAAGCGATATTTGGAGTTATGTAGCTAACCTACTTCATGGAGTACAGTATGTGCACTAAGCATGACCTGTCATGACAGGATCTGCACCAAGCATGACCTGTCATGACCGTTTTTCGAAAGCGATATTTGCAGTTATGTAGCTAAGCTACTTCATGGAGTACAGGATTTGCCCTAAGCATGACCAGTCATGACTGTTTTTCCAAAGCGATATTTGGAGTTATGTAGCTAAGCTACTTCATGGAGTACAGGATCTGCACTAAGCATGACCTGTCATGACGGTTTTTTAACCCTCCTTCGCTGCGGAGTGCGGACCAAAACAATTCTCTCTCTCTCTCTCTCCTCGAGAACCCTCGAACCTTAGAAAAAAATTAGGGTTTTACTCGATTTCGCACTCGAATTTCGCTCAACCTTCTATGGATCTTCTCTTATAATTCATCTCTTCATCTTCTCCTTTGAAAAATCTCTCTTCTGAGACATATTTTCTAGAGATGCTGCTGTGTTTCCAAGTCGATTAGCTCTGGGATCATTTCTCTTTAGTTTCAACTAAGATCAGGTATTTTATAAATTTTTTCTCTTTAATTCTATCTGATCATCTGATTAATCAATTAAGATATATAACATTTAGCTTCGATTGATATTTGTCTTAACTTTTTCTCCTTTGTCCAATGTTTGGTTGAATGGAATTTATGTATAGTTTATATATGACATTGGATATATATTTGCTCTAAATTTCATTTTTTTCATGGTAAACTAAAGAGATTCTAATAGGTTTTTAGAAGGACAAAAATATCATTCCGCGTGTTGGTTTGAATTATAATTAGGGTTTACTATATCAAAGTTATGTGATCATTTTCTCGTAAACCCCAATAAGTTCCACTTTCAGGCTATGTCACGTATTTTTTTTTTTTTTTTGGCGGAATTTGGAATTGAAAGAAGCTTGCTTTTAGCTAGTTTTCTGATTATATTATACATAGATAAAGAGGAGAAGTGAAAATATCCTCTCTTTTTTGTTTGTTAAAACTTATATCATTTACTAATAGATCCTAACATGTGTTTATTTTTCATCCTAATTGTGTTATTTGATTATGTAAATTGTATTGAAGTGAGGGATCAGCTATAATGGTGGATTTGTTGTTTGTATTATTGTTATTTTTAATTATGATATTTAATGATATAACTTGCAATTATGGGAAAGTGAGTTTAGGCTATTGGGTTGATTACTTGATTATATTGTGCGCATCTTATATAATAATTTTTCTATTAGAAGGAAAGAGTTCAGTTTATGGTTGATTGTATTATACATTATCGCGAGAACAAGGAAAAGGAAGTATCTCATTGTATTTTCATGGGGAACTAGTGTGAGAGTATTCTCCATTATCCCTAATTCATGGATATATTTATACTTCAACTTGTCATTATTTTATGATCTAACTTGCTATTTTTGAACTTTTGCTCGCTAAATGATTGATTCTATTATAAATCATGAGAATAAATATCTAATTTCCAAATGGGAAATTCTATTTTCCCTTTTTTGTAAATTAACCCTATATGTGTTTGTTTCAGACTTGCATCGTGATCTCATGATTTACTTTAGAAATTCTCTGTGCTTTTAAACACGTAGTTGATATGGTGGGACACATTAATCATGGTCTTCACTAACCTTTGATGCTTTTGTGCAGGAAGTGCTACCTCTTTGGGATGCAGGATTATTATATTGGCTAGTGGGAGAAAATTGTTATTGGGGAGGATAAAGGTCATGGAATTGAGTTAACTTCTGCTTTCATATCTAGTGGCCTCTCATTGAATTGTGATCTATGGAGTTTGTGAGTGCTAGCGATGATCAGGGGTTGGCAAAATGTGGGACTTATCAATTTGGTGAGCCTCGCATAAACTTATTTATCTGGTTATTATATAATAATTTATTTTTAATAGATTTAAGCGTAAAGGTGTTGTTTTGATCCCAGGCTTGTGGTACTGCCACACACAGATTAACACCTGACTAAGGTGGTACCTTCAACCATTTGATAAATACATCATCATGATCATCAAAGCCTTATCCCACTATTTTGGATCTGTTGAACAATTCTTGTTAATTTCTCCATTCAATTCTGTCAAATACTCTAAGTAAATCCATGCTTTTTGTCATTTCTTTAGGAATAAATATAGAAAATTCTTGTTAATTCCTGACCAAGGTGGTACCTCAACCATTTGATATATACATCATCATGATCATCAAATCCTTATACCCCTATGTTGGATCTGTTGAACAATTCTTGTTAATTCCTCCATTCCATTCTGTCTAATACTCTAATTAAATCCATGCTTTTTCTCATTACTTTAGGAATAAATATAGAAAATTGCATGTAGATAATGAAAAGGCTTCAATCTGATGTAACGCAATCTTTCTTGGCTGATTTGGTTGTTACTTAATGCAAGCTAGGCGTTTGGTTTAATGGTGAAAGACAACCAACAACTTGGTATTATTTTAACTTACCAAAAAACAAATGTTTACTCCTTTGTTCATGAATAATGATTTTGGATTTGTTTTTAGTTTCTTTATGTCACTTTTTTTAGTCACATTTTTCATGCTGAGAGTGGGGATCCAAAATTTATGTTGCCTTTATTCAGCATCTTCTTTTTGTAAACTGCAAGTCTATAAACTATTATGTTGATATAAAAATTGGGAGAAGAGATGAATTGGGATTTGGAACATGATTCAGTTTTGCTATTCTTTATCCAATCAGCTAAATGGAAAATTTTGCATTATTTAATCAAGTGAAGTTAACTATGTTCAAAGAGGGAACAAGACTAACCCATTGCACGCCATAACTCCAACCAAGGAAGGCAAAAGTCATTTTTTTTCCGGTAGGACACAGATTGCTGGATGTGACTATTAGCTTTCCTGATGATTTATTTCTGTGCAGAGGATGTATTGCTGGGATTCACATAAAAGATAGCAAATTTTGTTGGCCATTCCCCACAATTGATAGCTGTAAGGGTTCAGAGGAACGAGCAGATGTGCTTCCTCCATTACATGTTGCTGAGTTAAGATGGGATTGCAAAAATTTCCTGAAAAGGAATGAAACTATTTTTGGAGCAACAAAAGTTGGATAGATTGTTAATTGCTCCAATAATTGATTCAAAAGCAGATTATTTGTTCACATGGTAATGTTGTCATGTCATCTAATAAAGATGCATTAAAGTTTATTTTCAGAGTTCAACAGACCACTAAAGTTGAATCTTTTGAAGGAAGAAAAGCCGACACAGATTCTACCATTAATCTGAATGGTATAAATTTGTCCAATCTCCCAGTAATCATCATCATCATCATTAAAGAAACTGAAGTTGTGACTCTATCTCTTAATTTCTGCAGATATCTTTAAATCTAAAGCAGCATGGGACGTATTCACTGGGGTTGGTCTAAAGAAGAAAAGTGCGGCACGTCAGGTTAAAGATGTGGACTCTCCTTTCATGATTAGAATGAGAGATGTAGAAATTACTTGTGTTGGGACTGAAACTGTTTCTTCTAATCCTCACAAGATATATTCAATGGAAGTGATCTACATCCTGATTTTAAATGTCAAGTGGCTGCTCAAAGTAAGGTTAAAAAAAGGTAGTTTGGGTAAGAGTAAATATATGAATTCTCAAGTTGAAGATGGGGTTGGCTTAGATCATGAAGCAGATCATGTGGAACTGAGATGTGTGTCAACAGATTTCTGGCTGACTCCATGGATCAATACATGTTTCATATGGTCGAAACAACAATGTGACTTGGAATTACTTAAAGAACCTGGTCCAAGCACTGGAGAATGGTCTAACAGACATGGACTCAAGGGAAAAGGTGGTAACAGCAAGGGCACAAGGTCACAAGGTCCTCCCAATCTATTGGCCCAAGTCAAAGTGTGGATGACTCAACCCATTGGTAGACATTGAATTGGCCTCGCGTCTGGCCTTTTCGAGTAACAAATTCCGTGGGAGCCATTATGACCAAGAAGGATATACATATTATTGTTAGTCACCTCTTACACTCTTCAATGTTTTGTGTGTCTGACATGATGAAGTGAACACTTGCAGTGTGATAAGCTTGCTCTCAAAATTTGAGGCTTAACGTTTTTCTTCTTAAAATGCTTGTTGAAAAATCTGAGGAAGGGCCATTTTTCCACACGATCAAATCAATGTACAACACTGATAAATATAAAATCTCTTCTACTTTTTAGTGTTTTTCTTATCAATTTTTAAATACTAATGATGATTTCCATTATTTTGATCAGTTTTACCAACAGAATGGTATCATAATTTACGATATTATTTTTTTTTTTTTGAAATATAATCTACTTTTCATTTATAAATCAACCTGATACGCTCCATTTAAAAACTTCCATGGGCATTTCTCTCCTAAACGAGGTTTAATGCCTCTACAATGTCAAATGCATGGGTTAGATGAAAGTGTCAATAAAGATTTCCAAGGCATTAGTTTCACTTGGATAGTGTGTTAAATGGGTCAGATTCCGCTCGGATCTGAGTATATCCATATTTAGATCCAAATTTCTTTATCTGGATCCCAATCCGACTCGGATCCTACTAAATAAACAATATCCAAATCATTTTGATTTCACTTAATCATAATCCTGATACAACCCAACCAAATTTCTTGATTCAGGTCGGATAATTATAGATAGTTCAACATGTTTTCTTCTATACTTGTTTGTCAATTGCTTTGCTTTACTATTCTAGTTTATCATTATGATAATTTTATTTTCAAAGCAATGTATAATTGGTTTTGATATATGGATGGACTGCATACAACCATCAAACAATATTCAACCAATTTTTTATTCGGATCTAATCCAAGCACCCAAACCCTCTAAATGCAAATTTCGGATAAAATCCAACCCATTTTATGCCCTATCATTGGTGGGGGGTGGGGGGTTAGTCTATTACATAAATATAGTCAAATTGGATTAGTGATTGATTTATAAGTTACTCCTTAAATCTAATCAGTTAATTTCAATATCCTAAATAAATAATTTAAATCATATTCGTAATTGGGGCAAGTCCTTTTGAGATAGGAATTTTTGAAGTATTAACTAGGGGTGAAACTCGATCTGGTTCAAACCTTGAACCAAGACAAATCGATAGCTTTGGGGTGGATTGATTCGGTTTGGAACAAATTGTGGTTCGGTTCCAAGTTATGAAAATGGAGAACTGATCAATTTGGTTTGGTTATAGGATCAAGCTTGTATAGAACTGAACCCCTACATCTATATATATGTAAATAATTATTATTATGAATTATTTTAGGAGCTAGAATATAGATTAATATTTTTGTGGATAAACTAATGACTTTTTATGGATAGATTAGTGATTATTGTATGAAATTTTATTTTTATTATATGTTTGTTTTTTCATTAAACAATGTTACTTACAATTTATAGATTATTGGCAATTCGTAGAACCAAACCGAACCAAACTGACTTTAGTTCAGTTTGGGTTGGTTTCATTCCAACGGAATTTGGTTCAGCTCTGGTTCTTATTTAGTGGAACCGACTTATGTTGGTTCGATTCCAATTTGACCTCAAACCGAATCAACTTGCACCCCTAGTATTAACAACGGTATCTCTATTTATATTCGTTCTCAGATGTAAGAAGCTCATATCCTACCCTCAATGATTACAATTTTTATTAGATATTGTAGATGCGTGATTTTCGATTTTCGAAGATCACCTCTACAAAAGGTTTGGAGTTGCCACCATTTCTTTTTGAAAAAAGGTGTGAATGGTCACCTGGAGTATATTTTTCGAAAATATCATTGTTTTGACATTTAGTGACTCTCGTACAGATAAGATACCGATCAACCTAAGATCTAGGTGAGCGATTCGATTAGAGAGAGGGAAAGGTGTTAATCACCCCTTGCTCTCCACCAATTGGTGGTAACCTTAACAACGTAGTCATTTTTTATGAAATAAAGAAATAAATAAAAAGGGTCGAATGATCGATAACTTCTACCCTTAAAAACAAGGGATTTTTTATCGGCTCGGATTATAAGAATCATCTCATTAAAAGAGATGATCCTCATTAAAATCTTACCTTAGGAACATAATTTTTTAAAATTATTGACTAATGGCTTATGGGCCCATTCTCATATGTTGAAAAGGACCCAATGACTGATTGTCTCAAAATGAGTTGAGTGAGATGTGTGCAAAGGGTGTCTAAAGGTTTAAAATGGTTTTTTTTTTCAGGTGGTTACAACTCTTACACTTTCAATCAAACAGAAGTTCGATCTATCGGAGGTAGGGGAAAGTGCGCACTACGTTTTAGAAGCTTTCTAAAAAGAAAAATTAAAGAAGTGGGAGGAGGGTAAAAGAGGAAGACGAAGAGGGGAGAGAAAGGGGGGAGCTATGTTTTCTCTAACCCACCTTAAGGTCTTAACTTCTTCTTTCCTTCCTTCTTCTTCTTCTTCTCTTTTTTTTTTCTTCTTGAGTCCGTAGTAGTGTTATGTGAATTCTTTTTAGAAAATAGGATGTAGTAAGAAAGGAAGAGAGCTGGTAAAGAGGAGTTGAGAATTTTTAGTCTTTTGGGATTTGATAGTATGTTTATTTTGAAAGGTGAAGAATGGTATTTATAGGTATTGAGGATTACTTTTAAGGTAAGGATGGGGTAAAAAGGTAGAAAAATGAAAATGACATGAGGTTTGAAGGTGAGGGGTGTGAAATTTAGGGTTAAGATGAAGGTATTTGTGGAAGGGGAGGTAAGTATGTGTGGTGTTTAGTTAAGAGAATGGGTTGTGTGAGGGATTAGATGGTTAGGTTTTGGGAGGGTGAAGGATGTGGTGACATGTGTCCAAAAGGTCTAGAGATGGAGTATTTAGATGAATTAATTGGGGAAAAAAGGTGTGAGGATGGGTTTAAAGAGAAGGGTGTGGGTAGGTGATTTTATTTGAAAAGTCGATATTTTTGGATCCTTTCGAGTAGAAGCCCGTTCAAATTGGGGTGTCTATAGATATCTTTTTCAATTCGTTGAAAAATAATTTTGAGTGCTGATTTTTGAACTCAACCTGATAGGGGGCTCAAAACTCATCAACATGGCATAGGCAGAGAATCGTAGATTCTGTCCCTTGGGATACACAACCGACCTGTCATCTGTAGTTGTGTATTTTGTGGTACAATTGTGTATCCCAAGCGAAAGAATCTAAAGTTCTTTACGCATGACACATCAGTGAATTTTTTAGTCTAGCTGTCAAGTTGAGTTCAAAAATCATTAGTCAATAATTTTAGATAGTAAAGCTTGTGATTAAACATTATTTGAGAAATTAATTGAGGTCTCATACTTCAAGATACCCATGCATGCATGATTAATATACACCAGAACATTGCATGCATGCCAATCATGTTTTCACTTCACCATGCATGATGATATTACAGATTTAACTCTCTCTCTCTCTCTCTCTTTGTGTTTGCCCAGTCAAAGAAAATAAAGGGTAAAGTATAATGTTTTGAACAGGAAACTCTACTCAAATCTAGACACTATTGTAAAATCTTTTGCAATATGTATGTATATATATATATGGTGGCGTTCGGCAGCCAACATTAGGGAGCCAACACGTTTATGCTATGTGGCTTACAAGTTTCGGATTAAGCTGATTTTTTGTGAGGATGATCTCTATGGTGAGGAGATCATCTTCACCAAAAATCAGCTAAATCTGAAATTTCTAAGTCCATCAAAAGGGATTTACAAATTTTTGATAAAAAATCGACCATTCAGCAGCCAATGCCTTTGTTCTAAAAGGATAAGAAATTTTGGAAGAAATCATCATCATAAAAAATCAACCTAATCTGAAACTTCTAACCCCATCAAAAGTGGTTTAGAATTGTGGACCGTCAACTTTTTACTGTTAACTTGTAAAATACTTTTGATGGGATTAGAATTTTTAGATTGGACTGATTTTTTGTGAGGATGGTTTCGGAAAAAAAAAATTGCTGTCAAAATCCTGGGATCCACCAATCACATGTTACCACGTGTATTGAATGGCATTCCTAATACAAAATTACCCTAGTTAGTTACAAATCTACCCTTAAATGCTTGACATGGCAAGCACTGATGAGTATGTGAGCAAAAAACAACTCTTTGGTTGGTTGTCGAACGCTATAGGACAAACTTCGGCTATCAAATAGTACCCTATATATATATATATATGGAGAGTGTTCAGAGGCCCTAAAGGGAGCCAAACATTTTTCAATATATGGGCTAGAAATTTTGGAATGGGCTAATTTATTATGAAGATGATATCTATGGTTAAGAGATCATCCCCACCAAAAATCAGTCCATTCCGAAATTTCTAATCTTATATATCAAAAGTAGTTTACAAAAATTAGACAATCAACGATTCTTCAATGTGTAAATTGAAGTTAGAAGTTTCGGATTGGGCCATTTTTTTTGTGAGGGTGATCTCCTCACCATAGAGATCACCCTTACAAAAAAATCAACCCATTGTGAAACTTTGAACTCGTATATTGAAAAAGGCTTAGCATAATGTTTGACTCTCTTTAAGGCTTCCGAATGCTTCCTTATATATATATGTAGCGTTCAATGGCTAACTTTTTGACAAAACATTTTTCAAAACATGAGTTAGAAGTTTTGGAATGGGCTGATTTTAGGTGAGGATGATCTCTACGGTGAGGAGATCATCCTCACCAAAAATCAGCCCATTCCAAAACTTCTAACCCATGTTTACAAGTTGAAAAATCGTGGACCGTCCATTTTTTGTAAACTATTTTTGATGGGGTTAGAAGTTTTGGAATGGACTGATTTTTGGTGATGATGACTTCCTCACTGTAGAGATCATCCTCACCAAAAATCAGCCCATTCCAAAACTTCTAACTCATGTTTTGAAAAATGTTTTGCCAAAAAGTTAGCCATTGAAAATATATATATATATATATAGGGGACAGTTCAGCAGCCCTAAAATTTGCCAAGTTTGGTGCCAAACATTTTTCAAAATATGAGTTAGAAACTTTGGAATGAGCTGATTTTTTATGAGGATGATCTCCTGAGGATGATCTTTATGATGAGGAGATCATCCTCACCAAAAATCAGTCTATTCCAAAACTTCTAACCCCATCAAAAGTGATTTACAAAAATTGGATGGTCCACGATTCTTCAACTTGTAAACTAGGATTAGAAGTTTCAAAATGAGTTGATTTTTTGTGAGGATGATCTCTAAAATGTTTGGCACCAAATTTGACAAACTTTAGGGCTGCCGAACCGCTCCCATATATATATATATATATATATATGGGTAGTGTTCAATGGCTAACTTTTTGGCAAAACATGAGTTAGAAGTTTTGGAATGGGCTGATTTTTGGTGAGGATGATCTCCTCACCGTAGAGATCATCCTCCCCAAAAATCAGCCCATTCCAAAACTTCTAACCCATGTTTACAAGTTGAAAAATTGTGGACCGTCCATTTTTTGTAAACTATCATTAATGGGGTTAGAAGTTTTGGAATGGGCTGATTTTTTGTGATGATGATCTCCTCACTGTAGAGATCATCCTCACCAAAAATCAGGCCATTCCAAAACTTCTAACTCATGTTTTGAAAAATGTTTTGCCAAAAAGTTAGCCATTGAACGGGATATATATATGGGTCCCGTTCAGCAACAAACATTTTGGCAAAACATTTTTCAAAACATGGGTTAAAGGTTTTGGAATGGGCTGATTTTTGGTGATGATGATCTCTACTGTGAGGAGATCATCCTCACCAAAAATCAGCCAATTCTAAAACTTCTAGCCCCATGTTTACAAGTTGAAAAATCGTGAACCGTCCATTTTTTGTAAACCATTTTTGATGGGTTAGAAGTTTTGGAATGTTTTGCCAAAATGTTTGTTGCTGAACATTTCCCTATATATATATATATATATATAGGACAGCGTTATTACGACCCCTATTACGACTCACATTGCGACACACCGTTTTGTCTTATATGGGCAAAAATGTTTGGAATAGGCTGATTTTTTGTGAGGATGATCTCTGTGATGAGGGGATCATCCTGACAAAAAATCATCCCATTTCAAAACTTCTGACCCCATCAAAATTGATTTACAAAAATTGGACGGTCTATAATTTTTCAACAAAAATTGGACGGTCTAGAAGTTTCATAATGAGCTGATTTTTGGCAATGATGATCTCCTCACCATAGAGATCATCCTCACAAAAAATCAGCCCATTCCAAACATTTTTGCCCATATAAGACAAAACGGTGTGTCGCAATGTGAGTCGTAATAGGGGTATACGGAACGTGACCCATATATATATATATAGGGAAATGTTCAACACCCTAAGCTTTACCCTACACTTTAACAAATGTGTTTTGTCCTACATGGGTTAGAAGTTTTGGAATGGGCTGATTTTTGGAGAGGATGATCTCTATGATTAGAAGATCATCCTCACCAAAAATCAGTCCATTCCGAAATTTTTAGCCCCTTGTTTACCAGTTGAAAAATCGTGGACCGTCCATTTTTTGTAAACCATTTTTGATGGGGTTAGAAGTTTTAGAATGGGCTGATTTTTGGTGAGGATGATCTCCTCACCATAGAGATCATCCTCACCAAAAATCAGCCCATTCCAAAACTTCTAACCCATGTAGGACAAAACACGTTTGTTAAAGTGTAGGGTAAAACTTAGGGTCGGGAACGGGACCCATATATATATATGGGTCGGGTTCCTGCAACACACATTGCTACACACATATAGACAACGTGTTTGTCTTATATGGGCAAAAATGTTTGGAATGGGCTGATTTTTTGTGAGGATGATCTTTGTGATGAGGGGATCATCCTGGCAAAAAATCATCCCATTCCAAAACTTGTAACCCCATCAAAATTGATTTACAAAAATTGGACGGTCTATAATTTTTCAACAAAAATTGGACGGTCTAGAAGTTTCATAATGAACTGATTTTTGGCAAGGATGATCTCCTCACCACAGAGATCATCCTCACAAAAAAATCAGCCCATTCCAAACATTTTTGCCCATATAAGACAAAACACGTTATCTATATGTGTGTTGAAATGGTTGTCGTTTGAACCTGACCCTATATATATATATATGGGAAATGTTCAGCACCCTAAGTTTTACCACACACTTTAACAAACGTTTTTTGTCCTACATGGGTTAGAAGTTTTGGAATGTGCTGATTTTTGGTGAGGATGATCTCTATGATTAGAAGATCATCCTCCCCAAAAATCAGCCCATTCCGAAATGTTTAGCCCCATGTTTACAAGTTGAAGAATCGTGGACCGTCCATTTTTTGTAAATCATTTTTGATGGGGTTAGAAGTTTTGGAATGAGCTGATTTTTGGTGAGGATGATCTCCTCACCATAGAGATCATCCTCACCAAATATCAGCCCATTCCGAAACTTCTAACCCATGTAGGACAAAACGCGTTTGTTAAAGTGTGTGGTAAAACTTAGGGTGCCGAACGGGACCCTATATATATATATATATATGAAAAAACATATGTAAAAAAAATGTAACATTAATAAATTTTCAAAATATGGGTTAGAAGTTTCGGATTGAGCTGATTTTTTGTGAGGATGATCTCTATTAGGGGAAGATCATCCGAAAAAAAATTAAAGATCATCCGAAATAAAAATTGGTCCAATCTGAAACTTCTAACCCCATTAAAATTGATTTAGAATGTGGACCATCGACTTTTTGCCAATAATTTGTAAATCACTTTTAATGGATTTAGAAGTTTTAGATTGAGCTAAATTTTTGTGAGGATGATTTTCTCATCATAGTGACCATCCTCGCAAAAAATCAGCTTAATCCAAAACCTATAACCTTATTTTGAAAAACCATTGTTTTTACATATGTCCCATGAATCGCCTCCATATATATATTCACGGGTAGTGTTCAATGGCAAAACATTTTTCAAAACATGAGTTAGAAGTTTTGGAATGGGCTGATTTTTGGTGATGATGATCTCCTCACCGTAGAGATCATCCTCACCAAAAATCAGCCCATTCCAAAACTTCTAACTCATGTTTTGAAAAATGTTTTGCCAAAAAGTTTGCCATTGAACGTGACCCATATATTCACATGTGCCTACGACATAGCAATCATCTATCAGGTTAACAAGGTAAAAGCTTAAAAAATAAAATTGGAGTAGGTGACGGCAATTTTAATACAACCCGCGAACATGACTTGAAATCAACACAAAATTAATGGGTTTGAATCAAACTTAATTGGGTTTGGGATATTATTGAAAATTTTTATTATTAAAAGGTAAAAGAGAAAATATAATAAAGTCAAAGGGAGTGAAGTGTAAAAAAAAATAAAGTGAGTCCCCACAAAACTATGGCTTAATGAAAGGGTTAAAGACATAAAAGTAAAAAAAATAAAGTTAAAAAGATATTATTAAATAATTTTTATGTTAAAATAATAAAAAATGAAAAATAATAAAATAAGTTAAAAGGGATAAAAGGGATAAAAGAGGAAATATAATAAAGTTAAAGAAATAAAAATAAAGTTAAAGGGGTAAAGAGAAAAAGTAACAAAATGAGTCCTACACAAATATGTGTATCTCACAATTATACCAACTCAGTTGTGTTTTATTGTTTATATATATATGGGAGGAAATGTTCAGCACCCAACCATTTACCCAACAATTTGCCCAACATGTTTTGTCTTACATGGGTTAGAAGTTTTGGAATGGGCTGATTTTTGGTGAGGATGATCTCTAAGGTTAGAAGATCATCCTCACAAAAAATCAGCCCATTCCAAAACTGGTTAGAAGATCATCCTCACCAAAAATCAGCCCATTCCAAAACTTCTAACCCCATGTTTACAACTTGAAAAATCGTGGACCGTCCATTTTTTGTAAACCATATGTGATGGGGTTAGAAGTTTTGGAGTGAGCTGATTTTTGGTGAGGATGATCTCCTCACCATAGAGATCATCCTCACCAAAAATCAGCTTATTCCAAAACTTCTAACCCATGTAGGACAAAACATGTTGGGCAAATTGTTGGGTAAATGGTTGAGTGCCGAACAGGACCCATACATGGGTCAGGTTTAACACTTAAATTCCTAGTCAAAGTTTTGTCTTACATGAAATACAAGTTTCGGAACAGGTTGATTTTTTGTGAAGATGATCTTTTTGGTAAGGAGATAATTCTCACAGCCCATTCCAAAACTTCTAACCCTGTCAAAAGAAATTTACAAACTAACAATAAAATCTAATGATTCACGATTCTTCAACTAATAAACTGGGGTTAGAAGTTTCAGAATTGACTAATGTTTTGTGAGAATGATCACCTCGTCATAGGAAACATCCTCACAAAAAATCAACCCATTCCGAAACTTTTAGCCTATATAGAACAAAACACCTTGGCTAGGAATTTGGTTAGAACTTTGGCTACCTAATGCTACCTTATCTATATATATATATATATATATATTGTTGAAATAATGAAAAATTCTTAAATTTGATCCATTAAATCATGGAATTCCACTTTCGAGATAAAATACATCTCAATATATATGTCAGGTATACCTAAGATAAATTTTGACCATTGAATTATTTTTTATCAATATCGACCATAGAATTTTGTATTTTAATTAATTGGATTTCGTAATTTCATAAAGTCAATGGATCCCATCCGTATACAATTTCAAAGATGTATATTAAAATTTGAGTAATGTTGGGGTAACATTGGGATTTATTACAATTATCGCATTTCTGACGTGGAGATGTCCACATAACCATAGATGTTTTTTACTTGTATATCATTCCCAACATAACTTCGTAATATTAAAACTTTGTGAGTGTTGTGCATACATTGACACGTGCCATCCACCAGTTTGGATTATCAGATTTTATAACCGTTGATCAACAGTTATGCACAAAAAAGTTGATAGAATGAATGGTTGAGATAAACTGTTGGTAGGGTACAATAGTTTGGGATTAAATTTAATGGTCAAGATTGGAAAGAAGGTTTGGTAGATATATGTGTTGCTGTCGTACGTGGTGACACATTACCCCATCTATTTAAGCTAAAGGTTCAGTCTCCTTTTGGTGGTAGGTGTGCTAGAATTGGACCCATTGTCACTTTAAAATTAGTACATTGAGCTTCATTGGGCAGCACCATATAAGAGAGAGAGAGAGAGATGGCCCCGACAATCTTTAGGCCGCAACTTAATGACCACTAATCATGAAAATATAAAATCTCATTTTGAAAAATTATTTTGTTTGAGAGATTAAATCGAAATATTTCGAATATTCTCAAATAACGAATGTTCCTTTATTCCTATCTCAGTTGAAATCATAGTATCTTGTTGAAATATTTTTAAATGGAGCAAAATTTTATAGCACAAAGGCCTGACTTAGTAAGATTGCAAACCTTATTAACAGACATTGGGCCCAAATGAATTACTACATTGACAATCCAACAACACAGTTCTCTCCATCATGAAAAACTTATATTAGAAAAAAAAAAAAAAACTTTTTTTGGACTTAATCCAAGGTGTTTAAAATGGATCATTGAACACCCAAAATTAAAATTAAAATTCGATGGTGAAAAATAACTTTGTGTTTTAACTCCAACAAAAACATGTCACATAGACACCTAACGTTGTTATAGGAATAAGACTGTTCTAGATCGTGACTCGTTTAGACTTAGGATCCAATATAGTCTCTCGTTCCTATAATAAAGGTAAGGTGTATATGGCATGTTTTTATTGGAGTTTAAAGCATCTAGGGCTCTTAACCAAGTTGTGCATGCAACCCAACGCATTTTAACTCCAACAAAAATGTGCCACGTAAACACCTAATAATGTTGTTATAGGAACACGACACTGTTCTAGATCATGACCCATGTTTATTAGTTTAGAGGATCCCGAGTTTACATTGATGAACTTTCTTCCTTACTAAATACAATTGATATATTTTGTTCTCAACAATTTTCACTTATCCCAGCCCAACCATTGATAAATTTGAAAAAAAGGAAAGAAATCATTATTTCATGTTATCTACTTACCATTCCTAATTGAATTTGATTCATTTGTATTAATGGTATTTCTGTAACAATTGTGCCTATCAAAATAAGAGTCACCATCCATAACAATGTCATGGTCTTATAGTAAAATTCAATGTTTACATGGCACATGTATGTTGGATAACAAATTTATTAGGTTACATGCCATACAGAGAGATGGCTTGGTTAGGAGTCCAATATGTCTTAAATTCCTATAAAAACATGCCAAGTAAGGACACCATTCTGGATCCTGATTCTTAAATAAATAAATATGAGGAATACTAAGGTCCAATACTTTATGAGAATGTTAGTATTCTCCAATATTTTTTTCAATAATATCTTTATCCATTTTGTCATTTAATGAAAAAAGAATGTATATTAGTCTTTTGTTATAATAAATACTTATTTATATAATTATACTTGTCTCTTTCATAATAAATGATAAAGGCATTCAATCTTTAAAATTAAATGTTTTGATACAATCAATGCAAATAAGTATTTATTGTGTAAAAGACTAATATATCCTTATTTGTTTTCATTAAAAAATAAAATGAATAAAGATATTATTAAAAATAAAATAAAATATTAGAAAATGCTAACGTTTCCATAAAATCTTTGATGTCAACATTCCCCTATTAAATATAAATATATATCAACTAAATATTGGTAGAGATGATACATTAATTATACCTTGGATAATAGTATTTTCTAACATCCCAAGATTCAGATCACTTAGATTGTTCTCAAAGTAGTCAAATGTGTTTTGTTTCTTGATAACCATCTATGGTTAGGACCATGGAATGACAATCTCTCTCTGCAGCACAATATCATCTGATTTCATTTTGGTGGAAATAAATACTTGGTCAAAAAGGAATCTCAAGTGTGTGCACTTGGACAAGGGGGGAGTACTGATAACCTTATCTCTTTACTGTAGTCCTTAGCTGTGGTCCCTACAAGCATAATATTAAAAGCTTCTCGTGATTCGCAATAAAATCATAAAGATCAAACTATGGTCAAAACACATTAGCATTTCCTTTCCTTTTAGAAATTTATTATATTTAGGGTTAGGGTTTGGTATTTTAATGAGACATGGTGCGGTTCACCCTTTTTGTCTTTTATATACAGGTGGTGCTTAATTTAGATCATGTACTTCATTGAGTTAGTTAGTTAACCAGCTTCAAGGTCTGTTTTTTAATCATGTGGAAATTCTGTTTCCAATCTTTTTGGAAACATTAATTTATAACTACTTATTCCAAGTTTTCTGATCCAATTAACCAAAGCTACTCTGGATTGGTTATCTATAGCCGTCCGATTAGAGAATTGATTTCAAAGTTGGAGTTATTGATCAACCAAACTAATATAGCTAATCTACTTTATGGAGTACAGGATCTAAACTGGAAGAGCTGGCATGGCAGCTTTTTAAACCTTCCTCCACTGCAGTGCAGAAAAGAAAAAAAAAAAAGATAATTATTCTCGAGCTCTCCTAAAAATCTAGGGTTTTGCTCGGTTGCGCACTCGAATTTCGCTCAAGAAGCTATGGATCTTCTCTCGTCATTCACATCTCCATCTTCGCCAAGAAATGATCTCTCTTCTGAGACACTTTTCTATAGATGCCGTTGTGTTTCCTAATCGATCAATTACGAGGTCATTTCGCTTAAGTTTCAGCTAAGATCAGGTGATTTTCTTTCTTGGATTCTATCTGATTATCCGTATAAATTATTCAAGATTTTATTATATGTTAATTCTAGTGATCTTTGATTGATATCCATCTCCACTTTTTCTCCTTTTTTTTTTTTAAATGTTTGGTTGAATGTAATTTATGTATGATTCAAATATAGTAGTGGATTTTGCTCTAAATTTCGTTTTTTCATGGTAGAATTAGAGCGTTTTTAATGGGTTTTTTAGAAGGAAAAAGGAAATATTATTTTGTGTTTTGATTTCCATCTTGATTTATGTTAGAATTTGAATTAGGGTTTTCTATTCCAAAGTTGTGTAATCGTTTTCAGGTAAACCTTGATAGATTCCACATTTGAACCACGTGACGTGATTTTTTGGCGTAATTTGGAGTTGAAAGAAGCTTGCCTAGGGCTAGCTTTCTCATTATATCATTTACTAGTAGACCCTAAAATGTGTTTGTTTGTCATCCTCATTGTGTTATTTGATGATGTAAATAGCAAATATTGAAACGAGGGATCGGCTATAATGGTGGATTGTATTGTGGTGGTGATGAAATTCTTAAATTGGAGAAATGGGTTCAACTGCATGGTTGATTTTATGATATTCTTGTCATTAATTATGACATTTGATGATATAATTTGCAATTATAGGAAAGTGGGTTTGGTAATATGGTTGATTGTGTTACGTAAACTGTGTTATTTTATGAGTTAACCTACTTATCTTCAATAAACTGCGACTAGTGGAAATGAGTTCAGCTCTATGGTTGATTAATTGATCATATTGTGCTTATTTTTGTAATAATTATGCTATTAGTAGTAATAGGTTCAGTTCATTGTTGACTGTATTATACATACCTAATGGTGAGAACAATGAAAAGGAAGTATCTCATTATATTTTCATGGGGTACTAGATGTGATACTATTCACCATTAAGGCCTAATATATGCATAGATTAAGCCTTCAACTTGTTATTGTATGATGTAACTTTCTATTTCTACCACGTTTTCTCACTAAATGATTGATTCTATTATAAATCATGAGAATAAACATCTCATTTCTATTTGTGAGGTTCTATTTTTTGTAAACTAGCCCAATTATATGTTCGTTTACTTTACAACTTTTGAGTGCTTTTGAACACAATTTATTTGGAGACACATTAAGCATATTCTTCGCTGCATGATTGATTCTATAAAACCTTTGTTGTATGTGAGTAGGAAGTGCTATTTCTTCGGTATGAGTTAACTTCTACTTCCACATCTAGCAGACCTCTCATTGAATTGGGTTCTATGGAGTTCGTGAGTGCTAACGATAAGCAAGAGGCCACAAAATGTGGGCACTTCTCGATTCGGTGAGCCTCACAAACTTATTTTTCTAGTGATCTTGTAATAATTTCTTTTGATAGGTTGAAGTATGAAGGTGGGGGTTTTGATCTCAGATCTATGGTACCACACACATACTTTAACACCTCACCATGGTGGCACCTTCAATCTTTTGATAATTACATCGTCATGACCATTAAAGCCTTATCCCAAAATTTTAGATCGGCTCAATGAATCTTGTTTCTCCATGTTGGTTTTGGAATGTAAGTAAAATCACTAGTTATTGCATGTAGATAACGAAAAGACTTCAATATTGATGTAACTTAATGTTTCTTTGCTGATTTAGTTGTTACTCCATACAAGCTACGTGCTTGGCTTTGTGGTTATAGACAACCAACCTTGGTATTATTTTAACTTACTACCACACCCCAAAAAAAAAAAAAAAATGGTTACTCATTGGTCACGAATTATTATTCTTTTTCTTCTTTTTTAAGTTTATTTACGTCCCTTTTGTTCAACTTCTATGGTCATATTTTTCATTCTGAGAGTGTGTATCCGAAATTTATTTCCTGAACAACTTTTATGCTGCCTATTATTTGTCCTCTTCTGTGAACTACAATTCTACGACTATTCTGTTGATAAAATTTGCAAGAAGAGATGAATATTGCATTCCACGTTTACAGTACACGATTCAGTTTTGTTATTCTTTATCCAAACAGCTAAATAGAAGTTTTTTCAGTTTTTTTATCAAGTTAAATACTCTTAAAGATGGAGCAAGACTAATCCATTGCACACCATGACTCCCACCAGGGGAAGGAAAGGTACTTTTTATTTGGATGTGACTAGTAGCTTTTGTGACAATTTATCTCTTCCGTGAATGCAGAGGATATGTTGCTGAGATTCGCAAAAAAGATAGCACGATTTGTTGGCCATTCCCCACAGTTGATAGTTATAAGGATTCAAAAGAACAAGATGTGCTTCCTCCATTAAATGTTGCTGAGTTCAGATGGTGGGGTTGCCAAAATTGCATGAAAAAGAGTGAATCTATTGGTGGCGCAACAAAAACTGGAGAGATTCTTAAGTACTCCACTAATCGATTCAAAACCAGAATTTTTTGTTCTCATGGAGATGAACCAAAGTTGATTGACGGCGTTCGACGGGCATCCACAGAGAAGTCTTTCGAAGGAAGAAAGGCCGATGCAGAAACTACGATTAATGTGAATGGTGATGAATATGGCTTTCCATCATGTAGTAATAAGAAAGATAAGCAAGCTGCAGTGGTGCACCCTATCGGAGAAGGTATAAATTTTTCCAATCTCTCAATAACCGTAATCATCGAATCCTTATCCCAAAAAATTTGGCATCTATCAGTAGCTTTTCTGACATACTAAAGAAACTGAAGTTATATGTCTCTTTGTTTCTACAGATATCTTTACATCTAAAGGCAATGATGATGATGCAAATGATGTGGGTAAGATTAAGATCAGTTTTAACACAGACAAGCATAGATGCAACTTATCTGCTCGTGAAACTTCTAATGCTACTAAGTCCATTTGCAATGACAATATTACTTCAGAAACAGAAACTGTCAAGGCAAAGGGAAATGGATCAATTGAATGCTGTCAGCCAATCTATGGAAGTTGTAATCTTTCTGATCTTTTGTTTGATATTAGAAAATTTAAATGCACAAGTGACTCCTTCGGAAATGATGGGAACATTGTCAGAAATAATGTTTTTGGTCATTGTGCAAGTCAGAATGGTGATTCAGATGGAAGTTTGCATAGGAAAAAAATAAAAAAGGTGCGCTTGTTGGCTGACATCATACGAAGTGAGGCTTTGGGTGCATCCTGCAGAGATGCAAACATTGATCACATCAAGAAAGAAACTGCTCAATTTGTTGGTGGACCCGAGAATCAGGTGGCCATTGAAGGAACTGATAGAATGGTTATTTTGGGTAAGAAAAAGAAACGGGAGATGCCTCAAGATGAAGATTTGGGGCCTTTGCAGAAGAGATGCCCGAAGGGCACACCTGAAAAGGTTAGGACCTTTAAGGGAGTTGCAGAAACCAGAGACGTTAACTCTGCAAAATCAGAATCAGATGCTTTTGTTGGAAAAAGTTTACATTCTTGTCTCGGGAATCTTTTGACTGAACATGGAAATGATGAAAGAAAATCTTTGAGTAAGAAGAAAGGTACAATGACTCAGGTTGAGGATGGGAACTCTCCTTTGATGCCTTGGCAAAATGGTATGTCCACAGAAGTTCAGATGACAAGGAGAGATGTACAAAGTAAGGGTAAAAAAGCTATTTTGGGTAAGAATAAATTTGTGAATTCTCAAGTTGACGATGAGGAATCTTTGTTGATGTTTCAAAAAGATGGAAAAGATCGTGTTATAAGGAGAGATGTAGATATCAAGAATAAGGATGCTATAGCTATTCCTTTAAGATCTGGACAAGGTGAATTCAGTGGAGGAGGTATGTGTCATGGTCTAAGTCATGCAGATACCAAATGGAAGGCCATTATGATTAAGAAACGAAATGGTATGCCCATAGTTGAAGGTGGAGGTAACATGCCTCATGTTGAATATGGGGGCTCTTCTCTATTTTCCTGGCCAGAGGTATGAATGTTTATTTTTCTAAGTCATCTATAAAATTCGAGCATGTGAATTACTCTAATTCTGTATTTAGGACTTCTATATTGAAGGTTTACTATTTACTTGATCTCCGGGCTTGGATCCATAGCTCAGTTGGTTGACATATTGCATAATTTCAATGCAACTCTGTTGTCTTAGGAATCAAGTCAAGCTTACCTATAAATAAATAAATTACTTTAACTTCTACGGTGTCTCTTTTCGTTGTTATCATCAAAAAAATTAACATCTATCCTTTGGGCATTAAAAGAATATGTATGTGGCTAGGGAAATATTCTGATAATTTCCACTCCTTCAAATCTTTAACATACTAAGCAGATTAATTTTCTGTTTGGAGGGATTATATTCTGACTTAAAATGGACATTATGACTACCCATGCTCTGTTGCTGTTTTAGTCTGACAACACATTATTGTTCTTTGCTATAGTTGGTTTCTTTCAGGGTAAAACATGTAAAGTGAATAATTGACTTTCATGTTAAACTATTTAAAGTCCTATAAACCCTCCAACAGCACTTATTAAAGCAAAGAAAGAGGATTATTTTATTACATGTACACCAAAAGACAATATGTATGCATATTAACCGAAACTAGACACCACATGGATCAGTGGAGCAATTTCCAACCATCGTCTCGTCTAAGAACAACCATGTCTGGCAATTGTCCATTGAAATTTTCTATAGATCTAATTTTGGTTACAACAATTACTCCATCGATTGGTATCGTGCTCTTTATGAAGTGAGGTGTCTAGTGTTCTTACCCTGAGTAGTTTCTATTGAATCATTAAGATATTAAATTGTATATCTTCATGCATATAAACATATTTATGTGAAATTTTGTGTTCATTTATGTGAGAATTATTGATGTACTTATTTCAGGTTTTCTCTGGTTCATGTGAGAACTCCCCTCTTCAACAGGACCCAAAAGTTTTGAAGAAAAAATGTGATGAGACATCTGAACAGACAGCTGTAGATGACATCCCCATGGACATTGTGGAACTCATGGCCAAAAATCAACATGAAAGGCTTCTTTTTAATGCAAAAGCTACTACTGAGAATAGAAACTGCTTGTCACAAACATATGAAGTGAAGGATGTTGATCCAATGAATTTTACCAAAGTTCTTGGAAGTGAGATGTCAAGATTGATGCACGACAAGGATTCTCGCACTCTAAAAACTCATTCTCGCAATGAAGGAAGTCACATGTGCAACAGAAGCCATTTCAGTATGAGCCAACCAGAACAGTCTCATGCCTCTATGGGATTTACCGCATTTTCACAGAGTCGGGAGAAGCCGTCAATTGGAGCTCAGTTTCCTGTTATTGGTTCCAGCATAAACCGTGGTGATCAAAACTTCAATTGGAATGAGAATGCTGTACAAAACCGATGCTCTCTAACTCGTTTTCACTCCCCCGAAGCATATCATGCATCTCACACTGTTTCACATCGGGAGGACCATAGTGTTGGGTCCTCAATGATACCAAATGGTATCCAACTTGGAAAGCAGAAAAGGAAATTTGACTCTGAGACAAACAAAAGAACTCTTCCCGAGTCGTCTCCAATTGCTTGGAGGGAGAGAGAAAATGAGATTCATCCAAAAATGACAAGGCCGTTGGACTTGTATACAAATGAAACCATACCAGCGATGTATTTGCTCAGACTCATGGATCCGGGGGTGTGCTCGACCACACCTGTCAATGTAGACAAGAACCAGAAGTTCACTAAGCATCCCCCCATTCATCATCGTGAGGAGTTGTTAACTTTGGAGTCGGGACAAACCAAGAACAGTAAGGCCTTGATGCCCCCACCTTCATCTGTTTGCTTTGACAAAAATCGAAGATCTAAAAAACCAGGTGAACATTTTCCTTCTGCTCCTAAGGTCAACATAGCTGGTTCTTCATTACAGAAGGATTATGACAAAGGTAACTTTTCAGCTAAATTGAAGTCTAATTCTCTCAAATCTCAAGTGAAGGGAAAAACAAAAATCAAGATGGCACCGACAGATCCCACTCAACCTAGAGATGATGGTTATGGTGAAAATCATAAATTCTATGACTTCAGAAGGAACCTCTCTGCTTCAGATTCTATGCAATTTTTGAATGATTCAGCCACACGTGTTGAACCATGTGGAACTGAGATCTGCGTTATTAACAGAAATCCTGCTGAGTTTAGTGCACCGGAAGCGAGAAATGCATACATGATTGGACCTCGAGATCTAAAACATAGAAAGACGTTATCATCTAGGGATCGACCTAACCTGATTGATCCAAACGAGCATAAGCGACAGAGGATGATGAAGCTTACGTCTATAGAAGCGCATTTACTGCATTGAATTCAGTGAAAATTAAACGGGTTCTCACCAACTCTTATAAGAAGAAAAAATCTTATAGCCTCTATGGAGTATCAAACTGAAATCATCAAGTTGAAACATCTGTATACTGGCATTTCTTTGCAGAGGTATTTCAGTTCTCATTTGCATTCAAAACTTTGTGAATAACAGATTGCACGTACCGATAAAATGTGGGTGAGTTTGAAATAAGACCTTATTCAAATACATCTCAAATTTTATAAACCAGAATGCATGTCAAGATATTTGTTTTTCTTAATAGGAAATTTCCCATATGAACTAATGTAAATTTGTAAATTAAGAATGTATTTAAGGATATGTTGCTTGGTGAAATTGATGTATGTTTGTTTAATTGATGTTTTCGTGGTATTTTTTTCATTGATGTTTTCATGGTATTTTTTTCCTTAATTCAATCTAGTACTCATCGAATGAGTTTATAGCACCTCTGTAAAAAGTTTTCAAATTTGTATTTAGTGATTGTCTCCATTGAAAATCATAAGTAATTATAGGGGTTGACAAAGATTGCTTCACTTATTCAGTAGTAATTTCAGATAGTTTTGACATTTTAGTATTCTTTATTTTTTGGGTGATTTTAATAGACCCCTCATATTTGTGAATATTTTCAAACTTTTGACATACCCCTCGACCTTAGTCTACTTTGGAAGACTAATATTAAATGACCTAAATACCCTTGACTTCAAACACTAGTCAAAATCCCCTTAGATTTTCTATCCAAAACCAATCATCTTCAACCTTGGGGTAAATATGCTTTCCCTGTTTCTATCTCCTTCAATGTTCAGAAGTAATGAACAACTTAGGATCTTTTAGAATGATGGATTTTTTAACAGAAAAATCATCAAGGATTTTTACAAGAGGTTGAAGAGGTTAGAAATAATTTATCTTAAATGTTATAAAATATTGAAGATTCTAGATTTTTATTTTCGAAGCTCAAGGGTTTTGGCTAGAGGTTGAAGTTCAACACCTTCTTTTTGTTAGTGACGGCAAACATAGGCTACATGAATGCTCTTGAAAACTTGGCCACGGCAAAGGCCCATTTCAATACATTTATAAGATATGGCGGTTTAACTTAACCTTTTTCCACCTCAAACATCGGTAGAATTCTCACTTGAAGGCGACCATACTTTTCGCAATTTCTTTATTCATGAGTTTATGATTTTGATCGTGTCTGATTTAAATGTTGATTTTTTTATTTCATCCATCTTGGAATCCAATTTTTTCTTTAAATGTAATTCATGTTTTTTTTTCTTTTATTTAATACTTTGCTTGCTTAGTGAAAAATAAATAAAAATTGAGATATGTTGTTATATTAAGAATGTGTAACAGATGACCTATTCTCTATGAGAGGGGTTGGGATGAATAAAACATGTTATATAAAAGTTTTTTAGTTTTCTCTCCCTAAAATCTACTCTCTAAGTTTGTTAGGATATTTTCTGGATCTTTATCTAGAACCGTAGTGTCTAAGCTGTGGAAACTTCACGATCATTCTAGAAGTATCGACCCCCCCTCCCATCAACTTTTTGGTTGACTTTTATATCATCTAGTTTTGTGATAATTTGAGAAACACCCTATGTGTTCACTTCTTTGCACACCCCCTTAAACCTTATTGCAGCCCTCTCCCCTCACTCATTCAATTTTTGTCCCTGCCCTCCCCTTCCCCTGAATTTTTTTTGTTGATTAGAAGTCCTTCTAGTCTTGTTGGATTTAAAGACACCCCACATTTATTTTCAAAGTGATAATATGCCCCTTTTATTTTATTCCCACCCACACAATTTTTCTGGGTGATTTAGACAACCCCCTCCATCAAATTTGAATATTATATGTTTTAAGTTAATGGCATTCCCTCTTAAAAAATTTCTTTTCTTTTCTTTTCTAGAATAATAAAAATATATATAAATACACTCATTTTCAACTTGTAATAATAAATAAATAAAAATCTGTTTTTTTCCTTTATAGTATCATTCATTTTTAAGTATTTTAACCTCTATAGAAATTAATTTTAATCTATTTAATTTCATCTTCAATCCGTCCTTTTGAGCATTGCTTTAATTCTTCATATAATAGCTTAAAGTTTTCTATCACAAATCTCATCATCTTCTAACTCAAAAGATTCATCTTTTTCCTTAGATTTAAAGGTTGAAGTAGTTAAACTTGGTAAAAAAAAATTATCTAAGAGGTTGAAGATGACTAATTTTAAGAAGAGAACAAGGTTTTTAGTTTCAAGTTGAAAATAAGGGTAGTGAGGTCATTTTGCACTTGTCTATTGGAGAAGATCGAGGTTAATTGGGAGGGGGGTTTCTTAGAGGCATTTTGACAAATATTATGATTTTTAACTGATTGCATTGCATCACTTGACTGGGGTCTTCTCTCGAAAACTCATGAGAAATGATTTAAATACCCTATTCTTTAATCTCTTCAAAATTAGTGATCTTCAAGCTCTTCAACATTACCATGACCAATGTTCCCCCCCCCCCCCCCCGAAGAAATCCTGGCTCCATCCCAGAGTATCAACGTGGACATGTGATTTGGTCTTTCTAATCTTTGATGATCAATCAATGAAGACGTGACACAATTATGATTTAATTATTCCACTTGGTATAATAGGTACATACTCATACCAAACAAAGATATTAGGTGCCGTTTGTTAAAACTGAACAAATAAATGCTGAATGATTATAATTGCTGAAATTGTATAAGCGCTGAATTTAAGTGCTGAAATTGTTGTTTGTTTACCGATCTGAATTGTACTAAACTGATTCAAATTAAGCGTTGTGATCACATAAAACTGTTTGTTACTTAATACTGAAAACTGATAAATTGACTATATTGCCCTTTCAACCGTTGTAATTACATAATACTGTCTGTTTGACTATTTTAACTGCTACTTTATATCACACATAATAAAAAATATACATGTAAAAGATAATCTAGTCAGTTATTTTAAATTACAAACACAATTCATTGTACCAAAATTTTAAATTACATATAATTCTATTCATCTTTTTTTAGATCTAATTTTTCTTTCAAATTCTTGTATAATTGTACAATGTTTGTCCAAATTTTCTCAATCTCTCTATTTTTGCATTCAGTTTTTGTTTCATCTTCCTTCACGTTTGTTGATGAAACAATATTCGATTCCTCGTACCACGTGAATAAGCCACAACCATTGTGCACTACCTATAATAAAAATAACATAAAAATTAAATGTATTAATTCATTATATGACATTGAATTATATCATTTTTGTGTTATACCACATTAACTAATATCTTACCGTTGATTTAGGACAATAATAAAATCTTCGTCCTTTGTTACCATTTTTGTTGGATATAATTGTTAATAACTTGCATGGTCCACGTCCACATTTGCACCATCTCAATTCATCCAACCAAATCCAAAATCCATATTCCTTATTATTTCCAATCTAAAATAGACAAACAAATAAATATTATATTTTAGATAATGACATGTGATTTCAAATGAAATGTCATATAAAAAAATTATAAAATTACCGCATTTGGACATTTTATATACAAACGATCTGGATTTCTTGAAGTTCCTGATATACAAAATTGGCAATGACCTTCACCATATGCACATGGGATTTTTGCATCTATCTAAATAGACAATACAATATTATAAATAAAACAAGTAATAAACATAGAAACAAATATGAAAATAAACATACATTAACATAAATTCAAATGTTTGCAAAGACTTGTATTCTAATAACAAACAAACGAGAAAATAAAGATACATTCACATCATATAAAATGTTTAAACATAAACTCAAGTAATATAATTCACTTAAAATACAAATTCACATAACATCACATAAGTTGATTCGCAATTTGGTCGCGTAAACCAATCATGAATGCCCGTTCATTTTGCCCATATAAATGATTGATCTCGTGAAGCTCATCTCCATCGTTAGCCATATTTAGAGGAACGTCATCATTTTCAAATTGTTTGAATAGCTCATCCGTCATTGAAATCCTACGAAGGAAATTGTGAATTACCATGGTATATTTCCTTGTGTTGGAAAAGTAAATGACGCCATCATTTTTAAAATTGGAAAACGCGCTTTTAGAACTTCGAAAGACCTCTATATTACATTCCTCAACTTGACATGTAAATGATTGAATATCTCTTCTTTACCCATATCTCTCCCACGATTAAAATCAGGCAACCAATATCGAATGTCACGATATGGTGCCATGAACCCACGTGTGTGCGTATAGGCAGCATCAACAAGATAATATTTATCTACATCAAAACAAAAATAATATAACATTAAACTTATAAAATATAATGACTAATCCCTAATATATAAAAAAAATAAAGATTATTTTTACCAAGTGGAGGTATTGGAAAATCTATTTGTAGGGTTAGAAATAGTCTCCATTAAGATCCGTGAATCATGTGCCACTTCTTCCCAGCCGGCTTGGACGTACATGAAAATCATATCAAAATTACAAATAGCCATAACATTTTGATAGCATTCAGATTTTCCTCTTCCTCTATAAGGTATTTGTTTATCTGCTGGAATACACGCGTGGATGAGTGTTCCATCTAATGCACCAATTGCCCCATTCACAATTTAATAACACCAATGTTAGTTATTTAATGGTATATATATAATTATTATGTAATCCCTTATGTAAAATGTACCTTGAATATTTGTCTAAGACGTCTGTGACTTCTAATTTCCTCCATGGATCCGTCAAGAGATGGAATAATAATCATTTCTTTTGAAAAGTGTAACATTGCAATTAACACTTTATGAAAGTATTTGTGGATGGTTTGCAATGAATGTTGGAATCAATTTTTAATCAATCGATACCTACAATTATGACCTATTACAATAAGAAATATTGTAATCATCTCTGATACTCTAACATGTCGACTATCTTGAAGTCATTCTCGATTTTCAAATAAATGACAAAGACTAATGAATGCACTCTTCTCCATCCTCAATAATTCATAACAATTTGAAGAAGGTCCATCTAGAAGTTCCTTCATAAATTCTACACCAGATAGTGATGATACATTCACAAGTTCACGTGTGATAGATAATCGCTTCAGACTTTCCAATAATAACATCATTATTACTAATAATATTTTCCTTCCTTGTGGTGTCATAAGCATTGGATGCATAGCCGTTTCCAAATAAGAATATAAACTATAATAAGAACACAACCCACCAACAAAATTTTATGATAAAAATATATCCATCCACCAACAAAATATTTTCATCAATCAACAAAATATTATATAAGTAAAAACATCCATCACAAAGTTTAGTACATAACTCATACTCATAAAAAATATTGTACCACATAATAATATTCATACAGAATTCATTCATAATAGTAACATAGTTTACTTAAACAAAACTCTTTAACCAAGACAACCACTCATCTTCATCATCTAACACCATCCATGTTTCAAGATGCTCTTTCGATTTGACAAACGTGTTGAGCGCAAGATTATAAAGATGACTCCCCTTCTCCAAATTAGCCATTTATTTCAATATCTTAATACAATCAAGAACAGACGGGCCATTGTTAGGTTCTTTTCCAAGTACAGTGATAAGAGACTGTACAATACTTTGAAGCTTAGAAAAATTATTATTTTTTCGACGCTTACTAGTTGAAGAACCACGAACAAGTTCTTGACGGTCTTGACTTGCATCTTGGGTATTTGGAGCGGTGGGTATGATTATTTCCTCTTCCTCGTTAAATGCATCCAAATTTAGTGTACTATCATCATCTAAATTTGTGGATGCAACAGAATCTACAGGCAATCCTGTTCGATGTGGACCCCATCCGTTGTTTCCTTCTGCCAAGGTGGACTCAAACAAAATAGTCAACTTATTTACATCCTTCAATGAATTCGTACGGAATTGTTTCGCAATAGGGTATTTCTGTGACATGAAATGTATTTAGTCTAATTAGAATGTTTCATCAACATTTTGAAAGAATAATAGAAAAAAATAGTTTTGAAATTTGTTTTAATGAAGTCGTCCCATTTATCATCTGGCCAATCGAAGGTATCTGTCTCAGCGTTGTATCTATGACAAGTGGTGGTCGTAAGTTTCACCAAAACACCGTAGAACTTTTTTAGATAATCTCATTCATTCTTTAGTTGTCGTTGAGTCAATTCTTCTTTAATAATATTCTTTATCTCAATAATTATCCTTATCCAGCAATGGGATTTCAAATTCCCTCCTAACTTCCCTCCTTGATTAACTTCTTCAATACACAGGTTGATAAACAAATTCTTAAGCTCCGTTGTCCAATTTGCTATTTTTTTTTTAGGAGGTATATCTAATCAATAACAAACATTTCAAATGTTTGATTAAAATTAAAATTATCACCCTAGTAACTAAGGCACAAATAATTACAAAACACTACATATCTAATCATTATTTCTTAACACTACATATCAGAAACAAATATAAAAAACATAGAAGATATGAAAAAATATATCCTGATAAAGAACATTATATATCCAATATATGAGTTTTAAAACTGTGATTCTAACAATTTGAAACAACATGTAGAATATATATGTAAAAACAATCTCAATTCACTTTATAATAGTCTTAAATGGTCCTTAATTTTTAGTGGCAAAAAAAAAATTGCAATGTGAACCTACGATGGCCAACAATGATGCATTTGGATTTGATGGCCAACAATGAAGCTATCTTATCGTTGTCATTCGTTTTAGTGATGATGTTTTTTCTAACAAATTCAATTTGAGAAAAGCTTCAATTGATAAAAAATAGCCCTCATTATCAGAGAGGGAAGTAATTGAGATATGAAATCAAGATTATGAAAGAGAATGTGTTCACATATAGAAAATGATACAATTTCTCAGAATCTCAAGCATAACATTGGATTATAAATCCTACATTTTCCATGATTGATTTTTCCCAAAGATCGGAAAGATTGATTTCCAAGATTGATTTTGCCCAAATATTGGATAGAGGCCATGCAAGTTTGTCATATTGTTCTAACCAGAGTGTGAAATGTAGATCAAACATAATTACATATATAGCATGTAATAGCATCAATTGTTGTTTGGACTCAAAAATCTCACTACAAATTGTGTACATGGCTAACAATTTAATCCAAAATACTATGACAAACAATTATACTTTATAGATGAATTATATTTAATTTGCACAAGTGCACCAAATTGAACTAGTGAACTCAAGGGATGTTTGTTAAATTGTAAAAATATGGTAGTTTACAAGCATGTAATCTTACAGGAATCCCAACATGGTAGTTTACAAGCTACCAATTTGAATGACCCAACCAGTCCTAATGCAAGTTTGGCCTAAATCCATTAATAGAACAATGTTTAAGCCATAAAGTTTCCACTGAAAATCCACAAAATGTTTGTTGTGAAAATTTTAAGTGCTGATTGGATGTATGTGAAGCTTCTATAGCACAAACTTTAAGTGGGCCCCTTGTAACGTGATATACGGATTAGATTAGCCGATCTTCTTGGACGTGCCAACAACCATTCTATTCTTCAAAATAATGAGATAAAAACAAACAATTATAACAGTTTGATTGTTCCTATTTCTGGAAAACCATTGACCATTCGGTGGGTTTGATTTTGTAGGATCTTCAAAATCATTTGATTGGAAAGAAAGTCAATATAATTGATGGTTGTGATCATCTTTTGATAGAGATTGATAGACAGTATATAAGGTGTCCTGGAGAGGGGGAGGGGTTAATGCATTATGAATGCTCTCTTGTCTCATGTTTACGTAAGAATGACTCTTCTGATGGCTTAAAGTGGGGGAGAATTTTTTCTAACTAGAAAAATGTTTAATTTTCCTCAAAGACAAATTCTTAATGTAATTTAGTGTTGTTATATGTTCACACCTAGGGTAACTTAAATATTCAGAAGTGTGGAAGGGTATGGAGAGAAACTTTAAAAATAAGAGGGATGATACGTAACTTTAAAAAATTTACAGTAGAGAGAGAAAGAAAGGGAGGTAGAGAGAGCGAGAGATGGTGTTCAATGGTATTTTTGTGGTGAATGTGGCGAACATATCAGTGAATTTGTGGCAATATTTTGGTAAAAAATTACAGTAGAGAGAAGTTAAACCTGGATTCAGCGATGATTTTCGATGAAGCTTGTTCCATGATGAAGTTCTTTTAGTGATGAAGCTCATTTGACAATGAAGTTCGTTCGAAGATGAAGCTCGTTCAGGCTGCTCTTCTTCGGAGATCTGTATTTCAGCGAAGAACTCTCGTAGAGATTCGGAGATCTGTATTTGGGGGTTTAGGTTAAAAGGATATTGGATGTAATATTTGTAATTTGAAAGGGCATACTTGTTCGCCCATAGTTTTAACGGTGCTGAGCACAAATTATGAATCAGCAATAAGTGATAAAATATCGCTGAAAATTTTTGCACATTTTTCAGCAATTATCACTGAAATTTTGTTAAAAACAAACGCGCTAATCGCTGAAACTGAATTGCGTTCAGCGTTAAATGCTGAATTAAGCGGTAAACAAACGACACCTACTATCTTTAAAATTAAGAAGTGTAGGCGTAGTGGTAAGGCTTATCTCAAGGGAGAGTGTATGACTAAGTTTATAAAGTTGGACCGGAATAGAGTTTTCTCAATTTCAAAGGAGACTATGTAAATAATAGCAATTTTTGGGACCTACCTTGTAAAAGAGGAGAGAGGGAGAGTATGCGACACCCGTGTCAGAACGTCTTGGTAAGATAGGTCAAATACTTGTTTGGTGAGAAAATAAAGCATGTCTATGAACTTAGGCCAAAGTTGGGGTGGGGGAATCTTAGCACGAATTGCAAAGACGACTCAAAACTGACACAAAGTTAGTTGGTTTGGATTTAGCCTAATTGTATTTCGGTCATAATTGTGTCAAGTCATCTAATCCAATATTTTGAGGCTAGGGATGTCAACCCGGTTAACCCATTTTTGACCTATTTAGTTATCGTGTCATTGGTGGTAGGGTTTTTGACAAATATCACATAGCACTTAATCTTGAAAATGTTGAGGTTTTGACTTGCCTACATGATTTGTTGTTTGGCAACAGTGGTAAATTTCAGCTAACTTGTATTATTTTCTTATCAAAATATAAATACCTATAAATTCTTTTTGTTTTTTTGGACCATATTGTAATGAGTCGTGATAATCTAATGCCGCCTCTGACATACACCCCCCCAACACCCTCATCACAAAATCGTAGATCATTTGCCTTGGGATACACAAGAAAAAGATTTATGATTCTACACATTTTGAGGCAAATGATTTACAATTTTGTGATGGGGGCATTAGAAAATCATTATTCTATTGTAATATGATATCTAAATTGGAAGATCTCAGTGATGATATTTACAAGTTTAATATCAACAAGAATGGGTCTCAATCAAACCGATACTCTAATCTATTTCCCTTGATGTATAGTAGCTCATGAGAGATATTAAGATTCACAAAAAATTATGTTAATTTTTTTACATCACTATTTCTTTTTTCTCTAATTATTTGTTAATGCTTATTTCTATTTTATAAGCATGAGTTTAGAGGAGTGATGGTGACAAGAATGAAGATAGATTATATAAAGATGCTTTTATTATAATTTTTTTTTTTTTTTTTTTGTCATAAGCAGAGCTATATAATTTTTGTATTAGGGCACTAACACGATTTCTTTTCTTTTTTTCTCATCCTTTAATTGGTTTAGGTACATTTTTTTATGGTTAAAATGGTACTTTATTTTTTGTGATTGAAATATGACTTATTTTTTCCACTTATGATTATAATTTTATTGAGCAGATGACAAGCATCAGGTCAAGTCAAGTTACCTATTTAATAAATGTGTGGGGTTTAGTTTTAAGTTTTTGACACAATTACAAAATGAATTGGGTAAAATTTTAAAAATACCCTTATCTCAACCCTTCCCACCCAACCCGACCCATTGCCACCCCTTAGGCCAAGTCACTAAAATCCTATCTCAAGATAATGGTTGGTTCAATCAAAAGAGCTTTTAAATTGAGAAAGCTCTACGAAGCCCAGCAACAAAAAAGGGGTATTAATTGCTTAAACATGAAGCCCACTCCACAATGAACCTAGCTTAGGTAGGATAAATGGGCCTTAGATGAATTTGGATCCGCCACCAGACTATGATTGACTCTTGTTGAATATTTTCAAACTATCTTAATCAATTTTATCATAATTACTAATTTCATTTTTTTCATTGTTTTGTATATTTTTTTACTTTTCTTCATTTATTTTTTGTTTCACTATTTTCCATATGGAAATTCTAAATAGTGGATCAAAGAATGCCTTAGGGATGACATTAAAATGATGAGATTGAGATGAACACAATGATTTTAGGTTGAAAAATATGAAATTAAGTTGAAAATGATAAGAACGGGTTGAAAACAATGAGATTAATCTTCAAAACAACAACATTTAGGTTTAAATTGATAAGAAATTGTGTTGAAAAAAATTGGGGTTCTTAAGGTTATTGTGTTTAGAAAGATTGATTGAACATAGTTGGGTTATTCTACTTAAAGGATATTTTCATAATTTCACCACTTAAGGGTATTTTTGATATTTTACTCTCTTTTTTAACTGACAATCGTTTTTATTAACTGTTTGACTGGGTCAACAAAAGTCAAGGGGGGTAAACCTCATCTTGTATTTCACAAGAGGGTAACACTAATATCGTCCATTTCGCAGAGGGGTTTTATAAAATTATCCAGGAAAAAAAAAAGTCGATATTGCCATCCCAACTTTTACTTATACACCCCAATTCAAAGAAAGAAAATGAGTGGATGTTTGAGAATAAATAAAATTTGGGGTGCCAATAAAAGTTCTCTCATTTTATTTTGTTAGATCTCTATTTTTACGGTTTAGGATATTATGCGAGCTAATCACAATTGTGAATAACTGCTGAAAATAATTTAAGAAATTGGGGTGGAATGAGTAGAAGTTAGGGTGTCAATAATAATTCTAAAAAAAGGATGATGTAGACATGTCACCTATGTTTTTATTAATATTAAAGATATTCCTATGTTTTCAAACTGATGACATGACCCCCTTAACTTAGGTATAGAAAATAAATTCAAAGACCTAAACGCCACCATCTTCAACATCTACTAAAACATCCCTTGATTTTTTTCCCCAAAGCTTGCCATTTTCGATATGAGGGTAAAGAGTTTTACTCTCCATCTTCAACAAATATTTTATCTATGGATTTTCCCAAATTCAATTACCTTCAACTCATTGGGTAAAATATTTACGCTCATTATCAATCTTCAACTAAGATTTTATCTTCTTGAACCTTAAAACCTCAATTACAAGATAGAATTTATGGAGAAGTACGAGGATGAAATTTTCCAAATTCAATCATTTTCAATCTCTTAGCCAAAATCTTTTTACCCTCATTTTCAACCTACAAAATTTACGTACTTTAACCTACAAATCTCATAATAAGATAAAATTTTTGGAAAAGTGAAAGATGATGGCGACGATAAGGTGAGTTTGAAATAATATGATAGAAACAAATTCTTTTAGAGGTGGAAGAAGATGGATTTTTAGGGGGAGAAAACCAAGTGGGTTTTGGAGGTTGTAGACAAGGGCATTTCTGTCCTTTTTGTTAATCTCTCAAACATAACCTTAGGTCAAGGGTATGTCATCACATTGAAAATACATGGGGCATCTCTAATATTGACTAAAATGTGGTGTGTGGGGGGGGGGGGGGTTTATTTCTAAATCACCCTCAAAATTAATAGGGAAAATAACTATTAAAACCAAATTTTGGAAATCATGGACCATTAAGTCTCTAGTGTTGAAATATGTACCATTGTTAATAAAATACTCAAAATATCATCTTTTAATTAAAACAATATCTAAATGAATCCCTAGATATCTTCTTGAATATCTATTGATCTCAAAACTTCAAAAATAAGAACTCCATTAATGTTGTTGGCTTCATGAAGTGAAGAATAAATGATTAAGTCACTTGGATATCTACATATATTTTTAATTATGTCAGAGGCACTACAGAAAATCAATTTGTTCATATTAATCTTATCCACCGACGAGAAAGTAAAGTCATTTACAGAAGTCAATCCATTAGTCCTTGAATATGTAAATGACATAGAAATTATCATCAAAATGATAAGTAGGAGGGACCCATCACTTCAATTGATTGTAAATGGAATCATACTTGTCCTTGTGTTATAATACTTACAACAAACATAACAGCTATTGCTCAATGGGCCTAACTACTTAAATGACTTCAAATTTGATGCTTCAACATATATTGTGTAGAATTTATTTAAATCGTTAATGTTTTATCTGTGCTCTAAAACTTTACGTATGAAAATTGAAATTTGACTTTGTAAAAGACTAAATATCAAAATTGTAACGGCAAGAAAGTTCTAGAAGATCTCCTACGATCAATTACCGTAAGAAAAAAAATGAATTTGATCCTCTATTGGAGATTCATTAGAGTTTTTTTTTCCCCTTTTCAAAATCAGTAAGCATTATTTTTAATAAGATCAAGAACTCAATATGGTGAGAATTAATCCCAAATCTATGTTATTGGATTTTTATAAAAAATGAACAATCTATTAAAAAAATAGAATAATTCATATCTATTTGGATTTCGATATGAAGCCAACAGCGTTAATGGAGTTCCTATTTTTATACTTTTAAGATCAATAGATATTAGAGAAGAAGTCTAGGGATTCATTTAGGTTCCTAATTTTTCAATTTTGATATTAATAGATATTAGAGAAGAATTAATTTAAGTGCTTTAATTAATAGAGGGTATTTTAGATATTTTATTAACAAAAGTTAGACAACAATTTTAAAAGATCCTTCAAAAATAACGTTTCTAAAGCTGGGCCATAAATGATACATATTTCAACACTAGAGACTTACCATCTGTTTTGATTGAGAGAAGAGAAGGGAAAAGAAAAATATACTATTTTCTCTTCTTTTCTCCTGTTTGGATTGTTAAGTGAAGAGGGAAGAGAAGAAAAATGGAAGGAAGAGAATTCAGAATTTTGTTCTCTCAAAAAATGGAGAGACGAGGAGGGAGGGAAGGGAAGGGAAGAAATTTGCTCTCATTCTTTTATAAAATTTTAAAAAATGATTGATATTGGCAGGCCATCTATTACTACTTACAGCCCAAGTAATAAAATGATTGATTTGGTTTTATAAGTCAAATCCTCAAACGTTGCCATTGTTTCAGCATTTTTTCCTTCCTGAAAGAAGAAGGAAAACCACGTAACTTTTTTAACGGTTCAAAACACCCGCGAAGAAAGAGAGAAAACTACCCAACCTTCAACGGTTTTTAGCGGCAGCTACCATTAATAAGACCTTATGAGCTCTTTAAGGCTTCCAACTACTTTGAAACCTCTCTTCAGATCTCGTTTTTGTGGGGAAGAGCCTGTGACTTCGTTCTGTTTCCGACGGATAGGGTATTTGCGTTTCTCTCATCAAAGAAACCCTCGGTTTTCGTTTTCTCAAGCACGATTTTTTGCGAGTACGTTCTCTTTATCTCAATGTGTTTTTGGTTTATTATGATTGATGAAGATTGGAGCTTTAAATCTTTCAGAAATGGAAATGTTTGGATGAACTTTTAGCTCTGTGATTTAGTTTGTTTTTGTTTTTGGAGGAAATTTATGTTTCTTTCGATGATTGTTCATAAGCTAGGAGATCTTTAGGAATGTAGTGATTTTAGAGAGAATTTTTGGTTAGTTTTGATTTTTCATAATTTTGGTTAGATCTCCTCGGATCAGTTTCACATCTACTCTTTCGTTTCCCACATTTCGCTCCACGTTTGCTACAAAGAAAAAGAATCAGCCACATTTTAATATTTATGAAAAAATAGCTTTTTAGCCAATTTTGTAACTGTTTTTACGAAAATGATTGTATGGACAATTTGATGACACACAATCCCTATTGTATATGTGCAAAATCCAATGGTTTGGAATAAATGAACTTGAACAAGATCAAGTTGACTTTTTCTTTATGATGGGGTTCTGGACCAATATGCTTGATGCTTGACTAGTCGGATCGAGGCAACTGACTTCTTAGAGCATCATAACTTTTCATGATTGCATAAAAAATAGCTCTGTGATTTAGTTTGTTTTTGCTTTTGGAGGAAATTTCTGTTTCTGTCGATGATTGTTCGTAAGCTAGGAGATCTTTAGGAATGTAGTGATTTTAGAGAGAATTTTGGTTAGTTTTGTACTTTGGTGTTTAATTGTTTGTTTTTGAATTCAAAAGATGGTTTTTTTTAATGGTTGAATTAGTGTGGTTAATTTCGCGATTAAAGTAAGTAATGTTTTTTTTTTCTTTTTGTAATTAAAATTTGTGATTTTTTGGTACTAGATACTTGAGTGAATGTGACCCAATAGCTGATAGCAGCAACAAATATAATTTTCCATTTTTAATTCTTTGTTAGATTGAAACAGATTTTCTAGAAAGAAACAAAAAAAAAAAAGAACAACATTGTAGCTAAGACCAAGGTTTAAAATCTCATCTGGAAGCAATGTTTTGGTCAAGAGAAAACCAATATTGTCATGATCGTTGCATTTCCAGAACATTCAATGATTTGAATCAGTTTCGGCCGATACCAATATATATCGGTCAATACATTCTGATACGATGTGATTTGATATATTGAACCATGACTAAGACTACACATAGGAAGGAAATGTTCTTAGCTGCATATAATAATGATATTTTATAATATAAATTGAAGAATTCATTAAGCTTGCCATTATGGTGATTTTTTTAAAAGAAAGTTGGTAGTTGATAGTTGATACATAGGCCATTTTATGGTTCTTATGAACACTGAAGGTCATTGGCAGGAATCGAAATAGAGAGGAAACTCTACAAAGCAGAAATAAATCTGCCTTTAAGGTGGATCCAACTGTATTTTGAACCCTTTTTTGCTAGTGTCATACTTTTTTAAGCACAAAGTGAGGCAGTTCAAACGGAGTCAACCCCAAAGCTCAGTACTACCTAAGTACCTATGTTGTCAGAATTTAATTAGATCAAAAAACTGTAAGTGGTAGGATCCAAATTAAATTCGGCCCAAAAAAAAATTTCTTTGTCATCCTCGTTATTTTATTCTTTTTGATAAACAAAAAGTTATTAATGGGGAGGACAAGAAGTCCTCAAGAAAACAGGGAACATGAGGAAGAGAAAGACAAGGCAATCACTCCCTAATTACAGTTTCTCATTTAAATAGAAAATCTTCAAAAAAGAAGCCCCTGAACTCCTTGAATTGCTTACACCAAAAGAACAATAGACCAAGAATACTAAAAATGAGCTCTTGTAAGGTGCTTTCGGTCCCCTTGAAGTGCGTAGGTTTCTCTCTCCACAAGCCCCAATAGATCGCAAAAGGTGTAAACTTCCATAGTACCTTCCACTTGTTAGAGAACTAAAAAGAAGAGGGACAATCGAATTCGAAAGACACCACGAAACATCAAATAGAGATAGAAAAAAAAGACCAAATGCTATAGGCCACCTCGCAATGAATAAGGAGGTGATCCACCGACTCACCACTAGACTTGCACAAACAACAATAGTCAGTCAAGACAAGGCCTTCACGTCTAAGAGAGTTGATTGTTGGCAATTTATTCAAAGCCGCCAACCACATGAAAAAAGACATTTTGAAGGAACCTTGTAAGCTCGGATCAAAGAAGAAGGGAAGCAAACCTCGAAATTTCGGGTTTATTAAAGCCTTATCCTCCTCATCATCAAAGCCTTATCCCAAAATTTTGGGTTTGTACATTCTTTTTTGTCTTCATCTCACTCTTTTAGAATTTTCAACTTGCACATTTCTTCGAACTATGGTTGTAACTGGCCTTCAATGAACATGACCAAACAATCTCAGTCGACTTTTCTTTAGTTTATCTTCTATTGGTGCTACTTTTACATTTTTAAGAATGTGTTAATTTCTAATTTATTTATTTTTAATCTTTGTACTTGCCCATCCAAGCATCCTCATCATTGCTACCCTTAATAAATGATCATGTTGTATCTATCAAAAAAAAAAAAAAATCATGTTGTTTTTTTATTTCCCATTGTTCAGCTCCAAGCAGCTGTCATATTGCAATTGTAAAGATTTTTTTACATTATTTAAGTATAAAAAGAAAGAGATAAAAAACTGAAAACAATTATGTGTACCATTAGCTTGAACTCTACATTTGATAGGGTTAGAAGTTTCAGACATGGGTGAATTTTTATAAACTTAAAAAAATCAATGGAATCGAAATGATCTCTGGATTGATTAGAAGATTCTTTGAATTGGCTGGAATCCTTTAGTTGAATGAAACATATTTGATGACGCATTCCCGTTGTCATTTTCGAGTCACCAATATGTATATATGTATCTGTGAACATGTATGTGATTCGCAAGTACTCCATCACCCATATATTTGCAAATAATGACAAAATAATTTACCTGGCAATTCCTGCATGCACTATATATGGCTTACTGTGTATACAAATAGCCTCATGCATGTGTTGAGGATTTCCACAAATGTTCCCTTATTAGATAGTTCTGTAGAAAGGTACAAATTCCCAGTTTGTGATGTAGTTGTTTGATTGAGGTGATGTGCTAAGAAATTCAGTGCCGAATATGTCATTGATATTTTGTATTTTTCAGCAATGAATTATTTTACTAAATACTGACAATTTCTGTTTCATATCCAAATCCGCAGTATCCTCATCTTCTACATTTATGGAGGTAGTCAAGGCAACTGCTAAGCAGGGACGTGAAAGTATTGCTCTAAGAGCCGAGCAGAAGAGTTACAGTTATGTTCAACTCATCTCTTCTGCTTGGAAAATATTCGATTTACTATGCAATGGGGTCTTCAAGAATGTAAGTAAAAACACATCCCATTTAAGCAATATTAGAAACTTTACATTTGAGTGCATATTCTACAGGTCAAGTTGGTGAAATAGGATTCATGTTGATAACCCCAATTTTTTGTGATAAGGCAAAGATGATGAGAATGATGATACATTCATTTTCTAATCTGTTTAACCTTTCCAAGCAATCATATTCACACTAGTACACCAGTCACATTGCTTTAACGGTAAATGCATGCATTGTTACTTCATATTTAGGCTTGTCTTGTTACTTGCTCATTCAGACATCTGAGGGCAGAGGACCAGGACATATCGGTGGAGCTCGAGTTGGAATTGTGGCAAAACCTTCAGCTGAATTTGTTGCTGGAATGTTAGGGACTTGGCTTAGTGGAGGGGTTGCAGTTCCACTTGCGCTTAGCTACCCAGAAGCCGAACTTTTCCATGTGATGAATGACTCGGTTTGTTTCTGCACGTTCTTCATTTCCTTTTTCTTTTCTCCCCACTTTTTTATATCATAAGATCACACCGGAGAGATCCATATAATGTAACATATATTTGTGAACTTCACACGCTTGTTCTATAGATTTGCCCTGTTTTTTTCCTTGTTTCTTTGCCAATCTTCCAGAAGATCACTTATCTTAATGTGAAGATTGCTTCGTACTTTTTCCTATAAGTAGTGTTTGAATTCCTAGATGGTCTTGATGTGTATCAGTTAATATCCTTTTCCGAAACGCTGGGTACAAGAATCACTCATGACTTCAAGCATACATCTCATTATGTCTGTTTATCCAAATATATGTGTGCTTTTGATGACTTTTGAATTGTTGTCATTCTTTTTTAAATCATTATTGTAATCATCATATCAATTTTTTTATTCTTTTGTTTTTCTATTTTCCTTGTAAACGACTTCTCATCAAGGATATCTAGAAGATGGATAAGCTCCTACAAGTTGATAGGTGAAATTGGACCTCAGTACCAGTTTAATAGTCCCTATGAATATTGGCGAGAGGGTTTTAAGTGGAAATTGCATCTGCAGTTGGATGAAGCACTTCTAAACATGCGACTATATTCTCCATGCTATAGTTGGGTGCTTTTAAGTTTCCTTATGAGATAATGTATGCAGAATGTTCACAACTGTTCAATTTATAGGATGTCTCCGTGCTTTTGAGCACTGAAGATCATCAAGAGCTTATGGAGAATGTTGCTGCTAAATGTGCTGCTCAATTTTCTCTTATTCCCTCCGTTTCCATTATTCCGTCAAATACAAGTACACCTGTACATTCACAAATTGGAGAATTGGATATGGAGACAAACCTACTGGAGAAAATTGAAAACTCAAAAGCAGCAGAAGGTGATGGTCCTTGCAACTGAAACTCTATCTACTGTAGGAGCATAAAAAAGAAGTTTAATGAGAATGCTTTCTAATGTACTGACCCTAATAAAAAAAAGAATGTTTTCTGATGCTGCAGAAGATGATCCCGCGTTGATTGTGTATACTAGTGGTACAACTGGTAAACCAAAAGGTGTCGTTCACACGCACCGAAGTATCATGTCACAGGTACTTCTTGCAATGCATTATGAGTTTTGAGGTGTGATAACATATACTTTAATTCTATTATAGTCTGTTATATATTTTTACACAGAATATTCAAATATGTCTTTGTATTATCATTTTCAGTCACAGGACTGATATATTTTACTTGAAAATGAGTATTTGGCTAATATTGGAAAGCATGAGTGTTATATTTGCAATTTTGGTATCAAGAAGCTGGGTGAAACAGAGGCTAGGGTACTTCTAAAGGGTTTGGATTATATGTTCAAACTTAAGCACTCTCCGAAGGATGCCTCCGCTTGGACATTAGATTTCTTGTTAGGCTTGTGGAGGTTAACCAATATTTTTTTTATAACATTAGAGATGTCTGTATAAACCAAGAAATTTTCTGTAGTTGAACTTTATAGTAGGGCTATTGAAGCTACTTATAAGAAAGTAAGTAGTGCTAGTGAAGAAGTTGATGCATTGGCAAAAGAGGTTGTTGTACATCAGGCAATCTTAGAACATTGGAAGCCCTTCTTAGCTTCCTTTATTTTTTTTCCTTTTGCTACTTTTTTGTTTGTTTCTGAGTACAAAAACTCACACTTGTCAGAAACATAAAAAGATAGAAATCATGTTCATGTGAAATGTTTGTAATTACTCTGAGAAACATCTTGCAAGGAACGTATTGTTTATTTACTGTTCATAAACTAAGCATGATATTGTTCTCTCCAATTTCTCCTCAATTATTTTTATCAGTCGCTTGGTTTGGAAGTAACTTTCACGTAATTTTTGCTGAGCTTCAGGTCCAAATCTTGACAGAGGCATGGGAATATTCATCGTCGGATCAATTTCTGCATTGCCTACCCCTACACCATATCCACTGAACATACATTTCTATAATAAGAATTCATTTCAGCGTTAATTTGTAGGTTTATGAGTTTTGGTTGTGAAATCCTCTGTTTGAGCGTGTCCTATTTTTGCACTCTGAAAACTTGATATGAAGGTTCTCTGTTGTATGGGATCCTTAACCTGTACTTTACATGTCCATGGGCTTTTTAATGCTTTACTTGCCCCCCTTTATGCTGGTGCTACGGTAACTTCTTCTGACTAATGTACTCATTTGTTTCACAAAAAAGGTCAACTTAAGTTCCTGTTTTGTGCTGTAAAAGTTCTTCCTAACAATTAAAGGTCATCTGGCTGCACCTTGAAAATTGTGTTATAATATATTTTTCGGTGTTTGTTAAAGGTTGAGTTCATGCCAAAATTTAGTGTGAGGGGAATCTGGCAGAGATGGCGTGAATCATATCCAAAAGATGGAGCGAAGGTTGATGATGCTATTACTGTGTTCACAGGAGTAAGTCAAGTTATTTCAAAGCTTTGATGATTATATATGTAATGTATATGAAAATATTGATCCTATAGGCCATTTTTTGCTATTACTGGTACACATTTGCAGTGTGTTTTCTGATGGCTTAATTGCCTACACTTCGTGCATATTATATGCAGTAGTCAAAATGAATCTTGTCCCAACATCCTACTCTACCCAAGTCTGATGTAGATAGGCTTACCGACACTTATCTCAATGCCTATGATCGAGTTAAGAAGCGTCGAAGAAAGAAATCAACAACATTGACTGAGTCAAATCTGTTTGACCGAGTCAACTTGATTTGAACAAGTCAACTCAATCCAATCTTTGACCGATCCTCAAGACCTACTCTAACTTCTCTTAGGACTTTTTTTTATTGAGTTTTTATTTTTTAAGTTGTTTAAGTAGTCCTAGTAATTTCTATTTCAATTTTAAAAAGTTTCTTTTCCTGGTTAGTTTCTATTTCAACTTTAGGAAGTGTCTAATTTGTTTTATGTTTTTATTTTTCTTTTAAACTCGTTTTTATTCTTTAGGTTATAATTAGAAGTCTTTTTAGGTATCCAAATTGAGTTCTAATAGGATTAAAAGGTTAGTAATATGTTATAGATAGATTAAGAAGTAACTTTTTAGTATTTTAGAATGTTTCTAAGTTGTTATGAAGGAGTTATCTATATAAGGAGTTTCAATAAACAATTCAGCAGTTAGTTTTTTTGAAGATTGATTAATAAAAGAAAAAGAAGAGACTTTTCTTCCCTTTTTTTGTTTTGTTTTGTTTTTGTTTTTGTTTTTTTAAAGATAAACAACCTGATATTGGTTCTTAATTTTAGTGTTTGCAATTGATTTCCATCAATCTCAAACTTAGATTGAAGTTTCTAGTATGTTTTGCTTAACATAGAGATTCTTCATCACTTCTAGTTCTTCGGATTTCACTATAGAACCTAATTTTTAACATAAACTCTAGGTTTGTGTGTTCTACCCTACATCAAGGTCCATGATCTTTTTTAATAAGTACACATTCAAGTCCTTCCAACTAATTCAAACCAACTTTTTCATTGGCCCCCACCAAAAAATAAAAACCCCCCTTTTAGAGTATTTTGCACAAGTGTCCTCATTCTCATTGGTGTTATCAACGACCTTTGTTGCACATGACCAAACCATCCCATTCAAACTCCCCTGTGTTTTATCATCTCTAGAATTAATATTGATTCTGTTTTTCCTAGGCTCTCACTTACTCATCTCAAAATAGTATAATAGTTTGATTATTCTTGTTAGATAAAGTAGAAAGAAAAGAGAAAGATTCATTTGCATTAGAAAACCCTAAGCAATTACAAGAAGGGAATGGACTTATGTAAGACTACCCAAAAAAAAGGAAAAGACAGAAATACCCTTGAACTCTAACATACTCTAATATATACTCTAACCCCCCCCCCCCCCCCCCTCAAACTCACAATGTGACGGCAAGAAGCATTGAGAGCTTGTAAAGAAGAAAGCGGAAACGTTGAATGGTGTGAGATTTCGTAAAGATATCGGCCAACTGCAAGGATGAAGAGATGAAAAACAAGGTGATTGTGTGATGTTGAAGATGATAACAGGTGAGATGGTAGTCAATCTCTATGCACATTGTGAGCTCATGAAACACAGAGTTGTGGAAAATCTGGATCGCACTCCTATTATCACAATACATAGGAATGGGGTCAGAGAGAGTTACACTCATATCGGTAAGCAACTAAAGTAGCCAAACTATTTCAACAGTGGTGGAGGCCATAACACGGTACTCAGCCTCCGTGGAGGAACGAGAAACGATAGATTACTTCTTAGTCTTCCAGGAAATGATAAAGTCGCATAGAAAAATACAGAAGCCAGTGGTGGACTTGCGATCAGAGCTATCACTAACCCAATCAGCATCAGAGTAAGTTCCAAGCTCCAGAGCAGACGTGGAGGAAAATAATAAACTCTAATGTAGAGACCCCGAAGATAGCGAAGAATGCAAACAACTATTGCCCAATAGACAATGGTAGGAGATGAAACAAATTGACTAACGATGTAGACATCATATGCAATATCTAGCTGAGTGATGGTAAGATAGACCAAGTTGCCAACTATGGTACGGTAGAGAAATGGGCTAGGTAGAGGAGGACCATCAGAAGAAGTATACCGTGCAGTGAACTCAAGGAAAGTCTCAGCAGTACAAAAGTTAGTCATGCAAGCGATCTCAATGATGTCAGCAGTGTACTTGGATTGACAGAGAAGATGCCAAGAAAGTAGCGAAAGGGCCTCAAATCCTTCATTTCAAACTGATGACTCAACTAAAGTTTCAACCGAGCAATACCATCAGTGTCATTACTCGTTAGGATCATATTATCAACGTAGAGAAGGAGAAGGATGCGGCTAACAGAGGTGGAGCGAACAAATATTGCAGATTCATAATCGTTAGAGCAGAAGCCAAGAGAACCCACAATGGTAGAGAATGTTTCAAACCAAGCTAGAGGATTTTGTTTGAGACCATATAATGCCTTCCTGAGCTTGCATACCGCACCAGGATTATAGAGCACTCCAGGAGGAGGGGTCATGTAAACTTCCAGGATATTGCAGATTCCCATTCAAGAAAGCATTCTTGACATCAAGCTGAAAGAGAGCCCACTGATGGACAAATGCAACTGTAATGAGATTGCGAACAATGGTCATCTTTGCTACTGAAGCAAATGTCTCTTCATAATCAAATCCATACTGTTGAGTGAAACCCTTTGCAACCAGACGAGCCTTGTATCCCTCGACAGAACCATCAGATTGTCTTGATTTTGTAAACCCTACGAGAACTAACAGTATGCTTGCTGGCTGGAAGCGACACTAAATCCCAATTGCATGTTTGATGTAAAGCAAAGAGTTCCTCATCCATAGCCTACTGCCAAAGGGGATCAAGAACAGCCTCCTTATAGGAGGCTGGCTCAGAAGATTGTGAACAGATACAAAAAAAAAAAGAGAATGCCTTAAGAGTAACAAAAGTTAGAGAATCCCAATTTCTAGGGAGGCTTATGAATGTGCTGAAGATATCTTGGAAGAGCAAGAGCCTTAGTCTCAGGAGCTGCATGGTAGTCCGAGGAGGGAGGAAGACCATTAGGATTTGCACAAGAACAAATGTAGAAAGAGGTGGTGTCGGAGTGGAACATTCAGTGGGTAACATATCATCATCGTTAAGAAAATGATTAATGTAAATAAGATCAAATTTAGTGAGACTATGGGAACTGTTAGGAGTAGAGCTGAAGGGAATATGTTCCAAAAACACAACATGATGAGACACATAGAGCTTATGAGTAACAGGATCAAAACGACGATATATCTTGTGGCCCTTATTATAGCCAAGAAAGACACAAATAACATATAGAGTAGAGAGTTTAGTACGTTCATCATGATGTTTGAGAACAAAACAAGTGCAACAAAATACTTTCAAACATGAGTAATCTGGAACTATACCATACAACCTCTCAAAAGGAGAAATGCCAGAGGTGAGAGCAGTAGGAATCATATTGATCAAGTACACAACGGTGAGAATTGCTTCAACCCAAACTATACTAGGAACACTGGCAGAGATAAGAAAAGAACGAGCAGTCTCAATAATATGTCTGTGTTTGCACTCACCAACACCATTCTGCTTGGGAGTTTCAGTGCAAGAAGATTGGTGGATAGTTCCATCAGAGCCAAGAAGATTAGAAAAGTCACTAGAAGTGTATTCCCCACCCAAGTCACATCTAAAACATTTAATAGTAACCGTGTGTTGTGTTTTAACAAAAGCACGAAAATTATTAAAATATGAATAAAATCATAACAATGCTTCATAAGATACACCCAACAATAATGAGTGTAATCGTCAATGAAAGAAACATAATATCTGGACCCCCCTTTAGTATAGTAATAGGGGCAGGTCCCCAAACATCAAAGTGAACCAAATCAAATGTAGCATGAGCAATTAAAGTATTTTTGTTAAAAGGTAAAGCAAAAAACTTAGCAAGTTTACAACCACTACAATTTGAAATATCATGAGTTGGTAAATTTTCCAAGACATTATTAGAAACTAAATATTTTAACCTAGAATTAGAAATATGACTAAGACGAGAAGGCCATAAGTAAAAAACTATAAGAAGAGGAACTAAGATGGAAAGACGATAGATCAACACTAGAAGCAACAACAACAAGAACATGAAGTTCCTCCAACAAGAATAAACCTCCCTCTCTATGGCCTATCCCAATTAACCTCTGCGAATGAAGGTCTTGGACATAACAATAAGTAGATGTGAAATGAACCAAAAATCCATAATCACATAATTGACCAATAGAAATAAGACTCAAAGTAAGTTGAGGAATATAATAAACATCTGAAAGAGTCAAATGCGAGTTAGCAATGGAACCAACACCTACTAATGACATAGAAATACCATCAACAGTCAGAACTAGAATAGAAGATGAAGATGAAAATAAGGAAGTAAACAAAGAAGAATCATATTTCATGTGATGAGAAGCTCCTGAGTCGAAGACCCAGGTTGATTGAGGTATACCTGAAGAGGTTGAGGATGACAGACCTACAGGCGAAGAAGAGGTGAAAACTTGAGGTTGTATAGATAAAAACCTCTGCAACTGTTTTGCTAGTCCAAATAAGATAGAATAAGATATTGCTGAATCACCAAGAGTAAAAGCAACTACTGGTATATGTCTAGGATTAGAAGTAACAGTTGCAGAGTGAAATTGGTCAGGTCTAGAAGTGTGTTGTTGATGCTGAGAGTGTTGGCCACGGGTAATGAGCATAGGGCATTGGGCCTTCCAACGATCTTTTTGCTTGCAAAAACTACACTCATCTATGCCAACAACCTTCGATCTATGTCGAATCCGATTATGCAAATGCGAGGATAATCTAGAAGGAACCACCATAATTGCTTGAGTAGGTGTAGGGAGAAGACTTTTTCTAACTTGAGACTTGAGGTGCACCTCCTTAACCAGAAGCTCACTAATAACAGAGCCAACAAAAGGCAAAGGGTTACGGTGAAGATTGGAACCTCGAAGAGCTTCAAAGTCGTCACGAAGAGCCATTAACAAATGAACAAGGCGTTGCTCCTCTCTATAGGCCAAGTAGGGAACATATGAGCTGAGTGTTGGTGACTCAGTGAGAGCCAAATGATCCCAAAAGTCAGTCATAATTGAATAAAACTCCTGAATAGTTTTATCTCTTTGTCGAGCTTCCTTGATGTCCGTTTCTAATTGATATCTCTTTGCAAAGTTTGATTGGGTGAACAATTTGGATAAATGACCCCAAATCTCTTTGGCTATCTCGTATTTGGCGTATTTGGCCAGTTGAGTTGTTGACTTCCCATATAGCAAACAACTCAACATATTTCACATCTGTCCTATCTGATGGTATAGTCAAATCATCGGTACATATCCCCACATCTTTTTCCCTTTTAGGAAATTCTTCATCACATAACTCCAATAAGAGTAATTCTTTCCGTTAAGTCGAACACTAATAGACTAAAGAGAATTATCTCATTAACTCGACATTGCAATCCAAATCAAAGAAATGATCAATGTAATAGCTTTTCTTAAGAGAAGAAATTCGAATCGAGAAATGATAATCAAAGGATTACAGTCATGCAAACCAGTTGCACATGGTTTGCCACAGGCATTTTATCAAACAGACCTTGTGCACCCAAAAGACTGTTGTGATGTTTCTGCTGCAGCAATGATGAAGCTGTTGTTTTGGGCTGCTGATGCTACTGCAAATGTAACGAGGCTGCTGCTGTCACTGTGAGGCTGTTGTTGTTGTGAGGCTGTTGTTGCTGTGAGGCTGCTATTATTGCTATGAGGGGGCTACTGCTGCTTTGTGACTGTTGATGCTGTTGTGAGGCAGTTGTTGTTGCGAGGCTGCTGGTGTTGCAATGAGGGGGCTGCGGCTGTTTTAGAGGCTTGCCCCTGCTTTATACATTGCACAACCCAAGAGTACGTAGGTGATGTGGGACTAAGCTAACACTCCCCCTCAGTGCCAGGGCTGGAGACACTCGGCTCTCCCCCTCCACACAGGGCTGGAGATACTAACCCGACCCATCCCTGAGGTACACCTGCTTTGATACCATGTTAGACAAAGTAGAAAGAAAAGAGAGAGAGATTCATTTGCATTAGAAAAGCCTAAGCGATTACAAGAAGAGAATGGGCTTATATAAGAATACCCAAAAGAAAGGAAAAGACAAAAATACCCTTGGACTAACATACTCTAATATATGCTCCAACAATTCTTTTCTTATTATTTCGAGTAGGATGTTAGCTACCGTCTGTGTGTGCGTGTGTTTCTGCTTTACAAGTGAATGAATATAATTGTGTGTCACTCCCTAGGGCCAATGAATGAGCCTGCCAAGTTTTGTTGTACTTTAACTATTTCTTGTATGAGATAATATTATTATTTCACTTCACCAATCAAAACAGAAAAAATCCAGAATACACGCATTCTATAATTTCTATAAGCTTTAAAGCTTATAATTGTCTTAAATGGTGCAGATGTATTCAATTAAGGCCCTGCTTGGTACGTCATAAAACATCATAAAACGTAAAAAAATATGCCTAGTATACTTTTCAATTTACGGATTTGATGACTTTTTATTGATCGAGTGCTTGGCAGTATCTCCAAAGAATCCCCACAAAATTTTGCGAGTACTTGGTTGGCAAAGAAGATACAAAAAATTGCAGCAAACTATATTTAAAAAAAAAAGAAAAAAAAAAAAAGAGAGATTTTCTTCTATCCCCCCAACACCCCACCCACATATCCAGAATGAAACTTGCAAGTTGTAACTTAGGAAAATAAAAATCAAACAAAAAGCTCATGAAATATTTGACAGGAAAATATCAAAACACATGCCTGAATGAAAATCCATTTTTTTATCAATCAAATGCCTTAAATAATTGAAGTACAATTTTTGCAACCATTTAGAGTATGAAAATAGCCTAGATTCTTCAGTAGCAGTCCAATTCCTATATCTCCAGTCTTTTATCCCTATTATTGCCATAGCTTTTGTTGAAATCAACTTGCAAACCCCTCCTGAAACCCTAGCCAGGCAAAATTCATGTAGAAGCATTGTTATCAATAAAAAATAATAAACAAATCACTCCTAATAAGAGAAAAAATACACAAAAACTATCTAAAACCCTAAACTTTTGATATTTAGTACCACTGCAAAGCAAAAGAAAATTATGATGGATTTTTGTCTAGGTTAAAGAGGTTGAAGATGATGGCTGTGAAGAGAAGATGAGAGTACCTGCTGTTTGAATTTGATTATTAAGGATAGAGAGTTTCACGACTGTGTTTTTACAATGTTCTGCTGGGCATTTCTGCCCGCAAAACTTTACCCAAAAAACTCTTTTCTTTTATGTGTGCTTACACTGCTTTTCAGGTGGGTCCACCTCTTTAATAGTCTACTAATCACCTATAAGATGAAAAAAATCCAAATAATTTTGTGTTTCCAAGCATTTACAAGGTTTCACAGTGATTCTAAGCAGGGCCTACAGTTTTTTTTTTTTATCATTTACTTTTGTGCTTGTCCAAGTGGTATTCTTATTGTTAAGAGCTGTTGTGAAACATAGGTTCCTACAATGTATACTAGATTATTACAAGGTTTTGAAGCAATGGATCCAGAGTTACAAGCGACTTCAGCCTCAGCAGCAAGCCAGTTGCGCCTTATGGTAATTAATGTCGACTCCCTTCTCTCACTATTTATTTTATTTTCCTAGTTGAAAATGGGTAGTCAATATGTTTTTTTTTGGCTTGTTGAAAGCCACTTTAAAGTACAGTTTGTGAACCTTTAAGCATTCAAAATGTTATTTAGTGCTCCAATATGTTTATATTAGTAGCCCCATATGTTTTATAACTTTATGCTTTTGTTAGAGCTTCAAAAATAACATTATATTAACGCTCATTGAAAATAAAATTTCTAATTTGCCTGAAGGTCCATGGAATGGAAACTTGTACATTACTGATTTAGAAAAAGGGAAATTTCTATGTCCTCAAATAGTCAAAATAAGAAAATCCAGCAATGATATAAACAGGGTGGATTTGAATTATTTTCAAATGTACAAAAAGTGCGAAGGAGTGGCTGGTGGACAGTAAACCAATAAGGTATCTGTCTCTAGACAAGTCAACATTGAGCGACTCCTCCATTCCAGTTCTTTCACTTTTTTTTTTCTTTCTTATATTTCACAGAATAACTTCTATCTCCACTATATGCTGGAAGTTCATATGGGTACCTTGTGAGCTCAAATCTTGAAGTAAAAAAAAACTATATGTGATCAGATACATAATTGGAGGGTTTTGATTTGGATTTTTCATCTTTATGCATTGTGTGATTTTAACTGGAAATTCTGTTCTTTATTCATTATTTTTAGATTATAGCTATACTTGTTTTTTCGGAAATTCAACATCTCCAAATGTTGCTCATGTTTAACCTGTGTTGTTAATAGAAATCCCACTGGTAGGTCCACTCCTCTACCTCTGACCTAAAATGCATGTTTAACTACTGCTGTTGATGTCATTTTCCCCCCTAGATGTGTGGCTCCTCTGCACTTCCCTCTCCTATCATGAAACAATGGGAAAGCATAACAGGCCATCGCCTTTTGGAACGCTATGGCATGACTGAGGTCAGTGAATCTGATCATCTAGTTAAACTTCACCTCTTCTATTTGTAGGCTATATAATACAGTAACCAAAGCAGAGTTTTATCTTTAATTTTTAAACAATATTTTTGCAATGATTATTAATGGCATAATGTTTTACAGTTTGTCATGGCATTATCTAATCCTTTGAGAAGTGAACGAAAAGGAGGCACCGTTGGCAAACCTCTTCCTGGTGTACAGGTTTGCAAAATTCTTTTCAAAACCTTTATTGACATTAAGCATTAGACAAAATAGTTATTTCTGGTTTTTCGGACATAGTCAGTCTTATTATTGAACTAGAGTTCGCCCGTGCCTACGACACAACATCCTCTTTAAGGTTAAGGGAGGTAAAAACGAAAAAAAAAGTTGGACAGGTATTATTATTAAAAAAAATTGAGGTTAAGGGGGTAAAAGTGAAAAAATAATAATGTTGGAGAGATATTATTAAGAAAAGGAGAGATGAGGAAAGACAATAAAGTGGGTTAAAGGGGTAGAAGAGGAAAGATAGTAAAGTTAGAGGGGTATTATTGAAAAGAGTCAAAAAAGAAATATAGTAAAATTGGAGGGATATTAATAAAAAAAAATAAGGGGGAGGAGAGGAAAGATAATACAGTTGAAGGGGTGAAAATGAAAGGCAATAAAGTGAGTAGGGTGGACCACACAAAATTGTAGCTGGATGGGATGTTTACCCCCCCATCCGACAAAACTGTAGCAAAGTGGGCCCTACAGTTGTGTTTTATTATATAGATGTTGTTTAGACTATGCATCAAGAACTGTCAATATTGTGAACTAATTCTGTTTCAGTGTTGGATGTATTGCACACCCTTTCTTGCTAGATTTCATACAGGTTCGCTCATGTGAAATAATCTTAATCCAATGTTTGTCAATATCTATGAATATGCTAGATAAGCTTGGTACATGCGACCTGCAATACAAACCATAGTTTAGTCTACATTTATTATCAACTGTAGTTTTTCCAATTTTTTAATACCCTGATTGCCAGATGTGAAGAAATTTTTTGGTTAATATTTCTCCTAAGCATACTCTGTGGATTTATTATAGGTCAAAATTATTTCAGAAGATGAGAGTGGTAGTGATACAGTGGAGGAGGGTGAGCTTTGTGTTAGAAGCCCTTCACTGTTCAAAGAATACTGGAAACAACCTGAGGTCCTTTCTGATAACTTCTTATATTGTCTCTTTTCACATGTTTCCTTTTCAGTTTGATTCATAACTTTCTTTCTTTCTTTCGTTCTTTCTTTTTCTTTTTTAATTATATGCATGAATGTTATCATCCTGAGTTCTGTATGCCTTTATGTATATATATGGGGTTGGGTTCTGGTGACTCATGAGAAAACACAAGATCTCAACTGTGTAAACATGAAATCCAATGGTCGGGATTTATACACATCCAGATAATACAAATCTCGAACCGTTCTATCTTCAGTGGGATACTGTTATGATTGTTGAATTAGCAGACTAATGCTATACCATTGAGGCATTTCCATGTGAATTTTAAAGTTCTGCAAATGAATTAAAGCTGAATGATGGGAAATTCAGAATCACAGGTAGCTTCAGCTAGAGAACAAATATTGTAGAAAAACAAAATTTCAAACTGAAAATCAAGTAGTTTGTTGTTGATGAATGGTTTATGAATTTTTCCAAGTAAATTATTCAAACAAGAAGAGTATGTGAAATGTTGTAACCTGTTAAATTCTGCAACTATAAAATTCTATATACCTTATCATTATGTAGTTCCTCATTTTGATTTATATATGTGATAATCATCTTAGGTAACAAAGGCATCTTTTATTGATGGTGGGTTCTTCAAGACTGGAGATACGGTAAAAGTGGATGAGGATGGGTATATCATTATTTTGGGACGTAAGCAAACCTCTGCCACATGATTGTTCCTTTTTTCCAATGTATTATTTTGTTACAAAAACACATCCATGTGCTTCACTATGCCTTGTTATAGGCAGTGTTAATGTGAATTCAGCATTGTATGTTATGGACACAAGCACTAGCGACCTAGGGAACTTCAATATGGAGATTTTATGTGTCAGATATGGACATGAGCTTTTACATGTGGTGAGCGTGGAAAATCTGCGACAAGGCGCATCTGTTCTGATGTATGAAAGATGTTTATGACACTCGTGGAAACACTTTTATATATGAAACCATGTATCAATATAAAAAGTTAAATATGTTAGTCCTTCACAACTTGAGCGGAATTATGTGTCAGACAACTGAAAGTGACCTCAAATGTTTGCTCTTTAATAAGTGGTTCTCAGTTGTAATCCCCACCACCTGATCACCAACTGAAACTGATGAAAAAGTGCAGGCTGAGAACTCACAACCTTCTAATTAAAGATACACGGTTGTGGAACTCCCTTGGACCGTCATTCTGGTTATTAAGTTATAGGTATTTCAAACAACAAAGCCTTATCCCAAATATTTGGGTTCTGCTAAACGAATCATGTTCCTTCATTCCACTCTGTCCAAAGCCAACTCTTCTGTTATTGAAATTTGAAAGTGAGCTCATATTTGCTTTCACTATCTCCATCCTCTTTCTTTTGGCTCTTTATCTCGCTTGTTTAGGACATTCAACTTGAATATTTCAGCTAACTAGGGCTGTAACAGGTCTTTGTTAAACATCCCAAACCATCTCGGTCGACTGCCTCTTTGTTTGTCACTTCTTGGAGCTACACCTACATTTTCCCGAATGCGTTTGTTTCTAATTCTATCTTTCCTAGTTTTTCTATTCATCCATCTCAACATACTCGTCTCTTCCATACTCCTTTTATTAACGTGATGTTTTTAGACCACCCAACATTCTATGCATATGTTAGTTATATGATGGGAGTATCCAGTGGCTCTTCTCATACTATAAAAGATGGAGTATCCATGTTAGTTATATAACTTAGAACTAACATTCTATGCATATGTTTGGTTCATCTCCGCTTGTATAACATATTCTGTGCTTCCTGCATTTAGTCTGTGAATCATTTCTTTAATGGTTTAGTTGTACTATTAGTCCAGTATAAGAATCTGTTCAACTTCCTATACTTATTACACTACCCTTTCCCATTTGACTGCAATTACCTTAATTTTTTAATGATCATTGTCAGGTACAAGTGCTGATATCATGAAAGTTGGTGGATATAAGCTATCTGCACTAGAAATTGAAGCAGAACTTTTAGAGGCAAGTTCTCATCTTGTTGACTTCCTATTCATGGTTTTCAGAAGGAAAATAATTGCCATAACTGACATCTCCATTCCTTTTATAACCTCTATTATTAAATTTTGCTTTTATTTTATTAGTGGTAGGGTTTCTTTTTTATGGTGTCAGCTTCCTCGGTGTCCCACACGTCTAGTTTCAATTCGATAGAGTCCACATGGTGAAAAATGGACATGTTTCTTTTCCCCATTAAGGGTATGTTTGATTGCACATGGAAAATAGGGTGGAAAATCAATTTCTATGGAAAATGACATTTTTCATGTGTTTGATTGTATTTTTCCATGGAAATTCATTTTCCACCCCAATTAAAAAGTCGACCAAAACATGAATTTCACTCTCCCACCCATATGGGTGGGAAAGTGAAATCCATATAAATTTTCCTTCCCCAAAATATCTTCTTCTTCTTCCCCACCACCACCACCACATTCAAGCTCACCATCGTCTTCATCACTATCACCACCACCGTCGTCACCATCACCAGTCACCTTCTCTCTCTCTCTCTCTCTCTTTCTTCTTCTTCCCTCACCACCATCGCCACCACCACGCCTTCCCCTCTTCTTCCTCACTTACCTCCGCCAATGCCATCGCCACATCCTCCCCTCCTCTCCCTCATCTTCTTCCCCTTCCTCTTCCTCTTCCAACATACCCTTACAGAATTTTGAAAATTCTAGGCATGATGTGAACAAGGAAACTACTCAATGTCCAATCCTGGGGGGTCATATATCAGATGGATGGTCTGAATCAGCAATGCCATCCCTCCACATGGCAAGAATGTTTTTTTTAGAGAGCTGCTATTGGCACCCCAACTTTTACTTATTACACTTCAATTTCTTAAATTATTTAACACACCCCAATTAAAGATTAAAGAACATCATTCAAACTTTACAAAGTTTTGGCTCAAATTATTTTCTCAACATTGTATGACACTCGCTCAAACAATTTTAGTAGTTGGTTACAATTATTATTAGGCTCATATAAGATTTTAAACTCAAAATATAGAAATCTAGCACCCAAAAAAAGAAAAAATAATAATTGAGAGAGCTTCAATTGGAACCCCAACTTTTACTTATTATCAATCATTCACTTATTTTTAGTTGGAGTGTAATAAGTAAAAGTTCGGGTGCCAATAGAAGCTCTCTTTTTTCATGGGTTTAAGTGTGAGGGTAGGCTTTTGATTCCATGTCATTGGTATTATGACCTACAGACATTACTAACTCACCAAGGTGATGCGTTCCTTCTGAAACATTATTTACATATTTTATCATCTTAGAGTGCAGTAATGTGGCAGCTAAGCTGACAAAGCCTTAAATTTGTTTGCAGCATCCGACTGTGTCAGAGTGTTGTGTGCTGGGTTTACCAGACAAAGACTATGGGGAAGCCGTGTGTGCAATAATTGTACCCGAGGCCGATGCAAAGAAAAGAGGGGAGGAAGAGTTTAAGCCAGCCATCAGTTTAGAAGAACTTCAGACCTGGGCTAAGGAAAAACTTGCTCCATACAAGGTTTATTTGCATTCCTATTTCATTTATTTTTCTGTTTCAACATGGTAAGCTGTGGTTAAGTGGAAAACTTGGATGAATGCCATTGTTTTTCTTTTTCCCAAAGTAATATTCTTATAATTGTTTTTCTCATACCAATGATTTTCAAAAAAAACCTTGAAACTCGGGCTTACAGAGAATCCAAGTTGGAGTGAAACTGAAATTAAAACATGGTTATTTACCGGGTTGAATCTTTTTTGAATTAAAAGGTGGCGCAGTTTCCCTTGTTGTTCAAATACAGGTGTGAGAATTTTACACTTGTATAGAGTGTTGATTTTGGCTAAATATGAATATAAAGGTATATTTTTATAATATTATAACTGTTATATAGAATTATTGAGTGATTGAGTGACTGACCTTATTGGCAAAAATACAATCATAAGCTATAGGAAGTTGATTGACTCCACTGAAAAGTCACTAAACCTGACTCCCTCTAGGATGGAGGCCCACTGATGGAAAAGAGCCTCTAGAGAGAATTTAATTGATCCCACGTTCTCACTTGAAAACAAAGTTATCAAACTTGTGACCGCCTAGAATGGAGGCCCACTAACAAATGTTGTCTAATAGCATATGTGGTGATAATGCGATTATCATATCTTGTGGGCATGTGTTCACAAAATATTTTTTCATTAAATAGAAAAATAAGAATGAAAAAATTGCAAAATTTACAATAATTCTAGAAAATACTTTTTTGTTATCTTTTTTTATTTTTACTTTCATTACTATTTATTATATTTGCATGTCTAATGAAGGTGCCAACTTAGCTAAGTTGGTAAAGGTGTGTGGAGTATGGATCCCACGACCTAGGTTCAAACTCGTTGAACCTACTTTCACGTTGACTATTAAACACCCTTGCTTGCCTAGCAAAAAATAATATTTGCATGTTTAACAATTTTGTAAGAATACATAAACTCAAAAAAAAAAAAAACAAAACAATCTTACTTCTTGAATATTGCAAAAAAAATTTAATCTTGCTTTTTGAATCTTGATTCTTGCTTCTTAATGTTGATGCAAATGATTTAAGGAACTTAAAAGGGAGCTAAATGGTAAGAGATTTGGACCAGTTTTTAAAGCAATAGATTGATTTTCTCTTTGGTTTTGAAGATTTTGAGCTCCCTATGAAGAAACCGAATTGGATCTTTTTTGCTTAAATGGGTTATTTGATTAGCTTTTGACCCTTGTTCTAACTACTAATGTTTTAACTGTTTGCAGATACCAACGAGGTTGTTTTTGTGGGATTCACTTCCCCGCAATGCCATGGGAAAGGTAAAATATTTCATTATTTTCTGTGAGAAAATTTGTGGATCACTTTTATGTATTCTTTCTATCAAGTAGTCGAAAAACTGACTTTCCTTGTTTCATTACAGGTGAACAAAAAGGCGCTGAAAAGAATGTTAGATTGCTGAAAGACTCTGAAAGTCTCATATGCCTTTGGGACTACAATAAAGATGTGAAGATACAACTGTTGAGATAAGTCTAAAAATAAAATAAAGCTTGTTTTGCAAAAATTACTGAGTCAAGCCATTTTTGTAATATTTACACAAATGACAATGTATCCAATTTTATAATTATTTGTTTTTACTGAAACAGTTATATATATATATATATATTTTGTAAGGTTACTTTTTCTATTTACCAATTTACCTGCATTTAACTCAAGGTCATTGTGGTAAAATTTTCAAATTGTTGTACAATGACTGTACACCAGATAACCATTTTCGTAATAAGAAAAAATATTATAAAATAATTTCCTCAAAAATAAAAATGTCAGAAGTTTGGAACAACTACGTCTTTGTTTTCTATTATGCATTTATATTTTATATGACTACTTTTTTGGGTGATTTAGACATGCCCCTTACATTTTGCACAATATTAGAGATACCCCCTATGTTTTGAAACTAATGGCATGCATCACTTGACTTCAGTCTTCTAAACAGACTAAGAAGAAAAGACTAAAGTGCCCTCACTTCAGTCTCTAGCAAAAAAACCAAGATTTTTCTTATAAAAACAAGTCATCTTCAAGTTCTCCTACCTCCATGAAATAGATTACCGAACTTTATCTAAAATTCATCATTTTCAAGTTCTCTAGACTTTCTACCCAAAATTTCATTATGCTCAATCGCTCGAAAAATGTTTATTTGTTTTTTCTTCCCAAAATCAGTCAACTTTAAGCTGTTCAAACTCTAGAGTAACTTCAATCTATTTAACCTTATTTTAATCTATCATTTTCTACTTTGCCTCCTTCCTAGAAAATCCTAGATTTTGCTACCCCAAATATTCCATTATTTTATGCTTCCTCAACAAATTATATGCCTTGAGATTTGAAAGTTGAAGACTTTTAAGTAGATAATGAGAATTAAAAAATTTCTCCAAAAAGGTTGAAGATGATGGATTTTAGAAGAAAAATCTGAGTTTTTTTTATTAGAGATTGAGGATGCGGGCATTTGAGTCATTTTCCCTTAATCTACATGGAAGACTGAGATCAAGGGATGTATGTCATTAATTTGAAAACATAAGGGGAACGTAAGGGGGCATGCCTAGATGTATGTTACCAAATTTGGGGGGTCTCTCAGTCTGAATTTGCGGTTCATGGTTCGCCACTCGAGAATGAACCCGGTTCATTGGCGTAGACCGTGATGAGGACATTTGAAAGGTTGAAATGACGAGTAGGGTAAAAAAGAATTGAAGATGGCAAAATTTGGGAAGAAAAATAAAGTTTTGTTTATTTATTTATGGGTTAAAGTTGAGGGTATTTTGTCATTTTTCATCAGTTTATTCATAAGACCAATGTCAAAGGGGCTTACTGTCAATTTGAAAATATAGGGGAGTATCTCAATTTTATCAACCTGTGGAAGGGATGCAAAATAATTAAAGTAAAATGATGCAATTCGGCTGGTTTGCTGTACTTTATGAAGAGTCGTTCTGCTGGTGCCCACTATATACGCTCTCGGCGCCCATGTAAGTTTTTTTTTAAATAAAAAGAAAAAAGAAGTTACATTATGACCCTTCTCTATACACCCACCATCTTCTCCATCTATCGATCAAAAGAAGTTACATTACAAAATCATTTCGGTGGAAACCTACTAAAACACTTATAGATTCTATAATAGATATTGTTCGATAGATTCAGTTGGAATTTATGTTCAGTAGGTACCTACCGAATTTGCTAAAACAAGTTCGATCTAAAACCTATCAAACAAAATTGTAAAAAAAAATTATAAGTTCTTCAATTCGAAATCTTCGTTTTTGAGGATTTTAATGATGGATTTTCCATCTTCTTTGATGATTAAATGCAAAAAAGTAAAAGAAAATTTTAAAAAAAATCCTAAAACCTAATCTTCATTGATTCAACTTTTTACAAAACTCAAAAAGAGATAAATACAGAGCAAGACAGAGAGAGAAAAAGAAGAAGAAGAAGAAGAAAGTGGAGGAGGAGGAGGATAAGATGAAGAAGTAGGTTTTTTGTTCGATGAGTTGTGGGGAAGATGGCGGGTGTAGACTGTAATTCAATGTGGGTATTAGTATAATTTCCTCTCTTTTTTACTTAAAAAAAAAACCTTAAGTGGACGCGGAGCTGCGAAGAGCATATATGGTGGTTGCTAGTAGTACGACTCCTTCACAAACGTTGAGTAAAATTCGGTTTGAACCGGTTCGCAATTCAGTATATCAAAAGCAGATTAGGTAACTCAATTCAAGAATTAGATCACCTTATTTTTTTCCTCTTTGTAATTTCTACAAAATAAGCTCCAGAATGTAGACAAAAATATTAAAGAGTACCATATAGTTGAGATGCAATCTGTTGGGGTCCAAAAAACAAGAGAAGTATACATCCTCATAAATATGTGTAGTTGTGTATCTCAAGGAATAAAATCTACAGTTTTGTCACATGCCATGTCAAGAGAGTAGAGGAGTAGTATGTTAGAGGGGGGAGTTAGAAAATTATTATTCATTAATTTTTATTTTTTTCATCATAATTGAAAATGTCAACATTATATAGGACTGAATGATATTTTTTTTCTTGAATGGAAGGTGTAGACATGAGACTTTTGAGTTTGAAAATCTATAATACTTGGATTTGAAGTTGCCACCATTCTTTATATATATAAAAAGAATGTGAATGGGCACCCAAAAAATGATTTCGAAAATTCGTTTTTGTTTGTAGTAACTCTCGTACGGATAAATGACATTGGTTCACCTAAGATCTTGGTAAGGGGGTTCATATTAGGGAATATGAAAGGTATTAGGCACCCTATTCCCTCCACCATAAATGGTAACCTCTGATTCAATCAATTCTAAGTCGAGAAAGTGCGAGGGACTTCGATTTCGACTTAAACAAAGAGAACTTCTTTATTGAAGAAGGGGCTCTATCATAGTTCATGACTTTAGACATTTTTGAAAATTTTGGATTTATCGATCAAGGGCCCACTTTCATAATAAAAGGCCCCAATGCCTTAATCATGAAAATGTTTTGTGGTGGGTGCAAGTTGTATAAGAGTTTTTAAGAAAGGTTTTTAAAAAAAGATTTCAATCCCTACCATTTTGAACGAGTCGAAACTCAATCTACTGAAAGTAAGGGAGGGTATCCGCTACATCTTAAGGTTGTTCTAAAAATTAAAAAAAAAAGTGAAAGAGGGAAAAAATGGAAGGAAAAGAATGGGGATAACGAAGCATTATTTTTGTCCTTACTCTACTTTATTTTTTACTTGACTTTCTTTGACTCTTCTTTTTTGTATTTTTTGAAATATTTTTCTTTGTCTTGATTTGAGTAGCTTGTAGTGTAGAACTTGAAAGTTGATGGACTTTTTGTGTTGAGAGTTGAATGCTAAGGTAGTGAGTTGAGAAGTTTTTTTTTTTTTGAAATTAGGAGAACTGAGAGTTGAGAGAGTTTAGAAAGATAACTTGAAGGGGTTGTTCAAGCATAAGCTTTTTGAGAGGAAGATAAGGGTTTTTATAGGGGTTGAGGATTATTTCTAGGGGTAAGATGGTCCAAGATAGAAGATGAAAGATAATGACATATGATTTTAAAGATTTTGACTAAGATTTAAAGTTGGTGGAGAGTAGAAGTGGTAAATGGTGCAAATGGATTGTTTTTAACCCAAATGGGTTTGATCTTTCAACCCATATGGATTAAGTGTTAGGTAAGGTTAGGGGGTGTGGATGTTGATTAGAATAATGATTATATAAGAGGGTGGTCGTTAATATTTTAGAAAGGTGGAGGAAATTGAGACATGTGTTAAAAATGTATGGGGGTGTGTGTTAGGTGAGTTGATTAAGGAGATGGGGTGTGGGAATGACTGTGATGAGAGTTTAGAAAAAGTGATGGGGAAAGGTTATAACATGGGATGTGGATTGTGGTATGGGTTGTGTAGTTTTGAGGTATGATGAATAGGTTGGGTGGAATGATTTTGAGAGGTGGGTTATGGTGGTGACAAGTGTCCCTCATTGATGATAATTAATAGTATAAATCTTAATTGATTATGATCATGGATATGGGTTAGGATAGGGTAATGGTTAAAGTTGGATTGAAATGAATTGATAATAGTAAACCTGATAAGGGTCAACTTGAAGGGTAGTGGATCCAATTAGGGTTGATCTTAGAAATAGTGGATCCGATTTAGATTGATCTTGAAGATAGTAGACATGATTAGGGTCGATCGGATGATTGTTGACCACATTGGGATCATTGTGGATAGTTGACCCGGATTAGGTCGATCGTAAATAGTAGACCCGATTGAGGGCAATCATAGATGGTGGACTCGATTTGAATCGGTCGTGGGTAGTAAATTCGATTAAGGTTGATTGAAGAATAATTATTCCAATTATGGTCGATTGAATGATGGATAATTGAAAACTAGTGGTTTCAATTTAGACCGATGAATGATGGATAATGGACCCAATTAAGGTCAACTTGATGGATATGGATTCGATTCTAGTGGAATTTTGATCGTAGACCCGGTTCAAGATGAATATGGATCATGGACCCGGTTCGGGCCAAATGTGGATAGTGAACCCGATTCGGGTCGAATATGGATCATGGATCCGGTACGTGTCGAATTTGGATCGTGAACCCGGTTCAAGTCGAATTTGGATCATGGATCATGTTCGGGTCAAATATGGATAGTTGGACCTAGTTCGGGTCAATTCTTGGATTATAGACCTGGTTCGGATTGATTCTTGGATTGTAGACCCGGTTCAGATTAATTCTTGGATTGTAGACCTGGTTCGGGTCGATCTCAAGTTTATTGAACACCCGAGCACAAAAAATAGGGAAAGTACTTCTTTCCAACTCAAACTTCTAAAAAATATTGAAATTCCTGTCTTAAGAAAATCCAACCTAGGATATCTAATGCATGATTCGGCTTTTGTTTATTTAGGCTCAGGCTTTCTATGCCTTCAAACCTTATTGATCCATTGTTAGCTCGAGTCTTTGGTTGGTGGGTTAGGTTGGGACTCTCTACATGTCCCTTAAATGATAAAACATCAAGAGCTTCAGTTTTAAACCCATCATATAGGTTTCTAGGTAAACCCAATTAGGACGTGAAATATACGTGAATGATATGAGTATATAATACTTATGACTTAATTGATTTTAGACTCGTTTGATACGTCTACTCAGACAAAGTGTTTATATTCAATAGTTTGATGATCAATCAAATTACGGGCTCCTAAAGAAAATACTTCGACATACAAGAAAACTTATAAAAATATATACAAAAATAATTTATATATATATATGTGTGTGTGTGTGTGTGTGTGTGTGTGTGTGTGTGTGTGTTTGTGTGTGTGTGTGTTAAAAAACAAGCAAAGTTATAAATTTGCGAAGTTGAATAATCAAAATTGACTAATTTTAATGTACCCAAAATTGAAAGTAATGTTGCAAAAGTAAGTGCATTGTCAAAACCCGTGAGCATTGTTGAAGACATAAATTTTTACATAATATTCGTAAAATAGTTACAACTTTGTATTCTGATGTTGGAATTCAGCAAACTTGTGTTCGTTTTGAACATAATAAAGAGATCTACAAGTTTCATGAGAAACCGAGATCAGAAAACGTCATCTTAGATGCAATCTTTTTACCTAAAGATTTATCAAATTTTGACTAAAAAGATTTAGATTTTTTTTTTCAAATATCAATCTCGATTTTTTTTTTTCAAATATCAATCTCGATTTTTTTTTTACTCTCAGGTTTTTTATTATATTGCTCACTCATTTTAAATACATTTATTATTTTTTTCTTTAAACTAATTTTTTTAAACACATATGTTCGTGCAAGTGCAAGTGTCCACAATTTAAGTAAAAATAATAAATAAGAAAATAAATAAATAAATATTACAATCATTTATCCCACCAACTTGAATAAAATGAAAAAGAAACATAAAAAGACAAACTAATAACAATAATTTTTTTTTTTTTTTTTGAAAAATGACCACGTTGAAAAATTGGGCTTACTAGTTCTCTCCAGTGGAGTCGCCAAACTATAAACATAAGATTTTCGAGTCTGAAAATCTTTACTACTTGGATTTGGAGTTGCCACCATTCTTTTATATATATATATATTATATATATATATATATATATATTATATATAATGATGTGAAGGAACACCTAAAAGATGATTTTGAAAACTCACTTTTGCTTGTAATGACTCTTGTACAGATAAGGGACGTTGGTCCACTTAAGATCTTGGTAAAGGGGTCAATGTTAAGAAATAAGAAAGGTATTAGACACTCTATTCCCTTCACCATAGGTGGTAACCTTGTATTCGATCGATTTTGAAAAATAAAAAAAAAAGTCGAGAAAAACCCGATTTGTGCTATCGAGTGCAAGGGACTTCGCTTTTGGCTTAAACCAAAGAGGGTGTCTTTATTGAGGAAGGGACCTATCATGATCCATGCCTTTGGACACTTTTGAAAATTGTGGACTTATTGATCAAGGGCCCACTTTTATAAACAAGGGGCCCAATGCCTAGTCTCGAAAATGTTTTGTGGTTGGTGCAAATTATGTAGGAGTTTTTAAGAAAGATTTTTAAAAATCAAGTCCTACCCTTTCGAACGAGCCGAAGCCCAATCTACTGGAAGTAGGAGAAGGTATCCACTACATCTTAAGGTTATTTTAAAAATGAAAAAGGAGAGATGTAGAATAGGGAAAAGATGAATAGAGGAGAAGGGGGATAATGTAGTATTTTTCTTTCTTTTTTCGTCCATACTCTATCTTGTTGTTAACTTGACTTTCTTTTATTCTTCTTCTTTATATTTTTGGAGTATTTTTCTTTGTCTTGACTTGAGTAGCTTGTAGTGTAGAACTTAATGATTGATAGACTTTTTGTGTTGAGAATTGAGTGGGTTGAGGTAGTAAATTGAGGAGTTCTTTTTTTTTTTTTTTTTTAAATTGGGAGAGATGAGAGTTGAGTGATGAGAAAGTTGAGAAAATGACTTGGGTAGGAGTGTTAATGGGTTGGTTCCGGTTCGGTTCCTGAGCAACTTAGAACCGTGAACCATTTATTTTATCAGTTCCGATTTTTATCGATTTTGATTCCAATTTTAAATTATTTGGAATTGGAATCGGAACCAATAAAACCCACAGTTACTCATCGGTTCCGGTTCTATCCATATGACTCTAATTGGAACAACACCATGCAATGGCTAAATCAAACACACACACACACACGCAAAACAAAAACCCTTTAATCTTTCTAATAATAAATTCCATATTTCCTAAAGAAATTTATTCAGATTAAGTGAGAATTAACCATGTTTCTAACCAACCAACAAGAAAATTACCTTCGAAAGTCATCAAAAGTTCTCAAAATTAGCTCCTAAACTTCCAAAAAGAGAAAAAGACAGAATCCTAAGCAATCCTTATAATAAAGAAACCTTAATGTTCAAATACTCACAAGATTCAGATCCACTAAAAATATATCCAACAGAATAATACTTTGTTTCAACACAAATTAAACAGAAATAAATTAAGATTTCAAACAACATACAAAACATCACCAAATAATTAATACACATCTTGGTAAATAAGCAAAAAAATCTTGGTGACTACAAAACTAGTAATCTTCTTCTCCCCTTCAACAATTAAACCTGTAAACAAATAACAAAGGATCAAAGAACAGTCAAGGTTTTTGGGTTCATATAATTAAAATTTAAACAAATTAAGATTAACAAAAATAAAATAAAAATAAATTTATAAATACCTATACTTCTTGATATTTTATAGATTTAATGTTACAAATTCATTTTCATCATCAAGATCTTCTTGAACAATGGGACCATAATCTTCATTCAAATAGACTCCATCAACACAGTTTCAAGTGCATAGTTGTCTTTAACAACTCCTTCATTTAACACAAAATAATATATAAAAAAAAATCATAATTGATAAGTAATTTAATAATGTAGCAAATTGATTCACAAATAAATTAAAATTTAATCTTATGGCTTTTTTCTAATCCAATCTTATACACATATCAATGCTTCAATAGTCTTTGGATGCATAGTAGATCGATATCGGTCAATTACTTTCCCATCAATACTAAAAGTTGATTTTGAAGCAACGGTTAACGTAGGAATCGCTAAGATATCACGTGCCATTTTTCCCATAATAAGAAATTTATGTGCATTATACTTCCACCAACTTAAGATGTCAAATGTCTCATCATCCAAATATTTTTTTCTTTTTTTCATTAGATACATAGTTTCTTCCAAACAAAACTTTAAGTCTATTTTCACTTGAATATTTTTTGAACTCTTTTCAAGGTATGTTTCAAAACTCTTTAACTTTGATCCAATGGTATTACGTGAAAACATGCTACTAATTTTATTAGCATCATCTAATGAAAAACTTCCACTAGCACTTATATCAACACCTTCATTCTATGGAAACGTTTGATTTGACATAGATGAGTGGGCTACATATTCATTGTAAAGTTTTTTCAATGTTTCATGAATTTTTGTTACTTTATCACTAAATTTGTCTCCATACATTTGTGAAAAGTAAAATTCAATCAATTTCATCTTTTGTCGAGGATCCAATATAGAAGTTATGGCGAAAACCAAATTAGTGATGTTCCAGTATTTGATAAATTTATTTTTTATTCTTATTGCCATCAACACAATGAAATAATGCTCAGTTGTGCTTAATTTCATAAGCTGCAAATAAATACTACAAGCTAAATCGAAATATTGATTCAACGTCGCATATCTAGTTCCAAACCAAATTTGTGTAACATCGTAAAAAATCTTCAAGCATTCAACAACAAGTCTCATATTATTCCATTCCATTTCAAGAGGGACACAATTGAAATTAGAATCTATTTCAACAAAACGAAACAATGCATCTTTCAATTCTAATACTACATCAAAAATCATATATGTAGAATTCCATCTTCTTGATACATCTTGAGCAAATCTTTTGGGAGTGATCATGACTTAAGCACATACATCTTCAAATCTACTGTCTTTAAGGTGAGTGTCTAATAAATTTAATTGTAATACGAATTTTCTCAAGTTCTCTGTCAATGTCTTTCAATCCATCTTGAACAATGAGATTAATGATGTATGTACAACAACGTACTTGAAGTAATTTTCCATCTAAAATAACAGACCTTTTTGATTGGAGCTTTTTAAAAAGTTCACAAACTAACACATCATTATTTGAAGCATTGACCAATGTAATGGTTGCTAACTTCCTATCTATGTTCCACTTATACATCTTTTCCAACAAACATATTATATATTTTCTCTAGTATGTCGACTACTTACATTGGAAAAACATAAAATTCTTTTTTGTAATTTTCATACCTCATTGATATAATGGGCTGTCAAAGTTATATGATTTTTGTTTTGACCTGAAGTCCAAAAATCAGACGTAAGACATACGTGACACTGAAGTTTCTCAAGATTCTTATACAAAATTTGTTTTTCCTTTTCATAAATCTTCATAAAATCTAATCTAACTATATTACGTGTGATTGTTTTAAATTTTGGTTGCATTGAACTTAATACTTTTTTAAATCCAAGATGATGAACCATTGAAAATGGATACTTATGCAAAATAATCATCTTGATAATTGCTTCACAAATTACTTCCAGATCAAATTTGAAGTTGTAAAAACCATCAGATCCTTCTCCTTTTTCTTTCATTTACTTTAAATAACGTCTAACGCATTAATTGTTATTTTTTCTTGAAAATCAAACATATTGAAGTAAGATGCTTATGCAAATTGCTAGTCCCATTTTTTACTATTCGCCCCCAAATTTTTTTTGCAATGCTTACATTTAGTGGATGCAATATTTCCATCTACTTCAATTTTTTCAAACTCATTCTAAAGTTCCGAAGTTCTTTTTGCACTTTGTAGGTATATCAAGAGTTGATTTTTTCGTAGAAATTAATAATTCTCCATTTTCTTTTTATGACTTTTTAGATCTACAAAAAATAAATCAAAGTATCTACAATGACATTTTAGAAAATCCCATCCACATGAATTTCACATACAAAACAACACGAAAATTTGGGTTCTTGTACTAATAAAATAGTATCCAAAATTGATTTTTACACCATCAAAATAATCCCAAAAATCAAAGTTTACCCCCATCAAAACAATCCTAAAAATCTGATTTTTATAACATAAAACCACTCCCAAAAAAAAGTTTAGTCTCAAAAATCAGAATTTTTTCATCATCACAACAACCCCAAAAATCTATTTTTATAACATAAAACCAATCCCAAAATTTACTTTTTTTTTTAAATACCAAAACAAGTCATAAAATCCATTTTTCTTTTAGTATCCAAGATTAGTCTGAAAAAATTATTTAAAAGTGTAAAATCAGGCATCAATGATGAAGATTCACACCACTAAAATAGTCCCACAAAATCAGTTTTTTACACTTTTAAACAGTTCTCAAATCTTGGGTTTTAAACATCAAAATAATCCTACCAAAACCCTAACTCAAAAAATTACAGTTCTACTTGCATCTATTATTTTCTCACATAGTTCATCAAATACATTGAATGCAACATAAGAATCAAATGCAATAATTGCAATTTTTTGCATCATCACAGCAACCTCGGAAATTTATTTTTACAGTATAAAACTAGTCCTAAAATCCAATTTTTTGTTATATTAAAATAAGTCATAAAATCCATTTTTCTTTTAGCATCCAAGGCTAGTCTGAAAAAATTGTTTACAAGTGTAAAAACATGCATCAAGGATGAAGATTTACACCACTAAAACATTCCTCAAAACTAATTTTTTAATTGATCCTCACCCGTCCCAAAACCAAAATCATATATACACACACCTCTAGAAAGAGAGAGAAAGAGAAAGAGATTGCATACCTTAAAACAATGAAGATGTCACACCTCAAAGCAACGTAGACGTCGCACCTTGAAAGCTCTTTGATTTGGAGATAAGATGTAGAGGAAGATGAACAAAGGAAGAGGATTGAGGAACCCTTATTTGGGAATAAATAGTATTCAGTTCGAATCAAATAACCGTGGGTACCCATTGGATTATATCCTTTGGTTTTGGTTCTTAAAAAACCCAATTCTAATCGATTCCACTAAAATAGGATCTAGAACTTGTGTTTTTTATTCCGGATAAATGGGTACCCATTGACACTCCTAGACTTGGGGAGGTATTTAAGCATGAACTTTTTGTGAGAGAGAAAGAGAGGGGTTATAAGGGTTGAGGATTACTTTTAGGGGTATGATGGTCCAAGATAGAAGGTGAAAGATAATGACATAGAATTTGAAGGATTTTGATTGAGATTTAAGGTTGATGGAAGGTAAAAGTGGTAAATGGTGCAAATGGATTATTTTTAACCCAAATGGGTTGGTTCTTTCAACCCATATGGTTTGAGTGTTAGGTAAGGTTAGGGAGTGTGGATGTTGGTTAGAAGAATGATTATGTAAGAGAGTGGTTGTTAATATTTTGGGAGGGTGGAGGAAATGGAAACATGTGTTAAAAAGGTATAGGGGTGTGTGTTAGGTGAGTTGATTAAGTAAAGAGGGTGTAGGGATGACTTGTGATGAGAGTTTAGAGAAAGTGATGGGAGTAGATTATGACATAGGATGTAGGTTGTGGTATGGATTGTGTAACTTTTAAGTGTGATGATGAGGTTGGGTAGAATGATTTTGGAAAGTGAGTTATGGTAGTGACAAATGCCCTCGTTGATAATCATTGATTATATAAATCTTGATTGATTATGATCATGGATATGGGTAGGGTATTGGGCTTAGGATAGGGTAATGGTTTAGGTTGAATTGGATTAGTTTAGGTCCAATGGGCTTAGGTGTTAGGTTGGATTTAATTAGGGTGAGATTGGGTTGGGTTGAGAAGTGAGATGATGAGAGGTGATCCATAATTTTTATTAGCCCATGGGCTAAACAAGGGACCTTAGGCTTTTATTTATAACAAAACCATTATTTTCAGGATTTTCTGCTCTTAGGCCTATTTGGATAAAAATAAGTCTTTTTAACGTATTTCGTGTGGGGCCCATTCAAATTGGATTGTCTATAGAAGGCAACCATAGTAATATGCAAGGTTTAAAGTAGGGACTGATTAGTTACACTCCACTTATTATCAATTGCATTCCATTACTTTAAAATTCCTCTTTGCACTCTATTTGGATGATTACACTTGAAAAATAATTTAAAAGAATGTTGCACTCCTTTCTTTTCTTTTCTTTTCTTTTTTTAATTTTTCCTCAATTATGGCTACAGAATTATTGTTGATTCGATAATTTTTGCAAGAAATCTTTTGTCATTTCGGAATCATATTTACAATGTCACGTTCCTTTAAAATACACAGGTTCATATAAATTTATAAACAAAGATTAAAAAAATTACTACCTTAATTAAGTTGGAGTGGAAGAAAACACTAGCAAAATCAATCACAATCCATGAGCAAAGTAGAGCACAAGCAAAGAATAAAAAATTACAAGTTTAAATGAAAGTTAAACCCTAAAAGGTTATGTATTGGAGTGCAAGCGGTAGGTTGAAATAGAGATTATAAAAAAATTACAAAAAAAATTAAAGAATTTTTTATATTGGTGTGCAACTAGTTGGTTTCTTCAAATATCATCTCAAGCCAATTAGTCTATCAAGAGAAAAATGGAAACGTTTTGAAATATTTTGAGATAATTCAAAATATTCAATGTTTTGGCGATAATGTTTCATTCCAATCTCCATCAAAATAAGTCAGTCTCGAAACATTAAAAAGCAGTACAAAACTTTAAACATCGTAAAATGTGAAATAATATTTGAAAAAGAGATTCCATTGCCATGCCATGCCATCTTTTACTAAGAGCACACCAATTCATATGATATTGAGGAAGAATTAGCACATATTTTGGGGGTCTCTTAGTAAAAGTTGGTGTGTCGATAGAATCTCTCTATCTGAAATTGTGAACAATGTCTAGTATTTGTACAATTGTGGATCAATTAATATTGCAAATTTGTTTTGATGGGGATCCTATTTTCAATTTCCAGAAGAAGGTGATGAGTGCTATTGAACCATATTTTAATAATTAGGAGACTTGATTTTGATATTTTTATCTATATAGTTAAGCCATTCATGGGATTAGTTTGCAAAAGGGGTGTCTGGTTTCAAGAATAACTCTACTCAAATTGGATTATTTTGGTATTATAGTAAACTATGATGGTCGACTTACAACTTAAAATCAAGTCGAAATTTTCTCGTTGACTTTTAGTATATAAGCAAAAAGATTTTGATTAATTTTCTCGTTGTTACATAAAATCAGAATACATGAGATATCCATAGATAAAACCAACTAATCATAATCCTAGTTAAATTCAAATTGATTCTTATTAAATCATAATCTAAATCTCAATTAAGAATCACAATCCTAATCTAAATCTCAACTAACAATACTAGTATGTAACATAATCTATTATATTATTGTATTTCTTGTGGAGAGTTTTTCGGACTTCCACTCCTCGAGATGAACAAGATTTGTTGATTGAAGGTTTGATCTTAGTCTAATAGTCTTTGTTCCATCTAGATGGTGTTTTTTTCTTCGATTTGCTCGAAAGAAGGAAGAATGATGAGGTTTCGATATGGTGCCTGCCAACTATCCTTCTAAGATTTAGTTAGAAAACAAAATAGATTGAGAGAAAAAGGGATTGGAAAATAAAGGAAATGATGAATAGTATAGTTGTACAGAGTTCTTCTCTTTTTAAAAAATACATAGATCTGATTTTTTTTTTCTCAATCCTTTTGAGATGGTTTTATAGCAAAAAGAATTTAGGATAGGTGTCACCACACAGTTGAGCCAGATCCGATGCCACTTAAGATGATAGATGGACAGAGATTTTTTAACTTCTTTTGGGAGTTGTGCCCACGCCTCATTAATACACTCCGTTGAGCTTTATTACTATTGTCTCAGTCTCATTAATGTTGAGTTAGCGTGATTTCATTGTTTGAGGGTGAGTGAGTCAGGGAATGTCTCAATCACCTCTATTTTGATAAGTACTCATGAATATCACATTAAATGTGAGAGATTTGGTTCAAGGACGAGCTCGGATCACCATTTAATGATTTGTCTTATTAGGATACCACTTTAGGATCCATTTCTTCTCACTTCTGTTTGGGTTATCCTTGCCAAGAACCCCAGTACTATCCACAAGTTTGTCATTCGGCTGAGTTGATACCATCATTCTAGATAGTTGGGTGACTTGGATTGAGATTCTACTCTATGTATCGTCCTCGACCTTAGCTAGGTATTAGGCCATGGTAATTTCTTGCTTTTGGTTTGCAACGATCCTAATTAAGATGTTGATGGCTTAAGCTCCGTAATTGTCTTTGGGCCCACATACTCTCCAATGGCACGTGTACTTATCACATAAGGTGGCAAAAATTAATGGTGTCCACACTCTCACTATACTAATGTCTAAATATCTAATTAACAATCTGTATCCTATGTTTTCTGTGAGTTACTGGAACTGGACTTCAATGTAGTTTCTCACATTTTATGGGATGAAAGCCTTACTAGATGGGAATTTGTTTAATACAAAATCAATCCATTAGTTTCTCGGAATGGATTCTTCAAAACCAAAATCCTCAATCCATATCCAAAGTTATCAAGATCGGATTTCATCCAATCCATTCACAACCCAAGGGCATATATCACTATTCAAGATGCGTTTATTTTGAATATTAGAGTAATTGGTCGGATGTATGTGCCACAATAGATTTTTAGAGAGAGAAATACAATACATTAAACTTTTATTGTACAATTATAGCCAATTTTCTTCTTTTTAATTTTGGGTATTTTAAAAACAACCCCTATAAAATTGATGATATTAAGTTTGTCCTCTTGTAAAATGCAAGATTAGATTTAACTCCTTACCAGAAGTCAACATTATATTTTGGTGATGCTTTAACCATGAACTTTTGATTTTTTAAGTATTTAAAAAGTATTTTGAAAAAAAAAAATTAAAATTAAAACTTCACCATAAAATATCAAGAAATGCAACTTTATCTTACGGTCAAGAAGGTAAGTCTAATCTTGCGTTTTTCAACGGGTTAAACCTAATATCACCAGTTTTACTACGAGGTGTTTTAAAATGAGCTGTGATAATCTGACTTAGGCATGTGACATATTCAATCGACTTACCTACAGGCTCAAAAATTGTAGATCTACTCTCCTCAGAATGCAAAATTGCATTTTTTTTATAGGAAATCATAATTTTGTATTTTGAGGAGAGCACATCTACGATTCTCGAGCCTATCACGTCAGGTATGTCGAATGAGTTGTCACGTGTCTAAGTCAGATCATTAGCACTCTTTTAAAATACCCTTTAATTTCCTTGAGAGTGTATGTTTACGTCTATCAACATTTCACATAACTTTTTCGTTCAAGTTGTGACATACTGCCCTATACTCTTCGGATAGAGCATTTTTTAGAATCATAGATTTTTCCTTGGGATACACAATGATTCTAACACATGCCACGTCAGAAAAGTATGGGGACATGAGGAGTGAGAAATCATTATTCTTATTCTCATGCACGAGGAACACCCATCCAACTCGTTCTCTCCACTTTTTTTACTTTTTATATGTGTGGTGACGATGAAAGAAAGAAGAAAACTGGCTCTCTCTCCCATGGAGAAAGAAAAAAGGGAGCAAACAATGGGAGAGGGTTCCATAACTATTGAGGAAGCCAAGAAATGGTTGGAAGATTTAAGTCATGGTCGTGTTGGTCGAAAGATCGATAACCTAACTCATCAGGGCCTCAAGGTTGTCCTAGTCCAGAGAGGTTTGATCAAGTGCAACTTCGTCCTACCAAAAGAAGTAGCAGTAAGATCTTTTTTCCCACTTTCATCATCTTCATTTTCATCCAAATTTTTCTATTTTTATTTTCTTTAAATTAATCTGTCTTTTTTTTTTTTTTTTTTATCCTCAGGTATTTTGTGTAATTTTATTATATTTTGCAGGATAAAAATGGAAATTGGCATGTAGGTGCAATAGCTACTCTGATCGACAGCATTGGGATAACGGCAGCTGCGATAGCGGATTCTGTAGGGAGTACCCACGTATCCACTGATTTCAACATTTCCTACTTTTCAACGGCTAAGATTGACGTATGGCTCTCAATCCCATTCGCTTTCATATATTTTATTTCTATCTCATGAGGAGGAAATATTTTTTTTTACATTGTTCTAATTAAAATACTTTTTTGAAAAAATTAGTGCATAAATCAAGAAATTAGTGCTTAAATCGATAAAATTGGATAATTTTTGGTACATAATTATTCCTATTATTTAAAATAGGCTCGATGGAAACAATTACATAATTCTAACCTTATTTTGATTTTTTGTCAAATTTTTTGGGTTCTTTTCTAATTTTAACCCTTTAAAAAAATAATAATAATAAATAGATAAATAGGGATCCAGTCAACTGTTCCATTCTTAACCAAGGTCAGGTCGCACCCCATTTTATGCCACATGGCATTTTTTTTGTGTTTGATAACTTGTACCCACTAGATCTAATCTTTTGAAAAAGAATTTAAATCTAACTATTAGAAATCATTCTTAAGATAATGCTATTATCATTGGATGCACATCATCAAACAAATTGGTCTTTTATGTGTAATTCATCAAGGGATGGATCACATATCCATATAGTTAGTGGGTCACCAAAAATACTATCTGACATAAAATGGGGTGCCACTAGACCTTGGTTAGGAACATGAACCTGACTAAATACCTATTCTTTTAAAAAACTCAGTGGAAGTTGGATCAATTTCCATTTTATATTAAGAGGCTCTATTTACACACTAAATGGCTAATGGTGGTTACTTTAAGTGAAAAATGTATTTAAAAAATACATTTTTCACCCTTTTATGTTTACTCATTACACCCACCACCCTACCAAACGAAAGAACTACTTCTTAATTTCAAATGGCAAATTCCAATTAGGGGATTTCATTATGGGAGTAGAAGTTAGCGTGTCTTTTAGCTTTGTAAAAGCCTCCGGGTCACGCAGGTTTTTATAGAAGGTTATAAAGAATTTGAGTTCAATATATAGATTCTTATGTGACCTTTTGTCAAACCCGAGGACTCTTTAAAAGTCAAGAGTGATAAAAATATGCTTTTCTTTTATGAATAACTAATTAATTACCTATCGTGGGAGAGTGCACAAATTTCCTTTCTTTCGTAAAGCTTCTAAACTCAAGCCTAGATTATTTAGAAAACATAGTGATTGACCAAAGCTTTTTGATTCCTTTGAGACAATGCCTATCAAAGATCTCTCTCTCTCTCTCCTCCCCCATATTTATAACTCCTTTTTGAGTTTTGTAAGAGGTTGAATCTAGAGATTAAGTCTTAGGTGTTTTTATTTTCTAGGTTATCTTATTCCTTCGAAATTTCTTTTATTTTTTGTATTTAATCATTAAGGTGGATGGAAAATCACTATTAAAATTCAAAAATGACGATTTTGAATTGAAGATTTTTTGACAAATTTCTTTCGGTAGGTTTAGATCAAATTTGGTAGGTACCTACTGAATATTATCAAATAGATTTGATAAATACCTATTAAACAAAAAATTTTATCGAACATTACAAAAGAGATTTGGCAGGTTCCCACCAATAGAACTTTATCATGTGAATGGCTTCGACTCGATTAGAGGTGTTACGATAAGAAAATAAATAAAATCAAAGCTTAAAATCTTTATTGAAATGCTTTTAGATGCAAAAAATAAGAAGAAATGAGAGAGAGAGAGAGAGAGAGAGAGAGAGAGAAAAGAGAAAATACGAAGAAGTAGAAGTAATGAGTTCAATAGGCTATTGGGAGGGTGCAATGAGAACTAGACAAAATAATGTGTGCAATAAGACATTTTATCTTTAAGGTGGGTATTGCGAGTAACTAGGTATAATTAACCATTTAAGTGTGCGCAAGTAGATACACCTTTTAATATTCGAGTTGTGCCATTGGAGACCACCATGCTCTCACACCTACTTAAGTGGAATTTTTTTTTAAAATAGAACTTACATGTATACACTTATCGTATTACTTTATACACCTTCCATCTTTTCTATTTATTCTATTGAATGAAACCTTAACCATGCCACCATTTTCTCCATCTATTCTCTCCTTTTTCACCATCCACTTCTCTCTCTCTCTCTCTCTCTCTCATTTTTCTTCTTCTTCTTCGCATCTAGAAAAGTTAACGAGAGTTTCAATTTCAACGATGGTCTTCTTATTCTTTAATCTTACATTTTTTTATTTTTTTATCTTAACACCTAAAAAATCAATTAGTTGAGAATATTTGTGTGCCAAATTTCCCGTTTGGTATGCCACTACCGAATCATTATTGTGAGGTTTAGTACATACCTACTAATCTTATACACAAAGGTTCGACACTGATATACCAAATTAGAGATTTACATAAGAAAGTTATGTTCGATAGGTACTTATCAAATTTTTTCAGCAGATACCTACCGAACAAAACTCTCTCAGGTAAACCTATGTGTTTGGTATGTCAGTACATATCGAATTGATTTTGTAATGTTTGGTAGATACCTATCAAATCAGCCAAAACTAGTTTGGTTTTGAACGTATAAAAGTTCGTTTATTGACTTTTAAGAATTTTAGTAAGTAGGCCTAAAGAATATTATGAAAAATTAGGTGGGCAAACTAAGTAAATGGCGTCGAGAGCATATATGGTGGACGCGAGTAACACTACTCTTGTGTTTAAAAATGAACGGTCATTGACAAACCTCCCATCATCTACAGTTTTGTGGGATAAACCTCCATCAAGCTATAATGTCATGGGACCCACTTTATTTTTTTTATTCTATACCTCCTCTAATTTTACTATATTTTATTTTATATTCCTTTAATCCACTTTATTATTTTTCATCTTTTACTCATTTAATCTCAATTTTTTTTTAATAATGCCCCTCAATCTCTATTTTTTATTTTCACTTTTACAACCTTAACTCGAAAGAGAATGCCCTCGTCTAATTTTACTAAATTTTTTCTTTTATCACTTTAATCCACTTTATTTTATTCATCTCTTACCGCTTTAATTTCAATTATTTAATAATACCCTTTCTATCAAGTTATAGTTTCTTGGGACCCACTTTATTTCATTAATTCTTGAGCTCATCTACTTTATTATATTTTTTTTTATCCATTTAATTCATTTTATTGTTTTTCATCTTTTAGCCATTTAATCTCAAATTTTTTATAACTATTTTGTGGGTTAAACCTCCCATCAAATTATAGTGTCATGCGATCCACTTTAGTTTTTTCTATTCTTTACCTCCTCTAATTTTATTATATTTTCTCTTCCACCCCTTTTAATCTACTATATTATTTTTCATTTTTTACCCCATTAATCTTTATTTTTTTAATAATACTCTCCCAACTCAATTTTTTTCTACTTTTAATCCCTTAACTCAAAAGTGGATGTCCCCTTATCTACCTTTACTATACTTTCTCTTTTACTTCTTAAATCCACTTTATTATCTTTAATCTTTTACCTCTTCAATTTCAATTTTTTTTTATAAATAATACTCCTTCTATCAAGCTATAGTTTATTGGGATCTACTTTATTTCATTTATTCTTCACCTCCCCAAATTGTCTTGTATTTCCTCTTTTACGTCTTCAATCAACTTTATTGTTTTTCATCTTTTACACCTTTAATCTCAAATTTTTATAATAATACCTTTCCAATTTATTTTTTTCACTTTTACCCCCTTTATTCAAGAGAAGAAGAGTGACAACATCGGGAGACAAAATTTGTCCTATATGACTTAAGAATTTTAGATTGGGCTGATTTTTTGTGAGGATAACTTCTATTGGGAAGTAATCATTCTTTAACTTTGTAAATCACTTTTGATAGGGTTAGAAATTTCAGATAGAGCTGATTTTTTGTGAGGATAACTCACAAGAAATAAGCCCAATCAAAAACTTGTAATTTATATAAGAAATTTTTTGTCTTCCAAAAATTGTCCCCCTATGATTTTTTGTTTAATGCTCAATATATATATATATATATATATACAAGATTCTTGCATGGCAATGACTCGACAAGTGTCTTCAAGTCAAATGAGCCGAGTTCAATATGGGGAATCCTAACATCCATTCCTTTATGGGGATTGGGGACGTTAACAATTCTCCATACCTTTATTTAATATAATCGATTTCAACGGATTTTTTTGTAAATATTTATATACCAAAATACCCTTATTTTTTCACTAAAGGATAATAATAAATGTATTTTAAGGACATTTTTCAAAAATTAAAATTAATGTCCCCATGAAATAGTAGACGTTAGCATCCCTCTATATTTAGGATTGACTTGATTGGAACCAGACTCCTCCGGTTTCAACCTGGCTCTTGCCAAGCCAATTGCAAAGTCCCACTCGATTGGAACAGAGATTTGTTAAAGTTATGAGCTAAACGGATGAACCAACGACACGACACCATGTATACCAAAAAGTTATTAAAAAAATAAAGCACTTAAACTGCTCACAAACTTTCTCTTGGAATTTTCTCTCAATGACCAATCATTTTTGCTCATTTAACATACATTGCGTCATGCCATTGATTCATCAGCTTAGTACATAAATTTCAAAACAGCAAATCTCATCAGTTCCTCAATTGCTATATTATGAATCTAGATCTTTGTTTTCAATTATTAGAATCAGATTATAGAAAATAATTTCTAGGGTACAAAATCTCATATGACTACAATTTTTTTGAAATTGATTTCAGAACCTCATTTAGGTGACCATGCATGTTTCTATAATCAGTTTTTCTTTTTTTGTCCAATTTAATTCAGGAAGAAGTCGAGGTTGAAGCTAAGGTATTGGGATACAAGGGAAATCTTGCTTCAGTTATGTTGGAGGTTAGAAGGAAAGAGAGTGGAGAGATGATTGCTTTAGGAAAAAAATGGATCTCATCAAGCAACATTAAAAAGAGAAAACCATTAAGTAAGCTTTGAATCAAATTAAATGGGTTTTTATAGCTTGGTTTTAGCTTATGTTTCTTGTTCAATTATAGATTTTCTATCAAATTATGGTTTAATTCTAATAGAACCAAACAAGGGGTATTTTTTTTTTTTTTTTAGGAATCACAATATCACCCTCAATTGTATCACTTGTGACCATTATTTTCAAATATCATCCAAGACAAAGATGATTAGAGTGAGTCATCTCACTATTGTTCATGAACAAGATGAAATTTTCTATCAAGTTTTATTTATTATACCCTGATTTCTTACATTATTTATCTCATCTTAATTTAAGATTAAAACACACAATTCAAACATTTATTACCTCCACATTACAAAGAATCGTAAGACATTCAAACAACTTAAAATCAAATCAAACTTTGTCCATATCATGATTTCAAATCTCGTCGGATAGAGTCGGATATTTGTTAGCCATTATTGTGTATGAATTTTAGATATTTCTTGGGAGTTTTAGTCAGCGGTGAAGTCACTTGTCAAAAGTAGCAAATTCATCGCTTTTGCATAGAGATGAATTTATCTTTAGATATATCTTTACGGAGTACTTAATATGTATAAATAATAACTAAATGAATACTCTGATCCAAAGTTACACCTTGATTAAGATTAGGCTTGGATTTAAGCGATAACTTCATCACTTTCTTGTGTTGAGTGAATTCACACTTTTGACCCAGGTGTCCATTTGACCATTATTATATATGTATTTTTGAGTATTTTACGAAAATCCATTCAATAACGAATTCACTACTTTAGAAAATGATGGATATGTTATTTTTGTCGGACGGAGAATTCATTATGAAATGTACATCCGGATTAAAAGTTATATCTAAATCTTATAATCGATGAGTATCGTCAAATTATTTACACGTAAATCTTAATAATTGCTTTTGTATTTGCATAATCTGTGGTACGACCCTGATCATAACGTGAATATCAATTCAAAATAAATTAATAATAATAATAATAATAAAGATGAAAAAGGTAAGAGATTGATCTGATTAGAGGCAAATAACAAAATGATTTAGATTAATTGTCTCATTAATAAGTAAAGCCAAAATAGTGTGGTATTTGTTTATAAAACTAACTTATCTTAATCTTAGTTAAATTCAAATTAATTCTATCTTTTCCAATCTAAATCTCAACTAACAATATTATGTAACATGTCCTATTCTATTATTGTAGTCCCCACTACTAATATCTTGGTACGTAACTGATCTAATATCTATCGTACCAAAATCTTTAATCTATATCCAAAGTTATCTGGATCGGATTTCAGATCTGATCCAACTCATTCACAACCCTATACATATACATTATTACTAGTTAAGTTGAGTATATTTTGAATGAGTTGTGCTGGGTGACACAGGATTTACTGTGATTCTCACAATTCTGATGTGGACATGCATACATAACCATAGATGGTTTTTACTCATATCGCAAGAAAACACATCTATGATTATGTGCACATCCCACGTCAAACTTGTGAGAAGTGCAGTAAATACTTTTTGTCATTTCAACATTTTTCCATTTTGAATATCAGAGTAATTGAGCATCGTATGTGGGAGTGCAACACATGTACGTCTATCAACGCTTCACATACTTTTTCTTATATTCGGGGAATTCGCTCTTTGACTTTCTATAGAATTGCTATTGGCACCCCAAATTTTACTTATTACATATCAATTTCTTAAATTATTAACTACCCCAAATTAAAGATTAAATGGATCTTCAAACGTTACAAAAGTTGAGCTCAAATTATAATTTCAACAGTACAAAACATTATAACACTTCAGTTTACGATTAGGCTTATGTAAAATCCTAAACTTAAAAAAATAAAAATCTAGTAAAAAACCCGAGAAAGCTTCCCCCAACTTTTATTTATGATTGGTAATAATCTGACTCGAAAAAACGTACTCGATCAATATGCGGTTGATGTGGCAAGTGCACAAAATCTTATATCTTTTTCTTCAAGATACTCAAGGAAAAAGATCTACGGTTTTGTGCACTTGCCATGTCAATCACATATGTTTTTTCGAATCATTTATTGTTGAGATTGTCAACGATTTTGTAAAGATAGCCAATTGATTTTATTTTCTTATATAGAAGATTGTATAGGCAAATTTCTAGGGAGCTAATTGAGGATTTTAATCCTATTTATTCACTGTATTTGATCAGTTAATTATCAATAACAAAAAACCTATTTTATCATCATCCTTGTTTACATGGTATTAGAGCTGAACAAGGTTTTGTAAACCTTTGCAATCCAACCCCATAAAATTCATCCCAAAATTCCAAACCACAAATACCTATAATGAGAAATCAAAACTAGATTTCAAACAAGTACCAACCAAATGAATTCCAAAATCAAACCCTAGATATCAAAATCAACTTCAAACCTCAAATTTCCAATTTTTCTTTGAAGGTCTGTTGATAATGCACCTGTTGCCGCTCGAAATCGTCGCCTAAAGTCCGTCGACATCATCATAGAAACTGTTGCAAATCACAACTCGAAGCCAAATCGTCGAAGTTGTTGCTCCTCGATCGTCATCACGGCCAAATCAATGCAACCCCATCATTAAAGCCACCAATCAAACACGGTCGAGAGAGCCAAGCCATCGAACCAGAGGCCATCACCGCTATCATTGCCATCACTGCCGCTCTTCCACGCCATCGTCGTCATCCACTACTACTGCAAGTTGATTTCGTATTCTCTTTCTTTTTTGTTTCCGTGTGTTTGTTTTTCCGTTTGTCTTGTTCAGCTTATTAATGCTGTGTTTGTTTTTGAGTGAACACATTGGATCCTCTAGAATCAAACCTGTTCCAATTCTTGTTCAGTCTGAGGGTGCCTATAATGCAGGCATTCAACTTACCAAAAAAAATTATGATTTGTGATCTCAATTGATGGAGATGTATATTGCTGAACGAGAAAAATTCTCCTACATCATGGGCAAATCCGCTCTAGCTGTTGTGTTGGATAAGGGATATGAAAAATGGTATGTTGAAAATCAGAAGGTAAAACGCTGGCTTCTGATGTCCATGACCCCTGACATCATGAAGCGATATCCTTGTATACCCATGGCCTGTTAAATCTAGAGTACTCTATCCAAAGCCTTTTATGATGGTAATGATGAGATGCATGCATACTTTTTTGCATTAGAAAGCCTTCTCAACCAAACAAGGTGCCAAATCACTCTCAATATACTATGAGGAGTTAACAAAAATTTATCAAGAACTCGATCATCGTGATAAAGTGGTCATGAATGATCATGATGATGTTACAGCATACCAGCAGTCTATTGAACAAACCTGAGTACACATATTTCTTGCTTGATTGGATAAAAGTTTTGATCAATTTCGACGAGAAATTTTACGTCATAAGCTACTCCTAATCTGGAAAAGTGTTATTCCTTAGTCCGTCGTGTGGTCATACGATCTATTACTTTGAATGAGGACATTGAGAAACCTGAAGCTTCCATTATGATTTCCCGCCATATACCAAGTCAGACGTCCCAAGATCGGCCCAAAACCACCAATCCAAAGAATTCCAACAGTTCAAACAAACCTACAAACAAATGCACTCATTGCAATCAAACATGACATTTAAAAAGTCGTTGTTGTGAATTTATTGGATATCCGGATTGGTGGGACCCACAATGACATCAAAATTCCAAGCGACCGTCCACTGCAGCAGTTGCTCAAATAAAGGAAGATGATATCTTTCCTATGTCATCAACATTACTAACCACTACAAATACTGGAGGTAAGGCCTTCACCACTTCTACACCTATTTTGAATAGTGCATGGATAATTGATTATAGTGCTACTAATCATATGACATTTGATGTTAGATAAGGTTTGAGCAACTGCTATCATTTCTCTACTAAACACATGTTTATCACTATGGATGTTGTCTTTTATGAAAATACTATGTATTTCTCTAAGTTTGACTTTCAAGGGGAGTATATTGAGTAAATTCAGACTCTTGTATACAACCTTGAGGAAAATGTTGTGGAAGTATCTGATTAAAATGTAGGTGATTTGGATCCTAGTGGTCAAAACTTGGATTTAAGGGGTGATACCTTACACAATGATACAATAAGCGTAGAAGTGGATGAGTTGGAACCTACTGGTCAAAACTTGGATCAAAGTGAAAATGAGCACCCAGAAAGCTGGGAAACGTCTGAAACCGAGCCTAAGTCTCTCCCAATTGATACACTAAATCAATCATTGTCTGAGGATATTTCTTATACAATGCTTGAGTCATCCAGGATACAGTTACCACAACGTCTCAACAAAGGTATTTCAAAACCTACATATGAACCTCAATTGTCTAGTAAAGTATGATATCCCATAAACCACTATATGTCTACACATCGCTTGTCACAAAAAAATTAGTCATTTATTAATCAATTATTTACTGTATTTATACTGTAGACACCCCAATTTGAACGGGCCCTCACTCGAAAGGGCCCAAAAACAGTAATTTTCCAATAAACTTGGCCAACGGGCCTCGAAAGCTCGAAGCATTAAAATTTGACATTTTGATCAAATCAAAGCCCCTAAAACCTCCCAACATGTTAGAAGGCCCACTAAAAGGACTCGTCATGCTCCCATCTACTCCACTCCACTCAAAATATCAATTTTTCGACAAAATTGGCCAACGAGCTTCAAAAGCCCAAATCACTAAAAAGTGACATTTTGATCGAACCGAGGCCCCTAAGACCTCTCAATGGTCTAAGGGACCCACCAAAGGGGTTTGACCTATCCTCCACTTGCCCAACCCTCACCACTCCGCCTTTTTATCTAAGAATACCTGAATGCTTGATAAAATTCTCCAACGGGCCTAAAAAGCCCGATTTTCCAACATGTGGTATTTTTTATCAAATCAACAATTGCAAAAATCTCAAAAAAATTAAAAAATGTGAGACTTGGGATGCCTACCCCCTCTACTCCCACCGCTTCACCTTCGAATCCGCAAATAACCTAAGCCCATTCAAAGCTCACAAGCCTTCAACTCTTTCCTAAATTAATTTCTCACCCTACCCCTAACCTAAAAATTGATCCCATATCACCTAAACCCTAAAACCTACCCACCCTCAAAAATCAAATCCAAAACAAATCCTACCCAATCCAAAATAACATATAAACAATCTCCAAAACCCAAACCCAACAATATAAAGCCCACCAGACATTATCTATACTCAATTCATTATCCAACCCACAACCTTAACCCATTAACCACTACTCATATCAATCAATCACCTTCTCAACATCAAAAGATGACACATGTCATCATCCCCTTTCACCTCCCTCATCTAATCACCTACCCCCCATCATCATTCTCCAAATAATTCATTTAACGTACACCATTTCATTCCAAAATCACCTTAACCCATACCCTACCCTAACCTAACCTATCATCATTCTCTAAACCACCCACACCCCAACCCATATCCTACACACCCTAACCTATCATCATTCTCTAACATCATCAACCACCCATCACTTTCCCTTAAAACACTCCAACAAAAATCATCTCAACCCATACCTCCCACCATCATCATCAAACTAACCCATACCCTTCTCTCTAATCAACCAACCACCATCACCAATCAACCAATCTCATCATCTCCCCCATTTGCCACATGTCATCATCAATTCTCACAAAATCCAACCAACGAACCTCTTACACTACCCATTTTCTAAATCTAAACACCTCACCTCTTCAACCAACCTAATACTCATTCTCTAAACAACTTCCTTACACCCCCATCCCCCCATCAACGATCACTCATCTCACCCCACCAAACACTCTACCCAAATGGATTTGGGTAGGATCCAAACCATTTGGATATAAACCTCACCCATTTCCACTCATTACAAAATTACCCTTAAATCCCCTCAAAATTTCATATCCTTCACCCCCAAAACCAATGTCATTATCCATTCTTCCAACCCTTCACCCCATTATACCCCTAAACACCCTCCAAACATCTATAAATACCATCATCCTCTTCCCAAAAATGGTTACCAATTTCTCAACCATTATCACCAAAAAAAATTTAACCAACCACTATTACCAATTTCTCACTAATTCTCACTACACAAAACTACTACCAATCCCCTCCCCCAAGTCTCATAAAAAATTACTATACCCCACTCATCTCTTTCATCATCTCTTAACTACTCCTTCAAGTATACAAAAGGTCACATTTTCCTAAATCTTTAAGGACTAAAGAAGAATCTAAGAAGAAGAAGAAGAGATCGAAGTGTCAAGGTGGGTGCAACAAAAATACCCCCTCCTCCCTCCTTCTCTACCCTCTACATCTTCCCTCTTCCATTACCCCCCTCTTCTCTTCATTTTGTTTTTAGCTGGACTTTGGGTGAATAGTCCTCAAGGCAAAAGTTTATAAGGATCATTTTCATTAATGGAATGATCCTATAATATAGCCGAAAGTAAACCCCTATTTAGGGTATAAATGCACACACGTGGCACCTTATTTTTCATTTTTTTAAAATGATCGAGTTCTTTAAAGTTACCGTCACTTGGCGGGGAGAAAATGGTGCCTAATACCTTCCCTTTTCTCCAATCGAGCCGCTTACCCCGAATCTCAAGGTTTGATTAGTTCATGTCCATCGCGAGTCACTATATGCCAAAAAATGTCATTTTTTGAAAAATGTACATCGGGTGACCATTCACACCCACTTACAACATGAATGGTGGCGACTCCAATCCTTAGTAGATGTGGTCATCGTAATGACGAAGTCCACGTATCTACATATACCTAATAGTGTGTAGAAAGCCTTAACTGATCCAAGATGGAAAGCCACAATGAATAAAGAGATGACTTCCCTGCAGAAGAACCAAACTTGGGAGCTCGTTGATCGTCCCACAAGAAAAAAAAACTGTTGGTTTTTTATTTTTCCTTTGTTGACTTATTCTCGAACCTCAACTTGGTGAATATGGTTCTTTTTTATTTATTTCTATTTTACGATTCTTGGATAGGAATGGCTCAACAAGTCAAGTCAAGTCATATGAATTTGGTTTGATATGGGGAATGCTAATGTCTATGGTTTCATGGGGACATCGACAATCTTACATTCCTTCAAATTTTCATAAATATTAAAATTTTGAATCGTTTTGAAGTGACACAACCACAGGAATGACGCAATGACATGGTGGCATACACATAACCGTAGATGCTTTTCCGCGGGATATAAGTAAAAAAAAGCATCTACGATTACATGTGCACCACTACGTTATTTGTGTCACCCATGTGTCCCCGTTTGTGTCACTCCAGCATTAGTGTAAAATTATTTATATACCAAAATACTCTTATCTTTTTAACTAAAAGATTATAATAAAAGATAATAATAAATGTATTTCATGGGTATTTTTCAAATAACTAAAATTGTAGAGGATGTTGACGTCCCCATGAAACGATAGACGTTAGCATTCCTTTTTTTGTCTAGGATTGACTTGGTTGGTTCGAACCAAAGTAATACGGTTTCAAAATACAAGAAATGGGTCTTCTGTTTCCGATTTTAGAGAATTCCTGATTTTCATCATAAGAGGTTTTTTCCCCTTTTACATATTACAAGATAGATCGGATTCTAGAGTTGAATTATTGGCGAGAATCAGATTCTAGAATCCAAGCCAAAGGCTTTGGATCGAATCTATTATACAACGTTGTCTTCCAGATATAGGCCATTGGATTTCAAGATGGGGTCATCCATCAATGATTTAAATTTGTACAATTCAATCCCCCCCCCCCCCCGCCCCCCAAAAGGAGGAAATTTTGTAACAGTTAGATGATCTAAAACATGGATTAATGTAAACTCAGCCTTAAGTTTTGGAGTTTGGTTCGGGTTCTAGAATCTGATTCTTTCCCACAATCTTCAAAATCTGATGTTGTGTTCTCTTTAGATTATAAAAAAGTATTCTTCGATAATCAAAATAAAAATAAAATATAAAAAAATCGGGTAAACTTAGAGATGTAGCAAAACCACTTTCTAGTGATCAATCCAAACCTCACTCATTATAAATTATAATCATTATTTTTTTTTTTTATTTAATTCAGGAAGAAATCGAGATTGAAGCTAAGGTATTGGGACAGAAGGGAAAGCTAGCTTCAGTAATAGTTGAAGTTAGAAGGAAAGAGAGTGGAGAGATGATTGCTTTAGGAAAGTAATGAATGGCATTAACCAGGATTAACCAGAGAAAACCATCAAGTAAGCTTTGAATCAAATTAAATGGATTTTTATATCTTTTTTTAGCATATTTTTCTTGTTCAATTGTCGATTTTCTATCAAATTGTGGTTTAATAATAATAAAACCAAACAATGGGGATTATTTTATTATTATTATTATTATTTTGGAGGAATCACAATATTCTCATTTGTATCAACAATATATATTGTGGCCATTGTTTTCAAATATCATCCGAGATAGAGATGATTCGGGCGAGTCATCTCACTATTGTTTATGAATGAACAAGATGAGATGTCCCCATCGAAATCTTATTCTTCTCCTTTGTTTCTTTATCTTCATTTTCTTCTTTCTTATTCTTTTATGGTTACGATAGTGGCTACCATTGTAAAATGCATGATTTAAAAAAACATATATATTTCATGGGGACAGTTCATGGGACAACAATTGTGACAACATCTATGACAACTATTTTTTATAAACCACTTTTGATGAGGTTAGAAGTTTTGGAATGGGCTGATTTTTTGGTGAGGATGATCTCTATGGCGAGGAGATCATCCTCACCAAAAATCAGCTCATTTGAAACTTCTAACGCCAATTTACAAGTTGAAGAATTGTGGACCATCAATTTTTTGTAAATACTTTTGATGGGTTTAAAAGTTTTGGAATGAGCTGATTTTTTTGTGAGAATGATCTCTATGGTGAGGAGATCATCCTTACAAAAAAATTCAGCCCATTCCGAAACTCCTAACCACATCAAAAGTGATTTACAAAAAACCGTTGTCATAAATGTTGTCACAATTATTATCCCTTGAACTACCCCATATTTCATATATTTGAAGCCGACAATCATGAAATATGCATTAAGGGAATCTAGGAGCATACACAACGTCAAAACAGGAATATTTCGGCATCACTGTAGCGGTAAATTCGGCGGCCCTAAGCCGTCGTTTATATTTCGTCGGTCCAAAGCCCACGTTTAGGCCCAGAAAATATTTCGACAGACTTGGCCCACCGAATTTTTCTATCGTTTTACCGGCCCGTTCTGTTTTTCTGTTTTTCTCTTTTTCTCTTTCTCTCCTTCGAACTCTCCCTGTAAATCTCTCTCGCTCGAACTCTCAAACTCTACTCTTTGTCTCTCTCAATCTCTCTCGAACTCTCGTCTCTCGTCTCTCTATCTCTCTCGAACTCTCGTCTCTCGTCTCTCGTCTCTCTATCTCTCTCGAACTCTCGTCTCTCGTCTCTCTGCCTCTCTCGATCTCTCGAACTCTCATCTTTTAAGTCTCTGTCGATTTCACCTCTCTGTCTCTCTCGATCTCTTGAACTCTCGATCTCTCCTCTTTAAGTCTCTCTCGATCTCTCCTCTTTGTCTCTCTCGATCGATCAATTTATAAAAGTTGCTGATCGTCTTCTTTGACTTAAGCTCAAATCCTCTCGATCTCGTCGTCATCTGCGCCTTCCAAGAACTGAAGCTCAAATCCTTGATCTTCTCTTCTCAGCCATTTGATTGGTTCAGATCCAGTAAGTATTGCTTCACATTTCTAAACATTTGTTGTAGAAATTGTTAACTCTTCATCAATTTTTAAATTATTCTGATTCTTCATCAATTTCCCTTGTTTTTAGGGTTTTTTTTCCTCTGATTGATGTTAGTAGTATTTACATAATTTATTATGAATTTAAGGCCTAAAAATATATGTATTGAGTTATTAAGATAGTAAAATCTTATATGGACAAAGTTTCAATAACATAAGACACACGACTATGAACAAAATTGAATGGATGAACACGATATTTTTATTTGACACCAAATCTTTTGGATAAGGCTTCGATGAAAGACCAACATTTGCTCATGTAAAATCAGATCATGAAGTAGGCCACTTCTTGTATCATATTGAACTGTCTGATTTGCTTAAATTTGATTGTCTGGCTTTTTCAATAGTTACTTCTTTGACACTTCAATCATCGACATTAGATCAGATGGTTAGGAAATCCATTTGTGGATTGGGTGATTTTAAGTTTGTTTTTAAGTGGGGACAATGGGACCACACATTTAGGTCTGTCTAATCAGAAAAAAAAAAATTAGTAGGAAAATGGTTTTCCCTATACAACTCATTTTGCAGTGTACATTTGCACATTTTCATAAGGAAATATTTTTTGGATAAATATATTTTCTTATATTGGCAGGAAAATATTGTTTAACCCGAACCTATATCAGGAAGATATTTTCACATTTTTTTTCATGATTGGTGGAGAAGCTGTAATTACTGTAAGGTCAAATTGCTTTCAACCACTAGATTCTATCAAAATGACCATGATAGTATTTTTAAAACTCCTAAAACAAATGTTATGTCCTGAAGAACTACATCTTATGGAACAATGATTTGTTGTTATAAATATTTTGTGCCAAGCTGATGAACCACTGCAAACACGTCACGTGTATTGATCTCTCTGCGTAAGAGCAAAAAACTTATTTAAATATTTACTAGCTCTTCAAAAAACTTATTTAAATATTTGCAAAAAACTTAGTGTAAGTCTACACCTTGGTTCATATGTTAAATCAACCAAAAAGTCTCTGTTTTCAATTTTGTTTCTTCTACTTTTCACGTTCAACCAAGGGACTTTTCTAGCCTAAAGCAACTTTTTGCATCAAAAGATGGATTAAGATGGGAGGGAAAATAGTTTCTCTTGGGAATTCCCATGAACATCTTCCAAACTCAGATGAATGTTTGATGTTGGTATGTCAAATGTCTACTTGTTAAATCTCTTCAAGTAAAATCACACAAAAATAAAATGAAATAAAGAGTAAAAGCACACCTAGCATTTGAAGGTAAAAACACAAAGTACTACCTAGCCTGTAGTAAATCATAGGTAATAATAATATTAAAAAAACACGTCAGTATTTATTTGTTTTATTTTATTTTGAACACGTCAGTATTTATTTGTCTTATTTTATTTTTGGGTGCGATTCTGTCTACACCGGTAATGCTTACAAATTCACAACCCTCACGTGGACCAATGGGTGAGTAGGGTTTCTTGGGGTCGTTAAAGTCATTCCTATCACCATGGATCCAAAACATATCACTCCTTTTATATATAGTTTTTAGTTGAAGTATTAATTAATAAAGGGAGAGGACGTGGGACTGCGCAGATCCTTTACTCCCGCTGATGTATCTAGGGGAGGTAGCAAACTGCTACTTATCCCATATATATAATATTGATCTCACCTCGACCTCGATTGTATTTTTATGTGTGGACTTATACACCTAAGTTAAGTTAGGTAAACTTGATTGATTGATAATTTCTATTCCTTTGTTTATCATGGGCTAGAACCCACCATCAAGTGGCTTGGTCAAGTCCACGGTGAATGCTGTTGTATTGTAGGTCTATTTGATCCTAAAAGTCTGTTTCTTATGGCTTTTGATCTGTTTATATTCTGATGCAAGCTAATCCAATTTGTGCAAAACTAAATTGATGCTTTAATAAAGAAAACTATAGAATATCTTTTTAGAATGCAAAGTAGCGTAAACCCTTTCTTGTATTGGAGTACATTCAGCAGAGACAATGGGGCCTTAAATCTAATGGTCATAATCATAAGCAGTTTTTATACCCTTTTTTGTGTCTAAAATTACTTGAATGAGCCTATCAAGGAATGCCAAAGCCTAGCTGATGCTACTGTTGTTTGAATCATGAGAAAAACATTGCTCTCAATGTTGGATCTAAGTTTTTTCCTTGTAAGGAGAGTTTAAGGACCTATTTAGCTGCAGCTTTTAATGCTTTGTTATCTGTTTTAATGTGTAAAATGTGCTATAATGATAATAATGGAGATGTTTGAGAGTGTTTAGCTCTCATGCTTCTCTCAATCTTGTAGTTGTGACTTATAACTAGTTAATTAAAAAGACCCAAGACAGGGACTGACCAAACTCACAATTCTTCCCATCTTATCCAAAAGCCTTTCAACTAACAATGATGATGATGATGTCAAAGAGACGAGTGGGACTCTCTATTTTCATTATATTAAGGTGTACAAAATGTGCTTAGTTTAAATTAAAGATAAACTAGAGGTGCTAAATGTGATAGGATTTCCTAGAGGTTCTGTTTATCATGAGTCATTCAAGTACCTAAATGAACATGGTGGAACAATACAAGCCACGATGAACTACTAACAACAATAACCTATGTTCTAAAATTCATTAATAGTGAAAGTAGTACATTAGTGTTTTCATGCAGGTACTTCCACGTGCCTTATTCTTTGTATGATTTCAACATATACTTGGTCTATAAATAATGATTTTGGTCCACCTTGTGGTCCCTTTTAAACCATGTATATGATGGATTTGTATAGGTAAATTTACCATGTATTGTTAACATAGGATAGTTTTGGTCCACATTGTGATCCCCCTTAAACCATGTGCATGCATGCGTGCACAACTTAGTAAGTATTAGCATATATCTTTATCGCTTAAGGTCCAATTTTTTTTATTTTCAACTTATTTTGTGAATCTATCCTTTTTTTTTCCTCTTACTTGTCAGTTGTATGTTTGATGGAGAGACTCGAAGTTCCAAGCAAAGAGTGGATGTCGAAACCTAGGTTATCAACGGAATATATTGATGGTGTAGTGTCATTTATTGAATACTTGAAAATGAATAAACAGAATTTCGGTTATGATGATCATTATTTTTGTCCTTGTGTCAAATGTCGTAATATTTCATTGAGAAGGAAAGATATAGAAACAATCGTAGAATACTTAGTTTGTGACGGTGTAGATACTTCTTACACGAGATGGATATTCCATGGAGAACATTGGAGGGGTGGGGATCATGTAACAGTCGGGGCTAGTACATCTGTTCGTCAGTATGATGGAGATATGGTCCCAAGAATGACAGACATGTTGAATGATGCGCTTGGACATTTTTCCAACGAAGAAGATGAAGTTACTTGTATGGACGAGTGTTCTGATAGAAACGATGACCAAGTTCATGATGATTCAATAGATGATATTCAATATCACCAAATGATAGAAGAAGCGATGCAACCCTTATATCATTCATGTCGAAAAGAGGATACAAAATTGTCAGTTATAGTTGAGTTGTTGAGTATGAAAACTAGACATCAATGGTCTCAGAAGAGTTTTGATGAATTGTTGCAAATGATTAAAAGGATATTGCCACATGATAACTCTTTACCAGAGAATACCTACTCTGCAAAGAAAATGATCAAGACTTTACGGATGAAATGCGAAATTATTCATGCATGTCCTAATGATTGTATATTGTATTGGAGAGAGAATAAAAGTAGAGATAGTTGTCCAAAATGTGGCGAGAGTAGATGGAAACCGGTTAATGAAAAGAAGTCGAGGAAAAAACTATTACCGGTGAAAATATTGAGGTATTTCCCACTAACGCAAAGATTGAAAAGAATGTATAGTGTGCCATGGATTGCAGAGAACATGAAATGGCATTCTAAAGGATGTCAACAACGAAAAGAGTTTATGTGTCATCCAGTTGATTCATCTTGTTGGAGAGGAGTGGATAGTAAATGGGGAGATTTTGCTATTGAGCCACGCAATGTTCGGTTGGGACTTGCAACAGATGGATTTAATCCATTTGGGATGAAAAACAACTCATACAGTTGTTGGCCTGTTATGGTTGTTCCGTATAATCTACCACCATCTTTATGTATGCGGAAGGAGTTTACGATGTTGACACTTTTGATTCCTGGGAGAAATGGTCCAGGACATGACATTGACGTGTACTTGCAGCCACTGATTGCAGAGCTAAATGAGTTGTGGTCTACAGGAATTGAAACATATGATGCTAGCACTAAACATATGTTTACAATGAGAGCAATTTTGTTATGGGCTATACATGATTTTCCAGCGTACGGTCATTTATCGGGTTGTAAAACAGCGGGAAAATTTGCATGTCCTGTTTGTAGTGAAGGAACAGATTCAATGTGGTTAAAACATGGTGGAAAATTTACTTATATGGGGCACAGAAAATTTTTAACTGATCTCAACCATCCTTTCAGAAGTCAAAAATCTCAATTTAATAGGTATGAAGAAAAAGAGAAGCAGAATCGTCGGTTGAGCGGAGTTGATCTATTAGCCAAGTTGGAAATAATTCATACAGAGTTTGGAAAATTACCAGGTAAGAAAAGGAAAAAATCTATGAATGATGAGACTCCATGATCGAAAAGATCAATATTCTTTGACTTGCCTTATTGGAAGGATTTGCCACTTCGTCACAATCTTGATGTGATGCACATTGAGAAAAATGTGACTGAAAATCTCTTCGCAACAATTATGAAGACGAAGGATAAGACCAAGGATGGCCGTAAAGCTCGCTTAGACTTGAAAGAAATGAAGATAAAAAAGAATTTGTGACCGATGAATATTAATGGCAATGAGGTTTTACCAAAAGCTCTTTACGAACTGTCTAATAAGGAAAAAGAATTAATTTGTAAAACCTTGTGGGATTTGAAAGTTCCTGTCGGATACAGTTCAAATTGGAAACAAAATGTGAGTTTACAAGAACTTCAATTGAAAAATTTGAAATCACATGATTATCACATACTTATGCAACATTTATTACCGGTGTTGCTAATGCACGCATTCAAGATGAAGAATCAAAAGCCGTTGCGTGCCGCTATTCGACAACTCTCGATATTTTTCAATGTCTTATGCTCGAAAAAAATCAATCGTTTGGAGTTACAAAGTTTTAAAGGACGTATTGCAGAAACAGTGTGTATTTGAAAAATATTTTCCACCTTCCTTTTTTGTTTCTATGATACATCTCCTTGTGCACTTGGTGGAGGAAGCGTTGATGTGCGGACCAGTTAGATATCGATGGATGTATCCTTTTGAACGGTATGTGATGATCAATAAGCAATGAATATTTTTATTTGTCTTATCGTTTTCTAATTCGTAAAATATTATTAGGATGATGAAGAGTTATAAACGATATGTGGTGAACCAAACATTCCCAGAAGGTTCTATCACAGAATGTTATCTTATGGAAGAAGCAATGATGTATGCTATGCATTACATGCCCGATGATTTACGTAGACTAGGAAGTCATCAACGAGGCCAACATATGATTATGAATGATGACTGTGAACCTGCCTACCCTATTGATAAGAATGGGAAACGTTATGTTCTGAACAATGTGGAGTACGAGCAAGTTCGCAAATGGGTACTTCGTCAGTCTGCTGAGAATTCTCAATGGGAAAAGTATGTAGCAACAACTCAAATTTATTTCTATATTATATGAATTTAAACCTCATTAATTCATACTATCTTCTATAGGAAATATAATGAATACCTTCAAAGTCTTGCGTCAAGGGCTAATAGTCGAAAGATCAATTCACAAGCAGAGAAAGAAATGCCATACGCTTATTGGGTTAGAGAACAACTACATGACGATTTCAGCCCCTCAATCACAAAAAGGCTTGCTATCGGCCCAAATGCTTCTGTAATTTCATATAACGCATATGCAGTAAATGGGTATGTTTTCTATACAGCGGAATATGAAATGAATTTATCAACACAAAACTCTGGGGTGTCAATGAAAGCTGTAACGAGTTTCCGGGCAAATGCTAGAGATACGAATTATGTAGATGAAGAAATTACCTATTATGGTATTGTAAAGAAAATACTTGAGTTTGACTACCTAGATTTCAAAGAGACGGTATTTTATTGTGATTGGGTGCGTATAGAAGATTCAAATGGGTATATGGTTGATCGAGACACAAATTTACGATATGTTAATCTAGAGAGATTGATGAGAAATACAAAAGTGGACGATGAACCATTTATTCTTGCCTCACAAGCAACTCAAGTTTTTTATTGTAAAGATCAAAATCGGCCTACGGAAGCTTGGCACGTGGTTTTAGAAGCTCCAAAGAGATTGAATAAAGAAGTAGACGCTTTTGAAGATCCTTTAGCATTTGTGGCAAGTAACGTGGATGTTTTATCATCTGTTCTTAAAGAAGATATCATTGAAAATGATGATGAAAATTAACTATATTGGTATGTTATGTATCTATTTATGAAAAATAGTGTGTTATAATAGTAATGATCTACTTTTATTTCATTCAAATACAAATTCATTGTTGATATTGTATAATATTTCTATTTTGCTTGTTATTTAACTCACTATTATATATATATATATCAAAAAATCAATTCATGAAAATTAGTTGATATACATTTTAACCAATCTAATTTAAGACTTTTTTTTATTTATTGAAAGAAAGAATTTTCGATTAAAAACAAAAGATCACTCCAATTGATTTGATAGGGTAAACAAGCCAATTCTCTCATAACATCAATGGCGGCCTAGAGCAATTAATTGGCACTTACAAGTTACAAGTTGATAAGGAACTATAAAAATACCCATAAATTTCAATTGATGTCTTTTGATTGACTTACAATTAATCACCCAACTTTGGTTAAGTGATCATGTCTATGACAGACCTCTTCATTGTATGAATCTGGATGACAAATGTCCATGCGATTGGGGTAATCTAGATACTCTCTAATTCAAATGATTTAAGCATATAACGAACTACTTTGCAATGAAGGATACGTATGAACATGCATGAAAAAAGGGCAAGAAAATGATTTTCCCAGAAAATACATTTTTCAAGTGTACGATTGGGATTTATTTTTTCTTGAAAAATGAATTCCCACCCAGAGTGATTTCCCCTTAGAAGGGAATTTTTTTTTTCTGAATACTTCACTGGAAGGAAAATGATTTTCCAACCTCTTATGTACCCCATGCGCAATATTAAAAACCGGTAGAAAGGGTATAGCAAAATAGAACTCCACACACAACCGGTAGAAAGGGTATAGCAAAAAAAGCAGAAGAAATGATAAGTATTAATCTAATTATTAATTTCTATATTCTGTTTCAAATGTTCATTAATTTGTATTGTTTTTTATTGATGCATTTTTACTTTTTAATATTTTGCACATTTTTGGTCTAAACAGAAAAAATATAAGACGGGTGGTCGGCAGCCCACAAGAACAGAGCTCTTCATTGATAGTCATACGAGGAGTGATGGTAGTGCTCTCACTCCTGAGTTGGCCAAATCCCTCGTAAGTAATGTCATTTTTTTGGTCAAATTGTTTATTTTTATCTTTAAAAAAATTACTTATCATCGTAATGTTTTCATTATTTTGTAGAGTCAATTAAACAATCTTATTAAAGAAGATCCTAGCTTTACCCATAAAGATATTGACCATGATTCTATTTCCATTGTATGTATGATTTATATTATTTAATTTTAATTTTTTATTTACATACATTATATTAATCGTAGTTGTGCATAGGTGTTTGGGAAAGATGGAAAAGGTAGAGTAAGAGGTATGGGAGGTGGAGTTTCAAAGACTTCATTACGTTATACAACTCAATGTCGGAATTATACGGATAAGTTTGAAAGAGACATGGTTAATTTAACTCAATTAGTTCATGCACTAATGAAAGATAAGAAGAAGAAAAAGAAGCACAAGAACAAGCACAAGAAGAAAAAATCATCTACATATGAAGTTGGAGGTCCTTCTACTCAGGTAAAATGTAAAAACACTTTAGCTTTAGAGATTCTTCATTTAATTTTTTTTTTAATATTTAATTCATATAAATGATGGATTTTAGCTTATATATCTAATCATAAACAATAATTTTATAGGCGACATCGGATTCCACAATTCCTAATAAGCGAGGAGGTAAAGAACCAATATCAGAACCATTACCATCCTTGAATAATGGTAAGGTATGCTTATTGATGAACTTTAGAAGGAATGTGATCTACGGCAAAGGAGCACTAGTAGATCCTGAGAAGCCAGATATGGAGTATTATTCAATTTGTATCGATGAGATCATTGATTCTTCGGCTGAGCTAATGGATAGAGATGGACCCCAAGGGACTTTACTTGATATTCTTTGTGGTGAGGTGATTAGATGGCCTAGGAGCCATTATCGTGTATTTTGATGAGCATGAGGTAATTTCCATAAATGTTGGATAGATGATCATACTGTACTGTTTAATTAATTTATTGTCCCTATTCTAGTTTTATTAATTTTAGCTATTAAATGATCATGCTGTACTGATTCTAGCTACCCTTAATTCCACAGATGGAGATGTATGAGAGAAGAGCCAAGAAGGTAGAGGATATAAGGTGTATGATCAAAGCTGAAGATGTGGGACTGTTAGATTGGCTGGAGCTGATCGATGAAATTGGAAGACTAGGATTGGGGTACCTGTTCGAGAAGGACATCAAGAGAATGCTGGATGTCATAGCTACCGAGAACAATAATGATGGAGCGGAGGAGAGTCTCCATGGCATAGCACTTTGCTTTCGTCAGCTTAGACAATATGGGTATGAGATATCCCAAGGTATTAGTCCTTGTCCCTCAAATTTCAATAATCTAGTTAAGATGTTAAATTTAAGACTAATCAGAACCAGTGATTGAGGCAAAAACCTGTCAAATTGGTCAGACCTAAGTTCACTTGTTAGAGGATGGTTGTATTTTTCTTGACATAGTGATTCATGACCATTCTTTCAGTTTGTCTTAATGTCTACAAGTTCTTTTACAAGATTTCTGGAGAGCCTTCATTTGATATCATACTGACATCCCTTTATTGATGACCTTTGCATTCCAATTGCCCTTATATTTTTCAGGCTGTTTCTAGAAGAGCTACTTTACATGAGATGATTAGAGACTACAGGAAAGCAACAAGTGATCTTCAGATACTTATCTCTCTTCTTAAAAAGCAACCAGAGGATAAGACCACAGTGGAAAAGAAGCCAAGAAAGAAATTCCTTTGAATATGTATCTGATTTTGTAAGTATTTCTGTTAAATTGAATTCCTTGACTATGGATGACCGTCTTGTATATTTTGTTTTGGTTGTGTTTTGCTTCTTGTAAGATGGCCCACCTTGGCTGCTGTTTCCTTTTCAGCCAATGGACAACCAATATAACATGATTTCCTAATTATAACTTTTTTGTTTTTGTTCATCATTTTTTATATATATACACATTCAGTTTCACTGTCAATTTATGTAGATTGTGGTTTTAGCTTTGAGATTTTTGTGAGTGTTTTTTCTTTCTCGTATTTCTTGATTTCAGGTACAATTTGTTGCTTAGAATATAAGAATCTTTCTCATCTGAAACAAAACATCTGTGCTGAATGGTAAATGATTTCAACTTTGATTGACTTTGAGTGGATTTTGTTTCAATGAATTTACGTGCGTTGTAGCTTAGAAGAGATTTTTGGAATCATTTTGGTAGATCTGTTCTTGATATCATGTTAGAAATGAGAGCAATGTGCATAAAACTGTCTGTTAAGGAGCTCTCAGCGAGCTTGAGTTTCTTAGAGAAATCAATATTTTTCAACTTGATCTACAGTTTCTTCAAGAGAAGTTCACGAGTGGTTCTTCATTATTACCTTCAGGCTTCAGGAGTGGTTCTTGTAGCACATGTTACTCATGTAGTTGCTGCTTTAAACTTATCTTGCCCACTTATTTTGGAAGCAATTAATGAAATTGTTCTTATAAAGGTCAGTATGAATCAAATTTATGTACCATATTGTAGAATTGATATACCTTAAAATATAACGTAGTCCCTTTTATTGTGTTGTGTAAGGTTATACATTTGTGTACAGAAAAGAATTAGTATACTGCACATACAGTGCAAACTTTGAATATCAGAAAAAATTTCATCACATACAAAAATCAGGATTTGTTTGGCATTCATGTATCCAAGTTTATATGGCTATAAACAGTCCCTATGTGATTGTGAATGAGTAGAGGCATTGAGTCCATGACATGCTTGGGCTATGATATCTAGTTTTGATGAAGGTGAACTTGAATCCAACATTGGAAAAGACCCCCAACTTAGATTGTTTCAGCAGCTAGTTTGATTTAATCCATGTTGTCCCATATTCCAAATTAATGGAGGTGTGTGGCTAGTTAAATAGCTTTTTTTTTTGTATCTTACACAGATGAAGGGGATTTGTTTATGTTTGCTGGTTCCCACCATGGGATGCTTAGTGATCCGCCAAAACTGGGCTTTGAGCAGAGTTCCTCTATTTGAAGTACTCCATGCCAAGGCTCAGATGGTAAGTTTCCATATTACCTATGAGTGGTAATCCTTATTACTTGCATTTAATGGATTAGAATCCCCTCAAAATCAAGGCTTTAAATCCTTATTTTTGGGGTGTCCTGTTAATAGGCCAGCAGACCCATTCACACACTGGATCTAAGTTGGGCTGTGCAATCTATTATATTATAATTGCTGAATCCAAACTTGTTTACTATGCCCATATCTGGGCTTGGGACTGGTAATATAGTGCAAAAGAAACACTACACAGTACTTGTGCTTGCAGTATTTTATATTTCCTAGTGATGAGATATAGTTGAGTGTGTTTGCCAAACAATTGTAAACTCTGAGATTGGTTGATGGATTTCTGATTTTTTATTTAAATATGTTGGTGAGGAAAGAATAACCTATAAAATCAAGTTCAGTTTTAGAACATATATCTCTTTACCATTTGGCAGGTACGCCAGGTGATTGGAGCCACATTATCAAGCAGATTGGAATGTTTACTTTCACAAGATTGAACACTGAACAAGTTGCCTTCATGACCAAAGAGTTTCACATCTATTTGACATCCGATGGGTAACAATGCTCTTTCCCCTACTATTATTTATCTTTTTAAGGACTCTTCACCCTATTTGCTCACTCTTGTTTCTGTGCAGGCGAATTAGCATGGCTGGTCTAAGCTCTAGAACAGTCCCTCACCTTGCAGATGCTATGCATGCAGCCGTCACCCGTGTTGCTTAATTAAAGGCACATGATATTTTAATAGTTTGATTTTTATCTCCTATTCGACATCTCTACGGAGCATCCTACAACATACTATGAAGACAACGAAGAAATGGGATGACACGTCCAATTGAAAGTGGGATTTTTTTTTTTTTGTAAGACTTCGATACATTGATGTATGTGAATATGATCACAGGAATTCTTCCAATATGTGAGATTAAAATTTTGAATTATATAAGTAATTTTTTTTAAAAATCTTACTATTCTTTATACTATAAATTGAATGCAAATTGGTGTGGATTAGATGTGAATAGATGGGATGGAATGTGAATGTTGATGTGGATATGAATGTGTGATTTTTTTCACAGGTGTAGGTTGAAAACAAAAGCATTTTGTCACATAAAAGTTCTGATCGTCGAAAATATGGTAAGAACCCAGATTCGACGGTCTTAAACCGTCGAAAATATTTATTCGACGGTTTACGGCTGTCGAATTTATAAAGAATTCTATGGTTTTTAGCCGTCGATTTTTTTTTCGACAAGAAAAAATTCGATGGTCCCATTCGACGGTCATGACTGTCGAATTGACCCATAATTCGACGGTTTTAGACCGTCGATCTTAGGGTATTTTCACCTAGTGATAGTAACCAAGTTTGGATTCGACAATTATTCAACTTGGGTATGTTCAATTAATTTGGAAAAATTCACGAAATTTTTGAAAAAAAAACACTAGCGCAAAAAAAAATCAAATGGCACCTATAATTTCAAAAAAAAAATATCAACTATTTGTCTTTAAATAATTGATGACTATTTTAGAATAAACACTGGAATTTTTTGGATAATCACTAATTTTTTCAAGAGACTCCCTTTTCAAAAAAAAAAATTGGCAAAATTTTTTCTAGTGTATTGTGACTATGACTTCGACATTGTGAAATTAGGATCCATACGTACTTTCCTCACTATATCAATTTGTGTACCATGAACTCTCATCACTAAACAAAATCCTCACAAACCTTTGTTAAGTAAGGTGAACAACAGAACAAAATGACATCTTGATTTTAGTTGTGTTGAAGTATGGTTCAAAATCAATTAGGCTTGCTCCAAGTATGTGTGTTTTTGGTTGGTCCAAGGTAATTTGGGGTTGTAACTTATGTAAGTAGCCCACTTATGTGGTGCTTGTAAAAGAGATTTTATTTTCTTTTGTTGTAAGAAGTTTAACTTCAAAAGATGAGAAGTTGAGATGTTTGGGAAGATTGAGATCTAAAAGAAGGTAAAGCTAAGTGATAGAGGTGTGTTTCCTTGTATCGAGTTGCCCCATTTTCTTCATAGTGAAATCGAGTTCCAATACTCATATCTTTGTGGACGTAACCTTTGGATGAACTACGTAAAATCTCGTATTGTGAGTATTGTGTTCTTACTCTTTCTTTGTGTAATTATTTCTCTTTTTTGTATTTGCTACTATCAGTTGGGTTATCTTTCATTGCCATTATCAAATAAGGTCTTGGAATGTGTGACATACAAGGTGTTTGGTGAAATACCCAATAGGTATTTGATCAAATTACTAAGTGAGTTTCACAGAGGTGTTTACATACACAACAACTAGTATGAGAGCCTAGGTTATGTAGGAAGTTTGTAATGGCGGAAAAAGGTACAACGATAATCGAAAGTTCCGATGAGGTAAAGTTTGAGGTGAAACATTTTGATGGAAAATCAAATTTTACATTGTGGCAAAGAAAAATGATGAATATTCTTATCCAACAAAGGTTTCATAATTGCATTTGAGGCATTGAAGCGAAGTTTGGAAGCGTTTCTAATGAGACATATAAGGAGTTGGATTTGAAGGTTATTAATTCTATTGAGTTGCATGTTTTCGATGTACAACATCATAGAAGAAAAGATTGAAAAGAGAATATGGGATAAGCTTGAGAAGCTTTATATGGGAAAGACTTTGTCTAACAAATTATTTCTTAAGGACCAATTCTACAGTTTAAGGATAAAAGAGGGATATCATGGAGCATTTGAACAAGTTCAATCAGTGTTTTAGTGATTTGTTGAAGGTAGAAGGGAAGTTTGAATAAGAAGACAAAGCATTATTTTTGTTGAGATCACTTTCTAATTCCTTCAAATGTTTTCGGATGACTCTCATATTTGATAAGGAGACTTTCAAGTTTCAAGAGGTGATTCAAAACCTTATCTCTCATGTGACCATGAACAAGTCAAGTAAGAAGGATGCTCAAGGTGAAGGATTCAGTGGAGGTGTTACAAACACATTGAGATTTCAACATTTTCAAGGGTTGAAGAATTTTTTCTCCAAGGTGGAGATTGTTAAAGTATGATTCAAAATCCATTAGGCTGGATCAAGTATGTGTGTTTTTTTAGGTAATTTGGGCTTGTAACTTATGTAAGTTGCCCACTTATATGCTGCTTCTAAAAAGGATTTTGTTTTTTTTTTTTTTTTTTGTAAAAAGTCTAACTTCAAGTCTAAGTCTTTTCAAGAAAAGAAAGTAGAGAATAAAAAAACCCAAGAGATGAGAGGTTGAGAGGCTTGGAAAGATTGAGATCTAAAAGAATGTGAAGCTAAGTGATAGAGGTGTGTTTCCTTATATCAAGTTGCCTCATTTCTTCATAGTGAAATTGAGCTCTAACGCTCATACATCCGTAGACGTAGCATTTGGGTGAACCATATAAAATCTCATGTTGTGGGTATTGTGTTCTTACTCTTTCTTTGTATGGTTGTTTATTTTTTTTGCATTTGCTACTATTAATTTAGTCATCCTTTATTGTCATTATCAAACAAGGTCTTGGAAGATGTGGCATACAAGGTGTTTGATGAAATACTCAATAGGTATTTGATCAAATTAATAAGTGAGCTTTACAAAGGTGCACACATACACAATAAGTTGTTCAAGCTCTATTATATCAAGTCAAGTTTATAAGATTCTAAAATTTGAAAAAAAAAAAAAATTGGGTTTCAAAATTTCAGTTTTCCAATTTGTAGGAACAACGCCATTAACCGTCTCCCTTTTATTCTTTTTAATATTATTGAAGATAGTCCTTCATGAGTCACAATTGTCAAAGTATTCAAAATTTTAAGTTGAATGAATCTTGTTCCTCCATTCAATTTTGTCAATTGCTAAAGAAATTTTTCTAATTTCATACATTTCCCTTTTATTAACTAATCAATTACTCTAAAAGACTGATCTATTGGAGAGAGTTACGGGACTTAATTAGGGTATGACCTTAGTGACCCAATCATTCTGTTAGGGGTGTTGCTCCTGCTCTCAAATCTCACTCCAATGTTTTCAGAATAAATCTTTTTCCAATCCCTACTCTTAATATATAGGAATCGGCTCTCAAAATATTGAAACCCACTTGCATAAAAATCTAATTTCATATATCATATTAAATGGGGTTTTTTTTTTTTTTATTTCTTAAATATCTATTAGTGGGGTATGTCCTCAAAAGTAAATATTATAATGAATTATTGTCGAGTATTACAATTAGAGACCACAATATTATAATGATTACAAAAATTAAAATATTAATATAATTATAGAATGAATTTGAATCCTTCAAAATAAAATAAGGTTTAATTATTAAAACATATACTGATTATTTAATTTCTAATAATTATATTGAAGAAGAATTGTTTGTTGTAACTAATTGGAGGTGGTGAGTAACATAGTAACAATAGTGATATAGTCAAGCTATATGAATAATATATATATATATTTTTAATCCAACCAAGCAATGGATGTAGGCTGCATGAAAATATAACAATTATAGATCATGATGGAGTCAAGTATAGAGTTTACTAGTAAAGCGTGTTTATTTTATTGAAAATTATTAATTTTAAATTGTAAAAGAGGTTTTTTTGGAAGAGAAACTATGTAGTGATGGATTAATTACAGCAAATGAAGCATACTAAGTAACTCAACAATGCTTTGGAGGCGCTCTACACCTTAAGAAATTCTTTAACTTGGCACTTTTGCGCTCTCGCTCATAGTTTGAAATTCAATGTATGGCACAAAATCATTATGGGATTAATTTGAGTATGATTTGGCATCTACATTTAGTTGTTCGTTTAAAATTTGGAAGAACGGCAAAAATGTGATACTAGAACGGTTCAAATATAATTTGACTTTAATACTCTAGAGAACTTACAAAAATTCGTGTATATACATATTAAAATTTTCATAGAACTCATATCCAAATATTTAGAAAGCTCCCCCTATCTTTTTAAGATTTATTACTTTTATTACTTATTCTTCAAAATCACCATCAATACCCTTCATCTTTGAACTAATCCTTGGTAAATTAATAACATATTATACTATTATGCAAGTGTATCAAACACTCAAGCCTCATTACAAATCAATAACGCTTGGGTGTAAATTACACATAAATTACACACACACACACACACACAGATAGATATATATATATATATATATATATATAAATTTTTTTTCTTATGATTAATCATACTATTTACACAAATCTTTATTGAGTTACCAAGACTCGTGTTCAAAAAATCTGAGAGAAGAGAGAAATGTAAAAGGAATGAAAAGGTTAAATGTTGATTGATAATCTTGACATTTAATAACAAACTATAATTAGTGATTGTCTATTGATGAAACCTTCAAGTGTAAGGAATATTATCATGTGATATTGAGATAGAATTTTTTTATTATAAAAATATAGGTTAATTTGTGTTTTTAACCCTCTTTACAGAAAGTATTTTTGATTTGTTTAGTTTGGGAAAAAAATTAGTCATTAATGATTTGAAAAGGTTCAAAGAGCCACGAATTTTTAATAAGAGTTGAATTGGATGGAAGTTTTAATCGTTTTGTGTATCATTTGAAAATTTTGCATACAATTATCAAATTATACTAAATATGCTCTGGTCACTAAGACTAAGAGTATGACACACTTGAGAGTGGACGAAAATATACACTTTACACTCTCCCTCACCCATAAATTTGTGAATATAATTCACAAATTTTACTAAGTACAGAATCTTATATCTTTTTCTTCAAGATACTCAAGGAAAAAAGATCTACGGTTTTATGCACTCGCCACGTCAATCACATATGTTTTTTCGAATCATTTATCATGAGAGTTTCTATTGGCATCACAGCTTTTACTTATTACACCCTAATTTCTTAAATTATTTATCACCTCAAATTAAAATATCAAAACATATTCTTCAAATTTTACAAAGGTTTGGCTCAAATTATAACATTATAATTTTAAAAAAAACATTATAACACTCATTGAAACAATTTAAGTAGTTGTTTACAATTAATCTTATATAAAATTTTAAACCCAAAAATAACATAAATAAAATAAAATTGAGAGAGTTTCAATAGGCACCCCAATTTTTACTTATTTTCAACCAATCACTTATTTTCTTTATTTTTAATTGGGGTAATAAGTAAAAGTTGGGGTGCTAATAAAAATTTTCTCAGTTTATTAGTCTTTATTTATTAAATGTATTTCCATATGGTGTGTTGAATATGCAAAATTCAAAGTTTGATATATTGTTCATTTTCATTTTCAAAACATGCATCCGTCGCTTTTTAACCTATGAACTCACAAGTTCGTCACTTTTAATTCATAGATGCACCAACAAATTCATTGATTAAAAGTATGAATTCATACTAAAAAACATGTTTTGAGAAGTAAAATGAAAAGTGTATCGAATCGGAATTTGGAGATAAGTTGTGCCCCTTGTGGGAAAAATACTTTACTTATTCTCAGCCATTCATTTATTTTTAATTGGCGTGTAATAAGTAAGAGTTGGGGTGCGAATATCACCTCTCTTTTCATATGTGATGTTGAGAGAGAGAGAGAGAGAAGAAAACTAGTTTTCCATAAATAAATTAAAAAAAGAGGGGTAGAGCGACGATGGGAGAGAGTCATATAGATATTGAGAAAGCCAAGAAATGGTTGGAAGATTTCAGCCGTGGTCGTACTGGTCACCAGATCGAAGCCCTAACTCATCAAGGGCTCAAGATCGTACTCGCCAAGAGAGGTTTGATCAAGTGCAACTTCGTCGTACCAAAAGAAGTAGCAGTAAGATCTTTTCCCCCCTGCTTCATCATCATCATCATCATCCAATTTTACTTTTTTATTTTCTTTAATTTAATTAATCTGTGTTTTTTTTTTCTTAGGTATTTTGTGTAATTTTATTATATTTTGCAGGATAAAAATGGAAATTGGCATACAGGAGCAATAGCTACTCTGATCGACAACACAGGGGCATCAGCGATAGCGGCTTCTGTAGGGAGTATCTATGTATCCGTTGATTTCAACATTTCTTACTTTTCAACGGCTAAGATTGACGTATGGCTCTCAATCCCATTATATCTCATATATTTCAGTTAATATATATATTTTTTAAATTCGTGATTAAATCTGCAAAATTAGAGGATTTTTTGGTAGGGTGACACAGGATTTACTGTAATTCTCACAATTCTGACGTGGACAAGCATACATAACCATAGATGATTTGTACTCGTATCCCGAAGAAACACATCTATGGTTATGTTCACATCCCACGTCAGGTTTGTGAGAATCGCAGTAAAATGCGCTGTGTCATTCCAGCATTTTCCAAACCGAAATTTGGATTAAAAAAAAAAAGTAATGCTGAGGTGACATTGGGATTCTGCGATTCTCACATTTCAAGTTGAATGAATTTAGTTTAATATGGGGAATGCTAATGCCTATGGCTTCATGGGGACATCGATAGTAAATACCTTCAATTTTTTCATAAATATTAAAATTTTGAATCATGTTGGAGTGACACAAAGGGGGACACAGGGATAACACAATGACGTCATGGCGGGCACATAACCGTAGATGCTTTTCCGTGAAATATAAGTAAAAAAGCATCTACGGTTACATGTCCACCACGTCATTTGTGTCGCCCATGTGTCCCTGTTTGTGTCAATCGAGCATTAGCGTAAAACCTTCAATGGCATTTTTGTAAAAGTATTTATATACCAAAATACTCTTATTTTTTCACTAAAGATAATAATAAATGTATTTCATGAGTATTTTTCAAATAACTAAAATTGCGGAGGATGTTAACATCCCCATGAAACAATAGACGTTAGCATTCCTTTTATGTCTAGGATTGACTTGGTTGGTTCGAACCAGAGTCATCCGGTTTTCAAAAATACAAGAAATGGATCTTCTATTTCCGATTTTAGAGAAATCCTGATTTTCATCGTAAGAGGTTTTTTCCCCTTTTACATATTACATGATAGATCGGATTCTAGAGTTGAATTATTCGCAAAAATCAGATTCTAGAATCCAAGCCAAAGGCTTTGGAATTTGTTATACAACGATGTCATCCAGATATAGGCCATTGGATTTCAAGATGGTGTCATCCATCAATGGTTTAAATTTGTACAATTCTATCCCCCCAAAAGGAGGAAATTTTGTAACACTTAGATGATCCAAAACATGGATTAATGTAAACTCGGCCAAATCAAATTTATTCCCAAAACCAGACCGATGCGGATCAGACTTAACTATGCTCATTACAAATTTTTGAATATCCTTGGGGAGTTATATAGTAAGAGCCTCAAAGTTTCTTAAGTTTTGGCATTTGGTTCGGGTTCTAGAATCTGATTCTTTCCCACAATCTTCAAAATCTGATGTTGTGTTCTCTTTATAGATTATATAAAAAAAAAATTCTTCGATAATCAAAATAAACAAAAAAAAAAATCGGGTAAAGTTAGAGATGTAGCAAAATCACTTTCTAGTGATCAATTGAAACCTAACTCATTATAATCGTTATTTTTTATTTTATTTAATTCAGGAAGAAATCGAGATTGAAGCTAAGGTATTGGGACAGCAGGGAAAGCTAGCTTCAGTAATGGTAGAAGTTAGAAGGAAAGAGAGTGGAGAGATGATTGCTTTAGGAAAGCAATGGATGACATCAACCAGGATTAACAAGAGAAAACCATCAAGTAAGCTTTGAATCAAATTAAATAGATTTTTATAGTTTATTTTTCTTGTTCAATTGTCAATTTTCTATCAAATTGTGGTTTAATGATAAAAGAACCAAACAATGGGGATTTTTTTTTTTTTTTTGAGGAATCACAATATCCTCATTTGTAGTTACAATTGTGGCCATTGTTTTCAAATATCATTCAAGACAGAGATAATTCGGGCGAGTCATCTCACTATTGTTCGTGACAAGATGAGATGTCCCCACCGAGATCTTACTCTTCTCCTTCGTTTCTTTATTTTCATTTTCTTCTTTCTTGTTCTTTTATGGTTATGATAGTGACTCCCATTGTAAAATGCATGATTTTAAAAAAATATATATATTTCATGGGGATGGTTCATGGGACAACAATTGTGACAACATCTATGACAATTGTTTTTTGTAAATCACTTTTGATGGGGTTAGAAGCTTTGGAATATCCTCACAAAAAATCATCTCACTCCGAAACTTCTAACCCCAATTTATAAGTTGAAGAATTGTGGACCGTTAATTTTTTGTAAATCACTTTTGATGGAATTAGAAGTTTCGGAATGAGCTGATTTTTGTGAGGATGATATCTATGGTGAGGAGATCATTCTCACAAAAAAAAAATCTGCCTATTTTGAAACTTCTAAACCCATCAAAAGTGGTTTACAAAAAATCGTTGTCATAGATGTTGTCACACTTATTATCCTTTGAACCTCCCCATATTTCATATATTTGAAGTCGACAATCATGAAATGTACATTAAGGGAATCTAGGAGCATAGTAACCAAGTTTGGATTCAGCAATTATTCAGCATGGGATGTTCAATTAATTTGGAAAAATTCACGAACATTTTGAAAAAAAAAAAGAAAAAAACATGGGAGAGAATTTCTAGTGGGAAAAAAATCAAATGGGACCTATAATTTCAAAAAATCAACAATTTGTCTTTAAATAATTGATGACTATTTTAAGAATAAACACTAGTTTTTTTTTTTCGATAATCACTAATATTTTCAAGAAACTCCCTTTCGACGATTTTTTTGGCAAATTTTTGTCCAATATTGTGACTATGACTTTGACATTCTGAATCAAGGATCCATACATACTTTCGTCACTATATGAATTTTTGTACCAAGAACTCTCATCACTAAACAAAATCCTCACAAACCTTTGTTAAGCGAGGTGAACAACATAACAAACTCATATCTTGATTTTAGTTGTGTTGAAGTCTGGCTCCAAATCAATTAAGCCAGGTCCAAGTATGCGTGTTTTTTGGTCGGTCCAAGCTAATTTGGGCTTGTAACTTATGTAAGTGATTCACGTATGTGATGCTTCTAAAAGAGATCTTTTTTTATGAATGATTTTTCAAAAAAGGTTTGGGTTTACCTTATGAATGAAAAATCCGATGTCTTTACCAAGTTTGTGGAGTGGAAGTCCGAGGTAGAAAATCAAGTACTTGAAAAAACAACAATGGGGATGAAGACAAAGATGGCAAGTTCTTGAAGTTTTGCAAAGAAGATGCATCACAAGACATTTCATCATGACGAAAAATATTCAACAAAATGGCGTGGTCAAGATGATGAATAGAAGTCTTATGAAAAGTAAGAGATGCATGAGACTACATACAAGGTTGCCTGAATCATTTTGGGTTAAATCAGTAAACTATGCTTGCTATTTAGTTAATCGATCACCAACTAAGCTACTTGAATTTTAATGTGCCAGAGAGGTATGATCGAGTAAAGAAATAGATTACTCTACATTGAAGGTGTTTGGATGCAAGGCATATGTTCTCATTCCTAGTGATGAGAGAAACAAATTGTAATCAAAGTCACTCAAGTGTATATTCCTCGAATTCGATAAGGGATTCAAGCTTTGAGATTTGGTAAACAAGAAAAAAAATCCTTAGTAGAGATGTGGTCTTTGATGAAGGTTTCATGGAAAATGAAGAATTCAAGAAAGATGATGGTGAGAAGTCGGTTGTTGGTGACAATGTAGTTGCTACTGAAATTCCTATTAGTACGGAGAATAATATAATGGAAGAACTTGAAATTCAATTTGAGGGTGGTAGCACATCCGGTAGGAAAGAACAACAAAAAGAGAGGATTTATGATAAGTCTTCTAGCATAACACAAGGAAGGCCAAGAAGAACCATCATACCACCGCAAAGATATGGATAGGAAGATGAAATGCACTTTACACTTGTGGCAAGTGAAGGAAATCTCACTAAACTGGTTACAATGGACAAGTTTGAGCATTGCTTAAACTTGTTTAATCTCATTGCTTGTTGAGATTGGAAGGTACCTCCTCACTTGAGGTGCATGGAGATGAGTGATTTCACATCAAGGTGGAGGTGTTATAAACACATTGAGGTTCCAAGACTTCCAAGGGTTGAAGAGTTTTTTTGTCAAGATAGAAATTGTTAAAGCATGGTTCAAAATCAATTAGGTCTGATCCAAGTATATGTGTTTTTTGGTCGGTCGAAGGTAAGTTGGGCTTGTAACTTATATAAGTAGCTCACTTATGTGATGTTTCTAAAATGGATTTTGTTTTCTTTGTTTTAAAAAGTCTAACTTTAAGTCTAAGTCTTTTCAAGAGAAACGAGTAGAGAAAGAAAGAAACTCAAAAGAGGAGAGGTTGAAAGATTTGGGAAGATTGAGATCTAGAAGAATGTGAAGTTAAGTAATAGATATGCGTTTCTTTGTATCGAGTTGCCCCATTTTCTTCATAGTAAAATCGAGCTCCAACGGTCATACCTCCATGGACGTAATTTTTGGATGAACCATGTAAAATCTCATGTTGTGGGTATTGTGTTCGTATTCTTTCTGTGTGTGGTTTATCTTCTTTGCATTTGTTACTATTAGTTGGATATCCTTCATTGTCATTATCAAATAAATTCTTGGAAGGTGTGGCATACAAGGTGTTTAGTGAAATACTCAATAGGTGTTTGATCGAATTACTAAATGAGCTTCACAAAGGTGTTCACATACACAATAAGGTGTTCAAGCTCTATTATGTTCTATTTCAAGTTTATAAGATTCTGAAATTTGAAGAAAAAAAATTGGATTTTCAAAATTTCAATTTTCCAATTTGTAGGAACAACACCATTAACCATCTCCCCTTTAGTCGCTTAGTGTTGTTGAAGATAATCCCTCACGAGTCACAATTTTCATCAAAGTGTCCAATGTTGTTCCTCCATTCAATTTTGTCAATTATTAAGAAAATTTTCTAATTTCATACATTTCCCTTTTATTAATCAACCAACTACTCTAAAAAACTGATCTATTGAAGAGGGTCATGGGACTAAACTGGGGTATGACCTTAGTGACTCAATCCTTTTATTAGGGGTGTCACTTCCGCTCTCAAACCTCATTCTGACGCTTTCAGAATAAATCTTTCTCTAATCCCTGCTCTCAATATATAGGAATCAACTCTCAAAATATTGAAACCACTTACATAAAGAATCTCATTTCATATATCATATTAAATGAGTTTTTTTTTTTTTTTTAAATCTATTAGTCGGATATGTCCTCAAAAATAAATATTATAATGAATTATTGTCGAGTATTACAATTAGAGAACAAAATATTGTAATGATTACAAAAATTAAAATATTAATGTAATTATAGAATGAATTGGAATCCTTCAAAATAGAAGAAGGTTTAATTATTAAAACATAATATTGATTATTTAATTTTTAATAATTATATTGAACAAGAATTGTTTGTTCTAACTAATTGGAGGTGGTGAGTAGCACAGTAACAATACTGATATAGTCAAGCTATATGAATAATATTAAAATTTAAAAATAAAAAAAAAATCCAACCAAGCAATGGATGTAGGGCGCATGAAAATATAACATGTATAGAATTTATTAGTAAAGCGCATTTATTTTATGGAAAAGTATTAATTTTAAATTGTAAAAGAGGTTTCTTTGGAAGAGAAACTACGTAGTGATGGATTAATTATAGCAAATGAAGCTACAATAGTAACTCAACAGCGCTTTGGAGGCGTTCTACACCTAAAGAAAAATTTTAACTTGGTGCTTTTGCTCATAGTTTGGAATTCGGTGTACATCACAACGTCATTGCAGGATTAATTTGAGTATGATTTGGCATCTGTTCGTTTAAAATTTGGAAGAACGACAAAAATGCGATACAAGAATGGTTCAAATATAATTTGACTTTAATACTCTACAAAACTTACAAAAATTCATGTGTGTACAAATTAAAATTTTCATTGAACTCATATCCAAATATTTAGAAAACTCCCCACTATCCTTTTAAGATTTATTTCATTTATGATACGAACCATGCCAACTTGTGATGAAATTCGTAACAAGATTAATGCCTAAGACCGTTCTACTTTTAGATTCAAATGGAAACCACAACCCAACACCTATAAAGAGATGTCAACCTTGGTATAAAGGAAGACACCAAAATCAAGGATGGAAATTCGATTGATAAGTCAAGGAATTGAACGCCACAGAGAAATCTGATAAATTTAAAGTAGTTCTAAAGAACCAAAGAGAAATTACTCTCACTTTTTTTATGAATAAACAACTGAATTTTATTAAATGAAAAGAGTACAATTTATAACACTAAAGCCACAAATTTCCAGATCTAACTTACTTAAACCAAAAAAAAAGAAGTTGAAAAACTAACTAAAAAAAAAAAATTACCTAATAGCTGAAATAAATCCGGCCTTAATTAAAAGGGAGTTAATTTTGACTTTAATCCCTTAATCTTCAGCCCATTACACACCAATTGACCTTCTTGAACTTGGATCATGCTTATTAAGGGTTGGAAAATTCGTTCATCACCATCAATGGGTCTCCACGTGCATGCTTAAACTCAAATCCCTCGAATCAGCCCACTCAACGCATTTTGAAATTTCTTGACACGTGCTCTTGTAATCAGACCAATGGGAACTTGAATCGGATCCGCGTTCCATGCTCTTGTGCTAGCCATGTCCTCATCAATTTATATCTTATTCTTTAAGATCACCATCAATACCCTTCATCTTTGAACTAATCCTTAGTAAATTAAAAACATATGATACTGTTATGCATGTGTATCAAACACTCAAGTCTTATTACAAATCAATAACACTTGGATACCTTTACATGTACTCCATTTTAATATTTATTGTAAAATAGCATATATAGAAAAAATTTAATACAAAGAATATATATATTTTTTCTCAGGATTAATTATACTATTTACACAAATCTTAATTGAGTTACCAAGACTCATGTTCAAAAAATCTGAGAGAAGAGAGAAACATAAAAGGAATGAAAATGCTAAGTGTTGATTGATAATCATGACATTCGATAACAAACAATAATTAGTGGTTGTCTATTAATGAAACCTAAGTGTAAAAAATATTATCATGCGACATTGAGATAGAATTTTTTTATTATAAAAATATAAGTTAACTTGTGTTTTTAACCCTCTTTACGGAAAGTATTTTTGATTTGTTTAGTTTGGGAAAAGAATAAAATTGTTAATGATTTGAAAAGGTTCAAAGAGCCACAAATTTTTAGTAAGAGTTGAATTAGATGGAAGTTAATCGTTGTGTATCAGTTGGAAAATTCACATACAATTCATAAATTATACTAAATATGCTCTATGCTTTGGTCACTAAGACTAAGAGTATGACACACCTGAGAGTGGACGAAAATATACACTTTACACTCCCCTTGACGAAAATATAAGCTTTACACTCTCCCTCACCCATAAAGGTGTAAAGAATAAAATCGATGATCTAAACAAACCTAGGTCTCTAATACCATGCTAACCAACCAACTAGTCCAAACTACAGATCTGTTGGAGAGAACTATGAATATAAGAGGGTCACGTCGTTCAACTGGGGTTTGACACACCCAGAATGCGGGGAAAGAAGGAATCAAAAATGCCAAAACTCGGGTTCTCAAAATCGTAAAAAGAAAACTCTAGCCCCTAAGATTCACCACCAAAGAAGAAAGATGAATAATTTTTTTTTTTTTTTTTAAGAGTGTGTGTTGGGGGGGGAATATGACAGAGTGGAGAAATAAACGAAGATTGAAATCAAGATGCCTGCCCTCGATAGTTGAAAAACAAAAAGAGAGGAGTTTTTATTTAAGCCTCACAAGCAGACAAGCTTTTTTTATTTTAGTCACATAACAAATAAGATAGAGACTATATCTCTGTACTTTCATTAAACCAAGTGCAGGGCTCATAAGCACCACCTTCATAATTTCCATAAGTTCCCATCCTAAAATGTGACAAAACCTACTAAGTTCTTATAATCCATTAAAACCCACACCAGACAAAAGACTTCATACAAGAAGAAATAGTAAGACTCAAAGGCAAGAGAGGGTATGGAGGATTCAGAGAGCCTTGATGATGTCTTCAGCACTGGAGACAGTGAACTCTCCTCCGGATTCAATGTTTGCGATTTTCACCTTCAGGTTTTCAACCAAGAGGGCAAACCTCCTAGAACGAGTTCCGAGCCCTTTCTCTGCAAGATCAAGCTCAAGGCCAAGTGCGTGAGTGTAAGTTGCTGAGCCATCAGCAAGGAACTTGACATGCTTGTTGTCGGGGTATGTCTTCGCCCATGCCTTCATCACGAATGGGTCGTTTACTGCAATAGAGATCCAAAAACCCAAGTAAGCATGGGAAAGGTTAACTTAATAAATAGATTGGATGAGATTTCATAGTTCTTAAAAGTTACAAAGGTGTGTATAACTATAGTAAAAGTAGAACTCATTTACAATAACAGAAGACTTGGTACCAGACAGAGTGGAACAGGGACAAGATTAATTTAGCCAAACCCCATATCTTTGGTATGAGGCTTTGCAGTTGTTAAAGGTCACAAAAGGTGACCAGAACAATCAAGCTGTTGGATTAGTAACAATTGTGGATCTACAAAATGTATCACAAGGTCGAAGCTAGGATAGAGTGGCATTACTTCCATGGTTCAAAGTTTCATTTGTTTCAAAATGTTTTTTGTGAAACATTTCAACTTTGTCCAAGACTGGACCAAAACATTAAGTATTTTTTGTACTTTCGAAATGTTTTGGTCAAGACCATCTTGGTTTTTCTCTGGACCAAAGATTTCTACCAAAATGAGAATTTAAACCTAAATTACTACATAAAGGCTAATTCTATGATGGTGGAACGAATGGTCCCTTTGGCACCAAATGCTTGATATCAAGGCCATAGGGAGCCCTATATCAGGTATCAATGGCTTTATGCTTGATGAGATGTGGATCAAATACTCAACACTACTAATTAATTTCTTTTGATGACATCAACCTCTTATATAGTGAGACTGAATTAGGCGACCATGAAAGGAACTTGGACCTTCCTAAAATAGTTGTATGACCTTTTGTGACCAATATAGTCTAGGCTCAAGTATCTAATCAAGCCGACAATCACGAATCAAATTTACTTTGCACCTTATAACCAAAAAATGGATTTGAGAAACAGAACCAGAAGTCCTAAGCATTTCGGAATATTCGATCAAAATGCACTATTACAGTAAGAGTTTTACTAAATTATCTAAAAACATGGGCTGTAGAATTAAGCTATTTGAGGATCTTTCTATCGTCTTTGTCATCTAAAAAGACTAAAATTTAGGCAGATCAACCTCATTATTAAATTGAATAATAACATGCTTGGAAAGTTGGTTAAAGCCTATGAGTGTTGATATCATGATATGGGTTTCAAAACCTGCCATCACCCACTAATTACTAACCGCTGACCCGCTTATTAAAAAAACAACCCCAATAAAAATTGAGAGATTCTATTGGCACACCAACTTTTGGTAAGAGCAAACCAATTCATATGTAAATCACAGAATAAACAACACATTTTGGTTTGCTATTAGTAAAAGTTGGTGTGGCAATAGAAGCTCTCTAAAAATCAATACAATGTCCATATGCAGAAAATTGGAGGCTATCAAGAAAGTATTTTCCAAGAATCATGTGGTGCATCCATATCAAATCAAGAAACACCAAAAAAAAAAAAAAAAAAGTAAATTTCATATAAGACTTATCATCCAAATGGAAATCAATTCTCTCTAATATTTACATGCCCAGTATTTTTTTTAATTTTTTTCTTTTTATAACCGGGTATCCCTATAGACAGCGGACCGGGCCCGTATTTGGCCTTTGCCTAATCCATAGACCATGGTCTTATCCAAGGACTAGTCCCGAGGCATGTGCAACGCCCGCACATCACACACACCAGGAAAGTGAGGGTTCACCCTTGCGGGTGGCCTCTGAGGAATTAATGCTTATACTGGGTAACGAACTCATGACCTACAGGCATTAACCACTTATTGGTCCAAAATTGCCATTGAGCCAACCCCTCGGGGTTTTTATGCCCAGTATTCTTACTTAAGTAAATGGCAATTGCATGGTTTTAAATCTCATTCGAGACCGAGATGACTCGTCCAATGCTTTTCGATATCATCCACCAACAAGACAGATAGACAAGTCAAACATATCGGACGAGATTAAAAACTATCGTTCATTTATCTTATTGTTGAATGAGACAACTCAAACGTATCGGAAAACTCATCCGAGATGACTCGGTCTTGTTCATGGATGAGAAAAGACATCAAAACGAGTTTTAAAACTATGGGCAAATGACATGATTATCATGCAATGAAAATCTAAGAAACTTTAGCTTTCAAAGTAACTTGTAATGGTTTTTTAACATTCGAGATACTTGAAAGTTGCAATCAATGATACCTACAAGTTTTATCCAAAAAAAATCAAATTCTATTGAAGTCATGTTTGATTTTGAAATTTAGATTTACATATCTTATACAAATAATCCAAATTTCAACCAAGCAATTTCTTTTCTAAAAAAATTCATTCAACAATGAAGCAAATAATATGACATAAAGCAATGAAAGAAAAAAAAAAAAAAGTTAGAAAAAATACCGCTAATAAGCAATATTTCATCGACGCCCTTGGATTTCAGCTCGTCGGCGTGCTCAATGAAACCTGGTACATGCTTCATGCTGGCATCCAATAAATAATTACTAAAATTATACCACATAAACTCAATTAAATGTTTTGTTTGCAAAACAAAAACATATAAACCATTTGGCTTTCATGGTTTTAAAACTCGTCTGAGACCAAGATGTATCACCCAAGTTAACTCGATATCAGAGCTGAACGAGACCAACTCACAAGTCACTTTTTTGGCCGATATTTAGGACTCATGCTCAATTTTTTGATTTTTTTGAATGAGTCATCTAAAAAAATATCGGAAAACTTGTCCGAGACGACTTGGTATCGGACCTAGACGAGACAAGACTCGAAACCGAGTTTTAAAATCATGCCTGAAAGCAGCATAATAGGCTTAATTTATATAATGACCAAACTAACCTCAAGAATTCAACTTATTACGATGACTAATTTTCCAAAAAAAAAATTGTTATTAAGAAAGCTTTACATATGTTACATATAACAACTAAACCAAACACTACTATTAAACCTACTGCATTACACGTGTCGGCCGTAACAATCACAAAATAAAAATCCAAAAAAAACATAAAATGACTCGTTTTACAGTATCATGAGGGTAAAATTGTCATTTTGATGAAAAATCCCACTCGTTAATGCTTGATAGAAGAAGATAAGTTCAATTGCCACCCAAACTCTTCATTATAACACACCAAATACTGAAATTAAATATAACGCACCAAATAAAGAATAAATGAACAAATGTTCTTGCACTAGGGTTTCTTCTTCATCTTCTTCCAAGATAACTTTTTAAATCTAAATTCTTCTTTATCTCTCTTTCTCTCGGTTTTGGGTTTGAAGAAGTCAAGATTCAAGAGTAGGTGTGTGATACTGAAAAGTAGGTGTGGCTATATAAGGTAGGAAGATCTGAAATAACCGGTCAATGTTTACCTGCAAGTGCCAGTGAAAGCACCAGGAACTCCAAAGAGGATGACCTTTTTACCGGAAGCGATTGAGTGTACGGACGCATTTTGGAGCTTATCATCCTCGTGGAAGTAGGCGACGTTGCCATCAGGAATCAAGTCTCCCACTGCGATTGGAGCCATTTTTATGATCCAACGGTGGAGATCGAGTAGAGATATAGGCGACAATCTGGACCGTTTATGGCCCTCGTTGCCCTCACATTTTCCCAAAATACACTAATTTTACTTATAACACACCAAACTATATGTGTCCAACGCAACGCAGTGAGATCTTTTATATTATAAAAAAGTTGGTGCGGCAATAGAAGTTATCTAAAAGAAACAGATTAAATAATCGATAGGCCTGTAGTAGCCAGCCGGTCAACATAGCGATGGTTACCTGCAAGTAGGGGTGAAAGCACCGGGAACTGCGAAGAGGATGACCTTTTTACCGGCTGCAAGGGAGTGTACGGAAACTTGTTGAAGATTGTCTTCTTCATCAAAGTAAGCGAGGGTACCATCAGGAATCGAGTCTCCCACTGCGATCGGAGCCATTTTTTCTACTCTTCTCCTTCTCTTCCTCTGATACGATACGATACGATACGATACGATACAATCCAACGGTGGAGAATTTATAAAGACGAGGTAGAAGAACACCAAACAGATCTGACAAAGAGAACCTATTATATTAAAGCACTCGGCCTGCGATTTCGTTGAATTTGATTTAATAATATTTTCGAGTCCGGTCCTATCGTTCGTAGTTAGGGAATCGTGGTGGGTCCTACGTTCTAAAGGTGAAATGAGTAATGTTAATATACTTCTTTGAGTATCTGTAGAAACATTACCCCAAGGTTTGAAACAATGATGATCGTTGAAATTTTCAAGTTTAATCTCGATGAAATATTAAACAGTTAAAATACGGAGATGAACTCATGATTCAGTACATTATAGTTACTTTAATTCATCCTCTCACGAATACTTATAAACGGCCGATTAGTCAAATTTATAAGAAATATATTTTTTATTTTTGCTGGCCGATGCGATCTTGTCCTAAATAAAATATATTAATTATTATTATTGATTAATATAAATGAAAACTAATTTAGAAAATATTAAATAAATTAAAATGAGATCTTGAACTTCTCTATTGTTTGGATGCAAGAGAATCAAAGAGATTGTTGATTCTATTGTTTGGAAGTAAGAGAATCAGGAGCTTCATCGAAGCTGGCATTTCAATCATTCAAGACTAATCTCTAATTACAATCTATTACATTATATTTATACATATAAAGTCCACCATTACCTTGAGATTCTTAGACCCAGTTGTTCAAATCTGTAAGAACGAGAATCGATATGGTAAATGTCAAAGAGACTTTGAAATTTAAATAAGATAGAAACTCAATCGAAATCAATTAAGTTTAAATATAATCTATTACATTATATTTATACATGTAAAGGTTTATTTTCTTTCTTTAATTTCTTTTTATTCAAGATTCATTTTCCTCTTTCTATTTTTTTTTTTTTTTTTTTTTATTGAATTCTAATTATGTCTCCTACTATTTTAATGAAATAAGAATCAATTCCTAGATTTCTTTGTTATTTTAGGGATTTGAGTTTCATTGGAAAATTTTACCACAAGTCACGAGCACACCTGATAGTGAAAGGAAGTTAGCTTTATTTCTCCTCATTCTTGGGAATCCCTAGTGTTGGTCTAGAATTTACTCTGCTAGCCTTCCTTCTCATCTCTTGTTTTACTTTTTACTTCCTGTAGTTTTCATAGGAGTTGAGTTTCTTGAGAATACCTCTGGATACCACTTTTAATTCACTTCTTCCGAGGCAAATTTTGCATTTTGAGGATAACTACGTGGCTTTCTTCGCTACCAAATTATGCTCACACTCTACTGATAAATATCGATATTTGTTAAACATATGTAGAAATATTTTATAGAAATTGTTAGGAACCTAGTTCCTAATATGCATACTCAAACAATAAAAAGGGTGATCTCGAATGCTCGACACGCCAAGTTTTGTGTAAAAACACGGGTAAAATAAATATTCTCTAATAATTAATAAAGGGATTACACCAATCTTAACAACAACTTTTTTATTTTACTCGTAATAAAATACCTATTAAATCAATAATTAACTCTAAATAAAATTTTCTTTATTTTGGAATACAAAAAGAAATACAAAATATCCCTAATTAAAAATAAAGTCCAAGCTAAATATATAATAAATAAAAAAGAGTCGTAACAATGCCCTACTAAATTAGTAATTAATTCTAGATAGAATTCTCTTTATTTTGGAATACTAATAGAAATATAGAAAACTATCTCAAATTAAAAGTAAAGTTATAGCTGAATAAAAACAAAGTCGTAACAAAAATCTTATAGAATGAATGATCTGATTTGATAAGTAAAAAATGGTTTTAAAAATATTGAAATTGATTTCCGAATTAAACATGGTTCGGATATGGATTGATGTCCCTTAACCCGAGTTGGATCAGGGGTCAGATCCAGTTCCATCCTTATATCCGTCAAGATCCGAATGATATATTATTTTGCAAGATGTATTCTTATATTCTTTAAATTATCATTCATCAACTAACAATGATTGATGTCCCTTAACCTAAGTCGGATCCAGGTCCATCCCTATATCTGTCAAGATCCGAATGATATATTACTTTGCAAGATATACTCTTATATTTTTTTTAAATCATCATTCATCAACTAGTAATGATTAAGTATAGTGATCATAGACTCTCTTCAAAATGGAAAGGTCTTAAATTCAAGTCACTATTGTAGTAATTTTATTTAAAATAATCTTAAACGATTTGACATTATCCAACCAAATTCAATAAATTCAGTTGATCCGACCCAATTCAACATTTACACAAACACAAAGTCATGGAAAAATTGTCTGATATATAATTTAAATGGATCAGATGAACGTATACCGACCATATATGCACAAAATAAAGACAGGCGCCTACTTATGCCAACCCACATGTCTCAAAATCAAGTTGTAAGATAATATAGAAGTGGAGTGTGACATATGCATGTGATTTAAGGGTGAACGCATTAAATGAAAATGTAAGATAATATATTGAAATGATAGCCATTTGATACACAATGTTGTTTGATATTTTTTATATATGTCAATTTCTATCATTTGCTATGAGAAGAGTACAACTTGATTTTGAGACATGTAAATAGTGACAGTATGCCTCATCATACGGGGTGTCCGAACTTACATCCAGCCGAAATATCTAAGGCTGGAGGCAAGGCATATGGGTCCCTTCCCCGGACACTTGCAGCACTCGCACATCATATGCACCAGGTAAATGAGGGGGTGTTCCCTTGCAGGTGGCCTCAAGGAAATACTGCTTATATTGGGTATCAAACTCACAACCTACGGACTCTCACCGCTTATTGGATCTGAAATTGCCATTGAGCCATCTCCTTGGGGCCAAGATGAAATTTAAATTGAATTTAAATACTAAATCTTACGTTGAATAATGTCCATTACTTTAAAATAACATCAGTACTGATGATCGTTCTACAAGTTTTCTAGTTGAAAAATCGAATAACAACGGTTATGATTAACAAAAGGACTTTTAGCATAAAAGTTCCAAACGGACGATTTTTTTTAATGCCGGAAGCAGGACTATTTGTGACCTTATAACTTTATACTGTCGAGCCTCGACATTGTAACTTGGATTCTCAACGTCAAAATATTAATTGTCAATCCGCAATAAGTATGAGTTGAACATGGTCTAAAAGTCAGATCCATTTTTATTTATTTTGGTATGAACTTTATTTATTGATGCAGGCATACACCCACACTTAATACCGATTATCAAATATGGTGGAATTTTTTCTTAATCTTCTTCTGGTTCCATGTTTCCTTATTAATTTTACGAGCTTGTTTACTAATTATTCTCTGTAACTAATTCTTATTTTCTTCAAGTTTTACAAGTATATTTTTAAGAATGGCCTTTTTATATATTTTACACAATGTGAAAAAATCCCAAATTTGACGGTCTTGGGTCATCAAATTTCATAAAATTCGACGGACCAAGAGGTCAAATTGGCATTGAATTTTTCATTATCAATTTTTTTTTCGACAGCCCAAAACTGTCAAATTAATGAAGGATGGGAGAAATTTGACAGCTCTAAGCTGTCAAATATGGGAACATCAATAATTTCGACGGTCCTAGACCGTCAAAATTAAGTTTCTAATATTCGTGGGCTTTGGCCCATCAATTTTTTCTGTCGAATTTTCCAGTTTTCACGTAGTATTATATTTCTCTTTTTTGAAATAACTATCTAACTTATCATTTGATACAATATTCCCTTGTCTTCCCAAAAAAATAGTAAAGATATTGCAAATGATGCTTTAAATTTTGAAATAACACAAATTGTTTATTAATTTATTTTTACACAATCTATATATGATTATATCTTTATTTTTAGGGGAAAAAATTTGTGATAAAATCATTGTCATTGAGGTTGGAGTGACAAATTTGACAATATATTTAAAAGAATTATTTAATATAAATTTTGATAATATATAGCATTCATCGTTCACCATTCCACCATTAAAAGGTTCAATTAAGCACAAGGACATATGATACATTGAGGGTAATTAATACCAATATCACCTTCGACTCATAACTAATAAATTTGGCTCAAGACTTCTCTTAAGTTTGCTATTGAACCCAGCCCCCAAGTTAAGGATTAAAGTTGAGGTTGGTATTTTTTAATTCCTCCAACAGTGAATCATATCAATATTGATATTGATAGAAGTGGATGGATATCCATGCAATCGATAACATCGATCTATAGTATGACCAATATTGCCACAATGATGACATTGAAATCTTTCTCTATTACTTCGTCCTCTACCACGGCCCCTCATGCTACCTAGGCTAGTATGATTACGTTTTGGATGAACGATAGCTTTTGCGTCGTTCACTTTCAGGTTGTTAACAAGGAGAATGAAATTCCTCGAACGCCTTCCAAGTTGCTTACCCGCATAATCAAGCTGAAGACCAAGTGCGTGGACATAAGTTGCTGAGCTATCAGCGAGGAACCTCACATGCTTGTTCTCAGGGTAAGTCGTCTTCTCCCATGCCTTCATCACAAATTCGTCATTTACTACAAAATAAGAATGCCAAATGAAAGGTAGAAATGATTACAAATCATAGTTTTTTGAGACCAGGATGACTAGGGTTGTCGAAGGACCAAGTTTGGATAATGTTACTAGGCCGGACTAATGTTTAGGGTCAAACTCAAACTTGAGAATTAGGCTAATCAAGTGATCTAGCCTTGCCTGATAACTTACGTTATGCTTTTTTATAATGTGTTATAGAACAATATAATGCTAGAGTAACTACATAGGACACTACGTTCAACACCGAGCTGATGGATCTATGCTCAGAAGTCAGAGCCATGGATGCTTCCTCTCAAGATACAAGTGAAAAGTATATATAATTTCGTGCACTACACCTCCATGTCAGCTTTTAGTGTCGAACACAATGCCATGCACAGTCACTCTATGTTATAAATACATACAAGAAATTTTTTGGGCCATCATAGTTGTAAATAAGCCCTAATACTTGCAAGCGAGGCCGAGTTGGACGAGGCTTTGGACATGTATAAGTAGACATGGGTCTGAGTTAAATTTTGTCATTGCTTAGTCTTTAATAGAAGACCATAGTCAAGGGTATGTCATCAATTTGAAGATGGTTATATTTGAATCTAATCATATAGCTGTAGAGTTAATAATGTGAATAAATTGCAAGTAAATAAATAAATATAATATATATATATATATATATATAAATAAAAAGTTAGCAGAATACCGCTAACAAGCAATATCTCATCGATACCCTTCGATTTCATCTGCTCAGCACCTTCGATGAAAATTCGTACGATGTCCTTGCTGGCACCCAAAAAATGATTAGAAACAAATTATTAATTAAAAATACGACTGTTATATTACCACACCAAATTATTAATATATTTTGGGATTTTCTTTTTTGTTTTGGCTTTAAAAAAAAAAGTATTTTTAAAATTTTAGTAAATAGCAATACCCTTATAAAATTAGTGATATTAGATTCATGCCCATGTAAAATACAAGATTAGGTTTATCCTTTTACAAAAATTCAATGAGCTTTTATGTTGATGAATTTACGATGAAATTTTGATTTTATTCAAAATAATCATCAAATACTTAAATTATTAAATCAAAATCTGAATAAAACTAAAATTTTGGGGCGCTAACTTTGGATCGAGGGGCAGACCATAAGCCCAATATAGCTGATTTCATGGGAGGTGAACTCTATGAAACTAGTAACAACAAACAAAGGTAAGGATTGGGCCTTAATAGCATAATATTCAAACACACAATCGACGTAATATTCTAGATCTTACTCTATTTATTGTTAGGTCAATAACATTGGTTCATGAAACTAAGAAATAATGAGAAATCTTAATTTGAATTGATATCGTGTCATTGATTTCTATTAAGAGGAATATGGGAAAGATTACCTAAGAAGAGGAATGAAAGCACCAAGGACTCCGATGATGAAGACCTTTTTACCGAAAGTCAGAGAGTGGACGGACACCTGTTGGTGCTCGTCGTTCTCGTAGAGGAAGGACAGGGTGCCGTCGGGTATCAAGTCACCCACTACGATCGGAGCCATTGATATTTTTGTTGTGATATAATCAAATGGTGGAGAACAAATGAAATATATGTAGCCAAATTGGCATCTAGCATAGTTAACGCAATAATTAATTTGTTACTTTTGATTTTTTAACTTTAACGTACAATGATTATTTAACTTTAACTTTTGATTTTTTTTTTTCTTTTTTCAATAGCAATATCTAATGTTTAATTATTTGAAATAATTTATTAAACACCTATTCATAATCAAGGGCAATCTAGACATACCCCAAGTTTTGATAAATATTCGAGATACCTCCCAATGCTTTCCTTTAGACTTTGATCTTCTTTTTTTATTTTATAATGGTGTGTCTAAACTTATGTCGGGGATTAGTAGAGCCAAGGGATATGGGGTTAGCCCACAGGTCACACGTGTCGAGTAAGTGAGGGTGTATCCTCACGTGTGTCCCGAGAAAATATTGCTTGTTCGTCGTGTAAAAATATCTCTGAGAAGAATAATAGCAAAATATAAAATTAAAATTAAAAATCTACTTATAATTGACAACTTAGGTCGTTCCACTAAGGATTAGATGATTAATATTCCAAAGTTTAGAAAGTAAGAAAAAAAAAAAGGTGTGATTTTAGAGATTAAACTAAAAACTAATTAAATTAAGTAAAAAAAAATTCTGAATTAAAAAACATCTAAGAAAACTGAATCCACCAAGAATAATTAATTTAAATCAATTTATTATCAAATTCTTTTTTAATAATTCAAATAAAGGAACTGTTAAAGGTTCTTAATTTCTAAAATTTAACAATTAAAACTTTTTTTATTTTTATTTTTATTATTTATTTATTTATTTATAAATCTAAGAATTGATTAAGATTTCCTTCATTTCAAAAGTCTATCATCCAATTATTAAATCAAAATAGTATTACTTGCATAACTAAGTTTGCAATAATTATAGATTTGACATACACCAATATCTTGAAATGTAGAAAACAAACCCCCATTGTAGGGAAATACTTTACTTGATGTTCGAGTAATCTCATTTGAAAAAGGTATATTAAAGATAGAGGACTCAAGATCAAGAATCAACTCTTCATTCCATAAAGCTAAGATGATGTGGGCAGGAAAATGAATGGCAACACGTGTGCTTATAATAGGTAAATATGAATCGAGGTGGTGTTAACGAAACTAAGTGTGGCAATAGATTCTCTCTTGGTAAAATCTTTGACAAACAAATGTGACGCATGCCCAAAGTTAGGCCTATCAACGGATGCTTATCGGTTTGGATATAGTAATATTCAAATCCGAATCCAGAATTTTTATATGATATCTGAATTCGAATTTGAATCTGACGGATGTACTAAAATTCTATCCGAATTCGAATTTGATTATCCTATCGGATATTAGATAATATCCTCTTAGAATTCGAATAGTATGTATATTAAAAAAAGGGGACTGTTCAATAGTCCTAAAGTTTGCCAAACATTGTGCCAAACATTTTTCAAAACATGAGTTAGAAGCTTTGGAATGAGCTGATTTTTTGTGAGGATGATCTCTATGATGAAGAGATCATCCTCACCAAAAATCAGCCTATTCCAAAACTTCTAATCACTTTTGATAGAGATCATCCTCACTAAAAATCAGCCTATTCCAAAACTTTTAACCCCATCAAAAGTGATTTATAAAAATTGGATAGTTCACGATTCTTCAACTTGTAAATTAGGGTTAGAAATTTCAAAATGAACTGATTTTTTGTGAGGATGATCTCTTCACCGTAGAGATCATCCTGACAAAAAAATCAGCTTATTCCAAAACTTCTAACCCATCAAAAGTGATTTACAAAAAATGTTTAGCACAATATTTGGCAAACTTTAGAACTACCGAACTGCTCCCTTAAAAAAAATACAATATTTCCTTATTCAATTGATTTTTCACTACTAAAAAAAACTTTTATATATTATATTATTTGTATAAAAAATAAATCAATCAAATAATATATATTATATATTATTTCGAATCGGATATTATCGGATTTGAAATGTTAATATCCGAATCCATATCCGATAAGGATTCGAATATATAAAACTATCCGAATTCAAATCTAATATCCAAAAAATTTGGATAATATCCAATTTTTTGGATTCAAATTTTCAACTATCCATTGACACCCCTACCCATAGTAGATGAGATTAGTAAAACAGTGTAACACACGTAACAAAGGACTAATAACTACCAGACATGAATTTAGCAAAAAAATACAAAAACAAAAACTATCTGACATGAAATGAAGGCAACTAGTCAAACCATGGCTCCTAAAAAAAAAATGTATAAACCCTTTCTTCTTTATTTAAGATAGTGAGGGAAAAGATCTTACTAAACCCATCCATTATTAAAAAGATCCCGGGATGCGTAAAACAAGATCACAAGTTTTGTTGCAATTCTTGAGGACTTGTTTTACTAAATTAGAGGTCTTTTTGATGATAGATGAGACTTAATAAGGCCTTTTTTTTACCTCACAATGTTATTAAGACCAGTAAGATTCAAAAATATATGGCTCTGAGAAATAGAAGTCTAGCAATAAAGCATGGATTTGACATTGTGGGCATACCACCAACCCCCTACCTTCTTAAGATTATAGGAAGAACTTGCAACAATTGAGAGATAAAGTAAGATATTTATAGGATTTGATATAAATTTCCATTAAATTGTTAACTAACATGGGCATCGAAGTGGTATCACTGACCCACCAAAGACGAAAAAGTAGACCTAACATTCATGATTGGTTGCGCCACACATCTCAAGCACTTGGACAACCAACTTGCCCCCACGATCACTTTGTACCAAAGAAAATATCCAAGTGTACAAATGAGTCTCAAGTAGGGGCACAATTATCTTTAAAAATATATGCAAAATGAATTATTATTCATAAATGTGTCCAACCTCATAAAAATATGATGGCAGTCTATTTTTCGTTAACCTTTTAAAAATGAAATCGAATGTCACAAATACCCTCACAAATTTAATAAGTATAGATTAAAAAAAAAAAGCAATGAGACAAAATTAGTTTTAAAAAAAGACCTCAATCAGAGGCTTTCAATTTATAATAATATTATTAGATATTGCATCCATAAACATATATAAGAAAGTAAAAATTAAAAAGGTGCTATCCCATTTATATATTTCCATGAACTACATTCCTCCCTGAATCTACCCATACAACCACCAAAATAAAAAAAAGAAATTAAGTGGCACTGATCATTGGCAATTCCCTAGACTTGACAAGTCTTCCATCTCTTCTTCCTCCCCATCTGAAACCCTAGGTTTGTCCCTCTCACAAGGCCCATAAGCCCAACAACAAACAAGAAAATACACAAAATTAACACAACTAATGACAACAAGAATCCAAAGATAATAGTTATAGTGACCCTTATTAAGGTTACTTGATACCCAACTCACCTTCCCTCCCTTTTTTGTAACATTGTCTACAATCCTTACTAGAAGATTTACTATCAAATTTGCTACTGCCATAGTCAAACCAAAAAGACATGAAGCAATACTTGACATGCTCTTAGGGAATTCAGAGTAATAGAATTCTGTTTGCCCAACTGCATTGAAAGCCTCAGCTAAGCCACCTAAACAAAGATGTGGTATAAGCCACATAGCTGACATGTTCACCATGCCTTGCGGGTTATTCGCAAGCCCTTGTTCAATCGCTCTTCTTCGTCGAACGGTTTCAACTATAGCTCCTACAGCCGTAGCTATAGTCGATAGTACTAGTCCAATTCCCATACGTTGTTTAAGGGTTAAACCTTGTGGTCGTCCTGTGACTTTGGCAAGTAATGGGATGATGAGGCGATCGTATATGGCGATCCAAATCATTATGGTTAGGATCGTGAACATGCTGAAGGAGCCCGCCGGGATTTTGAAATTTGAGGTTAAGTGTCTGTCCATGCTGTTGGTTTGGACTATGGGGAAAGATGGTTGGTTTAAGTTGACAGCAATCGCAATTCCTGTGGACCAAATTGGTAGCACTTTCAAGAGTGATTTTAGTTCTTCTACTTGTTGTACTGTGCAGAGATTCCATGGGTTTGAAGCTGATCCATCTGGGTTTAAGTCCTCAGGATTTTGAATGATGCATGCTTTGTTTAGAAACCTATAAAGGAAGTCATGTTGTTTATGTAACAGAAATCAAATAACTTTCAAAAGAACCATAGAAAGAATGTAGCGCGTGGAAATTACTAAAACAGCTATGTATTTTTTCCAAAATAATGGAACCAATCAATTTTTTAATATTTACGAAAATGGCCATATACCTGATTTCGTAAAAAAAAAATTTAAATAAATTGATTATATATATATATATAAGATGTATGGTCGCAGCTTTTCGTACCACTAGTAATAGAAATTTTTTTCTAAAGAATAAAAAAAATTGGAAAATGAATATCTCATGTAGGGTCGCTTCATCTTGATACCATAAGTAATGGTAAACAAAATTCTAAGGAATCAAACAAATTGAAATTTTGGGTCTATGTCCAACGGGTCACGGAAATTACTATAACAGTTATGTATTAATTTGCCAAAAATACAGAACCAGTCATTTTTTCAATATTTATCAAAATGACCATATACATGATTTTGTAATTTTTTTCTTAAGGAAAACGATTATCTGATGTACGGTCGTGGCTTCTTGAAACCAATAGTAATGGGAAAAAAAATTCTAAGAAATCAAAAAAAAAAAAACAAATTGGAAAATGGATCTATGTGCAATGGATTGCACCTACCAAGAAAAAGTATCTTGTTTAGGTTCGATCTGTAATTACATATAAAAAACTATTTACTTATTTACCATTTTTATAAACCTACATTTAACTCAAAGGGCATAAATTATAAATTCATCAAATTGTCTGATTGTACATTATATCACTATTTTCCTTAAAAAATATTTACGAAATCATGTATATAGCTCTTTTCGTAAATATTAAAAAAATAAAAAAATGGCTGTCAGTATTTTTTGAGTGATGCAAGATGATAACCTTACCTTAATTTTTCAGTTGGAACAATAAGCTTTGACCCTTTGTCATGGTGGTAACATGCTTCCCCTTGTGCTGTATTATTAGGTGGCAAAGCTAGATGTCTGTTCTTAAAGGCGACAACACAAACTTGAGCAAACCCAACAAATAAGCTCTTATTAGCACTCACATTGATATACCATGGAGTAGCCAACAAGAACATCAAAGCAGACAAGAGCATGAGAAGTGCAGGAATTCCAAATCCAACTTTCCATCCCAAGTGATCTTGAATATAAACTATAATTGTCATCGCAACCATGGCTGCGCCAGCGGCCGAAGCATAGTACCAGTTGAAGAAGCTTTGAAGAACTCTCTCATTGTTTGGATTGTCTTTTTTGTCAAATTGATCTGCTCCAAAGGCTAAAGAACATGGCCTAATGCCACCAGCCCCAATGGACATAAGCACAAAAGAGGAGAATAAGAGAGCGAGTTGGGATGATGTCGCAGATTTGCAGCTTTCGGTAAATGGGTTGCAATTTGGAGGTCTGGCATTTGGAATCATGGTGGTTAACCATAGTAGAGTCATTCCCTGTAATTTAAAAAAACATACATTAAATGCTAGATTAAATCTCGAAAGCAATAAAAATTAAAAGAAAAACACAAAGAACACAAGAAGATTTAACGTGGTTCGATAGTGCTTGATTTCATGGATGAGATAAGAGGGATTCATTAATTCCAAGAAAAAAATAGTTTGAAATTCTCCGGTGAAGGTGGAGTTCAATATGTTTGGAACCTTAGTCCTGGAATCAACACTCCATATGCCTTACAAACTTAGCTAAGTTGGTACCATCATCTTAGTTTATAGCAAAAAAAAAGTTAAGGGTTTTGTTATCATTATAACAATCTGTAAAAGCTTATTACAATGCATCATATTGATACTTTAACATCATTTTTTAATTCTACATTAAATATCTTTTCAAATTTTAGTACAAATAAAGGAAAAGAGTGAAAGTCTCTTTGTCAGGGTTCAGTTACATATTTGTAAATATCAAAAAAAAAAAATTTCTTAAAAAGTCATTGTACGATATCAAATATGGGTCATGATCAGGGACAACTATTCTTTACAACACCCGGATGTTGTCCATTTCACAAGATCAAACGGCATCTGATGGTGTTGTAAATAACATTGAAAAATGAACGACATCCAGACAACATTGTAAAACACATTGTACCAAATATTTGTCCTGGGATAGTGACCCATATGTCAAAGATACTCTTGCAGTAAGAGAAAAACTGTTTGAGGGACATTCTTGGAAAACTTAGTAGTACTGAGGTCACTAACATCCCATTAAATATTGGACATTAGAGAAGAATGCTAACATCCATAACCTCATGACCAGGGAGATTAGTAGGATTAGATCCTCTGTAGCCCATTTCTCTTGTAGCTCTTGACTTCAGTCCATAGAATACCACATTCAAGGAAGACAACAACACAGCCCTCTTGAATTCATGGTTTAGATCAGATTTGAAAAAAAAAAAAAAAAATTGGCCTTAATCAAGTGTTTGAAAATGGACGGTTGTTATACTCTTTATATCTAAAGGGTCGGATGCAATCATCTTGATGATGTGGCACACCCTCAAACGTTGACATGGGCTACAAGAGATTCACAATATGGAGAATCTGCTCCCAAGGTTAGCTTCCTAGATAATAAATGATTTTACAAAAAATAATAAAAGTTGTTCGGATCATTGTAACATTGGGGCAACATTGAGTTAATAATGAAAATCAAATCACTCTTATAATATTGTAAAACTTCCAAAATGAATTCTACATTAATTTAAGTATTCTAGTTGACCGAATTATTAAGAAATTCTATCAACTCAACTCAAAATACCATAGTAGGATTAGAAAAATAATATAAATATTTAATAAATTTTAAATCTATATATATTTCTTGGACTCACTGATCAAGAGTCATCAAGTTGACTCGACATGTGTTGGATGTATGCGTCAAGTCAAGAGTTGTCAAATAGGTCTCACCAAATTTTGATCAAATTTGCAAACCATCCAAAAGCTTTCAGTTTATTGATTACCACTCATAAGATTTACTAACTCACAAGGCTTGCAAATTTTTCTGAAATATTCACAATTATTTTCCATCCTATAAACCTCACCGAATAAGTACTTAATTTTGAGTTCAATTAGCAAAACATCCAACATTTTCAGTTTATTAGAATCTCCCCCTCTAATCATTATCAAGAGACAGTTACATTAAAAGTAATCAAGATTCCATCAACGATGTTGTGGGTGCTCTTGTACTGATTCAGCAAATTAATTAGTGTGTAAAGAAAAAAAAAATCCTAAAAAACAAAATTTTGAAGGATATTTTACCAAAATGGACAAGTATTTTGACAAAATTACAGAACCAATCATGTTTTTGTCTAAGAAAATAAACATATATATCCATTTTTGTTTTTTTTTAAATGGGATACATTGTACGGTCACATTTGCAATTTTAATTATTTACCTGTCTTGTGAACCTACTTTAACATTAAGGGCATAAAGGAAAGTAAATAAAAATTACTAAAACAGGTAGGTAGATGATTGTTTTCTACTTTTCTTAAATATCAAAAGGACATACGACTGGTTTAGTAATTTCGATAGAGTCAATAAATAGCTGTTTTGGTAATTTTCATTTAAATAAACATTACCATAACAGAAATTAACAAAAAAAAAAAGAAAAAAGAAAAAAGGAAATTGAGGTTACCAGAAGGCTAGAGAAAGATCCCAATACTATGGTCCGATACCGACCCAAGTAAGAATCCGATACGAAAGCTCCAAGAATTGGGAGGAAGTTTGTAGCAGCTCCCCACAAAGTCAAAACACTGGTTCCAGTTGCCACATCCATTTTATATTCCTTCATCAAATAGAATATCATATTTGGTAGAAGTCCAAAGCTTGCCACCTTCTCAAACGCCTCATTAGCTATTTTTTTTTTTCATTTAAAATACACACCAACAAAAAAAAATTAATTAATTTCAACATAATAATGTAAAATAAATTAATGTCTTACATGTATGTATGTATGTATGTATGCATGGATGGATGGATGGATGGATGGATGTGTAAGTGAAGTAAGATCCTCACCTATGATGAAGGGCATGGTTCTAATACCCCCCTTATTCTTTGATTCAACCTGTAGCGCCTTGTTTGCTTCGAAGGAAACCTCCATTCTTCTCCTCTGATCTTCTTCTGCGTCTAGAGAGAGAGAAAGAGAGAGGGGTTTTTTAATGAGCTACACTGATGAGAGAAGGGTGGAACCACTTATTTATATGAGTTAAAACACTGGTTCCAGTTGCCACATCCAGGTTATATTCCTGTCATCAAATAGAATATCATATTTGTAGAAGTCCAAAGCTTGCCACCTTCTCAAACGCCTCATTAGCTATTTTTTTTTTTTCATTTAAAATACACACCAACAAAAAAAAATTAATTAATTTCAACATAATAATGTAAAATAAATTAATGTCTTACATGTATGTATGTATGTATGTATGCATGGATGGATGGATGGATGGATGGATGTGTAAGTGAAGTAAGATCCTCACCTATGATGAAGGGCATGGTTCTAATACCCCCCTTATTCTTTGATTCAACCTGTAGCGCCTTGTTTGCTTCGAAGGAAACCTCCATTCTTCTCCTCTGAATCTTCTTCTGCTTCTAGAGAGAGAGAAAGAGAGAGGGGTTTTTAATGAGCTACACTGATGAGAGAAGGGTGGAACCACTTATTTATATGAGTTCGGTAGTTGGAACTCACATGGGCTTTTTGGGAAGTCTGGCCATTTTGAATTTGGATTTTGCTAAGGTACAATGAAGTTGGACAAATGGATGGTAAGACAAAACACTTGTTTTCTAGGGATCAATTTTGTAGAGGTAGGATCTTTATATCTTAGTGTCCGTTGCATTTATGGTGTCCAGCGACGTTGTATTTGTTTCTTAGACTTTTCTACCATCATAAAGTTTATTACACTCATTGGGGATTGTGCGGCTCCTAACTAAATATATATATATATATATTCTAATCCTGTACGTGACGGAGTAGGGTAGCTAACGAACTTCACATCTTGTTCGTGGACCTAAAAATCTCAAATAGTCTGATTGGTTATATCTAACCATATGCTAAATTACGGGTATCAATGGGTACCCAATTTAATTGGAACCAAACAAGAATCGTAACTAAAAATCCAATACTGAATCCATGTTTTCAACACTCAATTAGAGTCAGATCTAAAAGGAATCCATCGAATAAGAATCAAAACCAATTTATTTTAATTTTTTTTATTATATTATGTTGGGTAAAGGTTAAAGTTTTTAAAGTTAATAAATATTAGGTAAAATTTTCAAATTTTCATATAAATTATGTATTCTAACTTAAATAACTTCTAATTTCTTATTAATTTATTTAATTATGTTATTGATGTTTTTATAGATGAAATCTTATGTTCCTCATATTTTTTTGTGATTTAAACAAAAATGAATTAGATGTAAATGAAATAAAATATTATTATCACTTACATATTTTTCTTATCTGTTTAGTTAAGAACTAGAATTGATAGGATATCCAGTATTTTTAATGTGACACGTGGTGTGCAAGAAGCTTGGAGCAGAGTAATTACTTAATTTCATAGAGTACATGATCAGTATTCATCATAGCCGTCCAATGTTACTTAATTTCGTAGAGTACATGATCAGTACTTGTCATAGCCGTTTAACGTCGGCCATGTAACATGGTTGACTGTTGACTAAATGACGAAGCGGTCAGCACTGAGAAATGCCACGTCATAGTGTCCAGGTCACTCTTAAGTCTAAGACAAAAGAAAACACGTTACGTTGAGCGTGACTCAATTATTGAAATATTTGTTATTTACCAAAATGCCCCTTTACTTCAAAGTGATAGTGTGAAACTGGTGTGGCCCACTTGGGGGGTAGTTTAAGACAAAAGGTCCACTGAAGAAGTTTTTTTTTTTAATTTTTCGTAAAAAACAGAAGACGTTACAAAATAGAAAGCCACGCGTACCCTTTCAACTAAAACGCGTTTTGTTGTTAAAAGTATAAAGTTCACACCGTTCACACTACCTACCAGATCCCTTGATTTTTATTTTATTTTTATATAGAGTTCTGCTATGGTCACAAGAGCTTTTTGTAGGGTTATTGTTGGGTTTGGTTTGGTTTGGTTTGGTTTGGTTGGGTTGGGTTGGGGTCAAATCAGAATGGATCTTGTGAGATGGATTTTACTGTATTCTCAATCTAGTTAATTGGTGTATTTAATTTGATCTTAATATTTCTGGGTTATTTTATCTACTAAGTCACCACTCTAAGAGTAACTCCAACATTCTTGGGCTCGGGCTTTGTATCCTGTCCTACTTATCATTTTACATAGTCAAGAGTCCTTCAAAAGCACTACGATGCACTCGGATTGGGGCTCTTTATTTTAAAATATTTTGAAGAGAAAAAGTGGGAGAGGCAAAAGAAGAAAATGGGATTCTCTTTCCGTATCCCTTGACGGTAAAAAAACAATGTTAATTATGAAATATTTTACCGTAATTAAATTTGTGGAGAATCATTTTGACCAGAACAATTGGAGTTCAAGTCCATTGAACATGACTATTTATAATAAAATCCCTTCCAATTATGTCTAGTCATTGTGTCTATTTGCGTTGGAACTGCTCTAATAATCAAGTCAATCTTTAATTTTATTTTATTTTCCTTTTATCCCAAAATAGAGTCAAATTTAATTATAAATCCATAAAATTTAATAATGTATAAAAGATCTTAAAAAGATATTTCTAATGATAATTAACTTTTCTTATTTGAAATTTACTTGATAATTAAAAGAATTATCACTATTAATACATGTCATATATTGTAGTGTCAACAATCTTTGTCGACATTATGCATTACGCAATATTAAAATGGAGCCCAAAGCACTAGGGTGTGACGTAAGAAAATTATAACCTAAGGACAAAGAATGTTTCTTATAAATAAAAAATAATTATTAGTTATAAATGGGAGCGGATCCTTCGTAACATTTAAATATGAGTCGACAAGTATAACCTAAAAGGGATCTACAACTCCCTTTTATAATGATAGTACCTCTTTTTGATGTTGCTCAATGCATATTTTGCCTTGTTTCAACAATCTTCGAAAGAGCTTTTTTTTTAAATTATCAAGTTAATTTATAATAAGAAAAATTATCATTAGAAAACACTTGTTGGGATCTTACATTAAACATTATTTAATTTTATGGATTTATAATTGGATTCCACTCTATTTTGGGATGAGTGGAATTTTGTTTTTTAACATTGTGCCGGTACAAATTACTTTCTTATATCTCATTATGGACTTCACTAAATCAATTAAACAATCTTTGTTAAATGATTATGAGATTGACCAATTGATAATCCTCCTGTCTCAACATTTGGCTTTCTTATTTCCTTTAAAACATCATATAAGTCAAGAAAACATTTTCCTATTTTTATTTTAGGGAAGCGAATCCTCTGTAGCAACTTTTCCTATAGCTCCCTTGTAAAATGGATGGTCATTGAACCTCCAATTTTCAATAAATGTCAGTGACGTGACATTCTGATAATTGTCCATAAGCACTACAGGAAAAGTTGCTACAGAGAATCCGCTTCCTTTACAATAGCCTTTTGGAAAACACTATTCTTATACGAGATTTATAATGTTCTCCATCAAATGAACGATTGTTATGGGTTCAAAAAAAATGTATCCCAAAAAATTTGTACTAATCTCTAAGAAATTAATAATAATCCTTAGGAATTAAGAATTTTGCTTCTACTTAGCCAAAAAAAAAAGTATTTAGCTTCTTGATTAAGCTTTGTGTTTGATGTTGGAGAATCTCAAACTATGCTTCATTAGTACTAAAAATTAATAGAAATTTCTATTTCTTTTTTATTGTTATTTATTTAAAATTTTATTAGTAAAAAAATTATCAAATAATATTACTTACACACCATGATTTCATATCTTGTTCGAGATGGCCGAGTCATCTCGATATCACTCAAGAATGAGTAGCATACTCAATCTCAATCATCCTGCATGTTGTCTCATTGATAATTAAGATGATGAAAGCAAAATTTTGAAAATATTGAACAAGTCACAAATACTGAATCAAATCAGTGAATTTTTTATTTTACTTTTTATAATCTAGGTAAAGGGAATGCTAACGTTCAAGACCTCATAAGGATGTTAGCATTCTCCAGTACTTTTTTTCAATAATACCCCTATTTATTTTATCTTTTAGTGAAAAATAAGGGTATTTTGATGTTTTACATAATAAATACTTGTCTCTCACATAATAAATGCTAAGGGCATTTAAATCTTTAAAATTAAATGTGTTATTTGCATTAAATGATTTGGCAATTAATGCAAACAAGCATTTATTATGTAAAAGACCAATATATCCCTATTTTTTTTACTAAAAGACAAAATGAGTAAGGGTATTATTGGAAAAAAAGTGTTGGAAAATGTTAACATTCCCATGAGGTCTTGGATGTTAATATTCCCTTTTAGATAAATATTTATAAGACAATGTTCAATTGCCAAAATTTTGTATCCTATATGGGCTAAAAAAATTTGAATGATTTGATTTTTTGTGAGGATGATCTCTGTGGTGAGGAGATCATCCTCTCACAAAACAGTCTATTCTTAAACTTCTAACCCCATCAAAAGTGGTTTCAAATTAATAGTAAAAATTGACAATTCATGATCCTTCAACTTATAAGCTGTGGTTAGAAGTTTTTGAAAGGGCTTTTATTTATTTATGAAGATGATCTCCTCATCATAGAGATCACCCTCACAAAAAATCAGTTTATTTCAAAATTTTTAACCCATATAGGACAAAACACTTTGACTACGATTTTTCCTGACCCATATCTATTATTGAAATAAAAATAAAATCTTATGATTTAATCCTTTTCTAAACTATATTCATAAATAGGGACCAATTAGTTGCACACCACTAATTGATGGTTGCACACCAATCTAAAAAAATCCTTTCTTTATAACCTATTGCTTGCACTCCAATTCATAATCTTTATTTTAACTTGTAATTTTGTATTATTTGCTCGTGCTCTACTTTATTTATGTTTTGTTATTTATTTTGCTTGTGTTCTTTTTTTTTTTTTTTTACTTTAACTTAGTTAAAGTATTGATTTTCTAATCTTTGGTTAAAAATTAATATGAACTTATGTATTTCAAGGGGACGTAACTTTGTAAACATAGCTCCGAAAAGATAAAATATTTCTTGTAAAAATTAGTAAACCAGTAATAATTTTTGTGGGCATAATTGAGGATGAACAAATTTTTTAAAAAAAAGAGAGCAACAGTTTTTAAATTATATTTAGAGTGTAATCATCCAAATGAAGTACAAAGGGTAATTTTTAAGTGATGGAATACAATTGGTAATGGGTGGTGTGCAACTAGTCTGTCCCTAATAAATATTTGTAAACCGAATTGCATGGTTTATGTCAGGCATGATGAGTTGGACGAGTCCACTCGGTTTTCCTAAATACCATGTTACACACATGACCCATGCATCCTTAAATGCACATGGGTGTGCAACTAGTCGGTCCCTAATAAATATTTGTAAACGGAATTGAATGGTTTATGTCAGACATGATGACTCGGACGAGTCCACTTGGTTTTCCTAAATATCATGTTACACACGTGGTCCATGCATCCTTAAATGCACATGAGAGTAAAAGTTACGTGTCCCGACATCCTTTGACCTTTGGCCATATACAAGTTTTAATTCAATCTCCTTATCTCACTGAATTTCGTGCCCACCAAATTTCTTCATCGATTGCATTTATTCCCATTTATTGCCATTTAAGTGATGATGTTGCTCTAGACCAAGATTGGCGGTTTGTGTCCATTACGGGGGGATGAATACCCACACATCTTCATTGAAAACTCTTCATTATTGTTGTATATTAATAATTTTGCGATATATACATATTTTTTTCAAGAAATTTAGCTGTCACATTAATTGTTGCATTTAATAAATAAAAAAAAAAAAACAAACACTCGATTGAAATTCAATCAACTTTAAAAAAATCTTATTTTATGAAGTTTGTTACCCAACAAATCTCATTTTATTAAGTTTGTTACTAAACAGACCCACATCATAAACTTCAAATTTATGTTGTTAATTTGTTACTTAACATACCTTAAAGTGGATTCTAACAACATCAACTTGTGACATCCAAAAACATGATATGATATTATAAGGTTATAAAGGATGAAATTTTAAGAATTTTGAAAAAAATATGTTGATTTCCACCATTGAATTTTAATTTTAGATTTGGAACTTTGGTTATTAGGCATTTTCAACACTTATGATCAAGCTCAAAAAGAGTTTTTTTTTTTTTTTTTTGAATCTGATTTTTTTCATGAAACCTAGGACAATCTGTTGTTCAATTGATAATTTGATTATTCATGTGGCCTCAACAACCCTTAGTAAGATTTGAAATGTTGCTAAATTAGTCACGGTAGCATGATTCATAAAGTAAGGTTTGTTCAAGTAATAAATTGATAGTTAAATCAATCATGTTTATCTATGATTAAAAATTTAGTCAAGATAATCTAGAGTTGTGATGAATGCATGCAGTTGACGTGACAAGGGCACATAATCATAGATCTTTTTCATCGGGATATACAGAAAAAGGATATGTGATTTTGTGCACTTACCACGTCAAACGATATCAAAAATCGAGTGCATTATATGTTTGTGATGATGTCATCTGTCTCAAATCTTCAATAAAGAAAAGAGTTGATTTTCTAACTTAATTTCACATGATAACACTTAAAAGACTCACTGACATGGCACGTGCAAGATTCATAAATTTTTTTGATGCGCAGTTGTGTATCCTGAGGGAAAAATCTATTATGCCACATTAGTGAATATTTTAGTTATTACTTAGACTTGAATTAGAATCATTACACTAAAGAAAACTCACTGATGATGATTGATAATAATGGTTTTGATTCCATGTCACCATCAAAAGTCCTAAAATACCAAATGAGACCCTTATTTGTTCTCATAATAATAATTTATTATTATATTATTATTATTGGGATAGATGGGAGCTGATTTTCTCGCTTCTATTTTATACGCTCTTTGAAAAATCATTGAGAGCATCATGCCAACCTATATATATAAAGAAAGCCTATCGAGTGTTAATTCAAGAACCTATGAATTAAAATGGTGGTGAAAATTTAAGGAGGAAGCCTAGTTGCAGCTCCCCCTCCCCCAAAAAGAAAAAAAAGATTTTAAGTCATGCCCTTTTTAACTCCTTGCCTCCTCATGTTTTGGATTATTTAATTAGGTAGCCCTCTATTTTTGTTAATATTTGAGATTCCCATGTTTTTAAACTATAACATGCCCCTTTGGCCCCCCACCTCCTCAATTTTTTTTTTTGTAATTTAGACACATCTCTACTTTTGGTAAAATTAAATTTTGAGACACCCTATATTTTCAAACTGATGACATGCTCCCTTTAACCTTGACCCCACCCCTCTCTACATTTGGGTGATAAAGACACCCCTCACACATTGGTGAATGGCTTGATTTTCAAGACTGACATACTCCCTTTTAACCTTATTCTTCTTTTTTAGAGTTCAAACGCAGCTCGGAAGAGACAATGCCAAGACATGAGCTTTTATGAAAATAACAAACTGTGTAATCGAAATTCAAGGTGAGGGTGCCTGTGAGGTGCAAGTGGATCCTACCTCCGGAAGAGTTCCATGTTTTCTAACATTGATGGATCGTTTAGTGGGATGTGGGCATATCTATGATAGATTGTAACTTTCTGTATTTTGATAGGGGGTCTACCTAACCCTCCTTTAATCTTAAAAAAAAAAAAACTCTATCGTAAATTAATTTTTAATTTCACCCATCATTTTGAATAGGTACCAAGAATATCTTATAAAAAAAATCTCATCATCTTCTACTTGAAAAATATCCTAATACATCATCATCTTCTACAATGTCGATGTCGAATGATACCATGATTTTGTCATAGGTGGACCCAAACTTATGTGCCTCCTCACTATATAGCCTACTTCAGAGTGCACAATACACCTCATAAGAGCACTATGCGCATGCACACAAAGGAGGCAACTTTACGGCCTACCAGTACCATGGTCTAGTCCCTCTCTTAAGCCGCCACTAATTTTTATTTTTTTTTTATTGAAAAAAAAAATACAAATTAAAGTTAAGAACAAAGGATGGAGTTATTAACTTACATTTTCCATCTAAACTTTAGGCTAAAAGACCAGTATTTAAGCTTTTAGAAAAGGCAAAGAAAAGGATGAAATAGTACTTATTAAAATCATTATTTAAGTAAAATAAAACCTCACTTTTACTTTCATAGATTCTGCAAATCTTAATCAAATAAAATTGTCACTTTTATCTCCTTTATTTTGCAAATTTCCAACAATACCTTTATGATTTTCAAAGTATCCTATGGGGGGTGACATTATGTTTTTTTTGAGATGCTCATGTATATAATGGGGTGATTATCTTCATATTTAATATCTTATAGATACCATATGTCTTTAGTACCTTTTTTTTTTCATTATCATGGTGTCCCCACCCTTCTGATGGGTCTACCCTCACGATCACACACCCCTCTCAAAAAATCCTACGTGCAACAGATTGAGTCGAGGGTCAACATAACCCTAAAGGGTGGCCCCAAGAAATTCATAGTTTCACACGATTTTGAACACATGATTTATCACAAGTGCTTGTCAAGCGCACGGCTTGCCACTAAGCCATACCTTTGGGGTTTATGTCTTTAGTACGTCTCTTTTATTGATTTGATTTCTATCAAATCATCTATGTAAATTAATGGAGAAGAACTTTGTCCCATGACAATGATTCCTAAATCTGAACACAATAGCTGAATTATTAGACCTGAACGTGTGGACATGATCACTTTCATATTGGTTGAATATATCTGTAAGACTTCATCATGATTGTTAATGAATTTATTTGGGTTACTTCTTTTCTGATATTTTATTCAACCTACTTCATTTATTTATTTTTTCTAAATTTGATAAAGCAGTTAGAATTTGGTCCACCATCACCCTCACCATCACCATACACAAACCTAATGTTACTTATTAACATGTTTTGTTGCATACTTTTGTTTAGATTCACTGACTGATGAATATTAATTTGGCCCACTTTTTGGTTGGACTTCAACATACATAATCAATTTGATCGTAATTTGTTGGTATTCGATTATAGTATTTTTCAAGCTCGAATAAGTCCTAATCGATCATCGAGCATGAAAGTCTAACCCCGAAAATATCCATTGGGCAAATAATATTTATCCTCCATTCAATTCTTTCTCCAAGTGTTTGTATCGATTTTCACTATCCCAACGTATGCACTATTATAAGTTTTTATTTTTTTTTCAAAAAAAAAAAAAAAAAATTTGTCGAATAAGGGATCTGTTGATTGCATCGGTGATACAATTATCTTCAATCTATCTTCTTATTCCAAAATTCGAAAAAGATTATTTTATTTTTCATATTCAAAATAAGAATTTTGATAAATATTCATTGCCATCAACATTTTATCTTCAACCTACAAAACTCGAAAACAAGATCGATTTTATAGAGATGTTGAAGATGACGAGTTTTTGGAAAGAAATCCAAGAAACATCATTTGTATAATTCCTGAATTTTTTCAAAACTTTCCCAAATTTATTCAAGTCAACTTAATTACCCAATCTAAACTTGGTTATCATGCTTCTCTCTTTTAGAATCTTCAAATTACGTCCGCTAATAACAAAGGTTAGGGCTTGATTTTGATCTTGCGTAGTAACTAACGGTGGGGCTCGTAGCAAAATTGGATTATGTATAGTTACATTTCTGGTTTTATAACAAAAATATACCATTAAATAACAAGTTTACTTGTTTTTAACTCAACTATGATGGAGATTGGATTCCTATTCCAACAAAATGAAGAAGAAGAAGAAACAATATAGAATGATTCCTAATCCGAATCATTGGGACTAAGTTTGGATTTAGTTGACTTATACCCGGGGTATAGGATTGGTCTAAGCCACAGCCGATACCAAATCTGGCTTCAACTGACCTATTGACAGCTCATGTCTCTTAAATTTATGTGGGGGTAGGGGGGGGTGGGGAGAGGGGGACATGTAGGAATGTACATTTGGGTAAATCCGAACTGGACCGAACAAAATTTTTGGGTGCAATTTGGGTATGACTAAAATCAAGATCAAGCCGAAAATTTTGGATTCAGTCCGGGTTTAAGTATCAAATATCATAATCGAACCCACCCAGACCAAACCGAAATTTTCGGGTATTTTTAAGGTTCGGATTCGGATAGGACTGAAATTATTCTAAGGTATGTATTGAAATATTTTGAAATAAAATGAGAGTTAAGGGAGTTGAACTTTGGATGTGGCATAGCGCATAACATCTTACGAATTAACCCAGTAATACTTTATGTTAAAACTGGTAAAAATAAACATAAGATAATAAATCAGTTATCGGATCGAATTCCAATCCTTAAAACGGGTTGGATCTGGTCTTGGAGGGGCAGACCCAGACTCGAATTGATATTTATTGATTTCAGTTCGGTCTTAACTTGAATGGGTTCGATCCATTTTTTCGACCTGATTTTTGGTCTGGGTTTGGGGTTCCGGGTAAAATGTACATCCCTCTCATGGTTTTTAAACTCGATATTTCGTCTTGTCTCATTGAGCTCCGATATCGAGTCGTCTCGAACGAGTTTTCCGATACGTTTGAGACGTCTCATGAGACAAATCAATAAATTACACTGTGAGTCTGTGATTCACAAATCTTGGTCAAAAAATGACTTTGTGAGTTGGTCTCATTCAACTCTGATACCGAGTTAACTCGGGCGATACGTCTCGATCTCGAACGAGTTTAAAAATCTTGATCCCTATATAGATACATTAAAAGACAAGGACCAATTACGTAAGGAATCTCTTTCCCTTTTCGAAAAGCAAACTAGAAAAAGAAATGAGTCAGCACTCAGGACCCACCACAACTTTTTCTTAATTTATGGAAGTATAAATCTTCCAAATAACAAAAGTGATTAAGACACATACCCTTCCACGTTTTGGTGAATGTATGAGATATCTTGTATTTTCGAACAGATGACATACCCTTCCCTGTCGATTAAGACAGATACCCTTCCACGTTTTGGTGAATGTATGAGATATCTTGTATTTTCGAACAGATGACATACCCTTCCCCGTCATCTTGGTTTTCTCTTTTAGATTAATTAAAAATAATTAAATGACAATATCTTCAATCTATCTATAATTAAAATATCCTTTATTTTATTCCAAAACTTCTATAAGAAAATTTAATTATCCAACTAAGTGACTGACTGAATAAATTGGTGAATCAACAAATTAATCCATGAGTTGTCATTACCAAGTAATAGTCCCTTTCTCTCTTTAATTTCAAGATTTTATCTATTTCAACCTTCAAATCTCATGAACAAGATAGGGATTTTTGGGAGGTTGAAGTTGACGGAGTTTTTTGAGAAGATATCCATGCATAATCTCCAAGATTTTTCCAAAATGTTTTTAATTTTTTTTTTCAAAAAATAAATAAATAAATTTATGGTTAATTATAAACTTGGTTACCATGCCCAAAACCAACATTTATGGTAAATTATTTTTCAATCCATCTTTTTCATACTCGCCTTAATCCCATGTAAAAAATTCCTTACACTTCCATTCAAAATCTGATCATCTTCTACTTCAAAAATTGTATTCGGTAAGTAATTTTTGAAGATTTAATTAAGTAGATAGAATCTTAAGATGAAGAGGACAGTAAAAAATAAAATTGAATGTTAAATAGATATGATAATATCGTGTTAAAACCAACATTAGATGGAATGAGCACAAGGGAAAAATAAAGGGATATGGTAATATTGTACATGTCATGGGAGTAAGTGTGATCAACTTATGTCAATTAAGCTATTATTATAGGTGACGAAAACTATCATTATTAGCATTATTAACCCTTATGACCCTAAGCAATATTAGATGAGGGACTTTAAGGGATAATTTTATATAAAAAATGGATGACAGGCGATATAAAATTTTTAAGAGTCGTGATTATATGACTTGCAAGGTGGCATACTCAAACAACTCCATGACATGACAAGTTGGGGTATCATAGATCTTCCATCATGATACACGATTGCCTTGGAATACACTTTTTTTATGGGAAAGTGCAATCATTTATGCTGAGGGCGTATAAATCTATGTACCCGAACCTGTCCATGTCATGGAGTCATTTAATATGCCACCTGGTGAGTCATATTATTAGGACTCAATTCCTAATGGATCAATGATATTTATGGGAGAGAATATAAAAGGATATACAGGGAAAGATGGTTAAGGATACAAAATGATGCACGTAAGAAAAAGTTTTAGATTAAAGAAAGAGAACTACTATTGCCACATCAATTCCAATATAAATGGTACACAATTGGTGTGGTGTTAGTAAAAATTGGTGTGGCAATGTATAGTTTAAGAAAGAAACATAAATCTGATCACTTTTAAAACATGGGCATTCCTCGAACACATACACCAAAATCTTTCCATCCTTGTAATTCCTAGAATCTGCACGATACGATAATGATATTTGAATGGCTCACCACTGACCAATTAATTTTTGGCTCACTTTCTTGTGGACTTCAACATCAAAAATCAATTTTATCGATAATTTATGGTAGTATTTATCACAAATGATCTTTCGAAGTCTTATCACAAAGATGTTTGGCAGCCAAATGAATCTCTCCTCCATGTAATTCTTGCTAAAGTTTTTTTTTAATCTATTTTTAATATCCTAATCCATGTTTTCGGGACATTCCTTTTGTACTTATAAAAAAAATGATTTTTTATTATTATCTAAATAACAAGTATGATTTAGACACGTGTCCTTCCTTCCACGTTTTGGTGTTTATTATGTGAGATAGTTCTGTATTTTCAAACAGATGCCCCTTGACCTTGACCTTGACCTTGGTCATCTCTTATAAATTAATTAAAAATAATATAAATTCCCACCCACATTTTCCATTTGCAATGCAAAGATTCTTTATTTTTCTTCCCCAAAATTACTATAATAATAAATAAAAAAATTCGATAACTTTTCAAAAATTTGAACTTAATTAAGGGCCACCCGATTAAATCAATGAATCAATGAAGTTTTAGGCTATTTGCCTCCATCGTTTATGTTCAGTGCACCCACTTACCTCTATACATCCCTCGAGAATCAAAATGTGTTTTAAGTGGGTGCAGTGAGCACAAATGATGGGTGCAAACAACCTGATCCATGAAGGTAGACTTAATTGTCCCTTCCCACTTCAAACTCAAGATTTTATCTTCTTTAAATTTAAAATTTGAAGTTATGGGTTTTTGAGAAGATATTCAAAAATATCATTTGTGTAATCTTCAAAATTTTTGCCAAATTGAAATGAATTAATGACCCTCGGTCAAATGATTGTTGATTCCGAAAACATATCATTATGGTTATTATTATTTTTTTTAATTTTTAATTATAAGTTGTACATCATATTCAATCCATCTTTTTTCCTTAATCCCAAGTTAAAAATCCTTGATTTTTCCATAAAAATTTTCATTTATCTTTTTTTTTTTTTTTTTTTTTTTAATTATCGGGTATTTTTGTAGACCATGGACTGGGCCGATATTTGGGTTTTGCCCAATCCATAGACCATGATCTCGTTAAAGGACTAGTCCTGAGGCACGTGCAACACCCTCACATTACACACACCATGTAAGTGAGGTTACTCCCTCACGGGTGGCCTTTGAGGAATTAATGATTGGATATTGAACTCACAACCTACGGCCATTAACTGCTTGAAGGTTTACGTAGATAGAATATTAAGATTGAAAACTAGGCAATGGTTTTGATCTTGAGTTCCATGAAAAATAATAAGAGTAGTCCATGACAATATAATTCATTTGGTCACTTGAAATTTGGGAATTTTAAAAGATAAGGAGCAAATACATTGACAAGAATAATTAATATAACATGCTTATTAGAGATAAAAATATGAAAGAGAAAATGATCAATCAAACAATTCTTTGGACTAAGAGCTGTCATTATTAATGCTCATGGAACCAAGTAAAAGATTAGATTAGAGTATTTATGAGAGGGAGTTATTAAAATGGCAATGTAGGAATCATGGTTTTAAAGCTCAGTTTTGCATCTTGTCTTGTCTATGCTAGATAGCAAGTCGTCTCAAAAGAGTTTTCTAATACATTTGAGACATCTCATTCAAAATTTTGAAAAATGAACGGGAGGTTTTAAATCTCGTCTAAAAAATTGACTTGTCCATATGTCTCGTCCATGCCTGATATCAAGATGACTCGGGCGATACGTCTCGATCTTGAAAGAGTTTTGAAACCATGGTAGGGAAAGATGGTAAAGAATACGAAATGGTATACGTAAAACAAGGTTTCATGATAGTTATGATTCTTTAATTACGTAATCAGATATTATTTTGAAATCTTATATTGTCTATGATAAAAACTTTTATAGTGAATTTACCTTTATACCCCTTTGATTTATTTATACAAAAAATCGAAAGAGTATAAAGGTAAATACACTATAATTTTTTTATACATAAAAGGTAATATTTATCTGGTATGTAAATATTTCACAATTCGATTGGGTTATGCAATTTGACAAGAAGTTTTTTCCATTTTTCCAAGTGAAATAATGCAAAACTTTAGTATCGTTTAGGAAAACATTGATAGGAAAAGAAATATGGAACTTAGAAGAGGAAACTATAGTCATGTTGCTTGAAAAAATAAATCATGATAAACTGACTCGAAATTCACTCAACTGCTCCAAACCATAGATATTTCCTAGTGTATCCCGAGGAAAGAATCTATGGTTCCGTGCAAATGCCACATCAATTGAGTGAATTTCAAATATCTTTTTTCGAGTCAGTTTATCACGACTCAAAAAAAAAAAAAAAAAAAAACATTAGAGTGGAGATACAAGTTCTTGGAGAATTTTAAAGTCCAAAAATCAATCACTAAAAGAAATTTGGTGGGGGTGAGAAAGAGATGGAACAAGGGTAAGTCAGTTGAGATAATATGGGAATTTTAGAGTAATGAGTTTCTTATGCCCCCATCACAGAACCATAGATCAGTTGCCTCGGGATACACATAATCATAAATATTTTCTTGTGTATCCCGAGGCAACTGATCTATGGTTCTGTGATGGGGCTGTGCGTCATATTATCACGATTTTTTTTTAAAGATCTTGGAAAAATTCAGACTTAGAAGATATAAGAGGTGATTGTTGGGGATGCTATTTATAAGATGAGTCATTCAAAGTGCTTCATATTCATGTGAGTACAATTTCAGAATGTTAGTATTGTGTCACACAAATGTTCTGATGAATAATACTATTTGTAATTTTTCTGAGTATCCGAAAGTCAACAGTAGTCGATTTCTGTACAAATGAATGTTACAATTTGACGGACTATAAGAATTTAAGGACAAAAAAAAAAAAAAATTAATTTCAATATACAGTTTTCAAGAGTAATTCTCAGTTAAATAAGGCTTGTCCAGAGAATGCCAAAGAATTTATAATTGAAAGAAATCGAGTTTAATAACTCTTACTTATCAATCGAAAATTGTTTCGAATTTTGTGCACCTTAGCTCAGTCCCCATGCCTGCACACCCACAAAAAATTTCCAACTATTTAAATAAATTTTTTTTTTTCCTAAAATAACAAAACAGATTAGCTAGTTATAAAGATTTATTTTATGAGGAAATCAAAATTCTTCTTTTTTATTTAATTTATTTAATATATGTAGATGATGTTGAAAGAACTAGTTACCTGAATTTGGCCATCTGAAGTTCCAATCACCAAAACTTCATCTCCATCAACAGCCATGCAAAGAACTCTCCCATTAGTTCCAGTTTGTAGTGTTTCTACTCTTGAATGCTTCTCTTTACTCCATATTTCTATAGTCCCCATTTTGCACCCCAAATAAATCAACTCTGAGCTAACAGCCATGGCTCGGACATCCAAGGTAGATGGCAGTGATCCAACCATACTTAAATTTGAAGCACTCCATATCTTTTCGTAGAGAAAGAAAACAGAATTAGTCTTCAAAAAAATTAGATTGTGATTGAACATCAAGTATTGAAAACCATATGATTTTGGAGCTGCATCAATTAACATCAAGGATCAAACCGTGTCGCGATAAGTATAGTAATGAAAATTTTGTCAAACAATAAGCATGTTATCATGGAGATACTAAATCAAATAGACATGAAGAGACCCGACATAACAATAGCGCCACTGTCCAGTAAGGAATTTGAAATAAAGTTAATCTTGGACCACTTGGAGAATATCGAAATTTGTGTTCCCATCCATAGAAAGATAACTAGAATATGGGCCATGAAGACTAAAACAAGGTTTTATAAAATTGACTAAGACCTTTTCTAGTTTAAAAATCACATATAATGTGATTTTTTGAGTTATAGGATGATTGAATGGAATGCAAGTATTGTTTTCATGTTGAGATTTTCAATAACTTTTGATTATGGGATTGAGTTTTACGCAACATCAAGCTCTGCCATTGACTCGATGTAAGCGTCGTTCAAGTAAGAAAATCTGTCAAAATTTGGGTGTGTTAACCAACTAACTATTCCAAAAGATCGAACTGTTGGAGAGGGGGAGAACTATGAAAATAAGAGGGTCACGGGGCTTAATTGGGGTATGACACACCCGAGAGTGGAGGACAATATACACTCAACACTCCCCCTCACCCATAAGGGTGGAAAGAATCGAACTCGTGACCTATACGAACCTAGCGCTCTAATACCATGTTAACCAATCAACTACTCCAAAAGACCGACCTGTTGGAGAGGGGGAGAACAATAAATATAAGAGGGTCAGAGGGCATAACTGGGGTATGACAAACTCGAAAGTGGAGGAAATATACACTCAACAAAAAGAGAGAGAAAGAAAGACCTTCTTTAGTTTAAAAGTCACATAATTTAGTAACTTGAATAGAATGCAAGTATCCTTTTCAAATTAAGTTTTTTAGTAACTTTTGATTACAGGATTGAGTTTTATGCAACATCAAGCTCTGCCATTGACTCGACAAAAGTCTAGTTCAAGTAAAGACAATCTGTCAAATTCATACACGAGCCAAGGTCAAGGTGTCAACTATCTTAATAGGTTCTCTAAGAATGTATTGAGTTGGAGAAAATTAAGCCCATAAGAAAACATTTTAAAAAAATGGTAATGCAACCAAGCTTGGTAATTTACCTTCACTGCTGCTCCATCTAAAGAACTACATGCTGAATAAATCAGACCATCACTAACTTGCATTGCATAGACTGGATTTGCTTTCCCTAATAATTTTCTACTACCCGTTTGAATTGTACTCATTGTTCCGCTAGCAAGATCAATTTCCTGAAAGTTTCAAAAGGTTCGATCAACAAATGTTTAACTTCAAGAAAGAAGTAAGAAACAAACATACAAGTTAAAAAATCAAGCAATATAGTTTCCCTTGTACCTGGATGCTACTATCATTGCATCCACAATATAGTTTCCCTTGTACAAGCGCCAAACACTTCACATATTTGTTAGAGTTGAACAATTTGGATTCTCCATTCCATGATTGAACCTAAACGTGAGAAAAAAGTTTGAAAATAACTTTAAATCTTTCGCAAACCAACAATCAAATTATTAAATTTAGATTTCGATGTCTAATTCTGTTATCTTGGAAACGGAAATATTTCAATCAGTGTGAGAAATTAATACAGTGTCAGGAAATGATGGAAATATTGAGATTTTATTTATTGAAACTAAAAGAAATGATAAAACAGACATTAAATTGCACCCGTAAGTCACGAACAACAATAAACAGTAGTATGAAGTGGGGAAAATAAAAATCAATATGTTCCACTACACATGAGCAATTTGAGAGCCAGAGAGTTAAAACAATACTGTAAATGGAAATGAGAAAGTTAATGTCACATTAGTTATATACACCTCAATATGTAAAATGCTTGCGTAATGAACAAACTATTTAGTACTATATTCACATATTGTTATATTTTTATTGGTTTGAATTTGAATATGCACGAATAAACTACTTTTACATTCAACCAATTAGAATATGGGCAAATTATATGTGTGCCTGTATAAGCACACTTATTAAAATAAGATTATATAGATATCTAACTAATTCTAATTCATTTATACCAATAATTGAATATTATGTGTGTTACTTTTTTTATTCATGAGTTGTTATATGTATAATTTTCAACTCCTTTCTACAAATAATTTGTAAGTTTTGTTATTTTTACAAATCATCAATATTTTAGAATAATTTTTTCAACAATGAATATTTAGGTTGAAGTTTATTGTTGATCAATATATTTCTACTGGTATCTTGCATTTTTATAATTAAAATTTGATTATTTTGGTCGAAATTCATATTTAGTGAAACATTTTGCAAAATGAATAGTGATTTTAACTGAAATATAGACAAAAGGAAATTGTCGGTCAAATTTTGGGTCGGATCGTGTGAAAATGAAGATATTTCGTGGAAATATATCAGCATTTAATACTATGAAAACAATGTGATAATCAGAACAAATAGCTAAAATGCAAAATCTGTTTGGTTTCATGAAGTCCTGCTTCAAGTCAACTCAAAACTCAGCTGAATCCTCTACCACAATTGGAGATATGGGATTTCCAAAATTTCATCAAATAAAAAAACATGGCAAAGTTTCATAGTAGATTCATAACAAAATGTGACAAAAAAAAGAACATCTTGCACGAAATCAAAACTTCGATAAAAGAAAGTTACTCAATGATTTGACTTTGATCTTTTAATAGTCAACTTGGTAAGATTTTTCAAGAATCTCACCTAGTTTCAATAAATGTTCAAGACGTCAAATTAAAATCGTAAGCTATAAACACAAATCTTTGTCATAAAATGGACAAAAAGATTTTTGGAATACCTTGACACCAGATCCATGTGGAATGAAGCACGAAATGGTATTGGCAACAACTATATTATGAACCTGGTCTTTCATATCATGTACTTGTATACAATTGATTTCTTCATGCCCAATAGCCCACACCTGTTAATTACGGATAAGTAACATGGAAGGATAAAAAATATAAACGTTACTAACATATAACAAGAGCATACCCTTGTTGTTCTATCAAGTGAGCCACTATATAATTTCTCCCCGGATTGTAATACTGCCAAGCTAGTTACACCCTTGGTATGTTCTCGAGTTTCTTGGATAAGATGAAGACGGCTACCCCTACCGCTCCACACCTTCAGAATATCAAATAAAGAAGGATTTCAGTATTAAAAGGGTTCATATAATGAACTAGGAATTAGTTTGACATTTACTTAACGCCTCATGTCATAGGTGAAACACTTTACATGCATGTGATAGAGATGGCAGATTGTAGTAGCTTAAAAGATCGATTTTAATTAAATAGTTTTGTCCCCCAAACCTGTAATTTAACATTGTTATCGTCGTCTTCATCTCATTCCAAATAATCTTTTCTAGATTCAACAACATCACATATATTTCTCCTATATGAAATAGATCACTGTGTTTTCCTTTTTGTGTTCATTTAAAAAGGCATGCTCACGAGGCCTACAGCCCATATCTCGAGGTTTATGCCTCATGGTTTAGCTGAAGTGCCCTGTCCCATGCCTTCACTTTTATAAGCATTGTGTAGAAATTTAATGCACACAAGTTTTGGCATTCAGGGATGATGGGTACCGATCATGGAGAGAGACCTCAAAATAGTTTTCTACAGAAACCAAGTGAGACATCTCTTAGAGGAGAAAATGGGAATCTTTGTTACCTTTAGTGTTCCATCTGAATGGCCGGAGAATATTTTATCCTTGAACCAAATTATTGATAGCACTTCCCCATTGACACTGCAATCCACTTGAATCAACTCTTTATGATTCCACAAGTCTTGCTGCCAAACAAGGAGAGACAGAGATTTTAAGATACTCCGTCTTGTAACTTACTCGTAAAGAGAGACTCAAATATATTCAACTCACAGTACTAGGGTCCTGCCCTTCTGAGAAAATTTTCAGCATCTCTGATGCTAACCTGGAGGATTTCTTTAGCTCCCTGAGACCTTTCAACAAATCCTTCACGTAGAAAGTTAGATCCCGTAGTCCTTCTGAAATATAAAAAGTTTCACATCAAAATCATTATCACACCTTCTGCTATTAGGTTTTCATACAGGATTTGAAAAAATAACAACATGAAGAGAGAAACTAAACTTTGTGATACATTTGGGTAGTTATATGATGATATTAAACAATGTCTTAAAATGGATGAAGAACATGCAACTAATTCTCATAAATTCAAAAATATTAACCAACCAACTACTCCAAAAGACCAATATGTTGGAGAGGGTCAGAACTATGAATATTAGAGGGTCAGGGAGCTTAACTAGGGTATGACACACCCAAAAGTGAAGGAAAATATACAACACTCCGCCTCACCCATAAGGGTGGAAAGAAACGAACCCGTGACCTATATGAGCCTAGCTCTCTGATACCATGTTTACCAACCAACTACTCCAAAAAACCGATATGTTGGAGAGGGGGAGAGCTATGAATATAAGAGAATCATGGTGCTGAAGTATGGTATGACATGCCCAATAGTGAAGAAACAAATCTACACTCAAAGCTCCCCCTCATCCATAAGGGTGGAAAGAATCGAATCTGTGTCCTATACAAACCTAGCTCTTTGATACCATGTTAACCAACCAACTACTCCAAAAAACCGATATGTTGGAAAGGGCGAGAACCAGGGATTTAAGAGGATCACGGGGCTTAATTTCAGTATGACATACCTGAGAGTGGAGGAAAATATACACATACACTCAACAAAGAAAATGAACAAATTGTAGATTTTCCTAGTCTTCCAACACACGTTCGACATCATGGATTGCTACTAACCAGGGTCACGGACAAAGCTGCTAAGAGCAAGCATTGCAAGAGCCTTGTCTTCGGGGTCGTTTGCCGACTTGAATATTGTAACAAATTGCTTGAGCAAGCAGACGCGGGCAGCACCTCGTATCCCTGTGTCTGGTAGAATAGTGAGCATGTGTATGAGCCATGTAGCAGACACAAAGCATGCAGACGATAAATCTGCGTATCGGCTTTTCAGGCCTTCTGCTAAAACCTCAAACAGTAGACCAAACTCATGGCTGACTAGGACAGATGCCATTTTTCTTTCCCATTTGTCAGCCGCCTTCTCTTCTTCCTATTGTCACCAACTTAAATAACATTAGCAGACAATAAATAGTGCAAGAAGAAATAAATTAACAAAGTAAACTAAGTGAAAATAGTTTGAGGAAATATGCCGAAAAGAACTAACCAAACTCTCTTCAGATTTTCCAGCAATGTACCCTAGCTGACCAGTTCGTACTATAGTTTTGTAAGCCTTGTCGAGCCCTGCATGTTTTAGAAGAAAAGCTTGAGCGAGGGGTAGTCCAGAGGAAGAAAATCTCCCTTGTAGTGCTATAATTGTCTCAGCGGCTATTATTTGGGTGCCAGGGAAGTTTGAGTTTCGAAGGCACGAAATGAGAGCATCTATGGCCTCTTCGCGGTATATGCTCATCTTTCTTGGCTCCGCCTACAGAACAAGACATCAGTTAATCATTAATTACTATCACTGGTTCCATAATTTAGTATGCAGCGGAAGTTATTATAGTTTTATGTACTGACATTCATAAGATTATTCCCTCTCAAAAGGTAAGTGTTGTACAATTCTCATACATGTAACCCATATAGGATCGGGATCAGGGGACAACTATTTTTTACATTGCTCGGATGTCATCCATCTTACAAGATCCAACGGCATCCATCGGTGTTGTAGAAACATCTAAAAAATTGACAACATCCAGGTGTTGTGTAAAAAACATTGTAACGAATAGTTGTCCCATTATCCATAGTCACCAAGTCAGGGTTTGGAAATAAGTCGGCAGGGGAAAATATCGAAAAGTAAGGTAAAATTGGGAAACAATTCAAAAAAATCATGAAAAAATCGAGCTAGAGTTAAGACCATGTAATTTCCTACCAGGAATTGTTCTCATATTATATAATTAAATACTTTTTACAACAACAAATCACCAAACCCTATATTAAATTATATGTGACCACAGGTCTAAAACATAATCACGGTTTATATTTTTCAAAATATAAAAAGATAAAATCATGAGTGTAAGTTAAGATTCATCAATTGATCAAAATCAATGTTATCTTCATTTGTATCCTTATTGTCTGACACTTTATTTTTGGTCATCTTCTCTTACTTCATCAAGGACATCTTTTTTTTTTTTTTTTTTCGATTTAATCACAAAGTTTGTGATTCAATCATGATGTTTGTGATTTCATTGTTAAGTTTGTAAAAGTCAAAACTTAATGAAAAACCCATGATTAAAGAGGTGAAGGAAAATGTCACAATTTAATCACAACTTTTTCAATAAATCAGAGATTTTGGTGACTATGCCCTGATCTTAACCTATATATATGTAAGTTATATGGAAGTTTACAGAGAGATTCAAACCAGAAGATCAAGTTGAAGAAGGAGACCGGCGACAATAGGACATTGATCTTGGAGGGCTGTCTGAAGATAAACAAGGAGGGTATGCATTGTACTAAAAACACCTTCATCCTTTATAATATGTAGAAGCTGTTCATTAAATGTCCTCCTGGATAGAAAATTAATTCATAAAGTATATCAATTGAAGATTTTTGTTAATCAATGTTTCACTAGTTAAAAATTCAAATTTAATAACTCTAGAGAAGTTTACCTGTTTAACTTAACTAATTCAGATAGAAAACAAACTATCTCGAACCTATCTCCATCATTCGCACCCACGAAACATTCCAAAACAGGAACCAATTCAGCCTTATCGGCTATGATATTTCTGCATTCCCCATTGTCCTTCATGCATCTCAACAAGATCCCAATCGCCGCAATCCTCTCCTCTGACCAATCAGCTTCCAAGCTCCCAACCACACTTTCAATTGCTTTGGCAGAAATCACTGACTGAGTAATCCCAGATACATCGCTCTCCCCTCCACGTCCAAGTATCTGTCCCAACAGAAGCACCGAAGCTGTTTTTGGCCTCATGCACATATCTAACACGTCTTCTTCTTTCTTCTTAATAACCGTTAGAAGGGCTTCAACCATGTCCATCTCAACAAGGCTTTCCGTCGAAGGTCTCAACAGATAAATCAACACGACTGCCTCCACTAACCCTTTCTTGAAAAGTGCAACGGCACAATCTACGTCCGAGTCAACCCTTGTAAGTGTCTGGATCACAACTTTGTCCCTCGATCCCAACTCAGAGAGAAGAAACACTGTTTCCCTCAACACCTGAGGATTGACCGAATTGAAAAGAATCTCAACAAACCCATTTACAACAGCGGGTTTTGACAACATGGTTTGAATCTCTGATTCCATGTTGGCTTCCTGCCAAAAATGTTTGATACGAAGGACTGCTGATTCAGACTCACTTAGAATTTCAGACACACAAAGAGTTGTGATTGCGAGCCATAGCTCACTAATTTTACCATCAACGGTTGCTTGGCCAATTACACTTGTTGGAGACAATGAAGGTCTCTTCGAATTGAACGATGGACCATTCTTTGGGATTGGATCCTTGGATTGGATTTGAGTTGATCCAGGGTTCTGTTCTTGCCAACTTGCAATAAGTCGTTTAAGTACGTAATTGGTTTTCGGCAATTGAGTGCTTTGAAGGCTTTGACGTGTGATCGGGCATGTCGAATTCCCTCTCTCAAGCCATTCTTGGATTGCTTTGCGCTCATAAGTTTGGCCCGTTTCAAGGGTCACCGGGTCAACGAAGAGATGACTTGTTATGGGACATACGAAGTCCTTCGGAGGAGCATGTTTCCAATCGCTTGGCGGTGTATCGGAATCTGCCATGAGAGGATCTGGAGGGCTGAAAAAGAGAAGAATCTAATATAAGAAAGACAAGAAAACAATGAAATGTTGGTGAGTGATTTTCAAATTGCATACCATTTGTTCTGTTTTGATAATTGGGTTTGGTTAGGCTCAAACAATGCCAATTTTCTGTTTTTTTCCTACAAGACGGATCAAAACAAATTTTAAAATAAAACAACAGATTTGAAAAATGTTACATTGGTAAATCAGTCCATTTTTTCCTCTTTTGTGTCGATCCTCGACATACCTTTGTTTCTGATTCGAATTCTGAAGAAGAAGAAGAAGAAGCGGCCGACATGTTATCCAAAGACGATTCGGATTCAGAATCTGAATTCGAATTCTTGGGTGATGTTTCCAATCTTTTAGTGGATGTTTGGTTGTATAGGGAATGTGGGGAGACTCTTTGAGGATATAAAGGTGGAGACTTTGACTTGCTGTTGCTGCTATTACTTCTGTAGAATTCAATTGATCTTTCTTCTCCTTCAGCCCACATTGGCTGTACAAATTGAAAAAAAAAGTATCTCTAACAGTCATGATTTCAATTAATTGCTCAAAATAGAAAAGTAAAATATTCCAAAAAATCAGATAAAATCTTAAAAATTGGGTAAAAAGGATTTAGAAAAAAAGAAACTAGTAACCCAGAAATCCATGGATATAGAACAAATTTGGAATTATTGAAAAAAAAAATGCATTTTTTTCCAAATGGACAACAGAGGGAAATAAGTAAAAAATACAAAAAATAATGAATAATTAAAAAAATTCATAAAAGTGTTTCTGTAGGTGATTTAGAAGGAAAAAATTATTGAATCAATCCTGCCCATTCAAATTAGTGAGGACAGAAATCATAATCATAATCATCCAATACATTGACTTTTCTTGATTCCATTGACCCAGAATATAGTTTTAAATACCCATTGATACTGATATGATCTGTAAATATTACCCCTTTTCAAAGGAGGACTAGGGATTGGACAGACCTGATCCACTCATTACTTCAAAGACACGAAAAACTTGTCTCTAGTATGACTGAAGTGTAGCCATCTTACTTTTCTTGCTTGACTAAGTCAAAAAAAAATCTTTAAATCCAACAAAAAAAACAATCAATAATAATATAATAATAAAATATGATCAAATTGATCGAAAATTTTGAAAGCTAATGAGATTGATTCTTTAAATGAAAGGAAAAAAAAAAAACAATAGTTTTGTCTTCTAATAATTAAAAAATTTTGGCAACCCAATTTTTACTTATTAATTATTACACCTTAATTTCTTAAATTATTTATCACATCCCAGTTAAAGATAAAAGAGATAATTCCCAAAACTTAGGCAACTTATGAAAAAACTCTAGTTCTGATTTAATTCCCAAAACATGTTTTTTTCAGTGAATTTGTCACTTTTATAATCAACAAATTCGCTAATAAATTACCAAAGAGATCGTTGATATGGCGAAATTGCTGGTTTGTTATCAGCGAGTTCGTTGATTATAAAAGTGACGAATTCACTGGAAAAACATATTTTAAGAATTAAAATAAACATTGTACTGGACTCAAAATTTCATCATATTCAGCGTACGAAATGGAGATTCACCTAAGATTAAAACAGTCTTCAAACATTAGAAATGTTTGGCTCAAATTATAATCTCAACATTACAAAACATTATAACACTCTTTCAGACAATTTGAGTAGTTGTTTTCTAACTGGAGTGTAACAAGTAAAAGTTGGGGGTGCCAATTGCGGCTTTCCTAAAAATTTGATCGGAGAAGGTTTCAAAGCCAATTCTATTTGAGAAACATTAATGAAAAGTCCAAACAATTCCCTAAGAAAAATTGTAGGGTGTTTAACACAGACGGATAAAACTTTTTAAAAAATTATTAAAATATTTACGTTTAGCTTGATAAATTTATCGTTCAGTGATTTTACCTTTTATAACCCTTTGATTTTTCTAAAGTTATGTATCCAACTATAAAAATGAAAGAGGGTATAAAGATAAATTCACTATAAAATTTTGCAAAGATGGATAAATTTAGGAGTTCGCCTTTAGAGATCCCACATTCTCATTGGTTTACGTGTATTAGAAGGCATTTACCTACAGAACTCTAATGATATGACGTTCCCCTCTAACAAACACCCCCCTACGCCCCATCACAAAACCATAGATCATTTTCCTTGGGATACACAAGAAAAAGATTTCTGATTTTGTGTATCCTGAGGCAAATGATCTATGGTTCTGTGATGGGGGCACTTGTGAGAAAATTCAAAAAGGTAGACAAAAATTGAAATTTTCAAAAATAGTACATTTCATTTTTATTCTGAAAATGATAAATGATCGTTTTCGAAATTAAAATATTTTCATTAAAGTGGAGTGTTTTTTTTCCTATTCTATAAAACAGTAACTACTTTTCGTTTTAATTTCAGTAAAAGTGTAAAACAATTGGAAAAATTCTATATAAATAGTGAATTTTTCCCCACTTTATCAAAAATATTTTAATTCCGAAAATGATAAATTTTCAATTTTTCAGCACATGTTTTGGTAAATCAAAGAATAATTGAAAATAATAATAATAATAATAATAAGAGAAAGTAAAGCATTACATTATACCGTCCGTTTCCCATTCCAATTTCTTGGACGTCGATCTTCTCTTCGACATTGAACTCCAATTTTCTTCCTTCAAGGACCCTCGTCAAGATCAAATTTGGTGGAAGAATCGATTGATTTCCATCTCTATTTTCCAATATCTCCTTCAAATATCCAACAAAAACTTTACAATTCTCATCAATTACTTCTTCATAATCCTTCTCCAATTCCTTCAGCTTTTCAGCTTGATCTCCACTAACACTTGACAACAATCTTGTTCGCGAAACCACCATCGCTTCAACGGATCTAGACTTCTCATCATCACCATCAAAATTTAAATTCAACGAAATCGATGAAAGGATTCTTGATCTTTGATCATTGAACCATTGAAGAACAGGAAGAAGATGGAGGAGAAAGAGATCTTCGAAGAGGATTTGAGCGATTTCCGATCTTGCTGAAGATGGATCGAAGTAGAATACATCAAGGAGAGATAGAGCAGCATCGATGTTTCGGTGGCGGAGAGTGTAAATAAGGGAGAAAAGAAGGGCAAAAAAGGCAGTTTTAGAGCAAGAGAGGAGGAGTTTTTCGGCGAGGCGGAGAGAAGAGGATTTGGTGGTGGGATTGGTGGCGGAGATAGCGTTTTCGAGGGTTTTGGCTGCCAAGTTAAGGGTTTTGAGGGTAATTTGGTCAGAAGGGTTGAATTTTCGACGAAAGGAGGAGAAGAGGCGGTGACGGATATCGGATTGTGAGAGAATTTCAGTTATGAAGGTGGTGGTGTGGTGGATAATTTGAGCTGACGTGGCAGTGGCAGTGGAGGTGGAGGTGGAGGTGGTCATGGTGGTGGTGGTGGTGATGGTGTTTGAGGGGATTTTGTTTTGTTTTAAGTTTTGGAGGGGAAGTGAGAAATGGAAATGGGCTCTGTTGGATTCGAAATAACGGAAATACCTGTCTTTCGTTCGCGCGTAAAATGTTGGACGGCTTGTGGGAAAGTACTAGAATATCCTTGACTTTCCCAGCTAATAACAAAGTTTTGAGGGTCATTTTAGTCATTAAATTTTTAAAATTAATATTTGATTTAGACATACCCCTCAACGTTTGGGTGAATATATGAAACACCCTTGTGTTTTCAAACCGATGAACTACTCCTTGGCTTCATTCTACTAAGAAAGATTATTTTAAAATGACATATATGCCCTTATCTTCAACCTCTAGCTAAAAACACTGCTTGATTTTTTTTTTTTTTTTTTCTGAAAAATCCATCATCTTCAAACTCTTAAATAATTTTTACCAATTCAACCTCGTCTCTAATCTTCAATACATATTTTCTCTCTTGTGTTAACATCTTGTAGAAGGGATCAGACCGTTTATATCGAATTTTGTTACCATAGTAGAGAGAGTGTCACATAGAAAAAATATCACCTAAGCCATCTATGGGTGTTAATGGTTACACAATTACCTGATTACTCGATGGAATAGAAATTGATTAGTCAATTTAGGGTTTACTATCAATGACCCTGTCATTTTGGGGTCGAGACTGACCTAATATAACGTCCATTCAAGTCCACATTCATGTTCAATTTCAATTACAAACATATAATCCATACTTGAATTTTCTAATATTATCTTTCTTATCAACTCTTAGTTGAGGTATTAAAATCTAGATTTTTTTTAAAATTAAAAAATAATTATCTATTTTATTGAATAGATAATAGGATTTTTTTTTATTTATTAAAAAATATTGTCTATCTTAATATGTACCTAACAACTATCTGATATGCATCAAGTATTTGTAAGGTTGGTTCTTGTTCCAAGGATCTTATATTCATAATCAAATTCGTTCAAAATTGGGACAATGTTTTATTTAGATTTTGATTCTAGATGTCTATTGATCACACGATTATGAATCAACATATTCATTAAGCAATTCACGCGTAAAGTATAAAGTAAAAAAAAAAAAATTTGTGGTGGAACTTTATTCACAATGAAACTCTCTTTGAATCACTATGGAATAAAATTTGAAAATCATTTCTATTTAAATCAAATTTTTTTTTTTTTCAATTGCAGCAAAGGACCTTATACTTGGAATCAAAACCGTTCAGAATTGTGATAATATTTTATTTAACTTCCCATTCTAAGTGTATGTGGAACCAAATTGAAATTGACCTATTGATACCCCAACTTCTAGGGTTCATGGCTTAGGTTAGATTTATTTTTTTTAAAATCCAAAAAATATATATATAATTGGACATGCATTGAAATCTCAAATATAAACATAGTGATTTTCATATTTGTCATCGTGGTGTTCTCCAAAAAGTCGAAAAAACGTTACAAGGTATGCTTTTGACTTGAGATTGAAGATGAATTGATTTTTAGAAGAAAAACCAAGATGAAGATGAAGGCAGTGAGGTCATTTTTATTGGTCTCTCAGGAAAGAAGAAGATCAAGGGGTATGTCATCACTTTGAAAACAAAAATTTGAAGGGGCATGTCTAAATGACCCAATTAATAAAACACAGCTGTAGCAGTCTACTTTTCTGCCGCTGAGACTTGGTCACGAAGATGGTGAGAGGGGTAAGATGGTAACTTCAAGCTTTGAAATTTAGCGGCAAAGCGAACGGTGCGATGCAGTGGGACCAGTGCCGCCCCAGCCGGCTTGCCCTGACCTTACGTTCGTATTTTTCGCAGATGTCCAAACTTAACCTTGACCAGCATACATTCTTCTTCTCACTAGCTCTTGCTTTAATAATATTGTGACACGTGGAATTCTAGATTGAACAATTATGCGACATGTGGCATTCTTGATAAAGAAGTGGATTTTTTTACCATATAAGAATATAAATAAAATAATTTTAAAATAACAAAGAAGTAAATAAAATAATTATAATTTTAAGATTGTTTGACAAACTTTATCGATTTAACTCTCAACGATTTACTCCCTCTAATCATGTGTTTGAAATGGGGTGACCTTTTGATTTATCTTATTAGAAATTTAAGTAGGATTGTGTCTGTTACTGTAGGGACTAATCTCATCCCAAAAGGGTGTGTGAAATCTCTGTAATATCGTAATTTTTTTTCCCTCAACGATTCTAACTTATCAAACGATTGAGATCAAAGTGGACGCCCAGTTTGGGACCCACTTACACCACCAAAACAATCGTAGTTTGAAACTTGAGATATCAACTTGTCCAATGAATTGATTCAAGTCAATATTCACGACTCAACTCAGATGATCTAAATAAATATATATTAAATTATAAATATTTTAAAATAAACAAATACATTTAGGTTTTTTGTTTTTCAAAGTACAACATAGTTGTGCTTTTAATCTGACTCGGTGCATTTTTAAGTATAACTTGGTTGATTTGATGAGCTGATTCAACGAGTTATTTCAATCAAGTTTTGAGGTTGACTCATCTCAATTGAGTCAATTCAACTCCGCCAAGTTGACCAAAAGAGTTTTGAAACTATAAATCAAACATGTAATTTATCCTCCAAACATGGTTTTAAATCTCGTCCGAGATCAAGACGACTCATCCGATATGTCTAGGTATTATCCACCAACGAGACAGATAGACAAGTCAACCATATCAGATGAGATTTAAAATCATGGTTCATTTTTCTAATTGTTGAACGAGACAACTCAAACGTATCGAAAAATTAGTTCAAGACGACTCGATCTTGATCATGGACGAGACGACACGTCAAAACTAGTTTGAATAAGTGAATGATCAAACTTACACATGTAAGGCAAAGTCTCTAATCTAACCGTATCAATGTATTTATAGGACTGACTCCACATGTTTGCCATGTGTCTGATTGAAGAGAAGAAACAAAGAACAAAGAGAGGTGATTTCGAATCTTCTCCCAATTATTTTATTTGCTTATATGAATTCCAGTCTGTAATCTATATTAATAGCTTGAGCTTTGAAGTTTGAATCCGAAAACAACATAATAATATTAATTAGGGTAATTTAGACATACCCCTACTGGCTTAGACGAATATATGAGATACCCTCTATTTTCAAATTGATAATATACCCCCTTGGCATGGTCTTCCACAGATGACTAATACAAAATGACAAAAATGCCCTCATTTCCCGCTAAAGCTCCTGATTTTTCTCCTCTCTCGAGCTTGAGAAGCTCTTTTTTGCCATTGTTACCACAAACTGTGATCCCATATGTCTAATCTCTTTATTCATCCTAAACCCATGTCTTTGAGTTTGATTTTAAGAGTTTGAAAGTGTCCCCAACAAAAAAAATCTCTTTGTTCAATCTATTTGTGCTCGAGTCCTATCATACTCATCTCCATTTCATACTCTTATGTTCTCTTTTTAGAGGGGTCATTGTTTGTTTTTTCTTGAAAAAAAATGATTTTGAAGCAATGGGTTCTGGGTACAAAATCTCAATCCATTCTGTTTTGCCTCCTTGTAGAAAACTTGGTTTTTTCTTAAACAGAACTGGTCCTAACATAAGTAAGTTGCTTGGATAGGCCCCCAAAACTTCATTATTTTGCCACAAATCCCAACTTTGTTCAAGCATTAATATATTACTGTACTTTGTTCAAGCAGAGATAATGTGCTTCCACACTATTTCACAACTATAAAATAAACTTGATACAAGGAGAGAGAAGAGAACTGGCCTGGTTGAAGTACTGAGGCTTAGATCAAGTGCCACAGCTGCACCAGTCCTGCAATGTTGGTGTCTTGACTCCAATGTTTCTCATATCGAAATTATTGGCCGGTCAGGATTAGAAACCTCATGTTAAGTATACTCAGCACTAAAGAATCTAAGAAATCGAAATTTTCAAATGCAAATATTTTAATCATAAGCAAAGACATAAAAATGAGAACCATAAATAATGAACAGTCAAAACGTGAAAATCAGTTAATTGTTTGACAAACTTTATCGATTTAACTCTCAATGATTTACTTCCTCAAATCGTGTGTTTGAAATGGGGTAACCTTTTGATTTATCTTATTAGAAATTTCAGTAAGATTGGGGTCTGTTACTATAGGGACTAATCTCATCCCAGAAAGGTGTGTGAAATCTCTATAATATTGTAAAAAAAATTTTATCAATGATTCTAACTTATCAAACGATTGAGATCAAAGTGGACACACGATTTGGGACCCACTTACACCACCAAAACAATCGTAGTCTGAAACTTGAGATATCAACTTGTCCAATGAATTTATTCAAGTCAAAATTCACGACTCAACTCAGATGAATTAAATAAATATATATTAAATTATAAATATTTTAAAATAAATAAAAATATTTAGGTTTTTGTTTTCCAAAATATAACATGGTCGAATAACTTAGTCGTGTTTTTAATCTGATTCGGTGCATTTTTAAGCTATAACTTGGTTGATTTGATGAGCTGATTCATCGAGTTTTGAGATTGACTCATCTCAATTAAGTCAATTCAACTCGGCCAAGTTGACCAGAAGAGTTTTAAAACTATAAATCAAATGCATAATTTACCATCCACACATGGTTTTAAATCTCGTCTGAGACCGAGATGGCTCGTCCGATATGTCTAGGTATTGCCCACCAACGAGACAGATAAATAAGTCAACTGTATCAGATGAGATTTAAAATCATAGTCCATTTTTTTTATTGTTGAACGAGACAACTCAAACGTATTGGAAAACTCATTCGAGATGACTCAGTCTCGTTCATGGACGAGACTAGGCGTCAAAACTAGTTTAAATAAGTGAATGATCAAACTTGCTATGTAAGGCAAAGTCTCTACTCTAACCGTATTGATGTGTTTATAGGGACCGAGTCCCCATGTTTGCCATATGTCGGATTGCACAGAAAAAAGGAAAAACAAAAAAAAAAAACAAGAGACGTGATTTTGAATCCTCTCCCAATTATTTTATTTGCTTATAGGAATTCCAATCTGTAATCTATATTTACAGCTTGAGCTTTGAAGTTGAATCCATAGGAATTCCAATCTGTAATCTATATTTACAGCTTGAGCTTTGAAGTTGAATCCAAAAACAGCATAATAATATTAATTAGGGTAATTTAGACATACCCTTACTGGCTTAGACGAATGTATGAGATACCCTGTACTTTCAAATTGATAATATACCCCCTTGGCATGGTCTTCCACAGGTGACCAATACAAAATGACATAAATGTCCTCGTACTCTCACAAAAACTCCTGAGAAGCTCTTTTTTGCCATTGTTACCACAAACCGTGATCCCATATGGCTAATCTCTTTATTCATCCCAAACCCATGTCTTTGAGTTTGATTTTAAGAGTTTGAAAGTGTCCCCAACAAAATAAATCTCTTTGTTCAATCTATTTGTGCTTGAGTTCTATCATACTCATCCCCATTTCATACTCTTATGTTCTCTTTGTAGAGGGATCATTGTTTTTTTTTTTTTTCTTAAAAAAAAGGGATTTTGAAGCAATGGGTTCTGGGTACAAAATCTCAATCCATTCTGTTTTGCCTCCTTGTAGAAAACTCGGCTTTTTCTTAAACAGAACTGGTCCTAACATAAGTAAGTTGCTTGCATAGGCCCCCAAAACTTCATTATTGTGCCACAAATCCCAACTTTGTTCAAGCATTAATATATTACTGTACTTTGTTCAAGCAGAGATAATATGCTTCCACACTATTTCAAAACTATAAAATAAACTTGATACATGGAGAGAGAAGAGAACTGGCCTGGTTGAAGTAACTGAGGCTTAGATTAAGTGCCACAGCTGCACCACTCCTGCAATGTTGGTGTCTTGACTCCAATGTTTCTCATATCGAAAATATTGGCTGGTCAGGATTAGAAACCTCATGTTAAGTATACTCAGCACTAAAGAATCTACGAAATCAAAATTTTCAAATGCAAATATTTTCATCATGGGCGAAGACATAAAAATGAGAACCATAAATAATGAACAATCAAAACGTGAAAATCAGTTAATTGTATGTGGTTCTACAAATTCCAACAATGATGATGATTGTGTAGGATGTTTGCAACTGTAATTAGAACTTGTTTACAAAAAGAAACCATCTGATCATGTGTATATGAATTCAGACAAATATGGGTTAATATGTTACAATAAGCCTTTAGTTCAGTGGTCAAGAAAAAACAGAAACAGGTGCTTAAGTTCAATCAGGAAGTATGCAGAGAAGGGAAGAAGTGCACAAGCTTTGTATTTTCCTTTTTCTGCAAAGTTTGCCAAGAGAGCATTGGCAAATAGAGAAACCAGGGCGGGCCAAACCCAAACCCAAACGCAATGGGTTCAACCCGACCTTTGTTTAGGTTTGGGCACAGTTAGCAATGGTTCGGGCATAGATGTCGGGTTGCCCAAACCAAAACTTAATATTGTTATAATTTGAAAATATTTTTAAATATATTTGTTTCTTTTTCATTCACAATTCACATTTGGAACTTTTGACAATCATCATCATCTTTTTTCTTTACATTTGCTTATAATTTCATTTATGTGAACTTTGAAATATTTTTAGAAAAAATAATTTTATATTTTTTTACATATCACTTACCTTTACCTTAAAATCGATAATAGACAATGTAGAGCCTCGCAGAACCTCCACCAAAATTGAATTTGTGGATTAAAATTACTATGAAATTTCAGATATTGGAGGATATTGTGTACTAAATGTGAAAGGAACAACATTGATATTTACCCATATTAACAAGAGAAATTAATCACCATAAAGTTAATTATCTAATATACAAAGCTGTCTAATTTTATCTCGGCATAGTAAAACCCTTTGACATGGACCCAATGCACATAAAAATTATAATGTAAATTGGGTTTCAGAAGAAAAGTTCAATGAGTTCAAAAGGCACATACCAAAGTGTACTTCAGGTGTTGCAGCAGCTGTGGCATCAACAATGACCGTAACAGATTGGTAGTCCAATGCTACTGCATCAAAGACAGTCTGCCTTATACAGTTTGGGGTCTGAACTCCTAAAAAGAGGAAGAAAAAAAAAATTAAGCCATTTGCACACAACAACTAAAAAAATGGGTCTCGATAATATTGGACTTTGACTTACCAATAACAACTAACCTATTGATCCCAACACCTTGAAGAAATGAATGAAGATGTGTTGAGAAGAATGCACTAAAACGTGTCTTCACTAACTTATAATCCCCTTCATTGATCACAAGGCCATCAACCAGCTCTGCACCCTCACTTCCCTTACTTGTTGGTCCAGGCTTTCCCCTACTGTACAGGTGTCGACGGAAGAGTTCAACATCTCTTCCTAGTGGGTCATGCTCACGAACAACCTACATTCCACTCTTCCGTGCTCATAATCAATATGAAGTGCACAACACCAAATTGGTATGAATTTCACCTTTGTAATAGACAACAAACATTATCATGTTGAGTAATGCCATAAAGAGCATTATGGATTGTTAGAACCTAGAACTGGTGCCTTTACATAGTTATAACAGTATTCAATCATACCCCATTTCATCATATATATCGAGAAGAGACTCCTAACGGTACTACTTCTATAGAAAATAAACCTGTAAATCATATGATATGGCATTTTAAAAATATGAAGAAATTGTTTATCAAAAAAAAATTTTTTGATGAAATTACTTTTTGTGAGAGAGAGAGAGAGATGCAGCTAGAATTATGATGTTTGCATCGTCATTACCCAAACAATATTACACATTGTTGCAGGGTGTTGACAAGGTAGATAAGGTCATACTACATTAAGAGTAACTCTGGCTTCCACTTAAACCAAGTCTATGGCTATTTGGTTGTCATGCCCCCAAAGAATCGAAGGAGAAAGAAAGATAATGTTTGAGGACTAGAGACAAGAAGATTAGAGACAGGGAAAGACAGACAAAGACAAACATTGCGGTGTTTACTCTTAGGAGGAAGATGTTCCATCACTCTCTTTTTGGCTAAGAGGTCACGTATTCACAGGAGGGGGTCCCTCCTCTTTGTTTATAATCAAACTCAGGCAGGTTAGGTAGGTAATTTCACAATCAATTGATAGACTAAAAGGGGATTTACACTCTGTAGAGTTAGTCAGTATTCCACCCAAATATGTTGGGCACATATCTATCCCATTGGAGCAGTGGAATACTATGTGTCACCTTACTCTTCTATGATGCCTTTACCAACTTATCTGGCCTTTTGCTAAACATGAGGACAAGTCTTAGCAGTTAAGTAGGAGGCACCATGCCAGAGCCTTCTTTGGCCCATCAAACTTTTTACGTTAATTAGTAACCCCTAATCTGGTGGAGTCCATAGGTGGTGACCAGATTAGAAATGGTGACTCCCTGACCTTGATATCATCAAGTGTTAGATGACGCCTGAGAAATGGTAACCCATTAAAGCTGCCTCAATTTTCTTGATATCACCATGCTTTGGATGGTGCTTTGCAAGCCTTGATATTGTAAGGCACCAAATGGTGCCTCAACAAAATGACTCATAAGCCTCGATATCATTAGGTGTGGAATGGTGCCTCACAAGGACATGTAGACCTGGAAAAAACTTTGAAGCGGCCATCCCGCTTCAAAATTTCATAGAACCCTCCTTTGAATCACGCATGACATTTTCAAGGAGGTGTCCCAAATATTAACAAAAAAGTAGGGATATGAAATAAATACAAAAAGCCACGTGTCTTGTTACGTGGAGGGTTCCTCCAAAAGTTTGAAGAAAAGTCAGACACTGTAGATCTTTAGGTCTTCCTAGGCCTTGGGATCATCAGGCACTACATGGTGCCTCGACAAAATTTCTTCATAGACTTTGATATCATCAGGTGCTAGAAGGGTGAATCCCTTTGTAATATTTTGATTGTGAGCAAAGGAGATTGATTACCTCCGACCACGTAACACAAAAAAGGGTGTGCCTCGTAAAACTCCGTATTCATGTGTTTTCTATGTTATTTTGCATTGTGTTTCTCTCTATTTCTTATGGTTCTTTCACAATACTTTTAAATCTCGTCCGAGACTGAGACGACTCGCCCAAGTCGTCTTGGTCTCGTTCAGTAACCATACGGGTATACATTGTGTCTCAACATTCACATCATCTCGCGAGATAAATGAGATGTCTTGGACGATATTTTGAAAATCCCGGTCGAGTCAACTGGGATTTTGGAGATTTTGATTAAAATAAAATAAAAAATTAATTTTTTTTTAAATATTTATTATTTGACTAAATATTTTCTAATCTATCTAATTTTATTAAAATATTTTAATTTAAATATATGTAAATCAATTAGTATAAACCGAGTTAAATGGATTGTCTCGTCCATGGAAGAGACGAGACGTCAAACCGAGTTTTGAAACCATGCTATAAACTCAATTACACAATTAATTAAAGACTTTTTGCAACTGAAGAATGAGTGATTGAGTGAGAGTTTGATACCCAAATTACAAAGATGCCACGCTTTCTTGCAATTTCGATGGCCTTTATAACTGAAGGAACAATTGCTTCCCCACCAGCAACCCACATAGGACTTCCTGGGACTATAAAGTCTTTCTGAAACAAAATCAATTTAATAGAAACCCAAATCAGTCAAAGATTACGATTAAAACCCTAAATTAGATTTCTTCCAAAATAAAATAGGAGCGGAGAGGACCTGCATGTCTATGACGAGAAGAGCAGTCTTCTTCCAATTATCTGTTTCCATTTCCGCCATGTGAGAGAGTGTTCACAGTTCACAGTTCACAGGCACTACTTAGAGTCTTCTTCCTAGATATGCGTTTTATTTATCATTTTGAGATACCCCTCTATGCTTTAAAATTTATGATATGCTCCCTTAACCTTGGTCTTCTCTAAACTATTAATAAAAATGACCTAAATACCCTCTTCTTCAGCGTCAAGAAAAAAAACAAGATTTTTGAAGAAATATCAAATAATGGAATTTTTGGTTAAAAAAATAAGGGTTTTCTAAAAAGTTAAAGTGAGGTTGAAAACAATGAATTAAGACGAGATTAAATAAATTAAAAATAATATATCTTAATGTTAAAGAATTTTTCGTAAAAGTGAGAAGTCAAAAGTCCAAATACCCAACCTAGAAAAGCTAAGGATCATTGCTACACTTTGGGGCTGCATAAGGAAAAGAGCAATCAAAGCCCCTATACCTGAGTCAAGGATAGGATTAACACCCCTGTAAACATCAACCTCGAAAAGACTAAATGCGTCCTTATGGCAAGAGCCCCTTTATTTCCTCTGGACTCGACCTTGTGCATTTGTAGTTGTGGGCCAATTTTCAGCAGATACCATGGTTGGGTTGTGATACCTTGCTGGCCCTGAGTGTCGCATAGAGACAATGTCTAGGTTGTTATATCTGGTCTGATTGTTCCCTCCCTTGCATGTACTGGTTGTTCCCCTCCCAAACTACGAAACTGGCTAGTACACATCACAATTGACCTGTCGAAGTGTGTATGTGAGGACCTTGTCCTCACTGGCTCCAGGATATGTAGCTTACGCTTGCTTCTGGATTCAACTCAATGAATTGCCACTGAATGAACATAAGCAAACTCTAACCAAGAATTCCATACGGAAGTTTGATTACTCCCAGGCACAACATGTGCAAGCTCGGTTGATTTATCCAAACGCTGTCACGAGATTTGTTGCAATTTTTTAGGGGGTCTATGAGTGATTTTGGGTTACAAAAGGTAAGGGCGACATATGCCAAAGGGCCGGACCGACCAACTCAATAGTCTAGCCTAAGGAGGATTAAGAGATACTTCTCTCAGCGAATAGTCTCAATGAAGCATTTCCTTATTTGAGGTTAAGCTCTTTAACCGTGAATTCTTCTATTGAGTTATTAGTGGGCTAGGCAGTCCAATTTGCAAGAGTCAATTATGAGGTTTATGTACAAAGTGAATCAATTAAATCAACAGATTCAAAGTCAACTCAATAGACTTCTGAAACGAGCTCAGATGCATTTACTGAACGTTCGGCTTCAGAATCAACAACTGAATCAACTGCTTAACTGACGGAAACTAGATCTAGATCAACTGATGATTCAACTGAAGTATCTGGATCTGGCCCTGACTCCACTCCACTAGAAAGGAGTCGGCTTTGAAGCCCTACGCTTAGCTTAGTGGGTAGTGGGTGGTGTAAAAAGGAGTACCAGTCAAGCATACAGATTCAAAGCCTCATTTGTTCATTTCAAGAGACTGCTTCAACACGATCGATTGAGGAAAAGAGGTTTGAGTTCGACTAAAAGTGGGCTTCAAAGCCATAATCAAACTCGTAAGCAACAAAATCAATTGAATCCGCTGAAGCTGATGCTGAAACTTTATCCACTGTTGAAACTCGATAAATTGAATCAACAAATTCCATAATGGCTGCCAACTTTTCTGCTTCTTATTCCACTAGCTCAAATTATGAAACTAACTCTGTTATACACCTCAAGTCCCTTTCGGAACTAAATCCACCGATTTCATCTCCTCAACAAGCAACAAGATGTAATCCTCTCTCTATCTTTCTCTCTCTCTCTATGTCTAGCAGATGTCCTAGCAGGCATGGAAAAGGAAACATGGATAATTAAATAGATCATCCGCTCCAACAGACCACAAAAACCAAGCTGAAAAACTATAGGCGTAGGTTTTGAAACCCCTTATTTTAATAGGGTTGCTGATTACGAAAACAAGACATTTATTTTTAAGCTATGACTTTTTAGCCTCTATTTGCTCCCTATTCTGCCTGCTCAACTAAGAGTGGGTTGCCTTAGATGGGTTTATTACTTATGATGTTAAATATGAAATGTTTGGAGGTATGAATGAGTTTGATAATAGTAGATCTATAATGACTTAGATGACGAGTTACTCGATTCTGTTGAAAAAGAAGAAAATGCCCAGATAAGAATGGCATGTGATATGAGTAGACGATCTTTACAAAAGATAATCATCGAAGAAGACATTCAGTTTTAAAGATCCCTAGTAGTTCTAAAAGTGGGGGTAGAGAACTTGACATTTCATCTATAACAACAAAGAAAAGTGAAGGATTATTCTGAACTTTCAGTGTTAGGAATGGTCATGAATTGCGAAAGATAAAGAGAGAATTTAAAAATACCAAACAAGAATTAAGACGGGCAGAAAAAGATGTACATGATATTTCGAAAAGAAGATTGGATCCTTACTTGTATATGTCAAAAGAAACCACATAGAAAAAATTAAAAGGATCATCGAGTGGGAAAAAAATTATTAAACAAGGTTGGTCGAGCAATTATAAAATTTTCTCTTTAACTCAATCCCATTTCATGCAGTCAAAAATCCATATTTTCAAATTATGGTAGATCCTATTGTAGAGGCAAGGAATGACATTACGGGTCCTACACCATATTACATTAGAGGAAAATATTTGGATATGGAAGTAGATGAGTTAAGAGATTATATCGGATTCCTTTAAAAGAAATGACTAATTTATTGTTGTATTGTGATGTGTGATGGGTGGACATAAAAAAAATAGGATGTCCATCAACAATTTCATAGTATATTCTGATAGAATATGATATTTTACAAATCAATCAAGGCAATTAAAATTACTAAAACATCAAAGTACTTACTTGGATTGATGGAGAAAGTAGTAGATGAAATCGATGAAAATAATGTTATTTAGATTGTAACAGACAATGAAGCACCATACTAGGCTGTAGATTTGGATTTAATGTTAAAAACACTTAATCTGTATTGGACACTTTGTGCTACACATACCATCAACTTAATTTTGGAGGACATGGGAAAATTATCGTTATTTACTTGGTTATTTCAAATGGTCAACAAATAACAATATTCATATACAATAGTAACAAATTTGTAAGTTTGATGAGAACATTTACTAAGGGACATAAATTACTACGTCCTAGGGTTACACAGTTTGTTACGCAATATATTGCTTTCAAAAATCTTAGTCGACATCAATCGATTTTGAAAATCATGTTTGTCTTTGATGAATGGTTACGAATGGGACTTATGAAGGATAGGAAGAAAAAAGAGTTACCAAGCAAGGTTTCAGATTTGATTATACAACGTGAATTCTGGGAGAAGGTAGAAGAGGTCTGTAAGGTCATAAAACCTTTGGTTAAACTTTTGAAAATTGTTGACCAAGATAAAAAGCCCATTATGACTATAATTTATGAGGGCATAAGAAGAGTCAAACAATCAATAATACACTCAATAAAATTTCATTGATCGTATATCCAACTGATTGACAAGAAGTAATCAAATCATCTTAAATCAGATCTTCATATGACTGGTAATAATTATGTGTTTTTAATATAGTTTAAATATTAATATTTTACTAACATTGTGATATTAAGAAAATTGATATCAACATTTATTATAGTGTACTATTTAAATCCCAGTTTCAGTATGATAACTTCTTAATGAAAAGTAATAAATTTTTTCAAAAAACGAAAATGGTTATAAAAAAGTTGAAATCATATATGATTAATCAAGGGAAGACGATAGACTAGGTATCAATACATACTATTATCAGATAATTCAAAGTTATTTTGAAAATTTTATATTTATAATTTAATCATAGTATATAATTTTTTTTATCGTTTTTGAATCATTTGTTTGCATTTTAAATAGGTTAAATTGTTTATTGATGCGACAGGGGAATTCGGTGATACTCTAACTAAAAACATGAATAAACTTTTTTACCAAGTAATATATAACTAATATTAATAATTTATACAATAACAAATACTAAAGTATTTAACATTTTTCTTTTTCTTCTTATCAACTGATTGGTGGTATAATTATGGTCATGATGCACTCGACCTCAGAAATATAATGATTAAAGTCTTGAGTCAGATTTGCTCATTTTTAGGTTATAAAAGAAATTGGAGTATCTTTGTTCTAATCCACACTTGTCCTCTTAATAAATTCAAAATGGAAAAGTTAGGAAACTTGGTGTTCGCATATTATAAGATTACGAGTTCACAATATCATGGATCGTAAATCAGAAGATAGTTATTACAATCCTATTGATATAGATTTCATATTTGAGTACAATGACATATTAGACTAGTGGTTGAAAAAGACAGAAAATCCTTTGATGGATAATAATGACTTGTTTTAATTAGATAAAGAGATTGGTACTCAACCCGAGAGAGATACGAGTAGATCTCCACCTCCGAATGGTGGTAATAATGATGATGGAGGTGGTGAAGAGACACAAAAATAGAACATGGAATGCTAGTGAACCTGATAACGTGATCACGACACAATGTACCGACCATGGTGCTAGGTTATTTGATGAGAGACGTGAGAGATTTACTAGATTGACAAAGTTTCGTATTGATGATGATGATAAAATTCAGACTCAATATTATGGTGGTGGTAATAGAGGTTATGATCATTATGAATACCCCCAAGAGACATGTATAAACAAAAATGACATATCCAATAATTATGGTGTTAAGTTTTGACATGGTAGTTCTTATTATGGTTATGACGAACCTACTGATTTGTATAGATACGAACATTCTTATTCATACCATGGACAAACAAGCTCAAGTTATGAGCAAGGGGATCATAGTCATATCAACACGAGCGACGCCACAACTATCATCTTTACTTCTTTTTTCTTCCCTGAAGAATATCGTTTTCATCCGCACTACGAGGAACAAGAACAGTAGTTGATTTAAAATTACTTTATGTTATTGTATTTTGTATATGTGATTTTAATTTATTATCAAATATATCTAATTAATTAATTTTTTATTTACTTTTTTATTCAATTTTTTTTTATAGGCAAGTAAGTTACATGCTCTACTGGACATCAGTGCAAACTTCAACTCATGTCATTGTGGCGCTTCGCTTCCATGATTTCTATTTTTACAAGTCTTTTCTAATTAATGTTTGTCCTAAATTTGAATTAGGTTAAACTCAAACTAAGTGTTACATTAGTATTTAATTTATTTTTGCATGTATGAACCTACTCGTTATCATGCATTTGCATTTTATCGACTTATAATTAGTGCTTTGATTGATTCCTAACGACTTATTGTTTTCTTATGTTTACATAGAACTCTAGAATGATTCATTTGAAAGTGTGGTGGTGCCTGTGTGTTATTTCAAGAAAGTTCAAATAGATCGGTGTTCTAGCATAAATTATTTGATGGTAGTACTTTGATATTTGTGATGATAAGTTTGGAGCTCTTTAAATGTTGTGTTTGTAAAACAAGTTTGATGCATTTTTACAATAAAAATGAAACATACGTAACAATGTAAGTATTTAATTTATTTATTTTGATAGGTATTGTAGACACCCAAATTTGACCGGGCCCTCGACGCAAAATGCCCGAAAAGATAGTAAAAAACGGATTAGACCCTCAAAGGCCATACCTCCAAAAGCCCTCTATTTCTTTCAATAAATGGCCTAAGGCTTCCCACGTGGCCCATAGATCCCAATTCCTCATTACCCTTATACACTCATCAACTCAATCCAACATAAGTCCAAACCCATTTTTTATTATACCCATTACCTAAGCCCACTCAACTCAATCCCCAAACCCATTCTTATTCTACCCATTACCTAAGCCCATTCAACTCAAATCCATGCATATTCGACCCACAACCTAAGCCCAATCCAACAATATACCTACCCAACACTCTACCCAAGCCTAACTCATTACCCAAGCCCAATTCTCAACCCAACCCAACATCACAACCAATCACCACAATCATCAAGGTGAGACACATGTCACCACTCCAACTCACCTCCCTCATCCACAATATATCCCATCACATTTTCTCTAAAAAAAATCCAATCTACCCACACCCCTAACATATACCTCTCCCTAATCTACCCTCATCATTCCCTACAAAATACACATCTACAATCTAAACCCACACCCCTCCTCTCAAATCAAACACTCATACTCTCCCATCAATTCATCTCAACCCTTCATTTCTACCCATTTTAACATATGGCATCATCTCCCACACCCTCCTAAAATATCATCAACCACCCTCTTACACCTCTCGTTCTCTCAAATCCAAACACTACTCCCCAAACACTCAACCCATCCATCACTCTCTTACACCCATCCTCACCATTTATTATCCTTCACCTAACACTCAACCCAAATGGGTTGAAAGATCCAACCCATTTAGGTTATAAAACAACCCATTTAACATTTTTACACAAATACCCTCCAAACACTTCTAATTTACCCCTACCTTTCTCATAAATCCCACACCATTCTACCTTTTCTCCTCATTTCACCCAATTTTACCCTTAAAAACAAATCCCAAACTCTATAAAACCCCTCATCATTCTCAACTTTCACTACCTAATGAAAATTTGAGAAAAATACTCTCTAAAAAAAAAACTCTCAACTCACCTCCATTACCCTCAACTCTCAACTCTCAACTTCTATATTAATAGCTTGAGCTTTGAAGTTTGAATCCGAAAACAACATAATAATATTAATTAGGGTAATTTAGACATACCCCTACCGGTTTAGACGAATATATGAGATACCCTCTATTTTCAAATTGATAATATACCCTCCTTGGCATGGTCTTCCACAGGTGACTAATACAAAATGACAAAAATGCCCTCATTTCTCGCTAAAGCTCCTGATTTTTCTCCCCACTCGAGCTTGAGAAGCTCTTTTTTGCCATTGTTACCACAAACTGTGATTCCATATGTCTAATCTCTTTATTCATCCCAAACCCATGTCTTTGAGTTTGATTTTAAGAGTTTGAAAGTGTCCTCAACAAAAAAAATCTCTTTGTTCAATCTATTTGTGCTCGAGTCCTATCATACTCATCTCCATTTCATACTCTTATGTTCTCTTTTCAGAGGGGTCATTGTTTTTTTTTCTTGAAAAAAAAGGATTTTGAAGCAATGGGTTCTGGGTACAAAATCTCAATCCATTCTGTTTTGCCTCCTTGTAGAAAACTTGGTTTTTTCTTAAACAGAACTGGTCCTAACATAAGTAAGTTGCTTGGATAGGCCCCCAAAACTTCATTATTTTGCCACAAATCCCAACTTTGTTCAAAAGCATTAATATATTACTGTACTTTGTTCAAGCAGAGATAATGTGCTTCCACACTATTTCACAGCTATAAAATAAACTTGATACAAGGAGAGAGAAGAGAACTGGCCTGGTTGAAGTACTGAGGCTTAGATCAAGTGCCACAGCTGCACCAGTCCTGCAATGTTGGTGTCTTGACTCCAATGTTTCTCATATCAAAAATATTGGCTGGTCAGGATTAGAAACCTCATGTTAAGTATACTCAGCACTAAAGAATCTAAGAAATCGAAATTTTCAAATGCAAATATTTTAATCATAAGCAAAGACATAAAAATGAGAACCATAAATAATGAACAGTCAAAACGTGAAAATCAGTTAATTGTATGTGGTTCTACAAATTCCAACAATGATGATGATTGTGTAGGATGTTTGCAACTGTAATTAGAACTTGTTTACAAAAAGAAACCATCTGATTATGTGTATATGAATTCAGACAAATATGGGTTAATATGTTACAATAAGCCTTTAGTTCAGTGGTTAAGAAAAAACAGAAACAGGTGCTTAAGTTCAATCAGGAAGTATGTAGAGAAGGAAAGAAGTGCACGAGCTTTGTATTTTCCTTTTTCTGCAAAGTTTGCCTAGAGAGCATTGGCAAATAGAGAAACCAGGGCGGGCCAAACCCAAACCCAATGGGTTCAACCTGACCTTTGTTTAGGTTTGGGCACAGTTAGCAATGGTTCGGGCATAGACGTCGGGTTGCCCAAACCAAAACTTAATATTGTTATAATTTGAAAATATTTTTAAATATATTTGTTCTTTTTCATTCACAATTCACATTTGAAACTTTTGACAATCATCATCATCTTTTTTCTTTACATTTGCTTATAATTTCATTTATGTGAACTTTGACATATTTTTAGAAAAAATAATTTTATATTTTTTTACATATCACTTACCTTTTAGCTTAAAATCGATAATAGACAATGTAGAGCCTTGCAGAATCTCCACCAAAATTGCATTTGTGGATTAAAACTACTATGAAATTTCAGATATTGGAGGATATTGTGTACTAAATGTGAAAGGAACAACATTGATACTTACCCATATTAACAAGAGAAATTAATCACCATAAAGTTAATTATCTAATATACAAAGCTGTCTAATTTTATCTCGGCATAGTAAAACCCTTTGACATGGACCCAATGCAGATAAAAATTATAATGTAAACTGGGTTTCAGAAGAAAAGTTCAATGAGTTCAAAAGGCACATACCAAGGTGTACTTCAGGTGTTGCAGCAGCTGTGGCATCAACAATGACCGTAACAGATTGGTAGTCCAATGCTACTGCATCAAAGACAGTCTGCCTTATACAGTTTGGGGTCTGAACTCCTAAAAAGAGGAAGAAAAAAAAATTAAGCCATTTGCACTCAACAACTAAAAAAATGGGTCTCAATAATATTGGACTTTGACTTACCAACAACAACTAACCTATTGATCCCAACACCTTGAAGAAATGAATGAAGATGTGTTGAGAAGAATGCACTAAAACGTGTCTTCACTAACTTATAATCCCCTTCATTGATCACAAGGCCATCAACCAGCTCTGCACCCTCACTTCCCTTACTTGTTGGTCCGGGCTTTCCTCTACTGTACAGGTGTCGACGGAAGAGTTCAACATCTCTCCCTAGTGGGTCATGCTCACGAACAACCTACATTCCACTCTTCCGTGCTCGTAATCAATATGAAGTGCACAACACCAAATTGGTATGAATTTCACCTTTGTAATAGAAAACAAACATTATCATGTTGAGTAATGCCATGAAGAGCATTATGAATTGTTAGAACCTAGAACTGGTGCCTTTACATTGTTATGACAGTATTCAATCATACCCCATTTCATCATATACATCGAGAAGAGACTCCTAACGGTACTACTTGTATCTTGTAAATCATATGATATGGCATTTTAAAAATATGAAGAAATTGTTTATCAAAAAAAAAAAAAAATGGATGAAATTACTTTTTGTGAGAGAGAGAGAGAGAGAGAGAGGGAGAGAGAAAGATGCAGCTAGAATTACGATGTTTGCATTGTCATTATCCAAACGATATTACGCATTGTTGTAGGGTGTTGACAAGGTAGATAAGGTCATACTACATTAAGAGTAACTCTGGCTTCCACATAAACCAAGTCTATGGCTATTTGGTTGTCATGCCCCCAAAGAATTGAAGGAGAAAGAAAGATAATGTTTGACGACTAGAGACAAGAAGGTTAGAGTGAGGGAAAGACAGACAAAGACAAACATTGCGGTGTTTACTCTTAGGAGGCAGATGTTCCATCCCTCTTTTTGGCTAAGAGGTCACGTATTCACAGGAGGGGATCCCTCCTCTTTGTTTATAATCAAACTGAGGCAGGTTAGGTAGGTAATTTCACAATCAATTGATAGACTAATAGGGGATTTACACTCTGTAGAGTTAGTCGGTATTCCACCCAAATATGTTGGGCACATATCTATCCCATTGTGGCAGTGGAATACTATGTGTTGTTACCTTTCTCTTCTATGATAATTTTCAGGCCTTTTGCTAAACATTAGGACAAGTCTTAGCAGTTAAGTAGGAGGCACCATGCCAGAGCCTTCTTTGATCCATCAAACTTTTTACGTTAATTAGTAACCCCTAATCTGGTGGAGTCCATAGGTGGTGACCAGATTAGAAATGGTGACTCCCCGATCTTGATATCATCGAGTGTTAGATGACGCCTGAGAAATGGTAACCCATTAAAGCTGCCTCAATTTTCTTGATATCACCATTTTTTTGGATGGTGCTTCGCAAGCCTTGATATTGTAAGGCACCAAATAGTGCCTCAACAAAATGACTCACAAGCCTCGATATCATTAGATGTGGAATGATGCCTCACAAGGACCATATTTTGCCTTAGCAAACTTTCCATGTAGACCTGGAAAAAACTTCGAAGCCGCCATCCCGCATCAAAATTTCGATAGAACCCTCTCCTTTGAATTACGCATGACATTTTCAAGGAGGTATCCCAAATATTAACAAAAAAGTAGGGATGCAAAATAAATACAAAAAGCCACATGTCTTGTTACGTGGAGGGTTCCTCCAAAAGTTTGAAGAAAAGTCTGACATTGTAGATCTTTAGGTCTTCCTAGGCCTTGGGATCATCAGGCACTACATGGTGCCTCGACAGAATTTCCTCATAGACTTTGATATCATCAGGTGCTAGAAGGGTGAATCCCTTTGTAATATTTTGATTGTGATAGCAAAGAAGATCGATTACCTCCAACCATGAAACACAAAAAAGGGTGTACCTCGTAAAACTCCATATTCATGTGTTCTATATTATTTTTCATTGTGTTCTCTCTATTTCTTATGGTTCTTTCACAATACTTTTAAATCTAGTCCGAGACCGAGACAACTTGCCCAAGTCATCTCAGTCTCGTTCGGTAACGATAGGGATATACGTTGTGTCTCAACATTCACGTCATCTCGCGAGATAAACGAGATGTCTTGGATGAAAATTTTAAAATCTCGGCCGAGTCAACTGGGATTTTGATTAAAATAATTAATTTTTTTTTCAAAATTTTAAATATTTATTATATGACTACATATTTTCTAATCTATCTAATTTTATTAAAAAAATTATAATTATTTTAATTTAAATATATGTAAATCAATTAGTATAAACCGAGTTAAATGGATTGTCTCGTCCATGGAAGAGACGAGACGTCAAACCGAGTTTTGAAACCATGCTATAAACTCAATTACACAATTAATTAAAGACTTTTTGCAACTGAAGAATGAGTGATTGAGTGAGAATTTGATACCCAAATTACAAAGATGCCACGCTTTCTTGCAATTTCGATGGCCTTTATAACTGAAGGAACAATAGCTTCCCCACCAGCAACCCACATAGGACTTCCTGGGACTATAAAGTCTTTCTGAAACAAAATCAATTTAATAGAAACCCAAATCAGTCAAAGATTACGATTAAAACCCTAAATTAGATTTCTTCCAAAATAAAATAGGAGCGGAGAGGACCTGCATGTCTATGACGAGAAGAGCAGTCTTTTTCCAATTATCTGTTTCCATTTCCGCCATGTGAGAGAGTGTTCACAGTTCACAGTTCACAGGCACTACTTAGGGTCTTCTTCCTAAGTTTTTGAGATACCCCTCTATGCTTTAAAATTTATGATATGCTCCCTTAACCTTGGTCTTCTCTAAATTATTAATAAAAATGACCTAAATACCCTCTTCTTCAGCGTCAAGAAAAAAAACAAGATTTTTGAAGAAATATCAAATAATGGAATTTTTGATTAAAAAAATAAGGGTTTTCTAAAAAGTTAAAGTGAGGTTGAAAACAATGAATTAAGACAAGATTAAATAAATTAAAAATAATATATCTTAATGTTAAAGAATTTTTCGTAAAAGTGAGAAGTCAAAAGTCCAAATACCCAACCTAGAAAAGCTAAGGATCATTGCTACACTTTGGGGTTGCATAAGGAAAAGAGCAATCAAAGCCCCTATACCTAAGTCAAGGATGGGATTAACACCCCTGTAAACATCAACCTCGAAAAGACTAAATGTGTCCTTATGGCAAGGGCCCCTTTATTTCCTCTGGATGACTCGACCTTGTGCATTTGTAGTTGTGGGCCAGTTCTCAGCAGATACCATGGTTAGGTTGTGATACCTTGCTGGCCCTGAGTGCCGCACAGAGACAATGTCTAGGTTGTTATATCTAGTCCGATTGTTCCCTCCCTTGCATGTACTGGTTGTTCTCCTCCCAAACTACGAAACTGGCTAGTACACATCACAATTGTCTTGTCGAAGTGTGTATGTGAGGACCTTGTCCTCACTGGCTCCAGGATATGTAGCTTACGCTTGCTTCTGGATTCAACTCAATGAATTGCCACTGAATGAACATAAGCAAACTCTAACCAAGAATTCCATACGGAAGTTTGATTACTCCCAGGCACAACATGTGCAAGCTCGGTTGATTTATCCAAACGCTGTCACGAGATTTGTTGCAATTTTTTAGGGGGTCTATGAGTGATTTTGGGTTACAAAAGGTAAGGGCGACATATGCCAAAGGGCCGGACCGACCAACTCAATAGTCTAGCCTAAGGAGGATTAAGAGATACTTCTCTCAGCGAATAGTCTCAATGAAGCATTTCCTTATTTGAGGTTAAGCTCTTTAACCGCGAATCCTTCTGTTGAGTTATTAGTGGGCTAGGCAGTCCAGTTTGCAAGAGTCAATTATGAGGTTTATGTACAAAGTGAATCAATTAAATCAACAGATTCAAATTCAACTCAATAGACTTGTGAAACGAGCTCAGATGCATTTACTGAACGTTCGACTTTAGAATCAACAACTAAATCAACTACTTAACTGATGGAAACTAGATCTAGATAAATTGATTATTCAACTGAAGTATCTAGATCTAGCCCTGACTCCACTCTAATAGAAAGGAGTCGACTTTGAAGCCCTACACTTAGCCTAATAGGTAGTGGGTGGTGTAAAAAGGAGTACCAGTCAAGCATACAGATTCAAAGCCTCATTTGTTCATTTCAAGAGACTGCTTCAACACGATCGATTGAGGAAAAGAGGTTTGAGTTCGACTAAAAGTGGGCTTCAAAGCCATAATCAAACTCGTAAGCAACAAAATCAATTGAATCCGCTGAAGCTGATGCTGAAACTCTATCCACTGTTGAAACTCGATAAATTGAATCAACAAATTCCATAATGGCTGCCAACTTTTATGCTTCTTTTTCCACTAGCTCAAATTATGAAACTAACTCTGTTATACACCTCAAGTCCCTTTCGGAACTAAATCCACCGATTTCATCTCCTCAACAAGCAACAAGATGTAATCCTCTCTCTATCTTTCTCTCTCTCTATGTCTAGCAGATGTCCTAGTAGGCATGGAAAAGGAAACATGGATAATTAAATAGATCATCCGCTCCAACAGACCACAAAAAACAAGCTGAAAAACTATAGGCGTAGGCTTTGAAACCCCTTATTTTAATAGGGTTGCTGATTACGAAAACAAGACATTTATTTTTAAGCTATGACTTTTTAGCCTTTATTTGCTCCCTATTCTGCCTGCTCAACTAAGAATGGGTTGCCTTAGATGGGTTTATTACTTATGATGTTAAATATGAAATGTTTTGAGGTATGAATGAGTTTGATAATAGTAGATCTATAATGACTTAGATGACGAGTTACTCGATTCTGTTGAAAAAGAAGAAAATGCCCAGATAAGAATGGCATGTGATATGAGTCGACGATCTTTACAAGAAGATAATCATCGAAGAAGACATTCAGTTTTAAAGATCCCTAGTAGTTCTAAAAGTGGGGTTAGAGAACTTGACACTTCATCTATAACAACAAAGAAAAGTGGAGGATTATTCTGAACTTTCAGTGTTAGGAATAGTCATGAATTGCGAAAGATAAAGAGAGAATTTAAAAATACCAAACAAGAATTAAGACGGGCAGAAAAAGACGTACATGATGTTTCGAAAAGAAGATTGGATCCTTACTTGTATATGTCAAAAGAAGCCACATAGAAAAAATTAAAAGGATTATCAAGTAGGAAAAAAATTATTAAACAAGGTTGGTCGAGCAATTATAAAATTTTCTCTTTAACTCAATCCCATTTCATACAGCCAAAAATCCATATTTTCAAATTATGGTAGATTTTATTGTAGAGGCAAGGAATGACATTACGGGTCCTACACCATATTAGATTAGAGGAAAATATTTGGATATGGAAGTAGATGAGTTAAGAGATTATATCGGATTCCTTTAAAAGAAATGACTAATTTATTGTTGTATTGTGATGTGTGATGGGTGGACATAAAAAAAATAGGATGTCCATCAACAATTTCATAGTATATTCTGATAGAATATGATATTTCACAAATCAATCAAGGCAATTAAAATTACTAAAACATCAAAGTACTTACTTGGATTGATGGAGAAAGTAGTAGATGAAATCAGTGAAAATAATGTTATTCAGATTGTAACAGACAATGAAGCATCATACTAGGCTGTAGATTTGGATTTAATGTTAAAAACACTTCATCTGTATTGGACACTTTGTGCTACACATACCATCAACTTAATTTTGGAGGATATGGGAAAATTATCGTTATTTACTTGGTTATTTCAAATGGTCGATCGTTATTTACTTGGTTATTTCAAATGGTCGACAAATAACAATATTCATATACAATAGTAACAAATTTGTAAGTTTGATGAGAACATTTACTGAGGGGCATAAATTACTACGTCCTAGGGTTACACAGTTTGTTACGCAATATATTACTTTCAAAAATCTTAGTCGACATCAATCGACTTTGAAAATCATATTTGTCTTTGATGAATGGTTACGAATGGGACTTATGAAGGATAGGAAGAAAAAAGAGTTACCAAGCAAGGTTTCAGATTTGGTTATACAACGTGAATTCTAGGAGAAGGTAGAAGAGGTCTGTAAGGTCATAAAACCTTTGATTAAACTTTTGAAAATTGTTGACCAAGATAAAAAGTCCATTATGAGTATAATTTATGAGGGCATAAGAAAAGTCAAACAATCAATAATACACTCGATAAAACTTCATTGATCGTATATCCAACTGATTGATAAGAGGTAATTAAATCATCTTAAATTAGATCTTCATATGACTGGTAATAATTATGTGTTTTTAATATAGTTTAAATATTAATATTTTACTAACATTGTGATATTAAGAAAATTGATATCAACATTTATTGTAGTGTACTATTTAAATCTCAGTTTCAGTATGATAACTTCTTAATGAAAAGTAATAAATTTTTTCAAAAAACGAAAATGGTTATAAAAAAGTTGAAATCATATATGATTAATCAAGGGAAGACGATAGACTAAGTATCAATACATACTATTATCAAATAATTCAAAGTTATTTTGAAAATTTTATATTTATAATTTAATCATAGTATATAATTTTTTTATCATTTTTGAATCATTTGTTTGTATTTTAAATAGGTTAAATTGTTTATTGACGCGACAGGGGAATTCGGTGATACTCTAACTAAAAACATGAAAAACTTTTTTACCAGGTAATATATAACTAATATTAATAATTTATACAATAACAAATACTAAAGTATTTAACATTTTTCTTTTTCTTCTTATCAACTGATTGGTGGTATAATTATGGTTATGATGCACTCGACCTCAGAAATATAATGATTAAAGTCTTGAGTCAGATTTGTTCATTTTTAGGTTATAAAAGAAATTGGAGTATCTTTGTTCTAATCCACACTCGTCCTCGTAATAAATTCAAAATGGAAAAATTAGGAAACTTGGTGTTTGCATATTATAAGATTACGAGTTCGCAATATCATGTACCGTAAATCAGAAGATAGTTATTACAATCCTATTGATATAGATTTCATATTTGAGTACAATGACATATTAGACCAGTAGTTGAAAAAGACAGAAAATCCTTTGATGGATAATAATGACTTGTTTTAATTAGATAAAGAGATTGGTACTCAACCCGAGAGAAATACAAGTAGATCTCCACCTCCGAATGGTGGTAATAATGATGATGGAGGTGGTGAAGAGACACTAAAATAGAACATGGAATGCTAGTGAATCTGATAACGTGATCACGACATAATGTACCGACCATGGTGCTAGGTAATTTGATGAGAGACGTGAGAGATTTACTAGATTGACAAAGTTTCGTAGTGATGATGATGATAAAACTCAGACTCAATATTATGGTGGTGGTGATAGAAGTTATGATCATTATGGATACCCCCAAGAGACATGTATAAACAAAAATGACATATCCAATAACTATGGTGTTAAGTTTTGACATGGTGGTTCTTATTATGGTTATGACGAACCTACTGATTTGTATAGGTACGAACATTCTTATTCATACCATGGACAAACAAGCTCAAGTTATGAGCAAGGGGATCATAGTCATATCAACACGAGCGACGCCACAACTATCATCTTTACTTCTTTTTTCTTCCCTGAAGAATATCGATTTCATCCGCACTACGAGGAACAAAAACAATAGTTGATTTAAAATTACTTTTATGTTATTGTATTTTGTATATGTGATTTTAATTTATTATCAAATATATCTAATTAATTAATTTTTGATTTACTTTTTTATTCAAATTTTTTTTTATAGGCAAGTAAGTTACATGCTCTACTGGACATCAGTGCAAATTTCAACACATGTCATTATGGCGCTTCGCTTCCATGATTTCTATTTTTACAAGTCTTTTCTAATTAATGTTTGTCTTGGATTTGAATTAGGTTAAACTCAAACTAAGTGTTACATTAGTATTTAATTTATTTTTGCATGTATGAACCTACTCGTTATCATGCATTTGCCTTTTATCGAATTATTTTTGCATGTTTTCTTATGTTTACATAGAACTCTAGAATGATTCATTTGAAAGTGTGGTGGTGCCTGTGTGTTATTTCGAGAAAGTTCAAATAGATCGGTGTTCTAGCATAAATTATTTGATGGTAGTACTTTGATATTTGTGATGATAAGTTTGGAGCTCTTTAAATGTTGTGTTTGTAAAACAAGTTTGATGCATTTTTACAATAAAAATGAAACATACGTAACAATGTAAGTATTTAATTTATTTATTTTGATAGGTATTGCAGACACCCAAATTTGACTGGGTCATCGATGCAAAATGCCCAAAAAGATAGTAAAAAACGGATTGGACCCTTAAAGCCCATACCTCCAAAAGCCCTCTATTTCTTTCAATAAATGGCCTAAGGCTTTCCATGTGACCCATAGACCCCAATTCCTTATTACCTTTCTACACTCATCAACTCAATCCAACATAAGTCCAAACCCATTTTATATTCTACCCATTACCTAAGCCCACTCAACTCAATCCCCAAACCCATTCTTATTCTACCAATTACCTAAGCCCATTTAACTCAAATCCATTCATATTCGACCCACAACCTAAGCCCAATCCAACACTATACCTACCCAACACTTTACCCAAGCCTAACTCATTACCCAAGCCCAATTCTCAACCCAACCCAACATCACAACCAATCACCACAATCATCAAGGTGGGACACATGTCACCACTCCAACTCACCTTCCTCATCCCCAACCTATCCCATCACATTTTCTCTAAAAAAAAATCTAATCTACCCACACCCCTAACATATATTTCTCCCTAATCTACCCTCATCATTCCCTACAAAACCCACATCTACAATTTAAACCCACACCCCTCCTCTCAAATCAAACACTCATACTCTCCCATCAATTCATCTCAACCCTTCATTTTTACCCATTTTAACACATGGCATCATCTCCCACACCCTCCTAAAATATCATCAACCACCCTCTTACACCCCTCATTCTCTCAAATCCAAACACTACTCCCCAAACACTCAACCCATCCATCACTTTCTTACACCCCATCCTCACCATTGTTATCCTTCACCTAACACTCAACCCAAATGGGTTGAAAGATCTAACCCATTTAGGTTATAAAACAACCCATTTAACCTTTTTACACAAATACCCCCCAAACACTTCTAATTTACCCCTACCTTTCTCTTAAACCCCACACCATTCTACATTTCCTCCTCATTTCACCCAATTTTACCCTTAAAAACAAATCCCAAACTTTATAAAATCCCCCATCATTCTCAACTTTCACTACCTAATGAAAATTTAAGAAAAATACTCTCTAAAAAAAAACTCTCAACTCACCTTCATTACCCTCAACTCTCAAACTCTCAACTTACCTCCATTACCCTCAACTCTCAACTCTCAACTTCTTCTCAAGCAAATCCAAGAAGGTCAAAGGAATTCATCAAGAAAAGTCAACAAATGACTAAAGTGGGTTTGGACAAAAGAACACCTCCTCCAACTCTCATCTTCTACTTATCCCTTTCTTCACACCTTCACACACACCACCATGGTTTGAACCATCAAAGGGCCCATTTTTCAATAAGGGTGCTCTCAATGGGTTGAACCAACATCAAAGTCCCTCATACTTGAGGGCACATATCAGATTTTTTGATTTTTTTTCTTATTTTATTTTTATTTTCAAGATGGACCAAGTTTGAGGTTACCACCAACAGTGGATGGAGTAGGGTGCTTAACACCTTCCATACTCCATAAAATAGACCCCCTTACCTTGAATTAAAAGTTAGACCAAATGAGCCATATCCGTACGAGAGTCATCAAATGCCAAAAAACATGATTTTTCAAAAAAATACAATCCGGGTGACCATTCACACCCATTTCAAATATGAATGGTGGCGACTCCAAAATCCCCCAACGTGGATGATATATTCAAAATTGAATAAATCACGTGTCCACAGCTTGACGACTCCATTGGGGAAAGAAGGCTCTACCCTCGTGTCAACTCGGTCATTTTGAAAAAAATATAAAATATTATTCTTTGCAAGCTAACATTATTTGTTGTATTTGTTATTGAGGTGGGTTTCTCTTTCTTTATTAACTCCCTTTAGTTAAAAAAAATCAGTTTTTTTCTTTAATTAGTCGATTATATTTCTTTTAAGCATGTATATCATAAAAAAAATGAAAAAAAATATTTTTTTTGCCTAAGCCAAAAACCAGAGGCAGTATGCCTCAAAATGAGTTTAAAAAAAGAAAAAAGAAATCAATTTTTTCTTTAGTTCTCCGATTATGTCTCTTTTAAGCATGCATATCATTAATAAAAAACAAAAAAAATGAAAAAAAAAAATTTCTTTGGCCCAAGCCAAAAACCAGAGGCGATGTGCCTCAAAATGAGTAAAAAAAATAAAAAAAAATAAATAAATCATTTTTCTTTTTTTTGCCAAATGGACAGTCGAACTTAAACTGATTATAACTTTCTCGTCCGATCTCCGATTAACTATTATAGCATATCGATTTGGGGTAGAACAAAATTTTCTTTCAAATGTGACGAAGTCAGTAAGATTTTGACCAGTCATAATCGGTTTTCGAGGCCGTTTACTATCCGTTCCGCTAATATTTCCATTATGTTTCTTATATGGATACAAAATAAAAATAATTTTTTTTTTGCCCAAGCCAAAACCCAGAAGCAATGTGCCTCAAAATGACTTTTAAAAAAAATTTCTTTTCAATTTATTCCTCACGTCAATCTTGACAACTTTCCTCTTGGACTTTATTTTTGTTTTGAGTTTTAAAACTTCAAAAGATCAAATGGATCACTGCTCGTTAAACTTAGGGCGTACCACTCATCACTTTTTAATTAATCAAAATGGAAATTCAAAGTGATATTCGGTTGGACAAAAAAAAAAAGAAGTCCTTTTATGATTAGTTCATTCATTTAAAAATAAAAAAATAAAAAAATAAAAAAATAAAAATTTTGTCGATGGTTAACTATGGATGTGTTATCTTTATTGATCAATTACGGATGCCCATTCATCTAGAAAATGCCCCGGGCATACCCTATCTTATTTGTACACACCACTAGCACGTTTACTTTATTGTAGTGCACACTTGCATGTCCCTAACAGCCAATGTGGCACTAGTGCATAGTCCGGTCTCCTCGGAGATGTGACGTCATTCATGAAAATCACAACTCCAATCACGTACCGTAAGGTATATAAAATTAGGGCATCAATACCGTTTGATCGGGTGATTCTGAAAGGTATATTGATATACCAATATTGGAACGACTTGAGCCTTTATCCTATTGTACCTTGCACGGTCACATGCCCCGATTGCCAGGGTAGTACTAGTACGTGGCCGGTCCCCTCGCGGGATACAAAAACTATTTATAAAAGCTACAACCCTAGACTCGTACTTATACGGTATATTAAAGTAATTTAAATTCATTAATTGTACTTCTTGGTCAAAATCAGTGCCTAAGCGAGATCCTACCCCTAGGTACTACGGTACTAGGGGGATAGACGACATCTATTCTAGACGAGAAGTGACTTAAGAGTGCCCTTACTCAGCATCATGTACCACCTCTCAACTGGGGATTAAACTATCTATTTTTTACTTCAGAGATTGTGAGTTGGAGTCTTAAATTATCACGTATACGATATATCAAACCAAGTCACCACGTACCGTCTGATTGAGTACGCTCGATAGGTATATAGGTGCACTTGGGCAAGGGTGGCTAGATAAATTGCATTGCACATAGTAAACCTAGAGTCTAGAAATCTCCTCATAGATCACGACTCGAACTTATCGTAGGTATTCCCGAGTTGCTTTTCAGAAATGGACATTACAAATTGTTGAGATCAGGAAATTACAGTTTTGTCTTCAAGATAATCAGACCATTTTTTCAAAACTATTATATCAATAGGTGCACTAACCCAACAAAAACACATATTGAAATTTGTTCTTTTTGGTAAAAATGATCATGGTTTGAACCCGCAATCTCCTCAGTGGAGTCACCAAGTTGTAGACATGAGAATGTTCATCCTTGAACTTCAATGCTACGTTGTTTGGAGTAACTACCGTTCTTTTTTGGAAATGGGTGTGAATGGGCACCCGAATCGATTCTTTTGAAAATAATTTTTTCATTGCATTGTAGTAACTCTCAATCATGGAAAAGGTATGGTCTACCTAAGATCTAGGTAATGAGATTCGGTTAGAGAATGGGAAAGGTGTTAAGCACCCCATTCTCTCCACCTAAGGTGGTTACCTTTAGATTTGGCCATTTTTGAAAAAAAAATTAGCATAGTAAGTGAAATGCATGGGATGCATGAAATGGGTGGGTGCACATGGTGTGTATGTACCCATTTAAAAGAGGATTTGATATTGGTGTTGACATAAGAAATATCTTATGGGAGAAGATATCTTATGGAGTCAACACACCTTTGCATGAGTTGAAATGTTGATTTAGGATTTTAGAGAAATTTCATGAATAGAGTTTTTTTAGATCTATAACCTTAATGCATACATGTTTAACTAGAAACTCAGTGTTTTAACCCCATCAAGAGAGTTATACATTTCTTCATCATAGCCAAACATGTGTGATGTGTGTGCATAGTGTACATTATGATGCATGATATAAGAATGGGTTAAAAAGGGCTTCAACCTCCATCCTTTCAATCAAACCGCCTCAAGCATTCCATGCCCAAGGTTGAGGTTCAATCTACTCGGGTTGAAAGAGGGTTCTTCATTACATCCTAAAGGTTTCTAAAAAGAAAAAGAGAGAGATAGAAGAAGAAGATGCAAGTTTAAAAAATAAATAACAACCACTATACTCACCTTGTCCCCTTGGAGGTCTTGAATGAACGAGCTTAAAAAATGAACTTGAAAGTTGAAGGATGTAGTTGAGGGTTGAGAGAGTTGAAGGTTGAGAGATGAGAGATGAGTAGAAATTTTGGTAGAGTTTTAGGTTGAAAGATAAGGGCTTGAAAGCATGAATTGTTCTTAGAAAATGAGGGTATTTATAGAGTTTTTGAAGAACTTTTGGGGATAAAGTGGTCTAACCCTAAAAATAAAGAAAATGGGCATGAGATTTAGGTTATTTCTTTTTAGATTTTTCATTTGTATAGGGGTAAAGATGACATTTGTGAAGAAATCTTAAAAACATTCTTTGATCTTTGATTTTTTGGTAAATAGAGGTGAGAGAACAAAAGTACTTTTGGGAGGGTGAATAAGGGAGCGACATGTGTAAAGTGGAGTGGTAGGTAAAAAGTAGATCTTGGTTCATTTGTAAGTAACACATAAAGCAATGGTGGAAGTATATTTTTGAAATGGACCAATGGGAAAACAAAAGTACTTTTGGGAGGGTGAGTAAGAGAATGACATGTGTAAAGGTGGAGTGGTAGGTGAAAAGTAGACATTGGTTTATTTGTAAATAACTCATAAAACAAGGGTGGAAATATAATTTTGAAATGAACTAATGGGAGAACTCCATGTATGTACTTGAAGATTCCTACCTTTTGAGGGTATGATTGAAAGTTCTCTCAACTTTATAAATTATTACCAAAGACCACCAAGAACCTTTTTGGTTTGACCAACCTTTTTGGAAAGGGCATTCTTGAATTTTCACAAGGAAGAGTTAACTCTCCAATTAGATAATGCCTTGGGTATTTGGGGCTTATGAGAGATCGAAATGTATCATCTTTTGAGAGGGTGTGAAAGAATGGGCTTAGAGTGGGCTTGGTATTGGGTTTAGGGAATAGGCTTGGTATTGGGCTTAGGTTGGACTAGGAAATGGATTTAGGATATGGACTTGGGTTAGGTTGGAGAATGGATATAGGTTCGGATCGGATCATGGAAGTAATTAGAAATGACTCGGATTAGGGACAAGGTATGGGTATGCAAAAATAGTATGAGATGATGCATGTATGCATGTATGCATGAATAATGATGCCAAGAAGCTTGAGTTCTAAATCGGAATTAATTCGAGGACATTTGAATCTTTCCAACGGGTTCGTGCAAATTGGGGTGTCTACAGAATCCATTTTAAATATGGCAGCTATGCATAATGGCCTAGTTTATCTCGATTTAACGATCACGATAGGCCGGACCATTTAAGTCGAAATGGCATTCAAGTTCTCTAATTCAAGTCCCAACCCATTTCAAGATAAGAAAAATATTTTTCAAAAAAGGAAAAATGATTTACGAAAAAAAAAGACTTACAAAGATATGTTTTACATGGACATTAGAAATGTACTAAAATATTCTTTTGTGTCAACTCAGGATGCTAGCTGCAAGCAATAATCCAATCGACCAGTTGGTCAAAACAACGATCACAGGGATGCACACTGTAGAGAAATTCAATTTTGGAAAATTCATGTTGAGATGCGCCCTGTACTTCCACGAGTTTGAGATAGATTGTAACCTTTTGCACGCTATGACTAATCATTGGAACCTTTATCTTCACATCTTCCACATTGGGCATATGCATTTGTGTCATACTCATGAAGACTATTGTAGCATCATGGGGATATCTACTTCAGGTCCTCTAGTCAGGCCTTCATTGAAGACAGGATATTCTGGTGACCTCGCCACAGGCCTAAACATTTTAAAAGAAGAAGTCAAGGCCTTAGTCCGTAACGGGAGATTGGATTTAGTACCCTTATTGAGTCCATACCACTCCCGCAGTCATCCCATCAATGTAAAACCAGAAGCCTGGCAAGCCACTAGAGATTATTGGTTATGTTTAGGGATCTTAGCCCAATACATACTAACTTTCGAAAGTGATGGTCAAACTGTTCCTGAGTCCTTCATAGATATAGCTTCCCAACTCTCTAGAAAAACCAATCCTATACCTCTCATTATAGCTGAAACCTTCTCAGGTTTGGATGCTTAAAAAATGGGGAGGGAAGGAGTTTCAAAGGAAGCCCTCACCTACTTTATATGTGGCTCTACGATCGTCTTAAAATTATAGACATTCCTTCAACCCTCGAGTATAGGCCAGAACACTTTTCTAAAAGAAACATGTTAGTGCGTCACAACTCAGTCAAGGCTTGGAGCAAATGGTTGGATTCTCACCTTGCCCGTCATATTGGTTTAAGATGCCCTTGGTGGATGGCTGACTATCCTGTTTTAGGTACCAAATGATCCTATTATGTTCGTTTGATTGGACTGGAGGAGACATCTTTTTACCAACCTGCCTTGATCCCAGAACAGTACGGAGTACCTATAGAGTTTTCGCTACCTCAACACAAAGAATTCTTTCCTCCCGAACCATTGACTGAAAAGTTAGTACATCTCATTGAGAAGACTTTGAATAAACGTACCTTAGGATATCCAGATGGACCAGCAGAGTTCAAAGAGCTAGTCGTTAGAACCAAGATAAGCAAGCCTAATTGTCCTAGCAATCCTGATGACGATCAAAACAAATCCAAGTGTCCATATAAAAAAATCTAAGTCAGAGTTATTGAAAGTTGTTATTCAATGAAAATCTTATCTGTCAAACAATTTTTAATAGTTCAATAAAATCTCCTTTAGTTTCTTTATGAATAATAATTGCATAAATGAATTATTTAATGGGTTGGTGTGCAAAAAAATCTCAGGATTCACTAAAGTGTTATCAAGGTGGTAACACTGAAATTGATAATCCACTTTGAAATGGATCCACAACCCATATCCATCTCAGATTGGGTCCACAACCCATATCTGATTTTGAATCAAGCCCATGACCATCAGTGATCTAACAAGGATGACAACCAATCAAATGACTCAACTTGTTTTAGTTAAATCTACTTCTCAAAAATGTCATACCGACTCCTTGTCGATGCCGACTTCGGCTGATGCAATCTTTTCACTGACTCCGTGTCGATGCCGGCTCCGACTGATGTGATTCTCTTTAAAAAATATTTGTCCGGCTCCGTGTCGATGCTAGCCCCGTGCTGATGAAATTATTTTTTCAAAATATTTTACCAACTCCATGTTGATGCCAGCTTCGTGCCGATGTAATCATTTTTTAATTATACCGACTCCGTGTCGATGCCAGCTCCGACTGATGTAATTCTTTTTTCAAAATATTTTACCGACTCCGTGTCGATGCCAGCCCCGTGCTGATGAAATTTCCTTTTCAAAATATTTTACCAACTCCGTGCTGATGCCATCTCAGTGCTGATGTAATCGCTTTTTAATTATACCGACTCCGTGTCGATGCCAGCTCCGGCTGATGTAATTCTTAAAAAAAAATGTTTTACCAACTTCGTGTTGATGCCAGCGCCGTGCTGATGTAATCGCTTTTTAATTATACCGACTCCGTGTCGATGCCAGCTCTAGCTGATGTAATTCTTTTTCAAAATATTCTTCCAATTCCGTGTTGATGCTGGCTCCGTGCTGATGCCAGCCTCGTGCTGATGTAATTTTTTTCTCAAACGATCCAGCTCCGCGTTGACGAACCACGTTTTTTTAAACTAAAATTTTCCTTTTGAGTGTTATCCCTAATAATTACCGAACTTAATAAAACATCATGCATATTCCTTTTGTAAACAAGAAAGTAACGTTTGGTTTTCTGTACACACAATGTGGCCAAAAGAAAGAAGTACAAACACCCTGAGAAGCCTCCGTATTTCCTTCAATCTATATCAATTATGAGCAACTTAGAGGACCCACAACCAGCGACAAGTGAACTTGCTGAAGCTAATGCAATAATAGCGAAGCTAGTAGAAACAACGAAAAGACAGGAACAAATGTTGATGGTTGTTTTTAGTAGTACTAACTTTCTACAAGCGCAAGCCACTCAGCACCAAGCATCTGGATCAAATCCGAAACCCCCTGAACAGACACGACCAGATCAACAGACCACCCCACCTCCTACTGTGCCAATGTATCAAGGCCCTCCACTTTACATCCCACAGAATCAACCACCTTCGGTAGTAATCCCAGATGATGAGTGTGACTTCAAGGTGCCTGAGGCCAAAAATGCCGCTGATAACAAAATGGCCCAGCAGATTGAGTCTCTCCAACTGGAAATGAGACGAATGAAGAGTACAAATACTTTAGGAGGGACAAGATTCAGGGACCTTTGTTTCTATCCCAATGCCCAGCTGTCGGCTAAGTTCAAATGCCTAGAATTTGATAAATATAATGGAGTGGGGGTGTCCACTGTCACACTTGAAATTATACTGTGGATCTATGTGCCAATATGGCGAAGATGACAGGCTAGTGATATAGTTATTCTAAAGAAGCTTAACGGGGCGGGGCCGGCCCTCAAGTGATTTTCAGGACTAGATCACACGCTCATCAAGAACTGGCAAGACCTGGCTGAATTATTCTGGCACAATTACCGATTCAACACAGATGTAGGTCTAGACCAGAATGATATGGCTAGAATGACGAGGAAGCAGAGGGAAACAGTGAAGGAATACACCCTGAGGTGGTGAGAGTCTACTTCCCAAGTACGGCCCGCTATGACCGAACAAGAGATGAATACCACGTTTATCTCTACATTGGGACATTCGTTCTATACTCATCTAGTTGGGCATACCACGGGTACTTTCTCCAATCTTGTTCAAGTGGCAGACCGGGTCGAGGATGGGATCCGAACTGGTTTAATATTTGACTTCACAGCCTTAAGTACAGCAGCAGAGACATCGGCACAGAAGAAGTTAGTGCCTTTTGTCAAAAAGAAAGAGGAAACTCAAGTCAATAATGTACAACCCAGCCAACCTCTTTTCATTCAGGCACCAGTTCAGAGGCCGCAAGCACCACAAGTCCCTTGAGCGCCAGTACCTCGAGCTTCTTGGGCTCCAGCATCGCAAAATCCCTTTCAGACAATTCATCGGCAAGCACAACTAGCACCACAGTATGGGCAAAATCAACAAGCACGGCCCAACAGGGTAAACAGGGTATTCACTAGATTGCTTATGACGCTGACAGAATTACTTCCGATCTTGTTTAGGGGAGAGTACCTTACAAAACGACCACCAAATCCAGAGGCTGCGAAAGGACCAGGGTATAATCCCAGCTTATTTTATGATTTTCATATGGGTGCACTGGGGCATTCTACTAATTAGTGCTGGCAACTCAAGCACCAGGTGCAAAATTTAATAGATAAAAAAATACTCATACTGGATGGACCAGCGAATCCCACTCAGCAGCAGAACATCAACCAAAACCCCCTACCTACCCACAATGGAGGGGGAAGTGGGCACAAAGTAAATGTCATTCTTAGGGAACCCGATTTTAATCCATCAACTTTGATAGCTCCTATCGGGTCGAAGATTAGAATCCACCTAACAAAGGAGCCAGAGACATCAACAGTCAGCACCGTCAACCAATACATAACAAACCAGCATCAAAATACACGACCGTCACTGAAAATGGCTGATCTCACCATCCATCCCACTCATCAAAATACTTCTACCAAGCCACCTCTTATCATACCGTACACATTGCCAAGTCCTCAAAATATGACTCGACCCCCCTTCATATACCATACACCTCATCCTCACGTCCACCACTCGTCATTCCATACACTCCATCGACTTTTCAAGTAGCTTTTCCCGTCACCAACACAGCCAAAACACAACCACCACCCCTCATCCTCAATGTAAAACTTGATCCATCCCCAATAACCATACGCTCACAAAAATCCTTTCCATATAACTTTAACAAAGCAGTCCCCTGGAGCTACGAGACGACTATCACCACATCAACAGGGGTCGAGACGATGAAAAAGGCAATGGTAGTTGATATTGACCACATGACTAAAATAGGAAGGTGTCAAAGAGTGCTAGAAAAAGGGATAAGCATCAGGAAAGAAACAAAAGAAACAGTGGATGAGGAAAAAAGAAAGGAAAAGGGCAAAGGCAAGATAAACGAAGAGGGCAAAGAAAAGAAAACAGGGAAAGTGACAGACAAGGAAGCAGCAGACTTCATTAAGCTCATTCGCAAGAGTGAGTACAATGTCTTGGATCAACTGAACAAACAGCTGACTCAAATCAACATCTTGGGTCTGCTACAAAAATCAGAAGAACATTAAAAAGCACTGCTGAGAATTCTGGGAAAATTGCATGTACCTACAACTACTTTGCCAGCATAGTTAGAACAAACAGTGGGTCAAATCATGGCTCCTAATCCCATCGTCTTCACAGAAAGTGAGATCGTGCTAGAGGGACGGGGGCACGTTGAGCCACTAAATATCATGGTCATGTGCAAGGGCATGATGATTGTTAGGGTGTTAATCGATAATAGTTCAGCCATCAATGTCTGTCCTCTCGAAACCTTTCAAAAACATAATGCGGACTGATCGCATGTTAAACCCAACATTAAGGTTGTCCGAGGTTTCGACAGCTCGAGAAGGGACCCTCTGGGAGAGATAGATTTACCAATCACTATAGGACCCTGCACCTTCGAGGTAACATTCAAGGTCATGGAGATACCTACAACTTTCAACTTGTTGCTGGGCAGGCCATGGATCCATATTGCTGGGGTAGTGCCTTTCTTTTTGCACCAAACAGTCAAATTTATTATGGGGCAAATGATGATATCTCTACTAGCAGAAAACTTGATTCCAATTGGGAGAGCTCCGGACGTCCCCTTTATTGACATAGAGATGACGAAAGACAAGGCGTTATATCATTCTTATCAATTTGTCATTGTTAACCACGTTGAAAAAGGGAAAGAGAAAGTGAAGGTGAAAGCGCCATCGATCCGCGGGGTGCGCGGATCCGCTTTTGACCCTTGAGGTTTGGGAGTCGCCACCTAGTTATTACGATCTAGGAACCGATCAATGACTCTAAACGGATAAAAAACTAATCTAGAACAGAAAAAACTGAATTCGGGGATCACATTACGGGGTTGGAAGGTGTTAGACACCAACCCCGCCCAGCCAAAGTCGGTCTCTACTAATTTCCCAAATAAATTACATTACTAAAAAACCTAGATTAAAAAAAAAAGAAATTGTACCTTTCCGATGGCAAAGACCTTGTTCCCTCAGATCCGACAAAAACATCTCCTTGTACCGTACTCCTTGCTTCATTCTATCTCCAGATTTGATTTCTGATCTCCGAGGTAAGGTATCTCTTTTTTGATCTGGATTCTTAGAGTTTGTGATGGATTTTAGGGTGTTTTTGAAGGAATTTTAGGCTAAAATCGAAGAAGGGATGTTAGGTAAGGAGTTGGGACTCCAAAACTAGGGTTTATGGGAGGCTAGGGGGTTTTTTGACCTACTTCTCGTAAGGTTTATCATTTGATACGAAAATAAGGTGTGAGGACCTCTATTTATAGATTTTTTTATGGGTTGATTTAGATAGAATTAGTGTTTGATTGTAATTCTTTTAGTTAGAGTTGTGTTTTAGTTAGAATTGTTTCAGGTAGAATTGTATTTTAATTAGAATTGTTTTAGGTAGAGTTGTATTTTAGTTAGAATTCTTTTAGGTAGAGTTATTATTTAATTAGAACTCTATTAGGGTTTTGACTTTTGATCTCATTTGATTGACTTTAGGATTTTGACTTTAGTATTAATTGATTGACTTTAAGATTTTGACTTTAGTCTTGCTTAATTGACTTTAATTTTGACTTTAGTCTTACTTGATTGACTTTAATTTTGACTTTAGTCTTACTTGATTGACTTTAATACCTTGACTTTGGTCTTGCTTGATTGACTTTAATTTTTTAGAGAACCCCCCTTTATTGTATCTTTAATTCTTTGGACCCCCAAATGGAGGGGTCCTTAAAGAAATATCTTGCAAACCCTAAACAATTTTGCTTGAGAGCCCGATTGATCGATTGTTTTAGTTCAAAATTTTAAATTAATTTCATTAATGTCTCATTTTAATTATTTAATATTTTATTTATTAATTTCGAAAATTTTAATTATGAAAATCGTGAAATTACCGTTTTGCCCCTAGAGAGGACTTTTCGCGTTTTAAGTCAGTTTTTAATGTTCTAAGATGTTTTAGAATCGATTTTTCGTAAGGAATTCAATGGAAATATTGGTTTGTATCGTTTATAAAAATTTGTGTGTGAAATGATTGTGAACTTTATGAGGGGCATTTTCGTAATTTTGTCAAATTCTGTGAAAATTGGCGAAATGATTTATTTGGTTTCAATTTGTTATTTTATGTGTTTAAATGAGTTTTCCTTAGCGTAATGTAGGCTCTAGGGATATTTTAAGGTTAGGGGTATTTTGGTAATTTGGTCATTTTTAGTGATTTTTATCGTGAAGCTTCTTTTTGTCTAAAAAATGATGATTTCTAAGCTTTTGGGGTCGTATTTTCCTAGCGTAGCGTGGTTTCTACAGTTTTGTCAGTTCGAGATACCTCATCCAGATTTCTGAAACATTTCTGGTAACAAAATAAAGTAATGGAATAAACATCCATCATCGGAAATCATTGCGATAGGGTTGACGAGTTGATTAATCAAGCGAGTGAAAAATGGAGTGTCTACAGAAGACAGAACTATCAAGGACAAATCTGATGATTAGCCGGATTTTGAAAAAAACAGGTTACCGACCCAGGCAAGGGTTAGGACCAGGAGGAAAAAGGAAAGCTACACCAGTTGAAGCAAAGAAACATATTCCTTATTTTGGTTTGGGATTCAGGCCCATGAAAAAAGATATTATGGAAATGAATGACAAAAAAAGGGAACTCCGGTTAGCCAGAAAGTAAAATCGTGAGCCTAATGTCTGGAATCTGGGCAGGATTCCTTATATCAGCGTCAGTTTCCCCAAATCACAAGTCAGACACTACAGTCTTTCAGAACTACTGACAACAAAGCCAGCCAGAAAGAAGAAAATAGTGAGTTTCAAACCCCAGCAAAGTCAAGGAGACTCAATTGTTGAGAACCAACCATCCCTCGTGGATGGCATTGATGTTCTATTCAATAAGGATTCTAATGAAAGTCCACCAGAAATAACAGGAGAACCCGCAAAAGTGGAACTCACTACAAGCAAAGAAAATGAATCACCTTTCCCCATCGCCATCGACTGGGCATTAGTCATCATTCCACCCAACTTAGGAGGACCTAAAACCCGACTCTGACAACTGCCAATCAGAGATCATGGTCGTCTCCGAACCACCGACCGAACGACCCAACAAATCACTTTCTCATCTCATCCGTCCCCTTAGAGAAGGGGAAACCTTGAATAATTGGAAAGAATTTCATCTAATCTTCGAGGTTGCTGAGACCTCCAAAAAAAAACTCCGTTAGGTAAAATTAGTTTGCCCGAGGATCATAATGAGCCCTCGTCATTGGGTAAAGACTGTTTTGAGGGCTCCTTATCTTTACTAATGCGTGATTGCTCTTCTTATTTCAGATGTCCAGAGAATAGTGCTCCAAAACCAAAAAAATAAAAAATTCTTCAAAATCAAAAAAATCAAAAAAATCAAAAAGTCTACAAAAAACAAAAAAATCAAAAAACTTTCAAAATCTCAAAAAAATAGATATCTTCCAAAAATTAAAAAAAGAGTTCTCTCAAAATTTAAGGGATTTGTCTCAATCGAATGGACCTTTAGACAGAACAAAATATGAAATGGATGAATATGACTTCGATCTCGAACTCGACTTCGATCTCATAGGAATCGAGGAAGAGTCTGAGAACGAAGTGGAATATTTTCCTAAAGAAATCAAAAACCTTCTAGAACAACATGAAAAGGGTAATCAGCCAAATATTGAGAATACAGACTTGTTTAATCTCGGCACCGAAGATGAACCACGTGTTGTAAAAATCGGAGACTTGTTAACCCCTCAACAGAAAGAAGAAATGATTGAACTACTGCGTAACTATCAAGACATCTTCGCCTGGTCCTATAGAGATATACCGGGCTTAGACACAGATCTTGTCGTTCATAAGCTGCCGATCGTTCCTGGGAGCAAGCCGATCAAACAAAAGTTGAGAAGACTCAAGCCAAAATGAACACTCAAAGTCAAAGACGAAGTGATGAAACAATTTCAAGTAGGATTTCTCGTAGTCTCCACGTACCCCAAATGGCTAGCCAATGTCGTTCCAGTACCAAAGAAGGACAGGAAAGTACAAATGTGTGTCGATTATCGGGATTTGAACAAAGCCAGTCTTAAGGATGATTTTCCACTACCCCACATCGATACTCTCGTCGATAGCACAATAGGGCATGACATGTTCTCATTCATGGATGGTTTCTCAGTCTACAATCAGATAAAAATGGCAGAAGAGGATCAGGAGAAAATGGCATTCATCACACGCTAGGGCACTTTTCATTACAAAGTCATGCCATTCGGATTCAAGAATGCTGGGGCAACCTATCAACGTGCAATGACGGCTTTATTCCACAATATGATACACAAAGAAATGGAGGTTTATGTGGATGATATGATCGCTAAGTCTAACTTGGAGGAAGATCATTTGATAAACTTGATAAAGTTATTCGATCAACTAAAGAAATACAGTCTAAGGCTCAACCCGGCAAAATGCGTCTTCGGGGCAACATTAGGAAAATTGTTAGACTTTATCGTCAGTAGAAGAGGCATTGAGATAGATCCAGCAAAGACCAAATACATTCTTGAAATGAAAGCACCAGTATCAGAAAGGGACGTGAGAGCATTTTTTGGCAGAATACAGTATATTAGCAACACAACTCATACCTATCTGTGAACCAGTCTTCAAACTACTAAGAAAAGATGTACCCAAAGCGTGGAACGAGGACTGTCAGGAAGCCTTCGACAAGATAAAGAAATATCTGCTCAATCCGTTAGTCTTGGTTCCTCCTACGTCAGGATGACCCTTACTAATGTATATCTCAGTGCAAGAAACATCTATGGGTTGTGTACTGGGGCAACACGATGAGTCAGGTCGAAAAGAGCAAGCCATTTACTATCTCAGCAAGAAGTTCACCGATTATGAGACAAAGTACTCGGCGCTCGAGAAGACTTGTTGTGCACTGGTCTGGGCATTTCAACGATTGCGCCGCTACCTCCTCAGCTACTCAACTATGCTAATTGCTCGAATGGACCCTCTCAAGTATCTCTTCGAGAAGTCAGCGTTGACAGGTCGCACCGCAAAATGGTAATTACAACTATCTGAGTTCGACATCACCTATGTCACTCAAAAAGCCATCAAGGGACAAGCCATTGCCGACCACTTAGCTGAGCATCCCTTACCTGATTATAAGCCATTAAAGAAAAATTTCCTAGATGAGATTATCCTGTTAACAGAAGTTGAAGATTGTGACGAAGAGCAAGGTTGGAAGATGTATTTCGACGAAGCTACAAATCAGAAAGGGAATGGAATAGGGGCAGTTTTGATCAAACCAAATAGATATCATGTTCTGATTGCCATCCGATTAAAATTTCAATGTTACAATAATGAGGTAGAGTATGAAGCATGTATCATAAGGCTAAAAGCAGCAATCGACTTGGAAGTAGATGAAATCGATGTATTCGGAGATTCAAGTCTAGTAGTTTATCAAACAACCAGAGAATGAAAGACTCGAGAAAAAATATTAGTCCCTTACCATGAGTACTTGGAATAACTGAGCTCAAACTTCACCAGGATCTCATTCACTTATATGCCGCGAGCCAAAATCAGTTTCAGATGCACTGGCCACGCTTGCTTCCAGGATCAGTATTTCAAAGGACTTAGTCCTCGATCCTATCGAAATTGGCATCGAAGGCGAACCAGCCTATTGTTTACCAGTGGATATAACAGAGTTCGAGGAGAAATCCTAGTATTCAGACATCAAGGCATACTATCGAACTATCCCGTCAGATATAACGATAAATGAATGAAGGACCATTCAAAGATTGGCAGGTCAATTCTTCATAACTAACGGGACTCTGTTCAAAAAATCACATCACGAGGTTCTTCTCCGTTGCGTTACAAAAGCAGAGGCTAAAAGATTTATTGAGATTGTACATGGTGGAGTTTGCGGACCTCACATGAATGGTCACATGCTTGCCAAGAAGATCATGAGAATGGGATATTACTGGACTACAATGGAAAGCGATTGCTATCAGCATGTTCGTAAATGTCATCTCTGCCAGATTTATGCCAATAAGATCAACGCTCCACCTTCAAAATTGCATAGCATGACTACTCCTTGGCCCTTCTCACTCTGGGGCATGGACGTTATTGGGCAGATTTTCCCAAAAGCTTCAAATGGACATCGTTTCATCCTGGTCGCTATTGATTACTTCACAAAATGGGTAGAAGCTGCATCATATGCCAATGTCACCAAAAGCAATGTATTGAAGTTCGTCAAGAACAACATCATCTGTCGATATGGGCTCCCCAACGGATTAGTAACGGACAATGTTAAAAACTTTAAGAACAAGGATATGATCAAGATGTGCGAAGACTTCCAGATCACTCATCACAACTCGGTACCCTACAGACCCAAGATAAACGGAGCCGTCGAGGCAGCCAACAAAAACATTAAAAGAATCATCAAGAAAATGGCTGTTACATACCAGGATTAGCACGACATGTTGTCTTTCGCCCTTCACGCCTATTGGACTTCATTTCGAACTTTGATTGGAGCAACTTCGTACTCGTTGGTATACAGAATGGAAGCAGTCTTACCCGTCGATGTTGAGATTCCCTCCCTCTGGATCTTAAAAAAAGCAGAGTTAGACGAAACAGAATGGGTTCAAGTTCGGTTCGATCAATTGAACTTAATAGAGGAGAAACGGCTCGCTAGCTATCTGTCATGGGCAAATTTACCAACGACGAATAGCTCGTGCTTACAACAAAAAGGTCAAACCTAAAGATTTCTCGTTAGGAGACCTTGTTTTGAAGAAAATTTTGCCAATCCAAGAAGACGCTAGGGAAAAATTTCGACCAAACTACGAGGGACCATTTATTGTGAAAAAGGTAATAACGGGAGGAGCTCTGATTCTCACAGAAATGGACGGACAAGTCTACCCTCAACCGATCAATGCTAACACCGTCAAGAAGTACTATGCTTGAGATCTGACCTTGAGATGACAAAAGGCCATCTTTACTATCCCAAACTAACTATCACACCCTAGTCAAACCTTTTGAGCCATCACGTTCATTTCTTAACCTAAGATTGGGCAAGTCTACAACTACAAAATGATACAAAAAAAGAGACATAAGAAAAGAAAATCAGAAAGATCAAAGCATCAAATTACTCTTGGCCCGTATGAGGATAAACTGTGAAGCTAAAAATACAAAAAAAAAAAAACAAAAAATAAAAATAAAAAACTCGGACACTTGATCTAAACTCGACCCAAATCTTCAGCCTAAACAAGTTCGAGAGACACTGGGAGGAGACATAGATCATCTTTTCGAAGCAAAAATAGACAAACCGCAAGTCTAACCCACTCTAGACAAACCTAGACCTTAATCTTTTTGTAACCTTCTACTACCATAAGCCTAAGCCAACGTTTCGTCCTACTTAAAGTCTTTTTTGATCAGGGAATGTTCTAGGACAACATAATGATAGTGGCATCACCAATGATCTTGCGACTTGGTCTGGACATCAAAGTCTTGTTAGTCGTTGGAAGACTCGAGAGGGGAATCCAAGTAGGATATTTGAAAAAAAAGAGTACTCGTAGTGTAGAGTAGCCGATCTTGCGGCTCAACTTGAGTTGCTGAACCATGAATAGTCGCTAGTAAATTCGAGAGGGGAATCTAGATCTATTAGTCAAGAAAGAGTACCACTACAAGAGTAGAGTCACCGATCTCGCAGCTCAACTTGAGTCACCAAGCCACAAAGACGCAGAGCAAGAACTGCAATGAAAAAATCCAAAAAAATATAAGCATAGTCTGAAAAGGCATAGTGAAAATTTGAAAGGGCGCTATGAGTAAAAAATCAGACTATGGCAAGATCAAAGCCACCGGCACGATGAAAACCCAAAAGGGCGTCGATGAGCAAAAATGTGAAAACTGGGTCTAATGAAGATCATAACTGGCACCAGGGGTAATAAGGGAAAACACAAAAAAAAAAAAAACTCCTGGCCCACATGAGTATAAGGTGTGAATGACAAAAATTTCCCGAAATCCCAAAGTCCCACGCTCAATCGATTTTCATCCAGTACTAGGACACTAGGGATGACTCTAAAAAGAGTAAAAAGAGCTACTAACGTTTATATCCTCAGTAGTTGGCAAAAACACACAAATCATCGAAGTAACAAAGGTTTTTCAAAAATGTCCATATTCTGCATCTTCAATATTTATTCGATAAAAACAAATCAAAAAAATCCAAACATTTTCAAAACTATTATTTTGGCTGATGATGAAAAATCTAGGACTTATTCAAACTTCATGTTTTCAAAGCAATAGATACACCTGAGGCCAAGTAAGTAAAAAACCTATTTTTTTTTTCATTTAAAAAAGTTTCATATTATGTTGTTAAAAAATATATATATAAAAAAAAACCTGGTGTCAATCATACGTCTCGACGATAAATGAAGAAAGAATCAAGTCTCTCTTCCAAGGCACAAATTTGGATAGCTTGCCCCATCACCACCACTTTAACGTCCGAAGCATCATGACTCACCAGGTAAGACGCAAAGGCATCAAAGTAGGGACCCTAAGCAAGCCTCTCCCGTAGATCACCAATCTTAGCCTTCAAAATGGAAGATTCCTTACTCCTCAAAGACCCAAGCCGATCTCTTGATCTTGACAACTGTGTATTTTTATTGCGAGTAAATACTCCAAATTCCAACTAGAGGAACATGTTGATATTACAAAAGAGTAACACCAATGCAACAGGCTCGTTCGTAGTTTATGCTCCTGTTGATATTGTTGCAATGAATGTGGTTCTAAAATGTGGGTGACTCAGACTATGTAGCCCTCTTGCCTTCAGATCTTAGTTGATTCAACTCCAACAACAAAACTCTCTCTTTGATCTGTAGTAACTGTTAACAACCTTATTGCTTGCACCGTTAAAAGGATCAAAGATGACATTACAAGGGACAGGCATGAATAAAGAGGATCAACTTGTGGTAAAAATAAAGTAAGACAAAGAAGAATGGATTTTAGGTTTAAAAAAAAAATAAAAAAAACAAAAAAAACAAAAAAAAAAAAAAACAAAAAACAAACCGACAAAATAGCATTTTCGCAAAAGCAAAATTCAAATTTGTTCAAGACTCGTTAAAAAACTCTTGTTTCAAAGTTTTTCTCCAAACTATCACAAATCTAAGACCTCACATGAGCTCCATGCCACAAGGTCGAGGAAATCAAAAGGCTTACCCTGTCAAACCCCGTGCTTGGACAGTCATTTCTTGTCATCAAATTCGTCAAACCCTGTCAAACCCCGTGCTTGGACAGTCATTTCTTGTCATCAAATTCGTCAAACCAAATCGATGTTTTCAAACTTGTCCGAACAAAATCCTCGGACCCGCACAAATCAGGATTTCGTCTATTCTTTGCAGTTCTTTACACGCAACTCCTGCAAAGAGGGGCAGCTGTAGATATCAAAATTTGACGGGGCTCTCGACGCAAAATACCGAAAAAGACAGTAACAAACGGATTGGGCCCTCAAAGCCCATACCTCCAAAAGTCCTTTATTTCTTTCAATAAATGGCCTAAGGCTTCCCACGTGGCCCATGGACCCCAATTCCTCATTACCCTTCTACACTCTTCAACTCAATCCAATATAAGTCCAAACCTATTTTTTATTCTACCCATTACCTAAGCCCACTCAACTCAATCCCCAAACTCATTCTTATTCTACCCATTACCCAAGTCCATTCAACTCAAATCCATTCATATTCGACTCACTCACAACCTAAGCCCAATCCAACACTATACCTACCCAACACTCTACCCAAGCCCAACTCATTACCCAAGCCCAATTCTCAACCCAACCCAACATCACAACCAATCATCACAATTATCAAGATGGGATACATGTCACCACCCCAACTCACCTCCCTCATCCCCAACCTATCCCATCACCTTTTCTCTAAAAAAATCTAATCTACCCACACCCCTAACATATACCTCCCCCTAATCTACCCTCATCATTCCCTACAAAACCCACATCTACAATCTAAACCCACACCCCTCCTCTCAAATCAAACACTCATACTCTCACATCAATTCATCTCAACCTTTCATTTCTACCCATTTTAACACATGGCATCATCTCTCACACCTTCCCAAAATATCATCAACCACCCTCTTACACCCCACATTCTCTCAAATCCAAACACTACTCCCCAAACATTCAACCCATCCATCACTCTCTTACACCCCATCCTCACCATTTATTATCCTTCACCTAACACTCAACCCAAATGGGTTGAAAGATCCAACCTATTTGGGTTATAAAACAACCCATTTAACCTTCTTACACAAATACCCTCCAAACACTTCTAATTTACCCCTACCTTTCTCTTAAACCCCACACCATTTTACCATTTCTACTCATTTCACCCAATTTTACCCTTAAAAAAACAAATCTCAAACTCTATAAAACCCCCTATCATTCTCAACTCTCACTACCTAATGAAAATTTGAGAAAAATATTATCTTCAAAAAAATATTTCTACTCACCTCACTACTCTCAACTCTCAACTCACCTCCATTACCCTCAACTCTCAAACTCTCAACTCTCAACTCACTTCCATTACCCTCAACTCTCAACTCTCAACTTCTTCTCAAGCAAATTCAAGAAGGTCAAAGGAATTCATCAAGAAAAGTCAAAGAAAGTCAACAAAGGAGTAAGGTGGGTTTGGACAAAAGAACACCTCCTCCAACTCCCCTCTTCTACTTATCCCTTTCTTCACACCTTCACACACACCACCATGGTTTGAACTGTCAAGGGCCCCTTTTTCAATAAGGGTGCCCTCAATGGATTGAACCAACATCAAAGCTCCTCATACTTGAGGGCACATAACGAATTTTTTGATTCTTTTTCTTATTTTATTTTTATTTTCAAGATGGACCGAGTTTGAGGTTACCACCAATGGTGGATGGAGTAGGGTGCTTAACACCTTCCCTACTCCATAAAATGGACCCCCTTACCTTGAATCAAAAGTTGGACCAAATGAGTCATATCCGTACGAGAGTCATCAAATGCCGAAAAACATGATTTTTCAAAAAAATACAATCCGGGTATTTCAAATATGAATGGTGGCGACTCCAAAATCCCCCAACGTGGATGATATATTCAAAATTGAATAAATCACGTGTCCATAGGTATATTATGATTTTTTTTACTTCATTTTTTAATAGGAATCATTTTGAATTTTTTCAAAATTTTTTAAATGGTTAAAAACCATTGTTTCAATGCTGCAACGAGACGAGACATATCATTTCGAGTTAACTCAATATTGGGGCTAAACGAGACGAGATGTGAAACCGAGTTTTAAAACCATGGGGAGGGGGCGAGACAATTGAGAAAGAGGGGGAAGACAATTAAGATAGAACGAGAGACAGAGAGAGAGAGAGAGAGAGAGAGGAAAGTCGTACTTGGAATAAAGTCTGAGAGGATTTGGGAAGAGTGTTTTTACAGATTTTTTTCTTTTTTTTTTAAATTAATATTTATAACAAAGAGAAGACGAATGGTTTTGAACTAAGAAAATGACTGGATCATATTTATTTGGGGTTGATTCGAACCCAATTCGAAAAAAATTTGGATATCTATTTTTCAATCTAAATTCAATCCGAAAATTTGGAAACTTGATCAAAACCCTATTTTTTCAGATCATATCGAATTCTAAATAAAAATCAGATCATTGTCAACCCTATCTTACACTCCATCGTATACTACATAGTTATTTGATATCTATTTTTCACAAATAGCATTAAAGACAAAGGTTTTTTTTTTATCTCATCAAATTGTAATAGGTGCATGAGGGTTACCCAATTAGTTAGTTAGGTACCGAACCATGAATCGATTTGAACCGAACCAATTTGCTATCGGTTTGTAAAATGTAGTGAACCAAACATAGTTCATTTTTTTTACCTCCCTCCACATGTTGATAATATTTGAGATATTCCCCTAAAATATTAAATTGATAGTATGCCCCTTCGACCTTGGTCTTTGTTAATAAACTAATGAAAAATGACCAGAAACCCTCATCTTCAACATATAAATAATATAAAAAAACTTGATTTTTTTTCTTCCCAAAATTTGCCATTTTCAATCTCCTTTTACCCTACTTATCACTTCAACCTTCAAATGCCCTCATCTTTGTCTAACCCTACAAATCGAGTTCATTCTCTAGTTGTGAACCATGAGCTACAAATTAAAATTTGAACTGAGCAAACCCACAAATCAGGTAACATGGTGCATCCTCAGGGAATAAGCAAAACGAAATTGGGATTTCAATGTCCAATCCAACCTGATAAAGAGAGAAAAAAAAAAAAAAAGATTGCGCAAATTAGCTAAAACACAATAAACCCATCTTAGTCGTGGGTGTACTATCTTATCACATCAAGTCCTCTTAATAGCGCCCCATATCATTGGAAGGTGATTTCGACATCAAATCACAAAGGAAATAAAACATAAAACATGTCAAGTTTGATGTTGTTGAATGCCTAATCCATCGATGAAATGAAATTGACTCATTATCATGAACGGGGAAATCACAATTTGGGACTTATCCCAATATATACCTCCATTAAAACCTTAAGGTCAATCTGATTTCATTATAGAGAGAACACGAACTCCTCGAAAAATATGTTCATAAGAAAATGATTTAACAGCTCAATACCCTCATTTTTTTTAACAAGTCTCTATTCGTTTTAGTGTAAGAGTAATGATTTTGCACTTGGGTAGTTGAATTAGTTCCCAATTTAGTCACCTTTGTGTAGGGCATAAAATAGGTTGGATTTTATTCAAAATTCGAATGATCCGAAACCATCCAAATTTAATGAGTTTGGACCCTAGTAGTAGGTTTCGAATAAAAGAATGGGTTGAATATAGTTTGATGTCCATTGATCTAAGTCGGATACAAATCCATCCCTACATCCACCTAGATCTGAATTATTTATTGTTTTGAAAAATATATTTTTAGATTTTTCAAAATATCCTTTTCTACTACTTTAATACAACATGAGTTCTTATAAAATAAAAGGATTATAATGTTGGTTCAACAACTGACATTGGTGGTTGTAGTGGTGCTTCAAATAACAGTCTCAATAGCATTATCAAAAGCCAGATTGACTGCTGGTGTTTAAAATATAATAGTATACCACTTAGCAAAAAAGGAAAGCAAACAAATTGTTGAATAATATGGAGTTACCTGATCCAATTCAACCCGAACGGAATCAAACAATTCGGTTTGGGTCGGTTCTAGTTTAAGTGAAAACATAGTGACATGGATATGGTTTAATCAGGTAAGAACCTAGCCGGATTCTGATCCAGACAGAAAATCCGGATCTGAGCATGGACATATCCATATCCGGATGGGTCCTACTTTTGTGTCAGTTATTTTATATAAACATGAAACCAACTAATTGGTGATTTCTAATTATTTGACAGGAGCATTTTTATCTTGGGCTTTTTATTAGGTCCAATTTGTGGTTCAAAGTTCAAACCACCAGCAACTATCAAACAGGTTGATGTAGGCATGTGGGCTGAACAAGGGTTGGGCCAAACTTGGAGCACTGACACGTGGTATTTCAGGTCCATTGAGCCTTGCATTTTAACCCACTCAAGACTGGCACCCTCATGCTAAGCTTCCCATTGGATTTGGGTACTTTCTTCACAAAACGTTTCATAAATAGGCCCATGAATGGATTTCAAGTAGGGCATAAAATGGGTCAGGTTTTATTTGGAATCTGAGTTATCTGAATCTGAATTTAGTGGGTTTGGTTCCTTGGAGTATATCCGAATAAAAATATGGGTCGGATCTGGGTTGATGCCCCTTGAAAAACCTACTATACATTGAACTCCACCTCTTGACTTGAGTCCGATATGGATCAATCCCTATATCTGCCTAGATCCAAATGATATATTGGTTTGGAAATTATATTTTTATGTTTTTCAAGATGTCATTCTTCTATTATTTTAATATAACTTGAATTCTTATAAAATAAAATAATTATAATAATATAGCAATAAGAAATAGATATATATATATATATATATAATTGAATGGTCGAAAATTATCCATCCTGACCGGCCCAAATCAAGTAATTCGGTCAGGTTGAATTTGGATTTGGGTTTAGTGTAAGCAAATGGTTTGGATATGGTTTTAGCTAATGAGATCCTCTACTTTTGGATTTGACAATACTACTCCTATTCAAGTATTAAAATGTCATCTCATTTCTATGCAATGTTTCAACCAAGAGAAAAATAGATAATATATCGATCAAAACGTTTTAATATAATCCAATATTTTGAACCATGCTCCTAGTCTCTTCTTTTTGGCTAGATACCCTAATTAGCTTCATTGCTCAGTTTTTGTAATTAAATTCATAAATATGTTTAGAATAATGCTGAACTGACCTCAAAATTGTACCTCGTATCCCACTTCCTGATGTGAAAGTGTGTAAGGAAACATAGATGCTTTTCATCGAGATACGAGTCAAAAAGTATCTATGGTTCTTACACACTTCTACGTCAAAATGTGCGATATGAGGTACAACCTTGAGGTCACTCCAGCACGACTCATATGTTTATCATGGGCTAGCTTAATGTTTGTGATTCTGAGCCCACGATGAAAAGTCACTCAAATCCAATGGTTAGAGTTCACCAATTAAGGCTGATTTTTGTTGTGTTGGTATACCAATGGGCTTGAAAGAGTGAGCCAAAATTCATCCCTTCTCCTTTAATATTTTCAGTGGATCGGATCAAATTCAAAATCCAATCCATTTTGATCCAATTACTTTGGATCTGGATCGATGACAACTTCTAATAAGGATCCACTTCGATAACCTATAATATCAGTTTTGGGTCAACCATGTCGCAATCCAATAAAGGATTGATCTGAGAAAATATGTAACTTCTTTTATGTTGTGTCTAAGTATACCTAGTGTATCAAATTTGATTGGATCCAATTGTTATTGGATCTGATCAATTCTTGTATTGAATTCGATCCGACAAGGGTTGAGAGTTGAGATCCGATTCATGATGATCCATTGAGAGTTTGAGAGGGTAGAAACTAGAAAGGTCTAACGGTATGATTGGCTCTTTGTTGTACTCTAATGTCGTATACTAAATGGTGCGAATCAAAGCCGTTATGTTGTTTACACAACAACAGAAGGTCAGATGGAACATTAGAATGTCATTTTGTGCAGCGTGCGATGTGTCATGTGTTGCTGGGACAAATATGTCAGATATTCAATGATTTTAAATTGACTATTTTTATTTTTATGTTTTTAAGATAATCTTTCTACTAGAGTTAACCCCTCCCCCCCTTCCCTTTTTTTTTTTTCGTCTGATTAGAATTGAATTCTAAAAGAAATCAAATTGACAAGATTCCAAGGTTTGGAATCAATTCAATTCTATCTTTAAGTAACCATGAATATATAAAATTGATTTATTTTATATTTTTTTTATATTGTTGATGGTTGATGGTTTTGTTGAATAATTTTAAAATAAAATTCAGGTTTTTGTGGTTTAATTTATTTTTTTATTTATTTTTATTTTTTCTTAAGTTAGATTTTGGAGATTTTTGTGTATATACGATTAAGTCCTACATTATTTACAAGTGAGAAAGTGGTGTATCTTATAAGAAAAAATCAACAAAGCTAATTGTATTTATGTCACACATTTAAAGTTTTGATCCGATGCTTCGAGATGGGCGTTTTGAGACGCATTTCGCACTTACACATTGTCGTGAGGAGGTAGGGAGCCTTAAAGTTTTCAGGATACGAAAATATCCAATGATTGTGATTGATCCGTCATATGTAATGGATCGGGTGTGATCTGCACCGTATGATCATGTTAGTATCCGATCAAATCCGTTAGATCAAGTGAAAACTGATCGGTGCATTTGGATCAAGTTAGTACCTAATTATAATCGATTAGATGTGTTGATTCATGATTGGTATTCCATCAAGGATGATCGGATTCATTAGATCAAGTAGCAATCGATCAAACACGATTAGAACTATTAGATCAAAAAAATTCAACTACTAGGTGTTGATTAAAATGCATGAGACACATACATTCGATAGGGTGCGATATGGATCGTTGGATCTGATATCAGACACAATCCAACGATTATTGAATCAAAAGACATTAAATCATAGCTCTTAGTCAACAGACACAAAAATGACTATAAAAAGTCAATCAGAAATCAGATTTCTTCACTGAAAATTTTGTGTTTTCTTTTTTCTAAGCTTAAATACTTGACATCGTCAATTTCTATATATTTTTTTTTAGTGTTATAGATTAAATTTGGTTGTACGTATTCTAATTTAATAATTTCAATATAGACTTCTCTGTATCTTGAAAGCATTTGTTCATTGATCCTTTGTGTACTGTAGTTCTAACCAATAAGGAAAATATTTATTTAAAAGAGATTGAAGTTTATTCGAGCCTTTAAGTTCTAAAAATCTTCTTCATCGAATTCTTTCAATTCACCAAATAATTTCCAACACGATTATCTATCTAACCTTATAAAGACTCATTAGAAAATACATGATCCCAATCGTTTAACATACAAAATCCACTGGTTAAGATTTATGCATATCTTGATAATAAATAACCCAAAGAGTTAATGTCTAGGATAAATCTCAACCATTGGATTTTGTGTTTAAATGATTTTTTCATGCATCGTTTTTCATGAGTGAGGGATCTGACTCTAAATTTTCATATAAATTATGTCTTTGAGTTTAAAGTTGGTCATTTCTTTCGTAAGTTTATAATTGGTAAATAATATAAATTTTAGTTGAGAGTTGCTATTGACACCCCAACTTTTACTTATTACACCTCATTTTCTTAAATTATTTATCGTACCCCAATTAAAGATTAAAAAACAATATTCAAAATATTCTAACACTCATTCAAACAATTTTTAGTAGTTGTTTACAATTAGGATCATACTCATATAAAATCCTAAACCTCAAAAAATAGAAATCTAACCAAAGAAAGATAGAGATTTTATAGGCACCCCAACTTTTACTTATTATCAACCATTCACTTATCTTTTTATCTTTTAATTGGGATGTAATAAGTAAAAGTTGGGGTGACAATACATTAATTAATATCTTAACTAGAATAAACTGTAGTAATTACGTTGATGCTTTTGTAGATAATGTATTATGTTCATGAAAGAGAAAAGTTTTGCAATAATTCGTGTATTTTCTCATATTTCTCATATTTTTATGATGTAAAAAAAAAATTTGTCTGTAAAGAATATGGAATTATCATTTTTTGTATTATTCTGATTCTTGAGATTTGAAACAGACGAATATCCATAGTTATTGGTGTTTCTAGTTCTGGTCTCAGTTATTTTAGAATTGAAACCGACAAAAACTAAAACTAAAAAGTTATGATGGTTTTGTTCATATGTACCTTAGGAATCCAATAATTGGAACCAATCCATTGACACCCCATGTTAAATATAACGTTTGTGTGTTTATACTCACTAGTACTTAAGTTCAAAACCCATCTTCACCTACCAATTAGTGACCACTAATCTTGCTTGCTTAGAAAAAAGTTAGATCAAGTAAAAGTAAACGGTCAAGGGAGTGAAGACCCATTTTAAATTTTGATCATAGGGAAGCATATCAAGTCAAGTGAGATACATGATTAGCACAACGAGTGAAAAAAGCCCATATTTGATGGTCCATGGCCGTCGAATTTCATAAAATTTGACAGGCCAAGTGGTCGGATTGGCGTCGATTTTTTTCATTGTCAAATTAATTGAGAATGGGAGATATTCAATGGCTCTACCTGGGGAACATCAAGAATTTTGATGGCCCTAGACCATCGAAATTTGATTTCTAAAATTTGTGGCCTTGGACCGTCGAATTTTCCAATTTTCATGTAGTGTAGTAAAACACCATGACTTAAAAATTGGACTTAACCGGTGGTGATTCAATGGAATCTAAAAAGATTTTGTAATTAATAAAATTGGTTCAGTTAATGAAACATCGTCATTGTTTTGTTTTGTTTTTTGTTCGAGTTTTAAATTTTATTTTGTAAATGATGATAATTTAGGAAAATGGTATACATATCTTTTTAATTTTTTAGTAAATTTAAATTGATCCAACCGAAGATGAACCACTATTCGACCGAGGTCCAACCAATTTTAAAAATTTCCAGTTCAATCATCGGTTCAGAAATATAGGTTAAACATTCATTCAAGAGAAAAATAAAAATAAAAAAAGAGAGCTAAATGTACTCACTAAATAGCATATATGATAATAAACCATACTATTAGAATTTTAGAATTACATATACATGAAAAGATCAAGGAAGAAATCAAACAAAAATATCTGAAATTAGAGAGTATTGGGACTCTCAAGACCCCTAGTTAAAAGCACAATTAATTTCTAAATCTAGAATGCATAGCATCATGAGCAATCAGCCTTAAGTTTTTGCAGAGTGACTGCTCATGATGTTATATCATTTCAAGAAGTTTAAAGTGTGCTATGGCCTATTGAAAACCACCCCCGCCGATCGTCGGAGCCCAATAATCAGCCCCATTGTCACTCCAACCTTGTAGAGTGCAAGACACAGGAACAAGGCATAATCCTCGACTCCTCAAGTCCTTCGGTTCATTTTCCGCTTCCTAGCATTATCAGAAACAAATAAAATCATCGATTCACACCAAATCTTTTTATACAATACCTAGAAATTTAATATGGTGTCTGGGATGCAAATAGCTATTCTATTTTTTATTACTGCACATCTTTTTATTTCTTATTGTTCTTGAAAAGAGGTCTTCAATTTGAGTTTTCTATTTAGATGACAAAAGATCTTTGAGATCTAAAGGGACGGCTAATAATGAGAGACGAAGAGGGAAAATGGTCGAGGAAGAAATCAAATGTTGTTGATTGTCATATTGATATCAAAGTTGCTCCCATATCCTTTCTCCTCTTCTTCCTTTACTTCTCTTTTGTTTCACCAACCCTTCATTTTATTGTGTGTTTATATCCTTATTTGGTGTGTTATTTATAATTTCATTATAATTTGATTTAAGGTGCCGGTGGGCTGGTACTGTTCATCCAATACTATCTATCAAAATTCTGATAAGGGTAGTTGATATAAGGGAAAATATAATTTTTTGGGTTCAAGATAATTGATTTGGGATTCGAGAAACTAACAGTCATATAAGTTAAGCCTGTAATCATTCTCAAAAGTAGTGAAACTCTCATCTGGCTTAACTTATTCACATATATCTTGTATTCTTAATAGAATAATGCTGAAGTGACCTCAAAGATTGACCTCATTTTGCACTTTACGGATGTGGAGGTGTGTACGAATCATAGATGCTTTTCATCAAGTCACGAGCGAAAATCATCTATGTTTCTGTGCGCATCTTTACATCAGAAAAGTGTGAAATGAGGTAGTCAATCTTGAGGTCACTCCAGCACTACTCTTCTCAAAAGTAAAGGGAATCGAGCTTACATGTGTTATAAAAAAATTTGGTGTGCCAATATAAGCTCTCTAAATATAAATAAAAGAGTGGTTATGAATGCACATGGTCTTGGTACACAGCTGATGTGTTAAGGGCACAGAATCATAGATCGTTTTCATTGGGATACACAGGAAATAGATGTGTGGTTCTATGCCCTTGGCAGTCAGCTGCGTACCCAACTGCCTAGAAGACCTTGTGCATTCATCATTATTCTAAATAAAATGAGCTATGTGCACCAAAAATGAGTCTAATTTAGTAGTGGAAGCCATCTATGTGATGGCTTGCACAAGAACAAGATTGAATACCTGATCAGGAGCTCCTCTTCTTTTCATGCAAGTGTCATTCAAGAGCTACAAAAAAAAATTACTAAATAGGATTAGGATTGTTATTAGATCAATTAACAGCTTATATGATTTAACACTCAATTAAGTTCCCAATAATCATAGTTTTAATAATTTTTATTAACATTAAAGTCCATAAAGCTGAGAACTTTGTTCCTTCGATACTTTTTGTGTGTGTGTGTGTGTGTGTGTGTGTGTGTGTGTTGAAGGCAACAGTGGAGGTCATGGATCGAATAAAGCATACCTGACCTGGGTCCTCAGGAAATATGCAGTTCCTTTCCCCTTGAACCTGTAAAAAATTATCATCATTAATCAACTATTTTACTCACGACCCTCACTCACACACACACACACACACACACACACACACACACGCACACACATACACTCACTCATACTCACACTCACACACTACACACATTGCAATATTGCATGCAATCCTCTACATATGCATATATCCACACACCCACACACATGACACATGCTTACTTACCCCATGTGCATGCATGTAATATTGCAATGAGAGAGAGAGAGAGAGAGAGAGATGCTGGTGTTGGTTTAGGAAATGGATTGTACAAATTACTTACAGACTGCTGTTGTCTTAAGTTTCCTGATCCTCTACCTAAGTAAGGGGAGCTCAGGGCCTGCATAGATTGGAGGGAGGAAGGAGGAGAGAGAAAACATATTTAAGAAAAAAAAAACAAAAGAATACAAACTTCAATAACTAAAGATGTACAAACATTGAGAGATGAAACTTTAACTTGCTAAATTAAAAGAAGAAAGAAAGTTAGAAACATCACCTCAATTTGACTCTGAAGGAATCTAATATATCCAATTGCTTCTAACAAGACAGAAGCTGTGTCAGTCTGCAAAAGAGAAACCCCCGCCCCCACACCATTCAAGCCTTCTTTAATGTTAAAAGGAGCCCGAGAAAAAGAAAAGAAAAAAAAAAACAATAAACGTAAAATAAAAATAATAATAAAAAAGGAGAGCTTTCACTTTTGTAAAGAACTCAACTTTGTGATTTTCATCATAAAACATATTTTTTCTATTTTTTTATTCAATCTAATTTTAGAGGAGATTGAATTATAGAGCTTAAAGGCATACCTTTCCAAATGGAGAAACTAGCTGGTGAAGGGTTGTTATCCTATCACCCAATTTCTCCTTCCTCACCTGATGAAAACAAGTGGAAATTAAAGTACCAACTTTGAACACTTAGTGATAAAATCAGAACATTAATGAGAATTGGATTCAAATTAGTAATTAGGGTAGTAAATAAAAGAAAATTACTAGATAATTATTAATAAAAATATAATGAGTTTAAAAATTAATGTAAAAATTATAGAAAGGAATCATAATACAAGTTGTTAATAGAAGAAAATCCTAAGAAATGTTATTGATACCAACACCAAATAAATCTTTCTTATTAAACCATCTTCCATTGTGATAGGAAACATTGGAGATTATAGGGTATCTCATGCACAAATATATTATAATGCCATTCCATATAGAATCAAATTATAAAGATAAACATGTAATAGAGAGAGTCTCAAAACTACCTTGAAAGTATTTTGGGTTGAAGAAGGTTGAACCCGAGCCTTCTTAAATGCTCCACCAGTAGTTGTGCTGTTACACTTAAGAAAAAGAAAGAAACCAGATGTAGAGGTCACTAGCTAGCTAGTTGAAGGCTTGAAACAATTCAACTCCAAAAATAGTAATTTCAACATTAAAATAAAATGAACATTGTTTTTTCCTCAATAAAGGCAATGAAAGTTACATGGAATATTGTGAGGCCTTCAAATTCATTATGAAAGGACCATTAATTATACTAAAACTTTGAAGCATGAAAGTTGAGCTCCAATAATCAATTAGTCAAGAAGATTAAGAATTCCTTCCTCTCTCTCTCTCTCTCTCTCTCACACACACACACACACACACACACACACACACACACACACACACACACACATGTACACATACCTCAGACAAATGATCTGGTTGCTGATGCCTCCCATCTGCCTTGCAATTTGAGAAATCCAACATGTTATCACTGTTGAAACTGGTGACACAAGATTTGGGAGATGAATTTGGCATAATATGAGACCAATTAGGCCTGCCTGCCTGAAATTCTTCATTTCCGTGAACAAACACATAACCATTCTCTGACAAGACCTCTGATTTTACATCAACAGCAGGGGCACTTGGGGTTGTATATAACATTTGGTCTTCCCAATTCTTCAACTTCTTAGCATGATATTGGCCCAATCTATCTTCTTCTCCTACCAATCCTCCCCTGCAAAACAGTAATCATAACTCCCAAAGAAATTTTCACTTTCTTGAACAAAAATCCATGTAAACAAAAACACATCATGTCAAATATTATCTTAAACAAGTATCAAAAACCTAGGAAAAATAATAGTAAGAGGAAGAGAGAAGAAATTCAATCTTTGATCATAAAACCATGTAAAATATTATCTTAACCAAGTACTGAAAACCTAAGAAAAATGATAGTAAGAGGAAGAGATTCTCAATCTTTAAATCATAAACTCATGCAGAATAAAAGTTAAAAACAGTCATCACAACCCCCAAAATTTTCACTTTCTTTAACAAAAATCCATGTAAAATATATACCTAAACAAGTATCAAAAACCTAAAAAAGTAAAAAATAAAAAGTTAGAGAGACATAAGATTAAATTCTTTGATGATAAACCCATGTAAAAACAAAAAAACAAAAAATTTATAAAAATATAAGAATAAAGAAAAGTAAAAAAAGTCTTTCAAAACATGAAGAGCAACATAAAGAAAGATTATAGTCGATATATAGATATATGTAAAGATATAGAAGATAGAAGCTGTAAATGCATCATAAAGACATGAAAACTTGTGACAATAAACCCAACTAGAGATGACAAAGAGAGAGAGAGAGAGAGAGATACAAGAGTAGTTCGCTCCATGACTCTGGCAGCTCTTGGTTATCATGACAAGAGTTCAAAGGAAGTAATGAAGATGAGGGTGGGGTACTGTATTGAGGGAAGATTGGTGAAGAAGAAGGCAACATAGGAGATGGTGGTCGCATGTTATTAATGTTCCACCAGTTTGGGTTTCCAGCCATTAATTGTTGCACCGGTAAGCTCTGCACATCCCCTCGATTCATGCTTCAAATCTATCTCTCTCCCTCTTCTTTTTCTTGGAGCTTTGGGTTTCCTTCGTTTTTTGAGTTTGAAGAAATCAAGTCCTCTTCAGTTGAACTTAATACAGGATGAGAAATTGAGAAGCTTTGCTTTTCTCTCTCTCTTTATGCTCTTGTATTGCTTTATCACAAAGTAGTGCAGAAAAGGTGATGGCAGTATTTTCAGAACAAAAGGAGCAGCTTTAGGAGGTTAGTTCCTCTAATTTGGGTTAGTGCAAGAGTTAGAGTTAGGTAGGGTGTATTTGTTTAGAGATTTGTGAACTGTAGCACTCATTTTCCTCTTTTTCATTTCAATAATGCAATAGAACAACAAAGACAATCTGAGTTTTTATTTTTATTTTTTTAAAAACTAATTAAAAAGATTAATAAAACTTTTCTAAGGTTTTGTGTTTTGGACCGTTGTGTGATTGGCCTGAGTCCCATCATTCTTGGTAGGACCCCAGCCATGGACAACTAAAGAATAAAGGGTAATTTCGAGATACCCCTGGAGGGTTTTACAAAAATTAGAGACACCCTTTTAAAAAATGAATACCCCTTGACATCAGTCTTCCATGAAAGACTAACAAATAATGACTGAAATATTTTTTTTTCCGAAACACCTATGACCTATTTGTCGTCAACCTCTTAAGGCATTTATTTTTAACCTTTTCAATCTTATAAAAAATTCATCACCTTCAACCTCCCGTAAAAGCCTATCTCATTCTTGAATCGTAAAGGCCATAGGTACCCTTGGGGAAAATATCAAGGGGTTTTATTTACCAAAAAATAAAAAAAGAGAGGGGGGGGGGGGGGGGTGTTGGCTAGAGTCTTGTTAGCAATTTGGAATATGGCAAAAATTCAAGTTCTATTTGATTTTGGATTGCAAAAATCCATTCTAAAATTCTGTCAAAAATTCGATAAATGAAAAATATGCGGCATATGTTTCATACGCGTATTATCCGTCTCATTTCAAAATTTTGAAAACCAAAAATTTGATAATATAATAGTGATGTTTTTTATGAATATGATAGTAATAATGATGGTGGTGATAATGAGAGCATTGAGGTTATTATTCCATTGATTTATAAAAGAAGACCAAAGTCAAGGGACAAATCATCATTTTGAAAAATTAAGCTTTATGCTGAAATTTTTTTGCAATGCAAATTATTTGCATAAACCTCTTAAAACTTCACAAATTTCAGCAAATAGTTTGCAACTCAAAAAGTGTTGCAAATCATTTGTGGTGCAAAGTTTTTATATTTACATGGTACCAAACAGGACCTTAATCTCAAATAAATGTAGAGGGTCATGTCATTAATTTTTTAAAGATAAAAGAGACATTTGTCATGTAAATGGTGGATTCATCCAAAATTTTGAAGCATGACTACTTCAAAGTCGACTTGTATTACACGTTTCAACTTACAAGTTTAAACTTTGCAACATACAACAAGTTACATGCAGTAGCATTTTTTTTCCAACGCATTTTATAAAAATTTGTAAGATATATGTTTTAATTCTTTTTTAACTTAAAATGCATAAATTGTTCAAAATAGTTCAATAATCCGGAGAGTAATATTTTTATTGAAAAAAAATGAAAAATTCGTGAATTTTTCAAGAACTAAACATGAGATTGCTAACAAGGGGCAAGAATTTGGAGCCAAAGGCCTTTAGGTCATTTTATATTAGTCTCTCAGTGAAGGTTGAATCAAGGGACATGTCTATTAAAGTATTAGATATGAAATGTTGTTATAAGGTGTAGTTGATTGATCAAATCATGTTCTTATAGAGATTATGGTAGGGTTAGATTGAATATCTAAACTTATATATCTTCATATCCAACACCTTCGTAATTTCACTAGTTTGAAAAGTCAGGAGCCTATCTCTAATAATTGCACAAAAATATGGTGGGTACCTCAAAACTACCAAAAAACAAACATCATAATTTTGCATTTTAAATTATGAGTCGTGATAACATGACTCGCCAGGTGGCATATTCAATTGATTCCCTGATGTGGACAAGTTCGAAACCATAGATCTACACGCCTCCGGATACATGATTACACTTTCCCATTTTAAAAAAGTGTATCCCGAGGCTTACAAATCTACTGTTCCCAAACTTATCCACATCAAGGGGTCGATTGAGTATGCCAGCTAGTGAGTCATATTATCACAACTCTAAAATTATTCACACTCTCTAGCAACCATTGAAAGGGAGGGGCACCACTAGAACGGTCATGATCCACATATTAAAGTATCCATTGCCAACTGAATTTCAATTTTGAACGTTACTCTTCTTTAAAGATGAGATGGAAAATGACATAAGAGGGGGGGGGGGGGGGGGGGGGGGGGGGGGGGGGGGGGGGGGGGGAACACAGCAAGAACATTGATTTGGGGCCATTGAGATTAACATGGTCTAGGCAGAACGACATCATTATCAACCAATAGAAGGCTTGCATCACTCTTATAGTGACTATCAATCTTGGGGCTATGAGATTAATGCTTTGGTATGTTCGAGAGTGTAATTGAAAAACAGTCAATTGGACTGATTTTCTTAATTGAATTGTAATAAATCCTAATAAATTCGTATAGAAAATAGAGAGCCATCTAAATAAAATCAAACTTTAGTATAAGAAAATATAATCTAATCATATTTTGTCATGATTTGGTATGTCACACACTATGTGAAAATTAAAAAATTCGACAAGCTCAAAGCCCACAAATTTTGATGACTCATGACTGTTGAAAATTTTGAGGTTTAGAGCCATCAAATTTCTCTCATCCTCCATTAATTTGATGATTTCGATATGTCAAAAAAAAAAAAAAAATTTGACGACTTGATCTATTGAATTTTATAAAATTCGATGACCTTGGACCGTCAAATATTAACTTTTTTTCACATTGTGACAAAACAATACCTTATTTGATTACTTCTTATAATACCCTAATACCCTCTACACTTATGGGGGTTGAAGATAGTAAAATACTAATAAATGAAAAAAAAAAAAAAAAATGCCTGATGATTGCATGATTTCGTCAAAAATTATATACCAAGATAGTGCTCTTAATATATCAATGATACCATGATTAAGAATTAAGTTCTATTCAAACTTAATTGAATTACAATCTATGTGCACAAAAAAAAAATCATAATTAAAGCTAAATTCATGAATCTATTTGTTATATAAGCAACCTTATCCTTTTTCTAAGGAACCTCACTTAACGTGTCCATCAAGAAAACTTTAAAAAATAACTATTTTATAGGCCAAGCAACTTTTAAAAATGCCCACCATTGAAAAAGCTATAAATGGTATAACCTTTAAAAAACTAATAGTAGCAATTTGATCATGCAGGACGACCAAAGAATCTTAGTCTTAAATAATGAGATCTTATACTTGTTATATTCTCTTTATTTAGATTATTATTTTTGTCCATAACATACATTCCCTTATGACACATTTATATGACAAACAAACCCTAATATCTGGAGGCACTGCCACCTAGTTTTATGTGGGAGTTAGGGAAAGGGTCCGTACTGCTAAAATCTTTGTCGGACGCTCCATGTCTTTTTCCTACGACCCTATTTTTTTTTCTTTCTTTTATGGCAAATTTTATTTTTAAAAATATATATTTTCGTACTCTTTCATTATTTAGCTCTCTTGTAGAGGCACGCCTGATATTCAATATTCAATAATAACTTAATAGGCATACGTGATTCCTCAAACTTTTTTTTTACTTAACACACCAATTGACAAAAAATAAGTAATAAATTGAAATTAAAAGAAGTTGATAAATCAAAAAGGGATTTTTGAAAAAAAAAATTAAATAAAAGATGAGCAGATACTATAGTGTGTACAATGTTGATCCCAAGGTTCTAAAATTATTTAGGAAATGGAGAATTCAAAAAAAAAAAACCCTCTCGACATAAGTTGGGAAAAAAAATTAGGAAAACTAAGATAAATATCTATATATATTTATATATATATTATAATTATTAAAAAAAACAAATGTATGTATTAAAGATAATATAAAACAAATTATGAATTTTATTTGCAAAAATATATTTTTCATGTTAAAGATAATATTGAATAAAATTTCATATTAAATATAATGTTAAAAGAATGATTTTAAAATTTCGCTAATAAGTCGAGATTAAATTGTTGAATAAAAGAATCATGAATTAATCACAACATCTTCAAAAGATAGGTTTTTTCACTATTGTAGCTACAACAATTATCCGGCAACAATCAATCTTTGGTTTCTTCTTTTATCATTCTCTCACTCTTACGTTCAGTCCCTTCAATGCTCGAAAAGTTTTCCTCGTTTGAGTAGAAATTCAAGTTGAAGAGTTTCTTTGGATAGGAGAAATGAGAATGGGTTGGTCATTAAAATATGGAAAGGTTAATGAGGGTCATACATCATATATTAATTTTATTTTTTGGGATATCTAAAAGGAAATATTGGCCTGGCAATATAAGCTTTCTTTCTTAATAAATAAAAAAAAAATTGTTCTAATCTTGAGGAAGAAGTCCCCCTAAGGTTCAGAACTTAGTGACTCAAATCCTTGTGTTAGGTGTGCCGCACTTGCTATCAAAACTCGCTCTGATGCTTTAGGAGTTAATCCTTCTTCAATTCCCGACTCACTCTCCAAATATAAGAACTATTTCCAAAATATTGGAAACTTGCTCTCCATGAGAATCACATTCCATCTATCATATTAAATATTTTTTATTCTTTAAATAGATATTAGTCATGTATGTACTCGAGCAAATATTGCAATGAAATATTAGTCAATATTACAAGTAGAAGACAACAATAGTGTAATGATGAACAGATTTAAAGCTCGTGATAGAAGTTGAATAATACAAAAAAAATCCAAGCAAACAATGAATATAGGACAAGAGAAAATATGAAAGTTATATACCATATTGGAGCCACCATGATTGCATTTTGAATACAAAATTAATGAAATAAAATATATCTATTTTCTTAGAAATTACCCATTTTAAATTGTAAAAGAGTTATTTTTTACAACAACAAAAAAAAACAATAAGTGGTCATGGAGTAAGTAAATAAAATAAACCATATTGTAAAATTGACATTTGAGCATATTATATATATAAGGCTCTTGAGTCACTCCACACCTTAAGATATTTTTGAACTTGACACTCTCATGTTCTCGTTCCCAACCTCGCACCTGCTCTCGATTCACCCTTTAGGCACTAAGCTCCAATCTATGAGATGTTCGAAGTGATTAACACCACATACATCCTTAATACAATCTAAAAACTGGTTTCTTGGGGAACACATCTTTTTTCAAGATGACATTCTAAGAGTTCTAGAATTATTTTTAATTAGAAGTAAAGCTCTAATTAGTTTTAATTAGAATTTTTCAAGAAGTATTTAAATTTTTTGTTTATCTAGATGGTAAAAGAAATGTATGAAAAAGAAGGCATTTAGGCAAGGGCGGAGCTAGTAAGGAGCTGGTGGGGTCAATTGCCCTCACAAAACTTTGAGACACCCCTATATTTTCAACTAATTACATGTCCCATTTGTACCCACTCCCTCCAATTTTTGCCCCCACACCCTCACCTCCCTCTATTCAATTTTTCAGCTATACAACTAATCATAGTTTGCCCCCACTACAAGAAAATCCTAGCTTCGCCCCTGCATTTAGGGTTTTGGTGTATGGACATGTGGCATTGGTTGTAGGTTATGTTAAGACTTATTATCAGGCCACTGCTAAAAATTAGCATGAAATACGAGATGCCATAAGTGCATGATTCACTACGTGAAAAAAAAAATGTGTAAATTTGACACTAAAGTTCTTCAAATTTATTCATTTTTCACGTAGTTTTTAAAAGAGTAGTGTCAAATTTACCCTTTTTTCCCGTAGTGAGTGTGGAAACCTATATCCTATATTACAAATCCTCTAGATTATTGGTAACAATCGGCAAGATTGCTCATTAATTTTCCTTGTAATTTTGTTAGTGCACTTGTGCGTTCACTTTGACAATCAAGTCAATTTTAACTATGGTAGAGTAACTAGACAAATTCTCTAAGGTAACTTGGACATATAATCATTGAGTTGGCTCCTTAATAGATTATAACTGCGCACATCTCGATTGCATGCTTTGAACATCATGTCTTTGCTTGTTCTTAGGTTTCTCAGAGTGATCCCATCCTTGTCAATGCCATTTTACCTACCTTGGACATGTCCAATCTCCCCCTCAAAGACTTTGTATGCATGTAGCACACTTAATGAGTCGAAATACATTATCATCACACGAAGATTCAAAAGAATAGACACCTCATATATGTATCATTGACTCAATTAGGAAGATTATAAGACATGGTGCACAAACGAAATTGATAGTTGGGTTGCAACCCAACTCCCCATTTTATTTTTATACTCGAAATACATTATCATCACACGAAGTTTCAAAAGAATAGACACCTCATTTATGCATCATTGTCTCAATTAGGAAGATTAAGCAATATGGTGCACAAACGAAATTGATGGTTGGGTTGCAACCCAACTCCCCATGTCATTGAATTGGAAATTGGATCTATTACTCAAACCAAAATTACCTCTAATTAAATGGGATAATTGGAACTTGGGCGCACGTCATGCTTGATCATTGGATTCCTCTTTTATACGTACTTTAGATTTTCCCTAAAACCCTAATGCCTGAATGAGATTGTCCTCCTTTCATTGGCTTAAACCCTAAAAAGCCAAAAGCAAGGTGTCTAGGGTAGCAACTCACTTTCACTTATAAAAGGAGAGAAACATAAGTGGTTGTAGGTGAACTCATCTCCTCTATTTAACATGCTTTCTAGGTTTCTAGACACCTGCATCTATGAGTGGGATCTTCATATATTTCTTATTAACAGGGAACTGCTATTGCCAAGGCCAATTTTACCATTAACAAGGTCACAATTTAAAAACTCAAAAACTCTAATTGAATGTCCATCCAGTCAAGTCAAAATGTTACTAGTTTATATATAAAACTGGATGATCCACGATTCTTCAACTTGTAAATTAGGATTAAAAATTTTAGAAAGGGTTGAATTTTGGTGAGGATGACCTCCTCATCATTGAGATCATCCTCACAAAAAATCAGCCAATTCCAAAACTTCTAACCCATACATTGAAAAAAAGTTTGGCTCTCTTTAGGGTCTTAGAACGCTCCCCATATATATATATATTTGATCGGTAAGTTTCAAAATATTTTTTTTCCTAAAGATTTAAAAGGTGGTTTTAAATATTTTAAAATAAATAAAAATAATTATCTTTTTTGTTCTCCACAAAATATATTACATATAATCAGATAAATCATTTGATGTTTTGACCCATCTTGATAAATTTTCAAGCTGACTAGTCTGATTTTCCTAACTGAGTTGGTAAGTTGATTCCATCAAGTTTTGCGGCCAAGTCACCTCAAATCCATTCGAGTCAAGACAACTCAACTAATTTTAAAACTATAGTTGAAATAGTATGCAAAGTATTTAATGACCTTAGCCGTATCACTTCCCTTATTAATATACCCATCATTTTCCCTCAAATTCTGGTGTGGAATTTCTTAAAAATCCTAAATACAAGAAGAATGTTGTCACTTCAGCTCACAAATGATGACATCTTAATTTAATCTATGATTAGTGTCTTCTCCTTGCTCTAGAGTCTTTTACAATGCAAAAAACTTTAGTGGAAATTAATTTTCTACTTTTTCATATTGGTCTAGCTGTATGATTGTGCTGCAAAATTTGGTGGGAAAATGATTTTTTCGAGAAAATATGACTTGGAGATGAATGATTGTACATTTTCTGGGAAAGAAAACGGTTTTTTTTCATATTAATAAAAACAATATTTTCATACCTACCCACGATTTTTCGGTGGGAATCCTAATATCGTTCTCTCAATACCGTTACCCCTACCCCCAAAATTGGACACCAATTTGGAAATCAATCACCGAGAAACATATTCTGAGAATGACCATTTTCTTTAAAAGTTGATTTAATGGAAAAAAAAAAAAAAAAAAAAGTTTTCTCTGCAATCATAGGCATCATATATGTTTCTAATGTATAATTTGCAATTTTTGAAGAAAAGAGGTCATGCTTGGATAGATTTAGGGGGCAGTCAATGGGTACCCATTTAACCCAAACCGGTCGAACCTGAATCAAAACTGAAAACCCAAGATCCGGATCCCTTTCTAGATTCGTTTAGAGTTGTATCTAAAAGGAACCAGACCGATAGGAATTGGAAACAATTTGGTTACCCATATGGGTACCCATGTGTACCCCAAACTGATTTATTTTGCCATTTCTTTTTATATTGAAAATGGTTGAAGACTTCCTTACCTTTTAAACTTAATGGTTATTACATAAAATTATTCAAGTTTTCATATAAGCAATGTATTTAAAATTTTATTGTAAATAAAGAAGATGAATTTTAGTTTTTTGAAGAAAAAAAATAACTAATATCTTTATTTGAATATATAAATTGCAAATATTTGCAATTACATTGTTGAGATTGTTGTAGATAATATGTGTGTAAAGGAAAAAAGTTTTACAATAATTCATAAAATATACTTTAGCACATTGTGTGATGGAAAAAGGTTTCAACGTAAAGAATATAGAATCCTATTGTAACTCGATGTATTTTTTGTCTCAACTAGTTCTATTGAAACCGATGAGTGCCCATGCTTCTTGACGATTTTACTTATTTTAGAATTGGACTTGTAACAAAGAATAACAGAAATCAGAAAAATATGATGGTTCCAATTCTAAGTATCTTAGGACCCAAACCGGAACCGATCCATTAACACCCTTAGATACAATTACAGAAATTCTAAGTGGGTTTATACGAAGAAGCTACTAAAACAACTATGTATTTTGTCGAAATTCCTAAATCAGCCATTTTTTTTAATAATTACAACAACAACCAAAAATCATATATCCAATTTAATAATTTCTTTTTCTTTTTCTTTTTTTTCAAATCTTAATCATAATGGTGATAAGATAAATCAATTATGAAATAGTTATTTCAATAGATTGGATCAGGCCCGAAATCTCATCCGTTTCGATACAATTACTTTGGATCACAATCAAGGATTTGGGTTGCGAAGTACTTATTCAATCTGATGAGGATCAAGTGAACCTAATATCGTAATTGATCAATCCAATGAGGACCCCAATTTGATAACTTATAACTAGATCAGCTTTGGGTTTCGATACAATTACTTTGGATCACAATCAAGGATTTGGGTTTTGAGAAGTACTTATTCAATCTGATGAGGATCAAGTGAACCTAATATCGTAATTGATCAATCCAATGAGGACCCCAATTTGATAACTTATAACTAGATCAGCTTTGGATCCATCCTTGATCCAATAGGGATTGGATCCAAGAACGTGTGAAAAAATGTAAATGATGTATATATATTTATCTTATATATTATACATTTTATATGGATATATGATATATAATTTTTAAATGATGGAGGTATCTGAACTTATGTCCGACTAGGGGGACCAAAAGAGCTAGGGCCGGAGCTAAGGCATATGGGTCCCTTCCCTGGGTACATGCAATGCCCGCACATCACACACACTAGGTAAGTGAGGGTGCACCCTCGCAGGTGGCTCCAAGGAAATACTATACATATTGGATATCAAACTCACAATCTATGGACTCTCACCATTTACTGGATCTGAAATTGCCATTGATCCACCGCATGTATATTCTATTTTATACTTTTATCAAATTCAAAGCTTAAAACGACAGACTCAATCAAGTCTGGATTTAATATTCTTATCTAACTTCAATTCATTGACGGCCTAGATCAAATCAATAATTAAATAATATATAACTATTTTTGGAAAAGATTTATCCAAATGATACACATTAATAGAGATAAACAAGGTCAAATCAATAATTAAACAATAAGTTTCAAGAAAGACAAAAAATTGGAAAATAATTGGCAAGCAAACAAATGATCAAATCTTTGTAGATTTTAGCCGTAGAAAGAAAACCAATCAATCATTCTCAACTTGAAATAATATTATAATATCCCTTTGCTTTTTTCAATTTTAGATTAGAAATTAGAAAACTTTTTTACTTTATTTGTTTTTCCACTACTTAGAATAATAAAAGAATTTCTTTCCACCATCATTTTCAAAACCTAATCTATTATAATAGTACAATAAGTTAAGGAATATATCCCTTTCCATTTTGACTTAATAATTGAAGCCATCATCACATCGTTAACAAAAGCATGATTTGTTGGTAAGTTCTTGGCAAAACGTTCAAGTCATATGGATCGTTGGCTTTATTTGTGGTAAAAAAAAGAACAAAAAAAAGAAAATGATGAAGTAACATTAAAATTGACATAGATTCTCACATTGCTGACTTGGATGTATATATAAAACCCTAGATGTTTTTCATCAAGATACAAGTGAAAAGCATCTATGGCAATGTGTGCACCTCCACATCAGTAATGTGAGAATCAGTGTCAATTTTAATGTTACTGCAACATGACTCTTAAAGAAATCTATGTATCTATCTCATAGAAAATATTTAAGTACTGGTTAGAATATTAATTAGATATGATGCAATGTAGTAAGATTTATTGTGATACATCAAATCAATTTTTTTTTTTGGTGAGGATTATGCTAACAATCATGATAGGATGGATCCGATTAGAAAATCAATTAGAATTTTTTTTCAATAAGTGTACCCATTAGATTACCTATTATAGTGTCATTCATTGATGTAATTGAGTCATGCTCCTATTGCTTTTTTTCTAGTCCCAAAATTTCAAAATAAATTCAAATTTGTCCATTGCATCAAATAATTGTTGAATCTGAACTTGGTTACTATGCCATCTACCACATAGTTGGGAATCAAACACGGTATTCAATTGAATATCACACCCATTGATGTTGGGATCTATGGTAAATGGGGTGATCCATCAGTTCAAGGGAAATCTTTGACACATTAAGCATGCACATAAAAAGGATTTGAAGTATCTCATGAATCATGAAAACAACTATATCAATCAAGTTCAAACTATGGGATATGAGACATGTTTGTGAATGATAGGAGGGCATTACAGACAAAGTAAGGACTCTTAATAAGATTACTAAAGCTTAGTGTAGACACCCCAATTTGAACAGGTCCCACTTGAGAAAGATCCATAAAAATGTGTTTTAAGCCAAAATACTAACAAAAGGCTCAAAAGCCTAAGTTTTCAAAAGCCACCTCATAAAAATCCAAATACTTTTAATTGACCTATGGGCCCACAATAAATACCATTTTTTCAATTTCTAACGCCTCTATGCATTTTTCCAATTCTAGGTTCAACTTTAAGCCCATACCCATCCTAAGCATTTTTTCAAGCCAACCTACATCTAAACCCATCCCTAACCTAAACTCATATTCAAACCCCTAACCCAAGCCAAACCCATCTCCAAGTCTATGATTCATGTCAATACTTAAGAAATCCAAAGTCCATGGTCTCACATATTTTCCCAAAAGAGGATACATGTCATGCTCTAAGGGGTCAATTTCAATTTTATCTTTACCATTTCTTTTAGAATTATTTACATGAGAACCAAGGTCTATGTTATAAATGTCACTTTCCCATTCATCCTCCATAAAGTATTTTTTCACATCTTTTCATTTACTCTTTCTTTATGAGTTATTTACAAAAAAATCAAGGTCTACTTCGTACATACCACATCACTTTTACGTATATCACTTCCCTAGTCACCCTCCCCAAAATACTTTTTATCTCTTACCTTTCTATGCTTACTTTTAAAAATATTTACTAAAAAACCAAAAACTAAATGTGTCTTTAGGGTTTCATCTCAGAAATTTCACATTTATCTTTATAAAAATAAAAAATTCAAAAAGAAATAAAGCAAAACTCGTGTTTTTTCCTTTTGTTTTTAGGATTTGATCATTACTCCCAATTTTTTTTAAACCTCTATCAATAGTCTCATTTTCCATGAGAAACTCATTTTCAATCCAAAATCGTACCCAATTTTCTACTGAAAAACCTCGTCCTCTCTCCCAATCTTTCTTTTAACCTTAAGCATTCTCAAAAATCCCTACACGACTCTCTAAACCTTACATCTCAAAGAACTTTTAAACATTTCTCATCTTCTAAAATAAAAATAAGAACACAAGATGAGTTAGAGTATGCTTAAATTCATTGCATTTACCTTTTTCTACCCTTTTTTTTAATATTATTTTAGAAAACCTTAAATTATAATGGAAAATCATCATTCATCCTGAGTAAGTTGAGTCTTAACCTTGGGCATGAAATGTTTGAGGCGGCTTGACTGAAAAAATGAAGTTTGAAGCCCTATTAACCCTATTTTCATACATCAGATTGTACATTGCATACACACTATCATACACTATCACACATACATGGCAATGATGGAGAATTGTGCTTCTATTTTAGGGGTTGAGCCACTAAGTTTCTAGTCATAAATTGCATACATTAAGGTTATAGTTATAAGAGTATTTAAATCATAGAATTTTTCTAAAACTTAAACTAACATTCTAACTCATGTGAAAATTGTAGACTCCATAAGGGTATCCTTCTCCATAAGATATCCCTTCATGTCTCACATTAACATTAAGCCCATTTTTCAAATGGTACATTTCCACTTTATGCACATACTCATTCCCCTCATGCATTCCATGCATATTTATTTTTATTAAAATATTAAAATGATCAAGTTTCAAAGGTAACCACCTTATGATAGGAGAATGGGGTGCCTAACACCTTTCCATTCTCTAACTGAACTCTCTTACCTAAATCTGGGTAGACCATTCCCCTTTATCTATGAACTAGAGTCACTATAATGGCATAAAATTTAATTTTTCAATAAAATTTAATTTTTTAATAAAATTATTTTGGGTGCTCATTCACACCCATTTCTTAAAAAAGAATGATGACGACTCCAAATCACGTAGTATTAAGTTCACATGATAAACATCTCATGTCTACACATAGCATATTTATAACTCACAACCCAATATAAATGAGAGGAGAACAAAGACAAAAGGTGTAAACTCTTCTCTAACCTCAATTGGCATTTTATTGACTTGTAATTTTTATGGAGAATATTTTTGTATTTTATCAATTAGTATTTAAGGGATTTCATGGAATTTTATTCTCTAGGGAATTTGAAATCCATGGAATTTTAATCCCACCATTTAATTGCACTTAGGACAAAATTTTCCATTTAATTGTCCTATATGGGTTATAGAGATTACTCTCACAAAAAATTAATCCAATTTGAAACTTCTAACTTCATCAAAAGTAATTTACAAATTAGCAATAAAAATCAGTAGTCCACAATTCTTCAACTTGTAACCTACTTTTGATGGGGTTAGAAGTTTTAGGATGGGCTAATTTTTTGTGATGATGATCTCCTCACAATAGAGATCATCCGAAAAAAATTAGCCTATTCTGAAACTTTTAACCTATATAAGATAAAACGTTGGCTCCTTAAGTGTTGGTTGTTGAACGCTACATAATATATATGGGTCACATTTGACAGTTAATAAACACCTTATTGACCACAATCGATAGATTGCACACGATCTATTCTCTTGTTTAAGTGAATTGGTCCTTCAATTTCTCATTAATTAGTGCTACCTCCCTAACACCAATTAAAACAAAAAAAGTAAAGATTGATCTCTCTCACTCTCCTTCTCTCTTGAACAAAAAAAAAAAAACAAATCATAACCTAACGCCTCTTCACACCTAAAGGCCTTTCTAATCTCTTGAATCTTTCGCATATCTTTTCTCTCTCATCCTCTTTCGATTTCCCTCTAATCTAAAGCTCTCAACTTCTAACTCATCTCACATCTCTTCTCTCTATCTCACTCTCTCTGATTAGAAACTCTTGGTCTCAATCGATTCTCCCACTTTCAAAGGGATATCTAATCTCTCATTTTCTTCCCTTACACACCATAACCATTAAACGAAGAAGCTTTCGAAGAACTACACGAAGCTCAGATATCTCATTCTCTCTCGATCGAAGCTCAGACGAAGAACCTATCAACCTTTCTTGAAGTCCATTGAAGTCAACTCTCGATTTCCCCTCTCTCACAATATGTTCTCAAATTGAATCAAGATCCATTTAACCTTATTAATTTGACAAGTTCACGATCCAATCTATTTCAGTTCAAAGATGATAATTAAGATACTAAAATGCTTTCAATTGATACCAAAATGCTCTCAAAGCATGTCCAAACTCACCCAACAAACAAACATACATTAAATTATACAATGAAAATAATAACCAACAATACTATCCATTTCCATCTCCTATTACATAAAGTGCTTGTAAACATGTGATTCTGTTTACAATCCAACGACCATGTCTAGTTTAAAGAAAATACATAAGCTTAGAACTACCATTTGATTTCTAAAATATAGACTTCATTGAAACTAAGGAGAAGAGAAAGAAAATAATAATAACAACAAAAGCAAGCATAGAGGTCCTCCATCCGTTCGAGTTTTTTTTTGGATTCACGGGTTTTATTTCATGCAATTCATCTTCAACTGCAAAGTGATGGCGTTGATCTTTTATAAAATGTTTTTCTACTTTCTCATATGATCCAAACACCTTATAACAACATCCACGAAAATCATCAACATTTTTATGGCACTCTTCTCATGTTCTAAAAATTCATGTCTTTCGTCTTACAAATACTACATAGTATTTGGCCATTCTAAAAGCACACCAAGCAAATAAAATAAATTTAAATTATTTTCCAAAAGATAATTTAACCATCTCACTGAGCAATAGGCAATCAAGTACATCACCAGAACTTCAATTCCTAATAAGAGTAAAGCTCCTAATATCCAATCCCTATGAACATACAACAAGCAATTCTACCATTGTTAAGTCTTTTTTAATTGCAAATTGATGTCCATAATATGGGATTTTCATCTACAAAGGAAACACATGTATCGATAGTTTGACTTATGATAAGGCAATAAACAACTAATTTGCTAAAATCCATTTTCATAGAAGAAATACATTGTACCATAGAACATTCAACTTAACCTCCTAAAATTCATAACCCTTGAAATTGTGGAATAATATGCTAAATTGACTCAGAATTATGTTTAATCAATATATTATAGGTGATACATATATATTATAGTGTTGGACAACACTTACATATATGAACAAAAAAAAATCACACATGTCACGCCCCTGATTTAGAATCTAGATTTTCCCAAATCTTGAAGGTGGAGTAAAGAAATAATTTTAAAAAAAAAATCAAATGAAGATCTTTAAGACTTAAATACGATATGGATTTCTTCCAAATAATTTTAATAGAGTTTTACATAAAAATTGGACTTATGAAAAATCTTCACTTGTAGAAAATACATATATAATCAAAATCCATATATCCACTACATTCTAACCATCATATCATAACGTATATACATCACTTCAAAAAATATATTATAATTACAACCCAAAAGTGTACATAGATCCACTACACATTTCATATCGATCAACAGTTGTTCACATCATAAACATTAACTCTCATTCTTTAGACATATATATACAAAAATACACAATACACGTGATGCTGATATATACAAGGAAGTTCAAAACTACACAAAATAGTTTTGCTAAACTCAAATCGCAGCTCACATATAATAAAAATAATGTTCATCATCTTGATCTGTTAATCTCTGTATATAATATTTTTTGTTAAGAATAGACATCTCGATAGTTGGGACATATGTTATATTTTGTTTGTAGGGTGAGTAACATGGAAGTTACTTAATAATAAACTCATATTTCACATTAATAGTCATAATATAAATGGATAAACAAGCTAATATATTTTAAATAATGCAAGTTTTTAAATAAATAAACAAAACAAATAACATTCAAAATAGACTAATCTTTAATAATAAAAAATAATGAAATATCTCCATCTCATAATAAAATAAAATAAACATAAACATGTCATAAGAATATCAATTTTGGTAGTATATTTGTTAAGAATGACGAGGTACACGACTGATACAAAAGTACGGATATGTATATCGATGCTCCAGTATTTAATCAATGTGGAACTTACTGTTAGTTTTTTATTTTATAGCCGGTCTAACAATTTACCATAATTGGTTGATCGTGTTTTCCAACTTAGGTTGATCCCTAATAAAAATCAATTATTTGACTACTATAGACTGTAAATGATTATTTGATAAACCAACTTCCTCGTACCTGGTGGTATGCATGTGTCCGCAATCAATCTAATTATCTACAAACTATCTTTATAGTATAATTTATTATTTTTCAATAAAGATAAGATAGACATTTTTTAAATAGTAGGTACAAAGATATTCTCAAGTGTTATCACATACTACCCGAGAGAATATTAAACTCTTATTATCTCAATTAATAGGTTGCTTCCAGAAATAGTTAACGATTAATCTTATAGGCATTTATTATCCCTTTAATAGATAATAAAAATAATAATTATATTTTTCAAAATTTATTTAAAATAAATTTGCAAGTGTGACAATATTCCTAGGTATTGTAGATTTATAAATATGAAACAGTATATCGAAAATAGTAAACATGCAAATACACCATCCTACAGTTACCATCTTAATTGCATCGCATGCTCTATTACACAGTGCTCAATAGCACTCTGAACTTGAAAATTTCTCAATACAAGTACATACAATTGAGAATCACATTCTCGATTATAAACGATCAAAACTTTCATTTTCGATTTCAAATTTAAACTTTAACATTTTATTTTTTATTATAAATAATCATCTAATAAAAATATATTTTCAAAACATGACATCTTAATAGTTTTTAGAAAAAATACTCTACGAAAATTACTATGAAAATCAATTTATTAAACAAATTAATTTTTTATTACACTCACCCAAATTCATTTATTTTTATTTTACGATATTTAAATATCAGAGAAAATATATAAAATGAATTATTCTATAATTTGATTAATGAATTTTGAATTTAAATCATAATAAATTTGAATAACTATCAAAATTAAAATAAAACAGATTTCATTGAAAACTATACTACGAATTTGAAATTATAAGTTTCCTACTTTCGTAACTAGATTTTATGTATCCCTACGATATTAAAATGAATTTTCTAACTAATTCCCTCGGTGATTCAACCAAATAATTCAGTGACTAAGTAGATCTTGAATTCGTAGGTATTTTCTTTTTCATTGTCGAATCTTAATTCATATCGTAAACACGTTTAAATCTCGATCCAACACAACATACTTGAATTCATCTTCAAACTCAGTCGTTTCTATTTCGATTTCAATCTCACGAGTATAATGAACATGAGTTTGTTTTAACTTTACAATAATATAATATTTTATATTATAATATATAAATGAATACAGTTGTGTATCACATATTCTAGCACATTTTAACTTATAATATTTTATAATATTATATTATATAATATAATAATATATAATATTGTGGTGCATCGTCAAACGCTAACACAAATCCCAAGACCATCTCGAGGCACTAAGTGGTGCCTCGAAATTTCGGCATGGTCTCCTCTGTTTATGTTAGGGTTTCACAGAACTCAAACCTGGTAAACCAATTTCAAACAATCATGTATAAAGCAATATACCAACAATGAATAAGAAGCGAAAAACGAAAAATTTTACGAACATCATAAGCGAAATCAGAGTTGCGCAAAAAGAAATAAAGATATACAAGATTACAAAAGTTCATCCTCACTCTAACATAGTCCTAGCACTCGGCCCAAAACACTATGTACACTTTCTATGACGAACAAACTCCTAAGGGAAGTAACCCCAATGCTCACTAGGTAATGGACACTAGTCGTCGATCTGACCAACCAGATGTCCTTCGACTGATGGCTCAACACTCACCTCCCCAAGCACCAGCTCTACAACTAAAAAAAATGGAAGGAAAGGGTGACTAACAATGGTTATCCAGTAGGTCCACAAACAATTCCTACTGATAACCTCCCCTAACATGATCGAATAATCATACTGCATCGTTTCAAAACATACAAGTTTTACAATTGAAACTACGATTAACTGGTATATACGGTCAGGAATAAGCAACTAAACAGTTTAAAAATTACACATAACATCAATCATTCATACTTATTATACATTTGTCATTTTATGCACATACAGTTGACAACATTGAAATAATAGACATGCTTTGCAGTTTATAATTCGAAATATAACAACAGATACATAATACAAGTGGTGGAGTAATAGAATTTGAGCGTTGGGATTCACGACTGAATCGTTCCCAGTCGGGACATGATGTTACTACGTAAATCTGTCTTTTAGTTTCTGATTTTGTGGCTGGTCGTGTCTACCACGCTTGCGAGATCATTTATCCGGTTCAGACGGGTCGTTTGACGTGATCGTAAGCAATGGGTCTCTTTTGGATGTGTCAAAACGTTCGACTACTACTAGAGTGTTAGTGATCACTAACCAATCATCTTCGTCTATGCCTATCAGGCGTGCATGTGATTCCCAAAATAGCACTCCACTCGTATACGACCACCTTTACAATACATGCTCACTAGTAAAAAGGAATGGACCCAGATTCCAGTTGTGACTCCACTCTCATACGCGTCCCATACCATGTATGAGCTTGGTGGTTCCTACCGTACATCCCAGGATAGTATACCCATCCGGATGATGTGACACACTATCCCTTCAGGCATTCACAGACCCTTTAACAACTCACAAAATAGCTACATATATATATATATATATATATATTATTTTTCATTTAAAACAAAAAAAAATTAACATAACAGGATTGAGAATGGATATCCAGTTCCTGCCATGCAACTGTGGCCATCCGACCTAAAATAAATAACAGTACTCAGTGCACGCGCTAACATAATCTTAAATAAACATGCAACTCTTTCATTAATAACTTGATATCCTTTCACCAACCTACATACAACATACAATGTAAAATGCAGACGTCACCCATCGGGTGTGACTCTGACATTTTACCAATTCATCCATTTTTTCATTCTCTCGACATTCTCACTTTTCGTCTATTTACGTCAAACCATTCATTTTAAATCTTTCAAAGTCATTTTTGGTCTTTCCATCGAAAATAATCAAGGTTTATTCAAAACGAAGTCCTGGCAATGCATGGGACCAAAGTTGTTAAAAACAAGGAAAGCTGGTGAAAATTTGGCTAAGTGTCGGAAACTCAAATTTTCAAAGTTCTTGAAATTGAAAACAGGTTTTTGGAAATGAAAGCCTCAAGCACGAGATTTGACATCATATAAATTTTATAGCCTAATTCAAAGTAACTCGAAAGTTATTACATTTTAAAATTTTGTCGAAAACGTCGAAATTTACGTTTTATTCTTGAAACCAAAATTCGGATTTTAATCCTTTGAGATTTAGATCTTGAAACCATTCCCATTGTTCTGAAATGGGGGGTAAAACCTCAATTTCATTAAAAAACTTAAAGATGATATTTACTTAAATTTTTTTAATGAAATGAAGGATGAGAATCAAGTATAGACAATGGGGAGGTCAAGGCAAAAGTCAAAACTCAGTTCTAAAGAGAACTGTTTCTGTCGGTGGCTGTCGGCGACAGAATCAGGATGGTATCGGTAGAACTGACAGAATACTCATCGGTAGGTGTCCGTGGGATCAACGGCATCTGTCGATAGAATAAAATTTTCTCGCGGTTCTTGATTTCGTTGGTGACAGAAACCTCATTCTGTCGGTGGGACAAACGGAATGCCTTCGCCAGGTGCCGGTGGCACCGACCCTTCCCGCCGACAATCCTGAACCTCACTCAAACCTTCGAGTTTTCAATTTCTTCTTCCATTCTTCGAACCATTCGATTCACCCACGAGTTTGTTATCAAAATTTGATAAAACCCATCAAACAACTACTTCTACCATGAATTTTAAAACTAAACAAAAGTTTTCAACGATTTAAAACTAAAATACATTTTAATAAAAATCCCTAAATGCACATTTTCATAAATCTAAAGTTACCAATAGGAATTGAAAGTCCCCTACTTGTTTGTGGTTGTCGGACACGCTTAACTAACTCGAAAGTCAAAGATTTACAGCAAGGACTCGAGGTTGACTGATTTCGGGGTCCAACGGTCGAGTTAGTTGCGAAACCCTCGATGGAGGTGTCCTTCCTCCCCCAACCACGATGGATCACTTTTCTTCAAGCTAGGTGGAACTCCAAATGGATAAGATTAAAACTCCTACTGCTGGTTTTTGATGGAGGATGGGGAAAACAGTCGAGAATGGATAACTAAATATGGCGAAATTGCAGCTCTCGTTGTGGCGGACAACTTTGTCTTCTTCGTCGAAGTTCAACTTGGCCTCTATCACACTAAAACTTGATGGGAATGAGTTGAAACCCTTTGGTTGGGGAATGGGCTGGTTTTGGGATTTCTTAGAGAAGAAGAGCAATGAATGAAATAAAAGAAAATCAGATTTTTTTTTATAACAAAGCTGAAGGCATACTTATAATTTTCCCATCATTTCTAGTTTTGATCGTAACTTAACTATTCGGACTCAAAAATTGACCAATGAGTATACCATTTCGAATAATTTTTCGTTGCGGACCTAACGGTGTCATCAAATCTTTCTGATTCTCGCTCTAACGAAATTTCACTATTTTGAGTCTCATTTAACGCAAAATTCAAAGATTTTATAACTTCTTCATCCGAACTCGAATTCGAACTTGCTTATAGGCTAATGTATATATTTCAATCCTTTTGAATCTAATGGCGAAGTCAATTTTTCTTAAAATTAATCATAACAATATTCGAGTATTTTACTCTAAGTCTCTCCTTCTATATTTTTCTTCAAATCTCACCATTAATTTTCTCAATATATGAGTTGAAAATCTGAGGTCTCACAATATAATAATATTTATATTTATTTTAATTATTCTACCCCTTTAAAATTTTAAAATTTGCAAATTTATAATTTTTTATATATAATTATAATTAAACCTAATTTTAATAAAATAATTTATGTTAATATTTTAATAATATAAAAATAATTAAATAATATTATATTTTTTTTGTTATGTCCGTTATATTAGATCAATTCGAATTGTGTATCTCAAAATGTTTGAAATTCCTCATCGATTTTCCTTTACTGACCAAAATACCCTTACGTCCTAAGTTTTCTTAATAAAATTGATATTTTCATAATTTATCATATTAAACTCGGATTTAAGCATGCTGACAGTCTAAACTATGTTTTTCAATACTTTTGAATTCAACAATAGCGTCTCTTTGACTAAAAGAGTTTCCTATAAAATTTTGAGTTTTATCTACTTTGACTAAATATTATAATTCTTTGATAATAGTCATGATAAGATTTTTTGAATTGTACATTTTATTCAGCAAATTCTCTTACTAAAAATTATTATTTTAGATCGATAATATCATGATTTATTTTTAATTTTTTAATTTTTTTAATATAAAAAATAGGTCAATATAATTGACTTAATTCATCGATATACGTAATAAATTTAATGGCGTTACAACACATATTCCACTCATCCATTGGTCTCAAACCACAAAACAAACACTTACATGAACCATAATGATTTTTGCACAATATAGGAACAAAAAAACTTAGACATTAATTAGGAAATCAAAACCTAACAACCCTAAGGACTGCTATTGAAGCATAACCATATGATTAATGTATTAAATAAAATAGAAAGCTTTAATCTCATTTTGATTTTTCTCTAGCCAGAAAGACCTAGGAATTTTTTTCAAAAGTAAAAAATATTTTTTTTATTAAGAGATATGGGAGAGAAAAAGAAAGAAAGAGAAAGAAAAAAATATGTCCTTCATTTAACCTAAGAAAAAAAGATATTAGATGAAGAGAGAGATCAGAGTAAGAGAGAGACCTAGTCTTCATTTTTTTAGAGATTAGAGAGGTAGGGTTAAGGTTAGAAAACTTTGATTGATGGGGATTCTTGTTGGTTCACATTCTTCTTTGTTCAGTCCTGTTTGAGAAAAAGAATAGGGGGGAGATTTATTTTCATCTGAGTTGGGTTGAGAGATTAGTGAGCTTCGTCTTCATTTGAGATTGAGAGAGAGAGAGCTTCATCTTGAGAAATGAGTGAGTTTCATCTGAAATCGAGAGAGAAAGTGTTGTCAAGAGATTCGAGAATGAGTTCAGAGAGGAAGAGAGAAGAGAAGTGTTTGGTTAGGGTTTTTTGTCTCAAAAAGAAGGATAGGGGGAGAGAGAGAAAGAGAGAAATCAATCTCCACTTTTATTTTAATTGGTGTTAGGGAGGTAGCACTAATTAATGATAAATTGAAGGACGCGTTATAATAAACATGAAACCAATTCACCTAAACAAGATAATAAACCATGGTTGTTAAATCATGTGTGATATAACAACTATGGTCAAAAGAGCACTCATTAGCTCCCTAACATTGGTTGCTGAACGTAGCCTTATATATATGATATATGGGTCAAGTTTAAGAACCAAAAACATAGCCAACATGTTTTTTCCTCTATGGGCTAGAAGTTTTGGACTGGGCTGGCTTTTGTAAGGATAATCTCTATGGCATGCACACAAAAAACCAGCCAATTTCGAAACTTCTAGCCCCATCAAATTACAAATTAATGGTCCACAATTTTTGAACTTTTAAATTGGAGTTAGAAGTTTTGGAATGAGTTGATTTTGTGTGAAGATGATCTCCTCACCATAGAGATTATCCTAAAAAAATCAATTCATTCCAAAACTTCTAGCACATATAGGACAAAACAAATTAACTATGTTATTGGCTCTTGAACCCGACCATATATATATACTAGAGTTCGTTCATGCCCATGGCACATGCATCCTTTTTGGGGTGCTAAGGGGGTAAAAGAGAAAAAAAAGTTGGAGGAATATTATTAAACTTTTTTGAGGAGATATAATAAAACTAGATGGAGTGAAGATGAAAGACAAAAAAGTGTGGTGTAAGTTGATGGAACATTTGTCATACCACAAAATTATAGTTGAGGGAACTTTTATCCCTAACTTAAAAAATACAAAACTGTAACAGCTCAATTGTATTTTATTATATAGATGGATAGCTAACGATTAACAACCAACGGTTAAGAAGCTGACATAGAGTCAATGTTTTGTCCTGGATGGGTTAAAAACAAGTTGAAGAATTGTGAACCATTTATTTTTATCATTAATTTGTAAACCACTTTTGATAGGGTTAGAAATTTTAGATTGACTTGATTTTTTGAGATAAAAAAATACTGGCTCTGTGTTGGCTCCATAACATTGGTTGCCAAACAGGACCATATATATATATATATATAGAGAGAGAGAGAGAGTGTGTGTGTGTGTGTGTGTGTGTGTGTGAGTGAGAGAGAAAGAGAGGGAGGGGGGAGAGAGAGATTTATGGGCTGAATTTTATTTTCCTATGGGATTGGATGATAAATTGAAATCTTAAAAGTGGATTTTGACACAAGAGTAAAAATTCATTTTCCATGGAAAATGAGTAATTAAACAACAAAAAATGTAATTTTTCATAAAAGATGCATTTTTCACTAATTTTCCCTACGATAATCAAATATATCCTAGGATCTTTTTCTCTGAACGTATAACGAATTTTGCATTTTCTTTAATTTGAAATAAATTAATTAATTAAGGCTCTTCACCTTCACTTACTTCTCATATTATTGTGGTTTAACTTGCATCACTAAATGAGTCAAATTGATCAAGTTTAATATCAAAAGAATTTTGAAAGAGTTTTAGAATGTAGGTACTAGGGATGCAACTTGATTCGAGCTAGTTCGATTTTGAGCATAATCAGAACCGAACCGACCAAAGTCGGTTCCATTATATTGGAACCAGAACCAAACCGACCAAAGTCGGTTCTATTATATTGGAATCAGAATTGAACCGAATTGGTTTAGAATCGAACCAACCCAAACCAACCTTAATTCGGTTTGGTTTAGTTCAGTTAGATTCCATGGGTTGCCAAAAAAAATTCATCAATTAATTAAGAAAAAAAAATGCTTAATACATTTTTGAATGCGAACATTCAAAATTTGAATTGACTTGGGCAAGCCATCCAACCAAACATCCGATAGGCATGTGGCATACTCAATCGACTTATATTTTTTTCAATTTTCACAACCTTTCTAAGTTGAGCGCCCCTAGTGAACTGTACACAACCAAATACGGAAACCCACTATGACAACACATGGAAGTGCGAACATGTACATGAAGAGAACGATAAAATGGAGAGAGAAAGAGAGAGAGACAGTCGTACCTCAGCCTTGCAAAAAATAAGAGAGAGAGATGAACCGTCAACTATCAGAGTTGAGAGACAGCTCACAGCTGCACGTCTGCACAGTCGCACACAATTGTAAGAGACGAGAGCGAGAGAGAGAGAGAGGGGAGGGAGGGATGACTGTCGGCCGTCGGAGTTGAGCTCACAGCCGCACGTTAGTTGCAAGAGACAAGAGAAAGAAAGTATAGGGAAAAAACGAAAGAGTTCTTTAGGGTTTTGTAAAAACTAAAAACTAAAAATCTAATATAAAATTTAATATTTTATTTTAAATTAACATTAGTTCGATTTTTTATTTGGTTCGATTATTTATAAAATTTGAATCGAGAACTGAACCATTACCAATCTAAATCGAACCGTTATCAATTTAAACCTAATCAAATTAACCCAAAATACATGATTTGATTTGGTTCTCAGTTTGAATCGAATTAAGTTGCACCCCTAGTAGGTACAAACTAAGTATCAAGAAAACTGGCTCACGTGCCCTTGCACGTGACTACCAGCAAGGCAATCGACTTTATGCACATGGACGAATCTAAAGCACTAGAAAACGAACCTGATTTTATAAAGTGGTCAGCGACCCACATGTTCCCACACGTGTAAAGAAAAAAAAAAGAAAAAAAGGAAAAAAAAAAAAAGATATTGACCCTGTTTAACTGTTTTGCGGTAACATGGGCCTTTGTGGACCCGACCTGCTATCTACCGTCCGATAGAGAAGGAGACATATCTTTTCAGACACAGTACTGAGTATTTGAGTGGGGCCCACCACCACTCCTTTCTTTTCTCTTTAGAAAAGTGGTCTTGTCGTTGGACACCGACACTTAACAACTTCCTTGTTTTTTTATTTCTTCAGGAAATCAAAGTTGGGTCCAAACACAATGAAATTATTTCCTTTTTATTTATTTATTCTTCTTATTATTCCTTTTTTATTTTCTTTTTTATCAAAATTTATAACATCATGGATACGTCACCCATGAGTCATCAATTCTTTGGATAGAGTATATGGGATAGAAGAATCCTGGTTTACTTTATCCTTGGTTGGGATATATTTATTCTTTGATTTCAAATACCTCGAAATGAGAATCATGTTTTCTTAGTGGGTGAAATGATTGTACTTTCAGGGTTGTATATTATTTTAAAATGGGCAAGAAAATTATTTTCCCTAATTACCCATTTTCCATATTATGTATTTTCCCTTCAAAAGTGATTTTCCACCTTGGATGGAAAGGTGCTTTGTGCCTTCTAAGAAAATGATTTTCTCACCCCCCGAACTTTATTCTCTCCCTCTTAACCCCACCTCAAAAATCAATTCACTTTTTAACATTTTCCTAAGTGCAATCAAATGGCAGAACTCATTTTCTTGATGATTTCATTTTCTCTTGAAAGTGAAGCCTCCATAATCAAAGAGACTCTTAATAAGATGATCATGAAAGAATTTTGTTTCTCCATTTAATTAAAAATATAAAATAATGAATTTCATCCATTTAAGATTATAAAATTTCCTCTGACTATCTCGATTAACTTCCTTTGTCTTTTTTTTTTTTTTTTTTTTAGAACATTTAACTTGCACATTCCTTTTAATTAAAGTTTCTATAAACTTAATATCATCATACAAGATCAAACTACTTCAATCAACTTTTCTTTAATTTATATTTACTGGGTTACTCGTACATTTTTATTAATGCATCTATTCCTAATTGTATTGTTCTTTATTTACCACTCACCAAGCTCAACATCCTTATATCTATATTAAGCTCAATCCCTAAACATTTTATTTCTTGATTGGACAACATTAAGCTATACAAAGATCAGCACATCTTATTATCATTTTGTAAAGAAAAGAAATTTTATTGAACTTGATAAGATGCTTTGATCACATAGCATTATGGATAACCTTTTTTTTACCCTAATTTTATGAGACCATATTCCCCAATCTCTCCATCCTTACATATAATGATCCGAGATAGCTAAAATGGTCATTTTGAGGGCCATCACCTTTTACTAAAGTTGTAATCGAGAGTTGATCCCTAATGCACAAACACTTGATTTTTTTTTTTTTTTTTTTTTCTTTTCTTTTTTCATATCCACCAAATTATAGTTCTCTAAAAATTCACCGTATGTGTTCTTCTAAGTCAATAAAAATTCTTGTAGACATACTCTTTTCGTAAACCTTTCCATCATTTGTGTTCATCATATTTGGGGAGCATGTTCGCTCACTCTTTCAATATTAGATTTCCATAAGGATGCAAGTTCCCAGCATGCTCCATGTAGATAGCATCTACCTTCGATCCTTTGGAGCCTATAGACACGAAACAAGGAAGAAGAAGAAGAAGAACAACAACAACAACACTCTCCCACAATGGAGAGAAAATTACCTGGTTGACAGAGTTAGTCATTGAGTTCATCTAATGCGTGTTGGGAAATTTTAAACCACCCCTCCCCCCTGTCCCATTTTGAAGCACGACATGTCGCATTCTTTTATTATTTCACATCCCTACTTTTTCATTAATATTTGGAATACATCCTTAGAAACCCCCCCCCCCCCCCCCCCTTTTTGCATGCCATTTGTATTTGAATATGCTCAATTAAGTTATCACAATTAATAAATCACTTAATTATAGGGCTGCAACTCGCATGGGCAAGATGGGGATTAACCCGCGCCCAACCCTAACTTGATAAACACCAACCCAAACTCAACCCAAGCCAGGTTGGTCGGGTTAATTCATTCTTCATTAATACTAGGTAATTTAGTATTGATAATGGTTTGTATAAAAATAATTGGCATGTAAAAGAACTTAAAATTTACAATTATTAGTCTTAAAAATGTGTTTCGAAATATTATATACATAAAATTATAAGAAAATTTAAAAAAGAATAAGAAGATTAACAAAATAATCATTTTTATTATTAATAGCAATTTTCAATAAAAGAAAAATATTTAAAATTTTAATATAATCATTGTATGACATTATTGAATGGACATTTAGCATAAAAATCACATAGGTTTATGGCAATGTCAAAAAAGGGCCACTTTTTTTTAATACTCAAAATAGGGCTATTTGCTATAGTAACTCATTTTTCAACATAAATACCCTCATCTATAATTTCTCTAATAAATCCTAGAAAAATATTGTAACTTTCTTCCTCTTAACATTTTATACCATCAAAATAGAAAGAGAGAGAGAGATACATTCTCTACCAAATAGGCTCTAGATTTGAGGAATCATAGTGAATCTTGTAGATCTACATACTCTCGTATGTGATTCTCAATCTATCGAAGATTTTCCCCTAAGACAATCAATTTCTCTTCTATTTCTATCATTTTTTTTAAATCATTTATAGATTCTTATAATCTTGATATATTTCTCGTTCAGACTTACATAAATAGAAAATAGTAACAACTTTTTTTTCACGAAAATTTTAAGGTCTTATTCATAAAATCTAACTAGTGTCGAACCTCGAGGTTGGAATTTATTATAACGTCAAGCCTCAACGGTACCTATATTCGAGGTTCGATGTTGTTGACATTTTTCACTTATATAAACTTTTGTTAGACAAATTCGTCAAGGTTCGACAATAGGTATCGTTGAGCCTCGGCGCTATAATACATTCCAGTGTGGAGGTTCGACACTAAGTAAATTTTATAAATAAAATTGTAAAATTTCGTGAAATCAAATTTTTTTTTTACTATCATTTTTCATTTTTATAACTATAGATGAGAAATATATCAAGATTATAAGAATATATAAATGATTCACAAAAATAAATGAAATAAATGAGAGCTACAAGGTTCACTATTGTTCCTCAAATCTACAATTTCTTGATGAACTCCAATGGCTTTTTGGTAGAGAGAACATATATCTCTCTATTTTGATGGCATAAAATATTGAGAGGGAGGAAGTTATAATTTAGAAGATTATTTTTAAAGTATTGTTAGAGAAATTGTAGGTGAGGGTATTTTATGTCCCAAAAAACATGAGTTACTCTAGCAAATAGCCCTATTTTGAGTATTAAAAAAAAAAAAAAACGTTTTACTGTAACAAAGAGCCCTATTTTGAGTATTAAAGAAAAAAAAAGTGGCCCTTTTTTGTCATTGACATAAACCTATGGAATTTTTATGCTAAATGTCCTTATGGAATTACACTTACAGAAAAGCAAAACAAATATTTATTTAATGAAAATAATCACACAATATTTTTGATATATGGATAAATAAAAGTATAAATTATAAGCATATTAAGTTAGAGCAAATCGAGCTGACCAATACCCATGCCCGAACCCAATCCAATATGAGTCGATTTTTTGTTGCCCGAACCCAAGTTAACTATGCCCAAACCTGACTCAAGTTCGGGTTCAACCTAGCAATTCGGGTTTGGCCCACCCAAGTTGCAGCCTTACTTTAATATTATTTTCTCTCTTTTCTCTTTCTCTTTCTCTTAGGATTAATCTCAGTGTCATATCGAATAGGGACAAGATTTTTACGGGCTATTGCTGGTAAGATATATAATGTGAAAGAATATTACTGGAATTTTTATTAGAATTCGTGTGATTTTAGGAGGAATGAGACTGTCAAAATTGTGCAACCCAATAATTAGTTGTAGGGCATGCAGTTCCAACATCCCAAAGAGAAGGGAAGTGAAGAGCAACCATTAGAGAGGCCCCATGGAAGCTCTCAAGTAGAAGGATTGCAATGATGGCTGACCTCCACATGGTACAATCAAATTGATAATATGACATCTAGTAACCTTTGTTTCATAATTCTCTTCCCTAATTTTATATTGTACTTCAAAACTTTTCTCTACTTTTTTTCTTTTTTTCATTTTTTTAGATAGCGGATCAGACTTGTATTTGAGCTTTGCCCAGTCCATAGACTATAATTTGTCCAAGGATTAGTCCCGGGGCACATGCAACGTCCACACATCACATGCACCAGGTAAGGAAGGGTGCACCTTGTGGGTGGCCCTTGAGGAATTAATGCTCATTTTGAGTATCGAACTCATGACTGACGGGCATTTGCTGCTTATCAGTCGTCAAAAATTGCCATTGATCAGCCAACCCCTCAGGGTTCTTTATTATCTCCCTATTTTCAAACTACCCCTCTAACTTTTTGTTTTTTCTCTTTTAACACCTTTTTGACAGTACCATTTTCTCTTTTATTCACTATTCATCATACATTTTCTTAATTACTATTTAAAATATCATAAAATAACTTAATTGCCAAGACAATCTAATATCTCACATCCATTTCTCTGTTTCTTTTTAAATTCCATATAGTCCAAGGCATTGCATGCTTCTCATCTTTATTAGAATTATATTTTTCATTTCTAATCATATATTTCATGTATTTTCTTGTACCCAAGCATGGTTTTAAAACTCAGTTTTGTGTCTCGTTTCATCCATGCTTGATATCGAGTCATCTCAAACGAGTTTTTCGATACGTTTGAGAAGTCTCGTCTAAAATTTTCAAAAATGAACTTGAGGTATTAAATCTCGTTCTAAAAATTGACTTGTGCGTTCATCTCGCTCATGCCTGATACCGAGACGACTCAGACGATATGTCTCGATCTCAGATGAGTTTTGAAACCATACACCCAAGTGTGTAGTGTAATATTCATTAATAACTATTAGAAATAATAATTATCATATAGGTTGGGTATCGACTGATATTAACTTGAATTTACCTTTATGCCCTTTTTTAAATTCATGCAAATGAACTGATTTTTTTCTCAAAAAGATCCTCATTTAATTGATTTTACCTTTATACCCTTATTTTCAAACTGAAAAAAAACCCTAAACATAGTTCTAGCTTTTTCATAATTTTATAAAAGAAACATGGTATTTTATTTGCCATGTTTCAAAATCAAATTAAATACTAAAACAGGTATATGGCTCCTCAAATAAATATTTTTAAAACATGGTTGGACTAATTAATAATTTAAAAATATGACCTTTTGATACTTTCCCCATGAAATAATGTCCTATATCTAAAAACGTTGTTCTCACATTTTCCAAATATTATTTAAAAAAATAAAAAACATGATCTTTCATTTGCTTCTTATTTGTGATTTTATAAAATTACAACCATGATCATTGGGCAGATACCCGTTTTTGTAAAAATAAATAAATATTATAATGGGTATAATTCTCTTTTGATAAATATTTTAAAGGATAATTTACCATTTTGTGACCTGAATTTGACCAAATTACGATTCCAGCTCACTGGTCATTTTAATTCCAAAACATGAACGTACAAAATCACAGGTTTTTCAAAAGACGAGATTGCCGGTTGTTGTTCCCCGTCCCCTCCCCCTCCCCCCACCCAAAAAATAAAAATAGTGATGAGTCCAACTTTAAAGCGGGCAGTCCGCTTCAAAATTTGAAGGAACAGTACTCCTCATTACAATACACGTGGCATTATGGATTTATTTCACACCCTTACGTTTCCCCCAAAATTTGAAAGACCTCCTTGAAAATGCCATGTGAAATCCAATGTAGAGAGTTCCTTCAAAATTTTGAAGCGGGCTGCCCGCTTCAAAGCTTTTTCTAAAGTGACAATCTCGCTAAAAGTAGCAAAATCAGCGAGATAGTCACTTGATACCTACAAGATTGTCACTTTAAACCGACAAAAATGTCACTGTAAAACCTTTGATATTGTTATCTTCACGTTTCAATAATTAAAACGAACAGCGAGCCGGAGTTGGAATTTTGTTAAAAGTTGGTCAAGTTTTCATAAATATCTCTATTTTAAAAATATGACTGGGACAGTAATTTTAAAAACATGAATTAATAAGGAGAACACTTGATGAATGTCTTGCACTTGAGGACCTTCTTGACCACTCTCATCACCCATATTCTAAATCAACTATCTAATCTCAACCCTAATTATCCAATTTTCTTTTATCAAACACATGGGATCCATTCATTCATTAAAGAGAGGAATCTTGAGATTTTTTTTTTTTTGGTACTAAAGTTAATGATGTTACATAAAACATAATTTAAAAGGTTGACTTGGTTGAATACTAATTCACAATTGTGATGGTAGGTGAGGTGATCCTTCAATAAAGATTTTTTTTTTTTTTTTAACAAGAGAAATGAATAATTTGGAAATCCTTATTGATGATAATATGGTGTATTTTAGAGTTGTTTCGTTGTACGTAGATCTTGACAGTCTTGATTTTGCATTTCTATATTGGTGTGTAACTTCAATTAGAACTATATTAAGGGATTGGGTTCAAACTGGATTTGTACCAATTAAATTCGCAATGATCCAACAAGAAATTTATTAGAACGGATTGGATCTTGGGTCGGGACCTATAGAAACCATATCCTTGATCTAGACATGTCCTTATCAAATTAGAGACGATTGGATTTTGAGTCTAATTTGGTTCATTATAGTTATTAACTCCAAATGGGGGATAAACTAAGAGAAAGTCGACTAAGATGGTTCAAACCTTTTTAATAAAGGTCGATTATCACAAAAGTTTAAAATAAAAATAAAAAAATCAAGTTTGAGATCCTAAAAATATTGGAGGATGGTCTAAAAGAAGTTAGATGAAAATTGTCGACAACAATTTTGTGATCAACCTCGAGATGTGTAAAATAAGATGACAAATAATTTTATTGATTTTTGATGTAGAAAGATGATGTAGATCTCAATACACTTGTGCAATGGAGTGATCTCATTTGATTAACATTCGAATACATGAAAAAAGTGGCATGTAGCTTTCTTCTTTCAGGGGCTTTGCGGTTGATTGACTGAAAGGGAAATTCTAACTTGTAGAGAAGGGCATCTAATCTTGATCATATCTAGACAGTTTGTAGAAGCTTTGTGTAAATTTTCTTCTCAACGTACTTTGTGTTTGATTGGCTGAGAAGGATATTTTTACTTGTAGAAAACATAAAGCTATGCTTGATTTTTTATTCTTGAGAAGGTATTTTAGGCTCAATCTTTTCTAAAGCTAGATTTCAAGTTTTTGTGAAGAATCTTGCTTTTTATGTGGTAGAGGGTTTGAGAGTTTTTTCTTCTTTATAAAAAGAATTTTTGTCTTCTAAGATCCTCTTCAAATGTCCTAAGCTTTCATATTTGTTTGAATTGTATTTCTAATTGAGTCGTGTTGGAGTGACCTCAAGTTGGAACCTCATATCGCACTTCTTATCGTGAAAGTGGATAGGAACCATAGATGCTTTTTCACATCAAGAAGTGCGATATGAGGTTCCAGCCTGTTGTCACTTCATCATTATTCATTCTAATTATGTTCCTGACTTAATGGATTTTAATTAATTGGTCTAAAGTTAAATTGGTCCAATTTTAATTTTAATGATTTTATGGACTTTTGATAGATCTAACTCATTTATTTTGAGTTAAGTTCTTTGGTTATCGAGCTAAAATATTTATATGGACTTTGGGCTTGATTATGGGCTAACCATCTTATTGGTTGTCTAGGCCCCATCCCTACACTGATTTGTTCGAATATGTAAGCCCAATACCTGCTATGGATTGTCTGGATCACGGACTTTATCTACGAAAATCTAAACCCAAGTTTTAGGAGGCCTCTTCCTAATTAAGAATATGTACGGAATAATTCCCTAATAAATATAATTTTTAAACTCATCCGAGACCGAGACGTATCACCCGAGGTAACTCGGTATCAGAGCTGAACGAGACCAACTCACAAAGTCATTTTTTGACCGAATTTTACGTCTCACAGTGTAATTTTTTGAGTTATCTCACAAGACGTCTCAAACGTATCGAAAAACTCGTCCGAGACGACTTGGTATCAGAGTTGAATGAGACGAGACGCGATACCAAGTTTAAAAACCATGCTAATAAATAATAAAAATCATTTAAGTCCTACTTAATAAAAAAATATTAACCTCTTAAAAATCCTTTTAAGCAAAATACCTAAAACACCCCTTTAACACCTTTAAAAAGTGGATTGACAAAAAATATACAGAGTCAAATAAAAAAATTGACCAAATTCTTTTAAGAAAAATGTCCTTTTAACAACTTCAGAAAGTGGTTCGATCTAAAATTATATGGAGTCAAATATAAAGCTTGACCAATTTATTTGGTCATTAATATTTTTGTGAAAAATAAAAAATAAATATTTTTATTTATTAAAAGTTATTCATAAATTCAATATAATTTTGTTTGACTCGTTTAAGTCGACTTGCTAATTTTTTGAGTTGAAACAATTCAATGATCATTCAAGTCGAGTTTTAAAATTTTGTTTTAATTATCAAAAATTATTTATATATTTTAATAAACCAAACATACATAAATCAAATCAGTTTGATGGTAATGATGATTATACTCATCTCCATCATCATCTTTGTTGTAATCATCATCATCTATGTGAGTTAAAGATTATTAGTTTTTGGAATATAAAACAATGAATTTTTTTTTTTTTTCATTTATATATCGTTTTTCATCATTCTGTAAGAGATGATCATAATCAAAGGGCATGCCATTAATTTTAAAACATAGGAGTTAGGGGCGGAACTATGATTTTGCCCATGTGGGGGCAACCAAGCGTAGAAAAAAATTTGTTGTTGTTGTTGCCTCATAGTGTGTTTCCGAAGCTGATGACATACCCTTGACCTCGATCTCGAGGGAAATAGAAAATAACTTACATGCCCATGCCCCCCATCATCAACTTGTAGTCAAAAGCCCTTATTCAAACAGAGAAGAATTTTGTTTGATCTTCAATGGAGCCAATGTCCATCCTATTAAAGTTGATGAGTTAACATTCCAAACCATTTTGTCATGAGAATCATTTAGAAATAATGTGCGATAAATAATGAATTATGTCGACTGTGTTGTCTACAAATTGTTGAATAATCCGATAAGCAAACATCGGTCTAGTCAAAATTTACTGTTCCTATCATTCTCAAGCAAGGCAGTCGAATTCTGAGGATACGTCAAGTCGCCATTACCCAAGTATCGAGCACAAGAACTCCAAAGGAAAGACTTGTTAGTGGGAAGAATCCAGAATAACTTCAGCATCCCGACGCTATGCTAATTAGATCTTGACCCATTCCACATGAATTTAGCAAATAAGCCACCTTTTTTGTTCTTTGAGATTCTTCATGGCAAGAAGAACGTAGAAGACCAAACAATTTGAAAGCCATAAAGAACAGCTCTAATCGATCAACGTAAGAGGGGAACTTCGATTTCCATTTAGACAATTTTGAAAGAATCCTATTGATAAATAGTTGGCATAGTAGCTTTGTTAATTTGGAGGACATGGGCTAACCCAACCACTTTGAAGTTTAAAGAATTGATAACGGCATCTTTATCACACCGTTCTCAGAAAAATGTTGCTCATTTACACTAATAACTATAGAAGATATCAATATATTTATTTATTGTTCGGGGAAGACGAGAACATCTCAAGATAGCAAGTATTATTTATATTCTCTCTTTATTGGAACACAACGCGATAGTGGTCTTTTAAATCAAAACCCTGCAACACGATCTATTACATAGCGTACCCTTACTCTAATCTTCGAAACTGTGTGTTCAAATGAAGGTGTTAGAGCCAAAACTGCGTTAACTACTAAACGCATCAGCATGCAAAGGATCAACACGAAACCCAATTCAAGATTAGCCTTTATGGTTTGAAACGAAGATGAAAATAAAGAGAGGACGTCGTAGGCATCAATCAACATGATTGAGAATAGTGTAAGAGAGATGGCAAGAAAGAGGCAAATCAAGATAAGAAAGATAACTAGTAAAAGTACACAAGAGATGAATGAGCCATGGATGAAAGCAAGGAGGAGAAGATCTAAGTTGGGTACCATGAAGATGGATGTGAAGAAAGGTTGGAGTAAATAAGGATTAAGGAACTAAATGGAGAAATGATAGTTATAAGTGGGAGAGAGAGAGAGAGAGAGAGAGAGAGAGAGAGAGAGGAGTGACTTGCACTCATTCCATTTCCAAAGTACCTAATGAACCTTATGAACCTCTATGGGTTTTACACTTGAACTACAAAAATGGAGGGGATTGAAGCAGCCAAGAAAACATGCTTGGTTAGAGAAAAAACATATATTGCCACACCAACTTTTACAACACAATAAGGATACAGCCACACCAAAGAAAAAAAAAGATAAGGAGGAAGAAGGGAGCAGCTTCCATGGCAATCTAATAGCAACCAACCTTCTTCCTTGATCTCTTTCACTTTCATAGCCAGTTTGTTAATACCCCAAAGAGATAAAAGCTTAATTTTCTCACTATTAACACCATGTGCTTTTGGCGTATTTATCGAGTTCGTATCATTTAGTATTAGAGTTGCACCACACATCTTAAGTCCAAACCTCATAAACAACTTGAGAAAAGAACTGGGTTGCAAGCCAGCACCCCCCCCCCCCCCCCCCCCCTAAAAAAAAAAGGGATACCAGAGTGAAAGCCGCCATAAAATGAGCACTTATCTTACAAAGTTCCTTTAGAGAAGAAGAATTTATTAAAAATGGAATGGTGATACATACCCTACACACCATATTTAATTTCATTGCTTGGTATGCGTTATGAAAAGTTGGTGTGGCAATATAAGGTCTGTGATAAATTATTAGTTTTTGGGGTTTAATCAAATCATCTCCTTCTCATTATTCTTATTCTTCATTTTGCAATGAAATGTTGATAATCTTCATAGCTTTTCCTTCTATACAAGTAAAGAGAAGGATATTATTATCCTGGAATGACTTGGAAGAACAAAAAGTAGCCAATGATTGGGTCCACAAGATGATCTCGGAAAAAATGGTGCACCATTGTTCACTAAGTTATTGACATCATCTCATGATGGATCTGTAAATCATTGGCCCAAGTTACGCGCCTGTTGGATTAAGTTTCGAATTGGGTTCTTAAGATGCTTTTGGAGTGAACTCTAATGAAAATGTCAGAAAATCATATTTCAACTCCCATTTTAGGGTGCATTCATCCAGGCCCTTAGAAATTTTCCAACTCTTAATCACATATTCAGATGAACACATGTACCATCTTGATATTCTAGCCTTTAAATCAAATCAAAACCAGAATCTTAAAATAAAATAAAATAAATGACATACCTTGTAACTGAATCTGAGATTAGAGTTAAATCGTCTAAAAAGTGGCGCACGTGTGGGGGGGACGACTTGTCTCTCTTCCAAACACTATGAGGGGGGGCTAACAGAACAGGGTAAAGAATTACATTAATGATTTGTAGGCCATTTCTATAATACATGGTCCCCAACACTGACGAAGTGGTGACACATTAAATGTATGTTCTAAGGCCTCATATGCGATAGAAAGAAATGAAGTAGTAATAAATAACTCTTTCAAAAACATTAATGCAATTAGATAGTGAAAATTCTAGTAATTATAAGAGTCTATTTGAAAAATGTAATGCCGAGAGATGTTGAACAACAAAAATACGACTATTTTTTTTCTTGGATCAAGAGATTACCATACATTCTACCAAATCATGGCAGTCTTAATTGAAGCATCTGCATTGTGGATGATGATTCTCACCTTGACTGGTATCCCTCTTCACATGTTCGCGAAAAGCAACCATGGAACAACAACTAACTCAAATAACTGTACAAAGATAATCTTTATAGCCATGAAAATAAAGAGAATGACAAAAATAAAAGAATCTGATTAGGGGGGAAACTTCACATCCACAAACATTCTCGACTTCATGGCAAACAGAATGTGCTGAAATCCGCAGGCAGCAGTCTTAGTGGAGGTGAGAAGATAGGGGAAGAACCTTATATCTCTGATCAGTTTTTCCTACATCACCGAAGATTTTAACATGAAGGTTCATTAAAAGCCAAAAAAAAAGTTTAATAACTAAACCTGACAGAGCGTAAACATCAGAACAAAACCAAGTAAGAAAATCCAATGGGCAATTTGATCAGGATATCGTCTTAATTTTCACAAAGATTTTTTTTATTTTTGAGTTGCGATTCGGAATGGTGTCCCATTCCTCTAGAAAAATACGGTGTCTACATGGCACATGTTTATTGGAAAATAGACACATTGGGCTGCGTGTCATATAGAGCAACGGCTTGGTTAGGAGCCCAATATGTCTCAAACTCCTAACAAAACACGCCACATTGACACCTTTTCTATGTTATAGGAATGGGACACCATTTTGGATCCTGACTTATTTTTTTAATATCAGATTCTAATTGGTTAAGAACGTAGTTCACCCATTTAAACAGAAATGGCGGGTGAAATGAAATGAAGTACACGTTGATGGGACTTACTTTTCATTCGTCAAGATGGCCCCTATCAAACAGTAAGATTTTTTATGCAAGTGGTGAAACAACATCAAGATTATTCTTCGTCAACCATCTACGAGGATAGAATGGACAGGAGGCTTCCAGATAAAGATGCCAAACCATGATTCTCGAGCAGTCCGTTAAGCCTTCCATTTGGGTTTCATCCTCGACAACTTGTTCAATAAATGTACTCACCTATAAATGTCAACCCAACATGTAAGGGCAAAGCTCACTTGTGTGTGTGTGTGTGTGTGTGTGTGAGAGAGAGAGAGAGAGAGAGAGATTACTTGGAAGCCTTCCTTGACGGTATCAAGCAGCCTAATAGGTTCCAGAGTGGGCCGATGCCATCTCTTAGGATCCCAAAGTATGGTACTATTGAATGCAAACCCAGACATGTCAGCATGGAATCTCCGCATTCTACTAGTCCTGTCATTTGCGTGCCATCCATTAACTTGGGTGCCATTACAAACAGGACCCTCTAGTATTGCCTTGTTCTTGCTCTCTATTAATGTGGCAACTGGCCATGTACCGAAGCGCCTGCAACTCAAAAAATAAAATAGGTGGTCATGGCAAATACATAACATGAAACCACACAATAACAGCTTGACTTCACATAAAAATAGAATCTTCTCTCATATTATTGGCATGGAAGACCTTCAGAGCTAGAACACTGAATCAGACTGTATTTTTCCCCAAGAGAAAAACTGTCAATGAAGGGCAATTTTCATAAGAATTAAAACTGCGACTGATGAACTAGTTTGAAGGACCCTGTCACTTGTCTATGTATATAGATTATAGAGTGCTATGACGAGGCCCCATGACTAGCATATAAATAGTAGGTCATTTGCCAATCCCTAATTTTGGGATATAATGTCCAATATAAGGGTGGTGATGAATCAACTTTTGTTTCCAAACAGGCAGAGAAGCGCATGCAATGCCGTGTGGCCCACTTTTTCATGGATATACATAACAAAATTAAGCTCATTGGTGATTCTAGTTGTTAGTTTCAGTCGATTTTGGCTTATAGGCATAGAACCAACAACTTCAGGCAGTTCTCAACATGTGACCAATACGGCAAACTTTCAGAAATTGAATTGAGCTTCTTACCGGTCTAAGTACCCATGTCGGTCATTTATCGAAGTCCAACCTTTTTCCTTGTTTGCAAGATATAAATTGACATTTAACATAGTTTATGAATTCAAACTCTCCCACTTGAAATTGTCTATGTTTCAATTTAACATTGCACATAAGTATTACCTTGTCCATAGGGCATACGATGCAAAATTACATATCACAACATAAACCATAACATTTTCCATTATTATCCTTGTTATTACATAAAAAGGAATTACATTGTTTTGCATTTTTTTATGGTTATGTTTTGCATTATTTAAATTATATAGCTGAGGGCATTCCCCATGACGGTGTTGGAGTCTAACACCTTTATCCAAATAAATGCAAAACCCTGTTGTTTCAGAGGAGGCATAAAATTGCTCTATCTGGTTATATTTTCCTATAAGATGCAAAATTGTTCTAAATATAAAAAAAATACATTATTTGAAAACTAGGGAGAAAATATTAGTGGAGTAATCATGCGAACCATAGGAAAGAATATATCAGAGTTTGATAGTCAAAAACAGGACGTATCTCCACCCAATGAAGTTAGAACAACATTTTTTTTGCTTGAAAGGTAAGTTAGAATTAAAATAATCCAATAAAAACCAGATTAGTTGACTGACCAAATTTGTAGTTGGGCTCGGGAACCAAATCAACACCCTTTCCTTCAAAGTGTATGCTAAGTCTTTTGCCCGATTACAAAAGGAAACATCAAAACCTTAGGCCGGTCATACTCGGGCCTAGAAGCTGGGCCAGGCCCATTTACATAGACATGTACAAGACTCATATGGACACATATATACATGGCTTAGTGTTACATGACTGCCCCCGAGGTTAGTTGACTGACCATATTTGTATACACTAGAAAACGAGCTATTTAGAGATTACCTTAAAAAATACTTACAATTCCGACATAGGTAAAAAGAAGAGGAATATAAAACAACCACGAGTAAATCTAACTCTACGTACTTACTTTCATCAAACTGAGCACATGTGTGAAATGGAGGTTAATTCATGAAACAAATGATGTAGGATGAACATGGGGTCCTCTGTTTCTATTAAAAACAGCTCAAAGCACCAAAATAAATAGAACAAATCGTTGCAGATATGAAGTAAATCTCAGAATGAAGAAAAGAAAGTACCTGATCTCCCTCATTTGCTCAAAAAGGTCAACAGAATACATATTATTGTCATCTGCGAAGTATACAATTCCGTCAAGATGATGCGTTTCAATGTGAGATAACGCAACATTTCTTTGGTGAACACCTCTATTTTTTATGCTCGTTAGATTCTTATCACAAACAAGATGTCTGTACATAACTCCTGTCTTCCTCAAGATGTCAGCCGTTTCAGCAGATTGTGAGGACATCTCCACAACTATCCAAAGTAGAGGAGGTGGCACAAGTCTTAATGTCTGAGCCAAACGATTCAGATAATACGCTTGAAATGGTCGAGCATATGTTGGGGTCACAATTATCAAAAGCTTCCGATACACGAGCTCCGAATCTTGAATGGGTGATGGGGCAATTGTGATATTTTCGGAAACTTCATTCATTCGTTCGTGCTTCTCTGTCTCTAAGCTAACATTGGCTTTTAACACACCATTCTCGAATGATAGGGAGTCATTTCTGGGGGTAAGATCATGTTGGAATGCATTTCCAGCTGACGGGATAGCCACGAAAGAGAAGGCTTGGTGCTTGGACATGAGATTTACGGAAAAATTCATCGTGAGGAAAGGGGTCAAACCAATGAAAACTCCAATCATAAAACAAATGAAGAATCGGACAAAAGCCCTCCTCCAAACGGGTCTGTTTGATTTAGATCTATCGAGGGGTCGAGATAATCTCAATGAGAAAATACCGAGAACAATTGTTTGAATTCTATATAAAACTGGATGAGAATCCATCGAACCAAACATTGAAGATAATAAACCTCCAGATTGTAATTGGTTTTGGGTATAAGATGACTTTGACAAGGGAGATGGGACCGAATGTGTCTCCCCATTTCTTAAAGCTCCGACTCGTGGAATTGGAGACAAGGTTCTTCTAATTGAAGTCATTTTGGATTGAACCCAAGTTTCAATTCCTTTCCAAAAGCTATCCAACAACACAATTACAATAAGGATACCCAAATCAGAAGGACAACTTCAATTCGAACGCCATTCGAACATTATAACAAAAGAAACCAGTTTCATCTAAAGCAAACCCACATTAGTGCATTCTAATTTAGAGAAAATTCTCAGCTCCTCCAACTAAAATACATCTTCAAATGAAACAAAAACAGTCTCAAAGCAACCCTTTCAAGAGATACCCACTTCAAATTGGCTGCCTTCGCAGATCAAAGAGAGAACATTAAAAATCCTAAATCAAAATCTTATCTTTACGAAGAAATCATCATACCCAACAATCCATTCCACTTTTTTAAAACAAAATACCCAAATCACTATTCAAAATGTCCTTTTGTTTCGATTTCTGTTCACCATAATATCCAAAAACAAAATCACTTCAGACCCAGATGGCAATTCTACCGATCTACTGAGATCCTGAGAACTCTTGCTGAAAAAAAAATTAAAATTAAAAATAAGCCCATTAACAAAAGATCTCAAACAGAACCAATCAAACCCAAAGTCGCACCCCAAAAAAGCAACCAATTGACGAGATCTCTCTAAAAAAGAAGAGATCTTTAGCTAAACTGACACAAATCTACAATTTTGATAGGTTGGGTAATCAGTTTACCTGTAAATGAGAGATGGGTACTCGATCTTTTCGACTAATAAGTGATGGTGAAGAAGAACCAGTAATCAATCGATCCTTTCTTGGTCTGTCTAGCATGAACTTCAGCGCTTCAGATCTGTTTGTAACGTTCTGTCCGATATTATGGGTCGCAAATGTTACAGAGATAAAAATTGTTTCGGAATCTCCATGAGAGTTGAGAATGGAGCAATGGAAGCGAGTGTTCGTGCTCAATCCTCCAATCACGGAGGGACCCAAAAGGGGAAAAAAAAACATTTTTATTTAATTTCCTTTTTTTTTCAAGTCAAAGAACAACTGTGATTATTATCCTTATTATTTGGGTAATTTTGACTGATGAAAAAGTCAACCCTTGACCAAAGTCGTCATTGTGAGAAACCTTAATGACCCTCATTATGTTAATTACTCTCTTGTCAGATCTTTTCTGTCGTTCACTAAATTTGACAAGTGTTATTATTTTTCATATTTTGTATTAAGAGTTAACCAGCAAGAATTGATATTGGCACCCCAACTTTTACTTGTTACATCTCAATTAAAAAAATACAAAATAAGGTGAATCTCCATTTCCTAACTTGAATATGACGAAATTCCGAGTTTATTGCACATGCTCATTTTTACTCCCAAACATGTGTTTTTGTTGAATTCGTCACTTTTATAATTTACGGACTGATGGGTTTTTCACTTTTAACATCAACGAATTCATTGATTATAAAAGTGACAAATTCATTGGAAAAGCATGTTTTGGGAATTAAAATGAACAATGTATCAAAATCAGAATTTTGACTTAAGTTGCGCATGTTTTGGGAAAATTTTTAATAAAATAAACAAATGATTAAGATTAAGTAAAAGTTGAGGTGCCAATAAAAACTCTCATTTTTCATTTTATTATTTAACTAGATGTCTATCTTTTGAGTTTAGGATTTTACATGAGCCTAATTATAATTGGGGGGTGGATGATGGGACATATGTGAAAACAATGGTTTTTCAAAATATGGCTTATAAGTTTTGGATTGAGTTGATTTTTTGTGAGGATCTTTATGATGAGAAGATCATCCTCAGAAGAAATCAGCTCAATCTGAAACTTCTAAGTCCATCAAAAGTGATTTACAAATTATTAGTAAAAACATCAACGATTCACGTTATAAATCATTTTTGATGAGATTAGAAGTTTTAGATTGGACTGATTTTTTTTTTCTTTTAAATGATCTTTTCATCATAAAAATCATTTTCACAAAAAATCAGCTCAATCTAAAACTTTTAACCCATATTTTGAAAAAAAAAAAAAAAAAGTTATATTATTAAATTGTTTTTACATATGTCCCATGATCCATCCCCTTATGTTTGTTACCAACTATTGAAATTATTTGGACCAGTGTTATAATGTTGATATTATAATTTGAGCCAAACCTTTGTAATGTTTGAAGAGTGTTTTAATCTTTATTTGGGGGTGTGATCAATAATTTAAGAAATTAAGGTAAAAATTGGAGTGCCGATAGTAATATTCTAAAATTTTAAAATTATATTTTAAGTAAACGAAAGGAAAATGCTGAAGTAACATTGAAATTGACATTGTTTCTGACATTGCCGACATAGATATGTTTATAAATTCATAGATGCTTTTCATCGAGATACAAGTGAGAAGCATCTATGGTTTTGTGCACACCAAATATCCCAAACTATGTCAATTTCAATGTTACTCCAACAAGACTCTTATAAAAAACGTCAAGTTCGATGATTCTAATTTCTAACTATTTAAATCAATTTAAAAAAAATATATAAAAAACGTCCAAGTTCAAAGATTCTAATTTCTAATCATTTAAATTAATTTAAAAGTTAGTGATTTAGACATACACCTTCACATTTTGACAAATATTAGAGATTCCCTTATATTTTTAAATTACTAATATACCCCTTGACCTCAGTCTACTCATCTCAATACCTTCATCTAAATACTTAATCTAAATACCTTCAGCTCAATACCTTAATTTTATTTGAAAATTAAAGATTTTTTTTTATATAGTTTAAATAATTTTTCTTTAATCTATAAAAGAAGGTCAAGGTCAAGGGACTTATCATCAATTTGAAAATATAGGGGTATCTCAAGTATTCACCAAAACTTTTAAACTATTGCTAAAAGGGTAATTTAGGTAGTGCATAAAATAATGCATGATTGAGCCCCAAAGAATCCCTATAATATGGCAATGGACTTTTTGTTACATATATTCTAAATAATGGTTTTTGCAATCTTTTTCCCTTTATTTTATTTTTTAAGTTTGAAGTTTCAAGGTGAGGGTAGGGATGAAGATTTAAAGAATTTTTAACTTTTTGAAAACTATCAATTTCTCATGTAGTTGGGATCTTTTTTTTAATATATTTTTAGGAAATCCCAACATAAGAATCGTTGATTCATTGAACATGGACCAAGGACTTGTTAAAAAAAGGGTAAGTCCAATCTTACCTAAAATGTTAGTTTTCACTATTGAATATTAATTTTAAATTTGAGAGTTCTTTGGTTATTCAGTAGCTATCCATTTTCAAAATCTGGGATCAAGTCTAAAAAGAACTTTTTTTTTTTTGAATTTTTTTTATCTGAGTTTTATCATGAAATATAGAAGGTTGTGGTGCTGGATTTGCCAATTTGGTAACCCATTTGAGTTCAATTGCCTGTAATAAGTTGTGAAATCTTACTAAGTTAGTAAGGAAAGTGTTTTTTTAAAAATAATAATAGGGGTTACAGTTTAATGAATTGAACATGTAATAACCCCTATTATTATTTTGGTTAGAGTTTAGAACACCTCGAACTCCTAACCAAGCTGTTTTCTATGTACGAAGGAATCTGATACGTTTAAACTCCAATAAAAATATGCCACAAAATACATTATGTTGTTTTAGGGACATGATACCATTCTAGATCACAAATTGAAAGAATTTTTTAGAGGCCTGTCTTCGCATGAGTTAGAGTATTTATAGAAGAAAAAAAATTAAACCAAATTTTCTGTGAGAACTTTAAAGAAAAAAAAAATTGGGGCCTTATTTCAATGTTGGGCCTTAGGCGATTGCCTAAGTGAGTTTATGCTGCAGCAGGCCCTGATTGGAGAAAGTTACAATGTTTTTGATCGTCATTAAAAATAAAAATAATATTTTCCAAAATCTAAAACATACCAAGTACATAAATGAAGCGCATAAAGACCCTTCCAAAGGATGAAGCTTACGATCCACGTGACAATTAATACCAAATGAATGGATAAACATATTGGTAATCTTTCTCATATTAGTTAAACCCGAAAGAAAAATTATTCTAACAAAATACTTGATTAAGAAATCAAAATGAGGAAAGAAGAAGAAAATCAAAACATTATGAAGCAAGTTATTGTGAAGCTATTTATTGATTGATCAATTTTTAGTAGCACAACTCTCCGTCTACTGTCCCTATTGAGTTTCTTACCGACGTTGGCAGTAAATGTTTGGAATTATAAGAGAGGTATTGCCCTCGATTATTCAGCATTCCTATGAATGTTGGTCTTTGAAGGTTTTCTTGTTCAGTCTAATCTTCCTTGGTGAAGGATTATTCATCTATTGTTTGTAGTGCAAGATACTCACCACTCTTTCATTGAGAATCTAAAAACCCATACTCAAGTCTAGTTATCTATTAAGTTAGAAGTCTTAATTACAACTTTTAAGCTCAAGAAGAAAGATCTCTTTATATGCGACTAGTACAAGACACAAAGCATACAATTTCTCTAGGCCCTTGTTTGGATTCAAAGTAGAAATAACTTTAGAAGAAATTTTTTTTTTTAAATATATATCTTTTAAAATATATATATATATATATATACTTTTTAAAAGTTAAACCAAATAATATTTTTAACTTTTAAAAGTAAAAAAAAAAACAAAGTTATTTTTTAAAGTGTATCAATCTTCACACACACACACACACACACACACAGGGAAGCGTTTGAAGGTCCTAAAGAGAGCCAAACATTTTTTTAATGTATGGGTTAGAAGTTTCAAAATGGGCTGATTTTTTGTAAGGATGATCTCTATGATGGAGAGACCATCCTCACGAAAAATCAGCCCATTCTGAAACTTGTAACCCCTATTTTGAATAATGTTTGGCACAACGTTTGGCTCTCTTTAGAGCCTCCGAGAACTTCCCATATATATATATAGCACTTGGCAAGTAGAAAGATGACAAATAAAATTTTGAAAAAATATAGATATGACGAAAATAAAGTATAACTAGTGCATTCAATGGTATACTTCTAAATGAACATAGTTCCCTTTTTCTCCCACAGGAAAACCTAAGAAATGTATTTACAAAGAGACCTTTATTGACTAGCATAGCAATAAACCAACTAAAAAGAATGATAAATTCCTTCGATTAACTGTTACTTCATCTAAAGGTAGTTCTGATAAAAACTTCACCACGAAAGTTTTCTCTCAAAAATAAGATAGCAAATGATGAACCATATTTTTAAAAAGATCTTGTGATCTTTCTTGGTTATCGATAATGTCATCTTAGATATTGTTGCATTTTGGACAATTCTTCTATTTGTAGTCACCATTTATGCTAACTACACCCACTTAAAACACATTGGGATAGGATAGACAGAGGTAAGTGGGTCCACTAAGCATAAACAGAGGGTGCAAATATAATAAACCACATATTTGTAAAATAACTCATTCATTCTCTTTATTATTCTAAGAAAGAAGACTACTAAAAGTATAAACTACTACCTCTCTTTCCCTTAAAATTCTAAATTACAAAAAACATGAATAAATGAAACAAAAAAAAAGAAAGGTTTTTAAATCTAATGGGGGCCTTAAATTGCTTATAATGTTGATATTAATGATGTTCTAAAGCATTTTAACATGTCATATTTGTTGTAGTGGGGGTATGTAAGGTATTTTAGTGTGTTTTACATACCATTTGAAAAAGGAAGAAGTTGATAAAAGTCGAGAATCATTAATTGAACTGATTTAATTACAAAATTTGGTCGAACCCAATCGAAAAATCAAGAAATGAGAATTTTGTCCTTTTGGCCTTTATTGGTATGCAAGGAAACAATGCAAAATCAATTTTTTTTTTTATTGTTTGGGTCTTGGCAAGAGTTTGGTTTCATCATTGCAAAATATTACCACGTTACGCAAAATGGGAGAATTTTTCGCATGATATTTTATTTTGAATTTTTTTTTTTTTTCAAAACAAAAAGAGTTCTATGTACTCTTTTCCTCTTTGTTCTCCTTCTGTTGTTCTCTAGACTTTCTTTATGTCCATTATTTTCGTTATTTCACATACTACCTTCTTCTTACTTCAAGAAATCTCCAAATCTTATAAGTTTTCTTCTTCTTATATTGTGTCTTTTGTAGCCATAGTGACAATGATTTATATATGATTCTGAAAATTTAAGGGAGTGGAGATGAAAAAATAAAATAGGCAAGAAGGGCTTCTATCTTAATAGATCCAAAACTTGTTGGTATGTAAAACACACATACACACAAAAGGTTGGGAGAGGGCCTTTTAACCTAAATCAATCCAAAATTTCTTTTTAATTTTCTTCTACATTGAATGAAAGAAGTGTAGATAAGCACCCCTAAAAAAATGTACTGTTGGTAAAACAAATTAGTACTTAGGACCTAAGAATTATGAGAAATAAATGGACGTTTTAAGAAAAAGAGAATAGTAAAATAATACTTTATTTTATTTTATATTATTAAAAAATAGCATCTATAACATAGGATTTAGGAGCTATGAGAGAGATAGAGACATTAGAAAGTGAAAGAATTAAGTAAAATAGTTTTCTTTATCTAAGACTTATAGATATTAGGGTGTATTTAGAAAAGGGAGTTAGTTGGAGTTAGAATTGGTGGAGTTGGTTAAAATTCCTAAAATTAATTCCAGTATTTGGTTGCTTATAGGAATTCAATTAAAGACTTACACACAACTCCAACTTTGGTGTTTGGACAACAAATTTGAAAATTGAGTTGATTATTATTTTATTTTATTTTTTTCAAAAAAAAAATCTAGATTTAAACCCATAACCTTAAAGTTACATTATAATATGTCAATTAATTAAGTTATGAGTCTAATCACATAATCATACTTAAAGAAGATTTCTCAGAAAAAAAAAAAAAAAAAAATCTTGCCAATTAAATGAAATAATGTTTATATTCAAATAAAATGGTCATATGCCAATAAAATGTCAAATTGTCCAAAAATAAATGAAATGTTCCTTATTCAAGTAAATAGTAAATCCCACTAATTAAATGCCAAATTATCCAAAAAATTGAAATAATATTCCTTATTCAAGTAAAATAATAAGATTATGAAAGAGATCTATGCATAACAATCTTCGATCATCATTCGTCCCAATTTAAGTGCTTCAAGAACCAAGTATATTTTAAGTTCATATTTGTCATGGCCATAACAACATGTGCAAAACTTTCTTCTTTTGAGATTAACTCTAACGCATCGATCTTTGTATCATCATCAAGAAAAATCATATTTTCATTCTTTTTTGTTGCAACATCCATCAAAGATGTCTTTGGGTCTTTATTACGTTCTTTGAACGCATTAGCAATATTTTTCATACATCCCATGCGATTAACAAATCTTCTTGTAAGAAAGAGATTCCATGTTTATTTTTTTTCCTGAGATATTGTTTGTGAAGTAGATTCTTTAATAGGGATGGATGACTGAGTCTCGACAGCAAGATTGTCTATATTTCAATCTTTTGCAAGATCCATTAGAGTAATCTATTCATCTAGCATTGGTCCTGTAGAAGCATTACCCCTTGTCACAATGTCATTACCTAAAATATCAACTTAGTCTTCGTTTTACCTTGTAATATTGGAAGTTGGTCATTTTCTATAACATAAATACATAATAATGTTATACTGCTTAAATATATAACTAAAGTTCTAAAAAACTAAAATTATAATATAATAGGGTGTTATACATTTACCAAATCTTCCCAAACTAATTTATCAAAGTAATCATCATCCTCACATGGCCCCAACCAAACCCACTCAGATTTTTCAGTTCTTTTACATCTCTGATACGTCATTTCCAAGTCTTAATCTTAATTTTAATATTTTTACTTATGATAACTATATCTAATTTTTCTTTCATAAGATTTTTAATTCGAGTGTAAGTAGGATCTTTCATTCCATTTTTTGTACTTATTCCACGCAACATATCATCTTTTAGGATCTCAAAGAGAATTTTATCAATTGCATCAATCCAGATGACATGATTTTTTTTTTGTGAATTAACATTTGTAGCATTACAACCTTCTATTTCCATACCCATAATTTAAGTTGATTTTGTCAAAATTAAAAAAAAATCTTTAAATGCATCTCACATAGACAATATCTTAAGTTAAAGGGTGATGACAATAACAAGATCACATCATACAATGAACTATATTACAACAAGATAATGTTAATAACCATTTATTTCATTTATGCATATCTCAAAAATAACAATCCATTTTAACAAATTTAGTCAAATAAAAGATAAGTGAATTTGTAAATAAAAAATAAAAATAAATCTTTTATGGATGACGACGGTCATATTCATTCCACATAAGTCCAGTTAACTGACTCATAAAACTTATCCATATCGTAGTTGGTTTAAGCGTTGATATCTCTTCTATTATTGTTAGATCATCATGTTCTTATTCATCGGGAATTTTCCATTCTTCACACAAGTCATTTGGATTTACCATCATTATATAATTGTAAATTACACAACAAGCAATTATCAATCTGAAAACACCCTCGATCCGCAGGGTATGCGGATCCGCTTTTGATTTTTGAGGTCTGTGAGTCGCCACCTAGTTATTACAGTCTAGAAACCAAATATTGACTCTACCAATAGATAAGATACTAATCTACATAGAAAATAAGTCATTGGATTAAGTTACGGGGTTGGAAGGTGTTAGGTACTAACCCTACCCGGCAAACACCGGTCTCTACTTTTTCCAAATAATACTACATTACAAAATAAACCTAAAAATAATATAAAAAAATTAAAACAATTACCTAGCTGATTACGACGGTTCCCTCAGTACTGGCAGAGAGTGTCCTTGTATAAGTTTCCTTGCTATTCCTCTATCATTGGATCTGTTTCTGATATCCAAGTTGAAGTATATTTCATCTAGATCTGGGTGTTTCTTGAATTTTTTAAGAGATTTCTAGGTGTTTTTGGAGGGTTTTTGTGGCGCTCCGCCAAGTGTTAATACAAATCCCCATATCAGATCTCGAGGTACTAGGTGGCACCTCGAAATTTCGGCATGGTCTCATTTGTTTATGTTAATATTCCAAGACGATCAACCTACACCTGATAAATGACATACAATCATGCATATATACATACAAAATATCCCAATAGCGGAAGCCTACATACATCTAATAACGTACGATAGATCAGAGTGTGAAAAGATAACAAAATACAGAATTATACAACTATTTTCTCACTCTAACAAAAGTCCTAACGCTCGACAAAAATAAATCATAATACTCCTAGACGAATCTAACACCATTAGGAGTTTAGCCCCAATACTGACCAAGTGACAGACTCTAGCTATCTATCTAACCCACCAGATGATTCTCACTCGTTTTCTATACCTGCCTCGCCAAGCTTCAGATCTGAAACTAAAAGAAGAAAGGGTGAGTAACAATGATTACCTAGTAAGGAAGAAAATAATTTCTGCCAATGACCTCTTCTAACATGAACAAATAAGCATTCTAAATCATTTTAAAATCTGTAAAATTTTACAAAAAAAAACTACGATTAACTAGTACATATAGCCAAGGATGAACAACTAAACATTTTAAAACTCACATTACATCGATCAGCAGTACTCACTATAATATTTATTTTTTTATACAAATCTAATTGATCAAATGGAAACATTAAACATGCATTTCATTTTATATATCAAAATAAAATAACAGATACATAATACACAATGGTGGAGTAGTGGAATTAGAAAGTTGGGATTCACGACTGGATCGCTCCAAGTCGGGACATGATGTTTCATAATAAAGTATTAGTTCCTGATTTTATGGTTGGTCGCTGTTTACCACACTTGCGGGATCATTTATCCACTTCAGGCTTGCCGTTTGACATGACCGTAAACAATGGGTCTCTTTTCGATGTGTCAGAACGTTCGACTACTATAGACTATTAGTGATCATTGATTAATCATCTTCATCTATGCTTATCAGGCATACATGTGATTCCCAAATATATAAACCATTCGTATACGACCACCTTTACATAACAAGTTCACTAGTAAAGATAGAGAGGAATAACCCAGCTTCTAGTTGTGACTCCACTCTCATACGCGTCTCATACCACGTATGAGTTTGGTGATCCCTACCGTACATCCCAAGATAGTATACCCTCCGGATGATATGACGTATTATCCTTCAAAGCATCACAACTCTTTAACAGCTCACAAAATGCTACATTATATATATATATTATATATATATATAATATATATATATATATATTGCTTTCACTTAAAACAAAAGAGAAATTAACAATACAAGGTTGAGAATGGATATTCAATTTCCTACCATGCAAGTGTGGCCACCCGGCCTAAAATAAATAACAGAACAGAAACGTAAACAGCGCATCGCGCTAACAAAAAGTAAATAAACATGCAACCAATAATATTATCCCTGGATATCTGTTCACCAACCTACACACAACACAACAACGTAAAATGCAGACATCACCCCTCGGGTGTGACTCTAACATTTTACCATTTCATACCCTTTTTCCTTTTTTTCGATTTTTACAGTTTTCAATCTCTTCAATAAAATATCCATTTTTTGATATTCATCAACTCAATATGAGTTCATTGAATATTAAATCACATTTTCCAATCATAGAATTTATTTTTATCAATAATATTGAAAAAGAATACAAATTTTATATCAAAACGGGGTCCGAGCAGTGCACAAGACTCAATTGATGGAAATAACCCGTTAAAATATCATACCCACGTATAATTTGTTAAAAAATACAATTAAACATATCAACATGTAATTTCTGATGTGAATTTTAAATAAAACAAAAGAATTCTATATTTTGGAAATACATCAAAATTTTCTGATAAAATCCTAAATGCAATTTTCACAATCTACAATTACTAATAGAAATTTAGAGTTCCTTACTATCTCTGTGCGAGGGAATTGAATTGCATGCGTAGAAATCGAGACGATCAGTACGAAAATCGAGGTGGAATGAACTTCGAGGTGGTTGATTTTTGAATTTGACCTGATGGTTTTGAAGATCTCGATGCTGTCGTCTTTTCTCCTTTCTACGACGGAGGACGGTTTGACCGATGGAATTCGAGGTTGAAGTTTCGAAATCCTCGTATATAAATACGACTGATTTTTGATGATATCGGGTGGAAAACAAAGTAAAACGAAAAAAGGTTTGGTGGGTTTGTAGAGAATGAATCTGCGGACGTTTCTCCCTTCTGTGTCGAAAGACGGTTTGATCCCGAAACGGATGAAATTCGGGGTCAAATTTTTGAAATTCCCGTATACAAATACGACCGATTTTTGACGATATGGGATGAAAGAGAAGATGAAATGAAGGGATCTTGGGTGGGTTTTATAGATGTTGAAGCTGCGGATCTTTTTCCCTTCTGTGAAAGTCGTCGACAATAAACCGTTTGTCATGGATCTGCGGTGGAAGTTTAAAGAAAAAATAAATTAAAAAAAAAAAACATTAGCTGTGTTTGGTGGGTTGGAGAAGACGAAGTTATAAAAAGAAAATTAAAAATTTTATTTATATAAAATTTGGGACGAATTCGATATTTTGTAAATTGTTTTGATCAACGATAATTTCACCATTCGAACTCCAAAACTGACAAATAAATATTATATTTCGTCTAATTTTTCATTCTAGATCTAATGATATTGTAAATTTCTACAAATTCTATCTCTAACAAAAATTTACATTTTTAGCCTGAGGTGACCTGTGGCGCCCCGCCAAACACTAACACAAATCCCCATGTCAGATCTCGAGGTACTAGGTGGCACCTCAAAATTTTGGCATGGTCTCCTCTGTTTATGTTAGCATTCCAAGGCGTTCAACCTGCACCTGATAAACGACATACAATCCTGCATATAACAAACAAAATAAAATACTAGCGGAAACCTATATACGTCTAAATCATGTACGATAGATCAGAATGCGGAAGAAGAAAAATTATATAAAAGATTATACAGAAATTCCTCACTCTAACAAAATTCCTATCACTCATAACAAAATCTATATTACTCTCAGATAAATCGACACCACTAGGGGTAATAACCCCAATACTCACCAAGTGACGAACTCTGACTGTCTATCTGACCCACCAGATGATTCTCACTCGTGCCTTATACCTGCCTCGCCAAGCTTAGGATCTGAAACTAAAAAAATGGAGAATGAAAGGGTGAGTAACAATGGTTACCCAGTAAAGAAGAACACAATTTCTGCCAATAACCTTTTCTAATATGAATGAATAAGCATACTAAATCATTTTAAAATCTGTAAAATTTTACAAAAAAAAACTACGATTAACTGGTACATATAGCCAGGGATGAGTGTAGACACCCCATTTTTGCATCCGCCTGATTAATCAACTCGTCAACCCGATCGCAAGGATTCCCAATGATGGATGTGTATTCCATTGCTTTACTTTGTTACCAGATTTGTTTCAGAAATCCAGATGAGGTATCTCGAATTGACAAAACCTTAGAAACCACGCTACGCTAGGAAAGTACGACCCCAGAAATATAGAAATCATCATCTTGCAGACCAAAAAGAAGCTTCACGATAAAAATCACTAAAAATTACCAAATTACGAAAATACCCCTGACATCAAAACAACCCTAGAGCCTACGTTACGCTTAGGAAAACTCTCTCAAACACATAAAACAACAAATCAAAACCAAATAAATCATTTCACCAATTTTAACATAATTTGACAAAATTACGAAAATGCCCCTCGTAAAGTTCACAACCATTTCACATAAAAATTTTCATAAATGACACAAACCAATATTTTCATTGAATTCCTTACGAAAAATCGATTCTAAAACATCCTAGAACATTAAAAACCGACTTAAAACGTGAAAAGTCCTATCCGGGGGCAAAACGGTAATTTCACAATTTTCATGATAAAAAATTCCGAAATTAATAAATAAAACATTAAATAATTAAATTTAAACATTAATAAAATTAATTTAAAATTTTGAACCTAAAAAATCGATTAATCGGACTCTCAGGCAAAATTGTTGAGGGTTCGTGGGATATTTCTTTAAGGACCCCTCCATTTGGGGGTCCAAAGAATTAAGAAAGAATAGGGGGGGTTCTCCAAAATTAAAAGTAAATCAAGCAAGACTGAAGTCAAGGTATTAAAGTCAATCAAGTGAGACTGAAGTCAAAATTAAAGTCAATTAAGCAAGACTGAAGTCAAAATATTAAAAGTCAATCAATTAAGACTAAAGTCAAAACATTAAAAGTCAATCAAATAAGACCAAAAGTCATAATAGAATTATAATTGATTAATAACTCTATCTAATAGAGTTCTAACTTAAAAATAATTCTACCTAAAACAATTCTAATTAAAACATAATTCTACCTAAAACAAGTCAAACTAAAACACAACTCTAATTAAAAGATCTCTAATTAAACACTAACTCTATCCAAATCAACCCCTAAAAACATCTATAAATAGAGGTGCTCACACCCTATTTTATCAAATTATAAACCCTAAGAGAAGTAGGTCTAGAAGCTCCCCTAGCCCCCCATAAACCCTAGTTTTGGAGCCCCAACTCCTTAACTAACATCCCTCCTTCAATTTTAGTCTAGAAAACACCCAAAAGCCTTCTAAAAACACTCCCAAATCCGCAACAAACTTGAAGAGTTCAGATTCAAAAACAAGGAGATACCTTGTCTCGGAGATCCGAAGTCCAATCCGGAAACAGAACGAAGCAAGGGAGCACGGTACAAGGAGCTCTTTTTGTCAGATCTGAGGGAACCAAGTCCTTGCCATCGGAAAGGTAAATTTTTATTTTTATTTATTTTTTATCTAGGTTTTAGCAATGTAATTTACTTGGGAATTTAGTAGAGACCGGCTTTGGCCGGGCGGGGTTGGTGCCTAACACCTTCCAACCCCGTAACTTAATCCCCGAATTCAGATTTTTTATGGTAGATTAGTTCCTTTTATCCATGTTAGAGTCAGTTTGGTTCCTAGACCACAATAACTAGGTGGCGACTCCCAAACCTCAAGGGTCAAAAGCGGATCCGCGCACCCCGCGGATCGAGGGCGCTTTCAGTGGCGACTCCGCTGGGGACATTGAGGATCAAACTTGAAAAACCCCAAGTATGGGGACATTGCCAATGACCTAGTTTTATTTGTTTTGCTTATTTTATTTAATTTTTAGTTAGTTTCATGTTATTGTTTCTTTATTATTTTTATTTTTGTTGGTACGTCATTGATTGTTTGATTCTACTTGGAGCACTTTGATTTAACATATCATCTCTATGGTTTAATCAAGGACCATTCGAAATGATCCGAAATAATACGAGATTTCGAAGGAATACTTTTATTGAGGATGAGATTTTTGGACCATGATTTTTTTTACATATATAAGTATATTTCGATTGAAAATTTGGGTGTGTGCTTGATTTAACATTTGACCGTTTTCCTTAAAAAAAAAAAAAAAAAAAAAAAAAAAAAAAAAAAAGGGATTTTTTATTAGTTATTTGATTTTTCGCTTATTAGGTAGGTATTTGTTTTTTATTTTAGTTTATAGGCAAGAGAGGCTGCCCATTGACAGCATCTCAAACAGTAAAAAAAAAAAAAAAAAAAAAAAAAAAAAAAAAAAAAAAATCTGGAATTTCTGTCGGCAGAAACTGTTGGAGGGGGTGTGCATAGTAAATCGATTAATTATTTTGGGTGCTATTAATAAAAAGTCTGTTCTGTTCAACCCTTTTAAAATTTATTTTTTTAAAAAGAAAACCATCATCTTCTTCGTTCGGTTCTACTGTCTCAACAGAGACTCGAAAAAAAAAACCTTGCTCCTCAAAGGTTTTTTTAACCCACCTCTTGGCTCATTAATCTCGGCCGATGTAAGGATCAACCGTTTGAGTCTTGCATTCGTTCTGATTATTGATTGATCAACGATGGATTAATGGACTGGTATGGGGTGCTGTTACCTGAATTACTTCGCATCTTTTTCGCTCGAAATCGTCCCATGTCTCGACTTTAATGGCGGTTCTTGATAAGCTGTTCTTGTAAGAAAGATACCTCTGATCTCGATCGAATGTGGAGATCTTTTTGAAGATTGGTTGAATCACGGTTTCTCACTCTTCTTCTTTCAAGTAAAAGTCTCCAATCATCATTAGAGAAGGTCGTAGAGAGATTCCTCTCATCACAGCACTGAAATGGCGAACAAATTCGTCGAAAAATCCCATATTACAGACCGATCTCGACGCTGTTATAGGTTGACCTCGACGCTGTATAGGTTGACCTCGACGCTGGTCTGCTGTTATGAGTTGATCTCGACGTTAGGCTTCTGCTGATCTCGACGGTAATCTACTGTTAAGGGTTGATCTCGACGCTGGTCTGCTGTCGATCTCGACGTTAAGCTGCCGTTGAGCTCGACGCTGGCCTGCTGTTATAGGATGATCTCGACGGTTTAACCTGATGATCTCGACGATTGATCTCGACGATAACTAAGCTGCTGATCTCGACGATTATGCTGCTGTTAAGGGTTGATCTCGACGATGATCTCGACGTTGAGCTCGACGTTGAGCTCGACGTTATCCTGCTGTTTTAAAACAAAATTTTTAAAAAAAAAAAAAAAAAGGAAATTAATTTGTTTCTAAAAAAGAAAAAAAATCAAAATAATAAAAAAAAAGATTGGAGATTTTCTTTTCATAAAAAAAAGGAGTTCAAAAAAAAAACAACAAAGTCATTTTCTAAATGTTACCCATAGCAACAACATATATGCAAGTTTTCTTTGTGTTGTTTTTGGAATTTTCTTGATTGGGCTCAATTTATTTTAGAAAAAAAAATTAAGAAATAAATGAACAAAACCATCCTCATTATCTCATCAATCATCATTATACCTTCAATTCAATACCCTTAGAAATTTCGAATTATTTCGGGTCGCCCCAAAACACCCTTGATTGGACTATAAAATTTATCAAAATATTGTGATGATCGGGACTATAAACTACCATGATTGGTATATGAAGGTGATGTGCATGCTTATTTTCATGGTTCGAACCATATTATTAATTTGTGATAATTGCCTATTTAATGTGCCATAATATCATTGGGAATGCATGTTTGATGTTGGTCATAATGTTGATCATGATTAAATGTTTATGTGATTGGAATGATGCTTAGATCCATATAATTCATGTTATAATGATTGGTTTGATTGGGCCATGGGCCCATTTGTTTGGAAAAGGCCCCGGGCACACCCCACCTTACTTCGCACACACCACATGCACGTTTACCGCTTTACTCACTTACACGTCCCATTTAGCCAACGTGGCACTAGTGCGTGGCCCGGTCTCTTCGGAGATGCGACGTCATTCATGAAACCCACAACTCCAGTCACGTACCTTAGGGTATATCGAACTGGGGCATCAATACCGTCTGATCAGGTGATTCTGAGAGACATATTGATGCACCCATGCTGGGGTGACCTGAGCCTTTGTCCTATTGTAAGCCACACAGTCACATGTCCCGATTGCCAACGTAGTACTAGTACGTGGTCGGTCCCCTCGTGGGATGCCAAACCATTTATGAAAGCTACAACTCTTGACTCGTACCCGTAGGTATAAAAGGTAATCTAAGTATATCAATTGCACTTCTTGGTCAAAACCGGTGCCTAAGCAAGATCTTGCCCCGCTGTACCCTACTGTACGAGGGGGATAGACTACGTCTATTCTAGACGAGAGGTATTTAAGTGGGCCCTTGCTCAGCATTGTGCGTCACCTCTCAACTGGAGATCAAACTGGCTGTTTTTGGCTTCAGAGAAGTGAATTGAGGTTTAAGATTATCACTTACACGGTATATCAAACCAAGTCACCACGTATCGAAAGGTATATAGGTGTGCTTGGGCAAGGGTGGCTAGATGAAAATGCATTGCATGTAGTAAGCTTAGAGTCTAGAAACCTTCCCAGTAGGTCACGACTCGAACTTATTGTGGGTGTTCCCGGGTTGTTTATTGAATGAATGCCTGTTGTTAGATGAATGTTTGTGAGTGATATGAATGTTGAGATCAAAGTGCATGATTGTCCTCAAGGATCAAAGAAATTTTATTTTTGAAAATTAAAATGGGTGCACCGACCCAGTAAAGAGTCCATTCTTTTACAATAATGACCCAGTCCATCCCGATCCAACAATCATGATGGACCGGGCCAGTTAAATCAAAATGGAAATCGAACTTTCAAAGAAGAAAAAGAAAATATTTTCAAAAAAAAAAAAAGGAGATTATTTTCCAAAAGAAGGCTTCTTTAGAAGAAACAGTTTTCAGAAAATATATTTTCCAGAATAAAATATTTTCCAAAAGAAGTGTTTTCCAGAAAAAGTGTTATTCTCTAGAAAAAATATTTTCTAAGGAAAAAATATTTTCTAGAAAATGTTTTCCATAAGAACAAGATTTTCCAAGAGAAAATGTTTTCCAAAAAAACTATTTTTCAAATAAAAAATATTTTTCAGAAGAAAATATTTTCCAAAAGAAAAGAAAATGAAGGAAAAATGATTTACAAAAGATATATATTTGCATGAAAAATTATTGAAATATGTTTGAACTTGTTATTCATGAAAACATTATTTGTCAATATTTTTCAAGAGTGCAGTAAAATTATTTTTCTTCTGAATAATCATTAAATGGATGAACTTTTTAATGGATTGGTGCACAAAATTCAATAAAATCTCAGGGTTCATTTAAAATGTTATCAAGGGGGTGACACTGAAATTGGTTAAATTCATCTTCAAAGAGGTTTAAGGGTTATCATTGTATCTAAGCTCAATCGCCAATCGTCTAGGTAGGGTTGTAAATCCGATCAGTTAGAGTAAACGTCAATATCAAGTCAACAGTCAGAAATGACCTCAAAATTTCTCAACATCATCCAATTGTTCTTTGAAAATCATAGTGCTTCAATCCTACCGGTTGTAAGCAATGTCTCAGTTATCATCAAGCCCGTTTTGGGTAGTCTTGAGTTTTCATGGGTCATTTGGGTTAGCTCGAGTCTTTTTTTTTCTAGCAAGGTCATGTCTTCCTTAGATTGAGTCTACTCTTTCTTATTGAATCAAGTTAGTTCGTCGAGTTTATAGAGGTGTCTGTCGCCCCTTCTGAATTGATCGTACAAAAGAAATTTTTGAATATCTCGAGCGCATTAACGAATTAACTAATAATCTAGCTTTAAAGACAAGAAGATAAGAGTCGGGCTCAAGAAAGCAAAGGTCATTGACCTCGGAACAGAAATAAATTCCTAAAGAGATTCAAATAGAAACCATCTTATCTCTAGAGGAACACAAGGGGATAATGAATTTTCTCAGAAATTTCAAAAGACTTGTTCGTGTGATCATATGAGGGTATGTTAGGTACAAGCTTGAGTGTTGTTCAACATGGACTAGATACTCGTCTATATCAATGGAATTAAAGAAGATGTTATAAAATGTATCAGTACTATCCTCACTACATCTTAAGTTGCAAATCATATATTATCAGTCGATATGGGGATACCTGTTGAATTGATATCTGATAATGGGTCGTACTTCAAAACATAAATCACTACTCTATGTTTAAAGTTAAAGATCCAGAATCACAAATCATCCCCCTACCGTCCTCAAATCAATGGAACGGTTGAAGAAGTTAATAAGAGTTTCAAGACTATCCTTAGAAAAATGTGTCAATCACATCGAGATTGGTCAGAAAAACTACCATTTGCATTATGGGCATATCGAACCTCAATTCGATCTTCCACCGGAGCTACTCCCTACTCCTTAGTGTATGGCATGGAAGCAGTCTTGCCAGTTGAAATGGAGATTCCATCTCTCAGAATTTTGTTAGAAAGTCAATTGTCAGAAGCAGATTGGGTTCGCCAACGGTATGAAGAGTTGAATTTGATCGAGGAAAAAACGACTGAGAGCGTTGTATCACGTGCAAGCTTATCAAAGAAGAGTCGCCCGTGCGTTTGACAAGAAAATCAAGGCCCGTCACTTACAAATCGGAGATTTAGTACTCAATGAGAACAAGACACCTATTTTTGATCCCAGGGAAAAGTTCAAACCAAAATTGGGGAGGTCCGTTCATTGTCAAAGAAATATTACCAGGAAAAGCTGTCAGACTTCAAGATCATGATGGAACCGAACTACCAGAGTCAACCAACCTTGACCGGATCAAATGGTACTAAATTTAAGGAGGCCATCTTTGGCCGAATCAATTTTCCTGCTACCCAGTTCATTATCTCCTTTCTTAGCCCTTTGCAGCCTTTTCAAAAAAAAAATGATGCCTTTTTCTTTCTCAGCCCGATCACCTAACCTAGGGGAGGGAAGTTCGAACTACGTCTTGGTCTGATCCTAAAATTCTGGGGTACGTAGACAACTTGAGAAGTTACTTCAGGCCCGACCACATCAAAATAAAAAAAAATCTATTTCCCTCACAAAAATCAAAAAATTCAAAAAAAAATCAAAAAAAAAAATTCAAAAGAGAAAGAATATCATCCAAAATGGGGAAGAAAATTCAAGAAAAAAGTTTAAATGAAATGCCACACAAGGGGCATTTGGGTTTTTGATCCTCAAAATCCCTTTCTTTTTTATACCCAGTCCTAAGCCTACCTATAAAAGTCCTCCTAAGTACCATGCGAAAAGTCAAGGAAGATAGCAAAGCATGATCAGGCAGCAACTCAGAAGTTCAGAGAAAAAAATATATATAAAAAGATAAAAAATGATGAAGCCTGCTAAGTTGAAAACCCGAAAAGGGCGACTTAGGCAAAAATTAAGACAAGCTCGCAAGGTTGAAAATCTGAAAGGACAACTTTGGCAACAATCAGAGCCAAGAAGAAAAAAAGCTCGCTAGATCGAAAACCTGAAAAGGCGATCTAGGCAAAAGCTAGAGCAAGCTCGCTAGATTGAAAACCTGAAAAGGCGATCTAGGCAAAAGTTAGAGTAACAAAGAAAAATAGAAAAAGATCCCAAGCTGAGAGCGGTCCGAGCTGAAACATTAGAAGTCCGAATAACCAAGTTCAATACTTAGCTTAAGCCAGGCATAGACTCAGAAGCCACAAGTATCTTGTCTATGATCGATCTGAAAATGTTTACTTCCCCAAGTGAACCAAGGGGGATAAGGGTGAATTCTATGATGAAACTCGAAAGGAAATAATTTTGTACTCTTGAGCCTGACTCAAAACCTTCAATAAAATTAATCAAAATTAAAAGTTGAGTCTTTATTGCGCTTGTGGTAATCAATTATTTCAAACCTTCATACAAGGGGCATTTTCTTTCTTTTTTAATGTAACTTTCCCCCCTTATACTAGGGGCATTTTTTTATGTGTTCAATTATTTTCAAGGCCATGGTCATTGTCAAACTAGGGGCATTTTGTCTTCGAGCAATGTTAATCCAAAAAAATAATAGGAACCCCAAAGTTAAGGTTACCCTCTTGATAACAGTTCTTTCGAAAAACTTTTGAGGTTCAAAAGAAATAAAAACTCAGGTTTTAAATTCATAAAACTTTTTGATAAATCCTTGAGGTTCAAACAAAAGCATATTGGATCTCACATAGGAGATATAACATTCTTTCGTTCTCCAGATTCTTTTCCAGATTCAATCATTCTTGGAATCAATCATTTCTCTTCCAAATCTTCCAGATTTATTCGTTCTCCGATTCGTTCTAATCAGTTTTCTCCAAAATTCATTCATTCCTTTGCCAGTTTTGCTCAATCTCCGCCAAGGGTTATCTTGGATTTTGTTCAGTCTCCGCCAAGGGTTATCTTGGATTTTGCTCAGTTGCCGCCAAGGGTTATCTTGGATTTTGCTCAGTCTCCGCCAAGGGTTATCTTGGATTTTGCTCAGTTGCCGCCAAGGGTTATCTTGGATTTTGCTCAGTCTCCGCCAAGGGTTATCTTGGATTTTGCTCAGTCTCCGCCAAAGGTTATCTTGGATTTTGCTCAGTCTCTGCCAAGGGTTATCTTGGATTTTGCTCAGTTGCCGCCAAGGGTTATCTTGGATTTTGCTCAGTTTCCGCCAAGGGTTATCTTGGATTTTGCTCAGTCTCCGCCAAGGGTTATCTTGGATTTTGCTCAGTTGCCGCCAAGGGTTATCTTGGATTTTGCTCAGTTGCCGCCAAGGGTTATCTTGGATTTTGCTCAGTCTCCGCCAAGGGTTATCTTGGATTTTGCTCAGTTGCCGCCAAGGGTTATCTTGGATGTTGCTCAGGTTTCGCCAAGGGTTATCTTGGATTTTGCTTAGTTTCCGCCAAGGGTTATCTTGGATTTTGCTCAGTTGCCGCCAAGGGTTATCTTGGATTTTGCTCAGTCTCCGCCAAGGGTTATCTTGGATTTTGCTCAGTTGCCGCCAAGGGTTATCTTGGATTTTGCTCAGTTGCCGCCAAGGGTTATCTTGGATTTTGCTCAGTCTCCGCCAAGGGTTATCTTGGATTTTGCTCAGTTGCCGCCAAGGGTTATCTTGGATTTTGCTCAGTCTCCGCCAAGGGTTATCTTGGATTTTGCTCAGTCTCCGCCAAGGGTTATCTTGGATTTTGCTCAGTTGCCGCCAAGGGTTATCTTGGATTTTGCTCAGTTGCCGCCAAGGGTTATCTTGGATTTTGCTCAGTCTCCGCCAAGGGTTATCTTGGATTTTGCTCAGTTGCCGCCAAGGGTTATCTGGATTTTGCTCAGTCTCCGCCAAGGGTTATCTTGGATTTTGCTCAGTTGTCGCCAAGGGTTATCTTGGATTTTGCTCAGTCTCCGCCAAGGGTTATCTTGGATTTTGCTCAGTTGCCGCCAAGGGTTATCTTGGATTTTGCTCAGTCTCCGCCAAGGGTTATCTTGGATTTTGCTCAGTTCCGCCAAGGGTTATCTTGGATTTTGCTCAGTTATCGTCAAGGGTTTTCTCGAAATTTTACTCAAATTATGCCCAGTTTATGCTCAGTCCATGCTCAATTTATGCTCAGGTTTTACTCAATTTTCACAATGCACACACTTGCACATTTGCACTTTTTAGTCAGGGAGAATTCTTTAAAATTCAAGGATCTGACACTGTCAGTGAGAGTTTGCGCTCAAGGACCTGACAACCTTTTAATTCGGGGAGAGCATTACCCTCAAGGATCCGAACACCCTGACAAATTGCTGAATCAGGCTGCAAAATGAACTGTCACTAGCTTTGGCATTCGGATATCGCACTATCTACCAAAATAGATTTGCTATCTAGTTTGCTTCAACCCTCTGCCAAAGAGGGGCATCTGTAGACACCCCATTTTTGCATCCGCCTGATTAATCAACTCGTCAACCCGATCGCAAGGATTCCCAATGATGGATGTGTATTCCATTGCTTTACTTTGTTACCAGATTTGTTTCAGAAATCCAGATGAGGTATCTCGAATTGACAAAACCTTAGAAACCACGCTACGCTAGGAAAGTACGACCCCAGAAACATAGAAATCATCATCTTGCAGACCAAAAAGAAGCTTCACGATAAAAATCACTAAAAATTACCAAATTACGAAAATACCCCTGACATCAAAACAACCCTAGAGCCTACGTTACGCTTAGGAAAACTCTCTCAAACACATAAAACAACAAATCAAAACCAAATAAATCATTTCACCAATTTTAACATAATTTGACAAAATTACGAAAATGCCCCTCGTAAAGTTCACAACCATTTCACATAAAAATTTTCATAAATGACACAAACTAATATTTTCATTGAATTCCTTACGAAAAATCGATTCTAAAACATCCTAGAACATTAAAAACCGACTTAAAACGTGAAAAGTCCTATCCGGGGGCAAAACGGTAATTTCACAATTTTCATGATAAAAAATTCCGAAATTAATAAATAAAACATTAAATAATTAAATTTAAACATTAATGAAATTAATTTAAAATTTTGAACCTAAAAAATCGATTAATCGGACTCTCAGGCAAAATTGTTGAGGGTTCGTGGGATATTTCTTTAAGGACCCCTCCATTTGGGGGTCCAAAGAATTAAAGAAAGAATAGAGGGGGGTTCTCCAAAAATTAAAAGTAAATCAAGCAAGACTGAAGTCAAGGTATTAAAGTCAATCAAGTGAGACTGAAGTCAAAATTAAAGTCAATTAAGCAAGACTGAAGTCAAAATATTAAAAGTCAATCAATTAAGACTAAAGTCAAAACATTAAAAGTCAATCAAATAAGACCAAAAGTCATAATAGAATTATAATTGATTAATAACTCTATCTAATAGAGTTCTAACTTAAAAATAATTCTACCTAAAACAATTCTAATTAAAACATAATTCTACCTAAAACAAGTCAAACTAAAACACAACTCTAATTAAAAGATCTCTAATTAAACACTAACTCTATCCAAATCAACCCCTAAAAACATCTATAAATAGAGGTGCTCACACCCTATTTTAAAATCAAATTATAAACCCTAAGAGAAGTAGGTCTAGAAGCTCCCCTAGCCCCCCATAAACCCTAGTTTTGGAGCCCCAACTCCTTAACTAACATCCCTCCTTCAATTTTAGTCTAGAAAACACCCAAAAGCCTTCTAAAAACACTCCCAAATCCGCAACAAACTTGAAGAGTTCAGATTCAAAAACAAGGAGATACCTTGTCTCGGAGATCCAAAGTCCAATCCGGAAACAGAACGAAGCAAGGGAGCACGGTACAAGGAGCTCTTTTTGTCAGATCTGAGGGAACCAAGTCCTTGCCATCGGAAAGGTAAATTTTTATTTTTATTTATTTTTTATCTAGGTTTTAGCAATGTAATTTACTTGGGAATTTAGTAGAGACCGGCTTTGGCCGGGCGGGGTTGGTGCCTAACACCTTCCAACCCCGTAACTTGATCCCCGAATTCAGATTTTTTATGGTAGATTAGTTACTTTTATCCATGTTAGAGTCAGTTTGGTTCCTAGACCACAATAACTAGGTGGCGACTCCCAAACCTCAAGGGTCAAAAGCGGATCCGCGCACCCCGCGGATCGAGGGCGCTTTCAATGAGCAACTAAACATTTTAAAACTCACATTACATCGATCAACAGTACTCACTATAATATTTTATTTTCATACAAATCTAATTAATCAAATGGAAACATTAAACATGCATTTCATTTTATATATCAAAATAAGACAACAGATACATAATACACAATGGTGGAGTATTGGAATTAGAGAGTTGGGATTCACGACTGGATCGCTCCCAGTCGGGACATGATGTTACAATTCTTCTCTAACTTTCAGTTATTGATTTTGTGGTTGGTCGCTGTTTACCCTGCTTGGTTGACCATTTATCCGGCTCAGGCTGGCCGTTTGACGTGACCGTAAGCAATGGGTCTCTTTTCGATGTGTCAGAACGTTCGACTACTATAGATTGTTAGTGATCACTGACTAATCATCTTCGTCTATGCCTATCAGGCATTGCATGTGATTCCCAAATATACAAACCATTCGTATACGACCACCTTTACATTACAAGTTCACTGATAAAGATAGAGAGGAATAACCCGGATTCCAGTTGTGACTCCATTCTCATATGCGTCCCATACCACATATGAGCTTGGTGGTCCCTACCGTACATCCCAGGATAGTACACTACTCCGGATGATATGACGGACTATCCTTTCAGGCATTCACAAACTCTTTAACAGCTCACAAAATAGCTACATATGTATATTATTTTCATTTGAAAAAAAAAGAGAAATTAACAATACAAGGTTGAGAATAGATATCCAGTTTCCAACCATGTAAGTGTAGCCACCCAGCCTAAAATAAATAACAAAACGGAAACGTAAACAGCGCTTCGCGCTAACAGAAATTTAAATAAACATGCAACTAACAATATTATCCCTGGATATCTGTTCACCAACCTGCATACAACACAACAACATAAAATGCAGACATCACCCCTCGGTGTGACTCTGACATTTTACCGTTTCATACCATTTTTCCCTCTTTCCGATTTTTACAATTTTCAATCTCTTCAATAAAACATCCATTTTCTGATATTCATCAACTCAATATGAGTTCATTGAATATTAAATCACATTTTCCAACTAAAGAATTTATTTTTATCAATAATATTGAAAAAGAAAATAAATTTTATATCAAAACGGGATCCGAGCAATGCACAAGACCCAATTTATGGAAATAACCCGTTAAAATACCCTACCCATGTATAATTTGTTAAAAATACAATTAAACATATCAAACATGTAATTTCTGGCGTGAATTTTTGAAATAACAAAATAATTCTATATTTTAGAAATACATCCAAATTTTTTTGATAAAATCCTAAATGCAATTTTAACAATATACGATTATTAATAGAAATTGAGAGTTCCTTACAATCTCTAGGCGAAAGGATCAAAGCGTGTGCGTGGAAATCGAGGTGATCGGCATGGGAATCGAGACGGACCGAACTTTGAAGCGACTGATTTTTGAAATCGATCTGGTGGTTTCGAAGATCTCGATGTGGTCGTCCTTTCTCCCTTCTGCGGCGGAGGACGGTTTGACCCTAAAACGAATGAAAATCGAGGTCGAAGTTACGAAATCTCCGTATAAAAATACGGCTGATTTTTGACTATACGGGGTGAAAAAGACGAGAAAACGGAAGGAATTTGGGTAGGTTATGTAGAGAATGAGACTGCAGACGTTTCTCCCTTCTGCGTCGGAAGACGGTTTGACCCCGAAACGGACGAAATCCGAGGTCAAAGTTTCGAAACTCCCGTATACGTATACGACTGATTTTTGACGATACCGGGTGAAAGAGAAGATGAAATGAAGAGTTCTTGGGTAGGTTTTGTAGATGTCGAAACTGTAAATCTTTTTCCCTTCTGCGGCGGTCGTCGACGGTGAACCTTTTGCGAAGGATCTAAGATAAAAGATCGGAGGGAAAAAAATGAAATTTTCTTTTATTTGTCGCAGCTGTATGACGAGTTGGGGAAGATGAGATATAAAAGAAATTAAAATATTATTTATATGAAATTTGGGACGAATTTGGTATTTCGCCTATTGTTTTAATCGACGATAACTTGGCCATTCGGACTCCAAAACTGACGAATGAATATTCTATTTCTCTTAATTTTTCGTTCCGGATCTAATGGTTAGTCAATTTCTACAAATTTTGTCTCTAACAGAAATTTACATTTTTGGCCTGAGGTGACCCCTAAACTTGATGTCGTTTTCGTTTTTGACGATAATTCGACTTTCTGATCTCCAAAAATGACAAATAAATAGTCCATGTTGAATAATTTTTCATTATGAACCCAATGGTATGATCGAATTTTAAAAATTATTATTCTAACAAAAAGTCACTATTTTAGCCTGGTCCGACCTGATAATCGAGGATTTTGCAACTTTTATATTCGGACTCGCATTTGAGCGTGCTTACAGGCTAAAGTATGTTTTTCGATCATTTTGAATCTAATGATGAGGTTAGATTCCATTAAAAATGATAAAAAACATTCTAAAATTTTACCCCTAAGTCCCACTTTCAAGATTTTCTTAAAATTCCATTACTTATTTTTTCCTCGAGATACGAATTAAAAATTCAGGGTTTTACATTCTCCCTCCCTTAATAAAAATTTCGTCCTTGAAATTGAAATCACACCTTATCAAGCTTTGTCGCGATTTCTACTAACACGACATGAATAATAAACAACACCTATTTTCGATTACCATCTATTGTTAGTCTCAAGTCAATCTCATTTATAACTCGTAGACTTATGTCTCCCATATTCCGTCAACCCAACACATTAATTAATTAATCACTCTAATTCAAACTCATACTCCAACTAATCCATTATTTGTATAACCATAAGATAATAATTAATTCACCTTGTATCACTTCCCCACCAATCTATCAACCACAATCCTTTCACATCTTCTTTAATCTTCATCTTTATTTCTCTCATCAATTACACCGTCTATTATGTTTTACTCATATTTGCTATGAATATTACTCCTCAATGCATAGTCTTACCGTAAACACACCACTATCTTTATATTCAATTCAATATTACATTTCTACTTATTGCGATATTTCCTCAAAACCTCTGTCATAACCTTTATAATTTAAAATCTTACGCGATGGGATAAATCCTACATCTATTTTCTCACAATTCCATTAAGTTATCATTAATGCAACATTGTCACAAGATTATTCATTCTCATATTTTACATCGACCCACTTCCTAACTTATACTCTACTAAATCTCTTTAGGATGGATGTGGGCACAGGTAACTGGTAGTCGCTGCTTCTACAGAATCATAATCTTTACTTATAGCGCTTTCATTTTGAGGAGTGAAAAAGAGTCACGATCGAAGTCTCGAAGTAAGCACTTGTCTGTAAAAAATATTGATCACGTAACGAGAACGAGAATAATAAATTCCTCTACTGGAAGGCGATCGTGAAAGGAGAAGGCAAAATAAGAGTTAGAACCGACACCGATGATAGAAAGATAAAAGGGAAAAGATGATCTATCTTTTCAAAGGAGGAGAATTGATTCAAGAAGTCGTAAAGCAAGAGCTGCTTTATCTAATAGTTTAATTGTTAGGTCTACCAAAGTTAAGCCATCTTCAATCGAAAGGAAAGATACGCAACTCCCTGTGTTGATATTCGAGGAAGTAGCTCTCGACATGAAGGATATACAAGAAACACCTGCTTATCTACTAGTGTAATATACGAGTAACTGACTAGACTATTGATATAAAGACTAGCGTACCAATTGAACATCACTTGTCTTTTCATACTTTACAATTATTCTAATACCTATTTTGCAAGTTCTTAAATGATTTTCCAAAAATCTTATTCTTTATTCGCAAGGCCTCCCAATGGTATAAATAATTTCATTACTTGACCTGTGTCAGTGGTTTCTAGCTCTAGCAAGTGTGCAAACTCTTCACAGAATTATATAATCTAGAGGAACCAATATTGAGTAAAACTCCACGTTCTAACATTATAATTAGAAATTGTACCTTCCAAAACTTCGTTGGAGACAGGTACTTTCTCCTGGGTCACAATCCTTGCTCGTGACTGTGATAGAGGGCATTATTTCCTAATATGCTCCACCTGACCACACGCGTAATAATGTCAATGATTTTGTCTTCGTAGATCTCTGTGGATTAGGCAGTTGGTAGACTGGGGTTTGTAGGCTCTGAACCTACCTTGTTGATTCCTTTGGCCTTGTTGGCATCATTGGAACTCTAACTGCTCTATAACTCGACGATTGGGGAACTCTATAACTTGATAGTGGAGGAGTTCTATATTGTGGATACACTGATCTGGAAAAGATTAGCCTCGAATACATCGGCCTCTTGGCCGAATCTGATCTGGGAAGAAAAGAAATCTAAGGTCAACTCATTTGCATCTGGAGGTTTGAAACTCTATCTCCTCTCGTTTTATCCTTTAAGCTCAATTTACCGTATCTCTATAATTGGTAGTCTCAATCATCGACCTCTTGGCCCTTAGGTAAGATCATAGTCCTCTAAAGAATCTACAGGCCTTTTGCAGATCTGCTAAGATAAGCTCGAGCGTATATCGTGACAACTTAGCGAACATCATACCATAGTCTATAATCGATAGATTATACTACACTAATCTGAAAAACTCCTAGTGCTTGATTTCTTGAGCAATCTTGGATATAAATCTATCGAGAAATATCCTCTCGAAGTCTACCCACTCAAACAATTCATCTCCCAATACATTCCTTTCAAACGTTACTAATGACTAGCATCCCCGTCCAACTGGAATGTAGTCATCGTCATCCATTGATTTCTCAGGTACTACATGACACTCAAAATCTCTCAAGTCTTCAAAACTCACTCATTGACCTCAACTGGATCGAAAAATCCCAAATCTTGGTGGACGTAATCATTGGAAATTCTACAATTACATCCCTGAAGTTACTCGTCCTTTGGACTGGGGAATTCTCTTATTCTCCAAAGAAACGACTTGTGGTAGTGGTCCCTGAAGTAGAATAGTATTTGCTTCTTGCGAAGAAGTCCAACGCTTCCTCATTTCTTGGATTTAGTGATGCACCTTGCAATTGTGATAAATCTTGTACCATTTCTCGATTCCAATTACTAGTCTTGTTTGTTCGAGATGGCACAAGTACGTTATCAACTTTATTAAAATTTGTTGACCTTATTATTCCCTGAATTGGCTTGTCTAACATCTTTTTGAGCCACACATCCTTAATCGGTTAACATTGACTAGAACATACCACAACTTTTTCTTTCGATGGATTTAGTAGTATATGTTGTTTTTTCTTATGAAATTCTTCCATCCATTGAGTTGGTATGTCTATAATATCACTCCCCACTCATTGTTATTGAAAGCGCCCTCGATCCGAGGGGTGCGCGGATCCGCTTTTGACTCTTGAGGTTTGGGAGTCGCTACCTAGTTATTGTGGTCTAGGAACCAAACTGACTCTAACATGGATAAAAAGAACTAATCTACCATAAAAAATCTGAATTCGGGGATCATGTTACGGGGTTGGAAGGTGTTAGACACCAACCCCGCCCGGCCAAAGCCGGTCTCTACTAACTTCCCAAATATATCACATTGCTAAAAACCTAGATAAAAATAAAAAAATTACATACCTTTTCGATAGCAAGGATTTTGTTCCCTCAGATCTGATAAAAATAGCTCCTTATACTGTACTCCCTTGCTTCGTTCTGTCTCCGGATTTGACTTCGGATCTCCTAAATCAAGGTATCTCCTTGTTTTTGGATCTGAACTCTTCAAGTTTGTTGCGGATTTGGGGGTATTTTTGGAGGGATTTTAGGTATTTTCTAGACTAAAATTGAAGGAGGGATGTTAGGTAAGGAGTTGGGACTCCAAAACGAGGGTTTATGGGAGGCTAGGGGAGCTTCTAGACCTACTTCTCCTAGGGTTTATGATTTTATACGAAAATAGGGTGTGAGCACCTCTATTTATAGAATTTTTTTAAGGTTGATTTGGATAGAGTTAGTGTCTAATTAGAGATCTTTTAATTCGAGTTGTGTTTTAGTTAAAATTGTTTTATGTAGAATTGTGTTTTAATTAGAATTGTTTTAGGTAGAATTGTTTTTAAGTTAGAACTCTATTAGATAGAGTTATTATTTAATTAGAATTCTATTATGACTTTTGGTCTTATTTGATTGACTTTTAATGTTTTGACTTTAGTCTTAATTGATTGACTTTTAATATTTTGACTTCAGTCTTGCTTAATTGACTTTAATTTTGACTTTAGTCTCACTTGATTGACTTTAATACTTTGACTACAGTCTTGCTTGATTGACTTTAAATTTTGGAGAACCCCCTTCCATTATTTCTTTAATTCTTTGGACCCCCAAATGGAGGGGTCCTTAAAGAAATATCCCACGAACCCTCAACAATTTTACCCAAAAGTCCGATTGATCGATTTTTTAGGTTCAAAATTTTAAATTAATTTCATTAATGTTTCACTTTAATTATTTAATTTTTTATTTATTAATTTCAAATTTTTTAATTATGAAAATTGTGAAATTACCGTTTTGCCCCCGGAGAGGACTTTTCACGTTTCAAGTCGGTTTTTAATGTTCTAGGATGTTTTAGAATCGATTTTTCGTAAGGAATTCAATGAGAATGTTGGTTTGTGTCATTTATGAAAATTTTTAATGTGAAATGATTGTGAACTTTATGAGGGGCATTTTCGTAATTTTGTCAAATTTGGTTAAAATTGGTGAAATGATTTATTTGGTTCCGATTTGTCATTTTATATGTTCGAATGGGTTTTCCTAAGCGTAGCGTAGGCTCTAACATTGTTTTGAGGTTAGGGGTATTTTGGTAATTTGGTCAATTTTTAGTGATTTTTATCTTGAAGCTTCTTTTTGGTTTGCAAGATGATGATTTCTATGTTTTTAGGGTCGTATTTTCCTAGCGTAGCGTGGTTTCTAAGGTTTTATTAGTTTGAGATACCTCATCCGGATTTCTGAAACACATCTGGTAACAAAATAAAGCAATGGAATACACATCCATCATTGGGAATCATTGCGATCGGGTTGACGAGTTGATTAATCAGGCGGATGCAAAAATGGGGTGTCTACAGTTATTTTTCTTATGAATTTGTTAGTTTCGTAATTGTTTATCGCTTATTAGAAACTAATTGCCTTCTTTCCATTTGGCTTCTAGCTAGTGGTGGTGTATTATTCATATTTCCTCTCTGAACTTGACATGAGACTCAGCCATCTGTCCGATGAATGACATTAACTATGCTATCGGGTCAATGGTCTGATCCAGAATTTTTCTCGTCTCTATTGCATTTTGGTCTCTGCATCGTTCTCTACCTTCGCTTGTGTTTATCCGTAACCAGACACTTATTAGAATAAGGCCAAAATCGTTTTTACGTAGCTATGAATTACTATCGTAGCCTGGAACTTAGTTATGGACTCCATTTCCATTACCAATAGAAAAATCGAGAATCATATCCTAGGCTTACTAAACTCTATAAACTTCTAGACATGGAAGAACTCGTAATTCCAATACGGAACTACTGATGAGCTCAGATACCGAATTCCTAGTGACACTCTATGATTATCGATCTAATATCTATGGTATCAACCAATTCTTATAAAACATAACAGATCAGTATCCCATACAAATTTAATACTATGCTCTGATACCATTTGTGGCGCCCCGCCGAACACTAACACAAATCCCCATGTCAGATCTCGAGGTACTAGGTGGCACTTCAAAATTTTGGCATGGTCTCCGCTGTTTATGTTAGCATTCCAAGGCGTTCAACCTGCACCTGATAAACGACATACAATCCTGCATATAACAAACAAAATATAATACTAGCGAAAACTTATATACGTCTAATCATGTACGGTAGATCAGAATGCGGAAGAAGAAAAATTATATACAAGATTATACAGGAATTCCTCACTCTAACAAAATTCCTATCACTCAGAACAAAATCTATATTACTCTCAGATAAATTGACACCACTAGGGGTAATAACCCCAATACTCACCAAATGACGAACTCTGACTGTCTATCTGACCCACCAGATGATTCTCACTCGTGCCCTATACCTGCCTCGCCAAGCTTAGGATCTGAAACTAAAAAAATGGAGAATGAAAGGGTGAGTAACAATGGTTACCCAATAAGGAAGAACACAATTTCTGCCAATAACATTTTCTAACATGAATGAATAAGCATACTAAATCATTTTAAAATCTGTAAAATTTTACACAAGAAACTACGATTAACTGGTACATATAGCCCAGGGATGAGCAACTAAACATTTTAAAACTCACATTACATCGATCAACAGTACTCACTATAATATTTTATTTTCATACAAATCTAATTGATCAAATGGAAACATTAAACATGCATTTCATTTTATATATCAAAATAAGACAATAGATACATAATACACAATGGTGGAGTATTGGAATTAGAGAGTTGGGATTCACGACTGGATCGCTCCCAGTCGGGACATGATGTTACAATTCTTCTCTAACTTTTAGTTCCTGATTTTGTGGCTGGTCGCTGTTTACCATGCTTGGTTGACCATTTATCCGGCTCAGACTGGCCGTTTGACGTGACCGTAAGCAATGGGTCTCTTTTTGATGTGTCAGAACGTTCGACTACTATAGATTGTTAGTGATCACTGACTAATCATCTTCGTCTATGCCTATCAGGCATGCATGTGATTCTCAAATATACAAACCATTCGTATACAAGTTCACTGATAAAGATAGAGAGGAATAACCCGGATTCCAGTTGTGACTATATTCTCATACGCGTACCATACCACATATGAGCTTGGTGGTCTCTACCGTACATCCCAGGATAGTACACTACTCCGGATGATATGACGCACTATCCCTTCAGGCATTCACAAACTCTTTAACAGCTCACAAAATAGCTACATATGTATATTATTTTCATTTGAAAACAAAAGAGAAATTAACAATACAAGGTTGAGAATAGATATCCAGTTTCCAACCATGCAAGTGTGGCCATCCGGCCTAAAATAAATAACAAAATGGAAACGTAAACAGCGCTTCGTGCTAACAGAAATTTAAATAAACATGCAACCAACAATATTATCCCTGGATATCTGTTCACCAACCTGCATACAACACAACAACGTAAAATGCAGACATCACCCCTCGGGTGTAACTCTGACATTTTACCGTTTCATACCCTTTTTCCCTCTTTCTGATTTTTACAATTTTCAATCTCTTCAATAAAACATCCATTTTCTGATATTCATCAACTCAATATGAGTTCATTGAATATTAAATCACATTTTCCAACTAAAGAATTTATTTTTATCAATAATATTGAAAAAGAAAATAAATTTTATATCAAAACGGGGTCCATGCAATGTACAAGACCCAATTTATGGAAATAACCCGTTAAAATACCCTACCCACGTATAATTTATTAAAAATACAATTAAACATATCAAACATGCAATTTCTGGCATGAATTTTTGAAATAACAAAATAATTCTATATTTTAGAAATACATCCAAATTTTTTTGATAAAATCTTAAATGCAATTTTAACAATCTACGATTATTAATAGAAATTAAGAGTTCCTTACAATCTCTAGGCGAAAGGATCAAAGCGTGTGCGCGAAAATCGAGGTGATCGGCACGGGAATCGAGACAGACTGAACTTCGAAGTTGCTTATTTTTAAAATCGACCTGGTGGTTTCGAAGATTTCAATGTGGTCGTCATTTCTCCCTTTTGCGGCGGAGGACGGTTTGACCCCGAAACGGATGAAAATCGATGTCGAAGTTACGAAATCTCCGTATAAAAATACGGCTGATTTTTGACTATACGGGGTGAAAAATATGAGAAAACGGAAGGAATTTGGGTGGATTATGATGAGAATGAGACTGCGGACGTTTCTCTCTTCTGCGTCGGAATACGGTTTGACCCCGGAACGGACGAAATCCGAGGTCAAAGTTTCGAAACTCTCGTATACGTATATGGCTGATTTTTGACGATACCGGGTGAAAGAGAAGATGAAATGAAGAGTTCTTGGGTGGGTTTTGTAGATGTCGAAACTGTGAATCTTTTTCCCTTCTGCGGCGGTCGTCGACGGTGAACCTTTTGCGAAGGATCTAAGGTAAAAGATCGGAGGGAAAAAATGAAATTTTCGTTTATTTGTCGCAGCTGTATGACGAGTTGGGGAAGATGAGATATAAAAAAAATTAAAATATTATTTATATGAAATTTGGGACGAATTTGGTATTTCGCCTATTGTTTTAATCGACGATAACTTAGCCATTCGGACTCCAAAACTTACGAATGAATACTCTATTTCTCTTAATTTTTCGTTCCGGATCTAATGGTTAGTCAATTTCTACAAATTTTGTCTCTAACAGAAATTTACATTTTTGGCCTGAGGTGACCCCTAAACTTGATGTCGTTTTCGTTTTTGACGATAATTCGACTTTCTGATCTCCAAAAATGACAAATAAATAGTCCATGTTGAATAATTTTTCATTATGAACCCAATGGTATGATCGAATTTTAAAAATTATTATTCTAACAAAAAGTCACTATTTTAGCCTGGTCCGACCCGATAATCGAGGATTTTGCAACTTTTATATTCGGACTCGCATTTGAGCGTGCTTACAGGCTAAAATATGTTTTTCGATCATTTTGAATCTAATGATGAGGTTAGATTCCATTAAAAATGATAAAAAAAACATTCTAAAATTTTACCCCTAAGTCCTACTTTCAAGATTTTCTTAAAATTACACTACTTTCCTCGAGATACGAATTAAAAATTCAGGATTTTACATGACCCCTAAAATTGATGTCATTTTCATTTTTTACGATAATTCGACTTCCTAATCTCCAAAAATGACAAATAAATAGTCAATATTCAATAATTTTTCATTATGAACCCAATAATATAATCAAATCTTAATAATTATTACTCTAGTAAAAAATTACTATTTTAGCCTGGTCCGACTCGGTAATTGAGGATTTTACAACTTTTCTATTCGGACTCGCATTTGAGTGTGCTTACAGGCTAAAGTATGTTTTTTCAATAATTTTGAATCCAATGGTGAGGTCAGATTTCATTAAAAATGACCAGAACCAAATCATACAGTTTTACTCTAAATCCCACTTTCAAGATTTTCTTAAAATTTCACTATTTATTTTTTCCCCGAGATACGAATCAGAAATTCGGGATTTTACATTCTCCCCCTTAATAAAAGTTTCGTCCTCGAAATTGAAATCATAACTTATTAAACTTCATCATCAACATACTAACACAACAAGTATAATGAACAATACATATTTTCAATTATTATCTATTCTTGGTCCCAAGTCAATCTCATTTATAATTCATAACCTTATGTCACCTATATTGTGTCAATCCAACACATTCATTCATTAATCACTCTGATTTAAACACATACTCCGACTAATCCATCATTTGTAAAATCCTAAGATAATAATCAACTCATATTATCTCACTTCCCCACTAATATCTATCAACAATAATCTTTTCACATATTCTCTATTCTTTATCTTAATTTTTCTCATCAATTACACTGTCTATTATGTTTTACTCATAATTGCCATTAATATTCCCCCTCAATGCATAGATTTACTGCAAACACACCACTATCTTTATATTCAATTCAATATTACATTTCTACTTATTGTGATATTTCCTCAAAACCTCTGTCATAACCTTTTATAATTTAAAATCTTACTCGAGGGGATAAATCCTACATCTATTTTCTCATAATTCCATTAAGTCACTATAAATGCAACATTATTACAAGATTATTTTTTCCCACATTTTACATCGATTCACCTCCTAACTTATACTCTACTAAATCTTTTTTCTTTTACATACCACATGTTTTTTCAAAATTGTACGATACCTTTTTCAAATTTCACCAGTTCCTCAACTCAACCATATATAGTATTAGTTATTACCTATACCTTCATTTGCTATATAGTCACATTACTAGTCTTATAAATCGCACTCGCCTTCTCACACTTTACAACCATCTTTACACCTAAAACATACCTATCAATTATCAAAACGCAGTTTAATTGATTCACGATTAGCTTTTTTTTTTTCAACAAGCTTGCACCCTTTCATTCTAGTTCTGAATTAGTTTCATTCCTTTACCCCCTTACTATTAGTTGAGTAGTTTCTACTTCACTCACTTCTAAAAGTTTCTATAGGTTCTAAACCTACCTTGTTGATTCATTTGGCCCTGTTGCCATCATTAGAGCTCTAACTGCTCTATAACTCAGCGATTGGGGAACTCTACAACTTGCTAGTGGAAGAGTTCTATGTTGTGGATACTCTGATTCGGGGGAGATTGGTCTCAAATATATCGACCTCTTGTTCAAATCTGATCTGGGAAGAAAAGAAATCTAAGGTCAACTCATTTGCCCCCTGGAGGTCTGTAACTCTATCTCCTCTCGTTTTATCTTTTAAGCTCGATTTACCGTATCTCTATAATTGGTAGTCTCAATCATCGACCTCTTAGCCTTTATGTACGGTCATAGTCTTCTAAAGAATCTACGGGCCTTTTGCAGATATGTCAGGATAAACTCGGGCGCATATCGTGACAACCTAATGAATGTCATATCATATTTTGTAAGATTACCTAGTACTATCTCAAAAACTCCAAGTATTTGATTTCTCAAACATTGTCAGATATAAATCTATCAACAAACATTCTCTCGAAGTCTACCCACTCAAATGATCCATCGGATATAAATCCATCAACAAACATCATCTCGAAGTCTACCTACTCAAACGATTCATCTCCCAATACATTCTTCTCAAAACGTTACTAATGACAGGCATCCACGTCCAAATGGAATGTAGTCACTATCACCCACTGATCTCTCGGGTACTACATGGCATTCAAAATCTTTCAAATTTTTAAAATCCACTCATTGACCTCAATCGGATCGAAAAAAAAACCCCCAAATCTCGGTAGACATAATTGTTGGAAATTCTACAATAACATCCTTAGATTTACCTATCCTTTGAGCTGGGGAATTCTCTTATTCTTCAAAGGCACGACCTGTGGTAGTGGTCCTAGAGGTGGAATAATATTTACCTCTTGCGAAGAAGTCCAGCGCTTCCTCATTTCTTTGATTTAGTGGTGCACATTGCAATTGTGGTAAGTCTTGTACCATTTCCCACTTTCGATTGCTAATCTTGTATGTTCGGGGTAGAACGAATACGTTATCAACTTTATTAAAATCTAATAGCCTTATTGTTTCTTATATTGGTTTTTCTAGCATCTTTCAGAGCCACACATCCTTAATCGATTGACGTTGACCCGAACCTTGCTCTCCATTATATCACGATTTGCCACATTCATAACATAACACAACTTTTTCTTTCAACTGATTTAGTAGTATATATTGTTATTTCTTATAAAGGTCTTCCATCCATTGAGTTGGTATGTCTATAATCTCACTCCTCATGTATGGTTATTTTTATTATGAATTTGTTAGTTTCGTAATTGTTTGTCTCTTATTAGATACTAATTATCTTTCTTTCATTTGGCTTCGAGGTAGTGGTGGTTGTATTATTCATATTCCTCTCTGAACTTGATGTGAGATTCAGCCATCTGTCCGATGAATGACATTAACTATGATATCCGATTAGTGGTTTGATCCAGAACCTGTCTCGTCTCTGTTGCGTTTCGGTCTCTGCCTCGTCTACTCCTCTTGCTTATTTTTATCCGTAACAAGGCACGTATCAGAATAAGGCCAAAATCAGTCTTACGTAACTATGAATTACTATCGTAACTTGAAACTTAGTAATGGACTCCATTTCCATTACTAATCGAACAAACCTAGAATCATATCTTAGGCTTACTAGGCTCTATAGACTTCTAGACACGGAAGAACTCGTAATTCCAATACGGAACTACTAATGAGCTCAAATATCAGATTCTTAATATCACTCTATGATTACCGATCTAACATCAGTGGTATCAGCTAATTCTCCAAAACACAACAGATCTGTATCCCATACGGATCTAATGCTATGCTCTGATACCATCTGTGGCGCCCCGCCAAACACTAACACAAATCCCCATGTCAGATCTCGAGATACTAGGTGGCACCTCGAAATTTCGATATGGTCTCCTCTGTTTATGTTAGCATTCCAAGGCGTTCAATCTACACCTTATAAACGACATACATTCCTGCATATATACATTCAAAATATAATATTAGCGGAAGCCTATATACATCTAATAACGTACAAAAATCAAAGTGCAGTAGAAGAAGTTTATATACATGATTATACAGGAATTCCTCACTCTAACAAAATTCCTATCACTCAGAACAAAATCTATATTACTCTCAGACAAATCGACACCTCTAGGGGTAATAACCCCAATACTCACTAGGTAATGGAGTCTGGTCGTCTATCTGACCCACCAGATGATCCTCACTCGCTGGTTCTATGCCCGCCTCGCCAATTGCAAGCTTTGAAGCTAAAAAAAATAGGAAGGAACGGGTGAGTAACAATGGTTACCCAGTAAGGAAACAAACAATTTCTGCCAATAACCCCTCCTAGCATGAACGAATAAGCATACTAAATTATTTTAACAATATAAAATTTTACAAAATAAACTACGATTAACTGGTACATATAGTCAGGGATGAGCAACTAAACATTTTAAAACTGACATTACATCAATCAACAGTACTCACTATAACATTTTCTTTATGTACAAATCTAATTGATCAAATGGAAATATTAAACATGCATTTCATTTTATATATCAAAGTAAGGCAACAGATACATAATACACAATGGTGGAGTATTGGAATTAGAGAGTTGGGATTCACGACTGGATCTCTCCCAGTCGGGACATAATGTTACAATTCTTCTCTAGCTTTTAGTTCTTAATTTTGTAGCCGATCGCTACACTTACCACACTTGGTTGATCATTTATCCGGCTCAGGCTGGCCGTTTGACGTGATCGTAAGCACTGGGTCTCTTTTCGATGTGTCAAAACGTTCGACTACTATAGATTGTTAGTGATCACTGACTAATCATCTTCGTCTATGCCTATCAGGCGTACATGTGATTCCCAAATATACAAACCATTTGTATACGACTACCTTTACATTACAAGTTCACTGGCAAAGATAGAGAAGAATAAACCCGGATTCCAATTGTGACTCCACTCTCATACGCGTCCCATACTACGTATGAGCTTAGTGGCCCCTACCGTACATCCCAAGATAGTACACCACTCCGGATGATATGACGCACTATCCCTTCAGGCATTCACAAACTTTTTAACAGCTCACAAAATAACTACATATATATATATATATTTATATATATTACTTTTATTTGAAAATAAAAGAGAAATTAACAATACAAGATTGAGAATGGATATCCAGTTTCCTACCATGCAAATGTAGCCACCCGGCCTAAAACAAATAATAGAACGGAAACGTAAACAGTGCCTCGCAATAACAGAAAGTAAATAAACATGCAACCAGTAATATTATCCCTGGATATCTGTTTACAAACCTATACACAACACAACAACGTAAAATACAGACATCACCCCTCGGGTGTGACTAACATTTTACCGTTTCATGCCTTTTTTTTTCTTTTTTTCGATTTTTATAGTTTTCAATCTCTTCAATAAAATACCCATTTTCTGATATTCATGAACTCAATATGAGTTTATTAAATATTAAATCACATTTTCCAGCTATAGAATTTATTTTTGTCAATAATATTGAAAAAGAATACAAATGTTATATCAAAACAGGGTCCGAGCAGTGTACAAGACCCAATTGATGAAAATAACTCGTCAAAATACCCTACCCACGTTTAATTTGTTAAAAAATACTATTAAACATATCAAACATGCAATTTTTGGCGTGAATTTGTAAATAACAAAAGAATTCTATATTTTAGAAATACATCAAAAAAAATTTCGATAAAATCCTAAATGTAATTTTCACAATCTACGATTACTAATAGAAATTGAGAGTTCCTTACAATCTCTGTGCGAGGGAATTGAATTGCATACTCGGAAATCGAGACGATCAGTACGAAAATCGAGGTGGAATGAACTTCGAGGTGGCTAATTTTTGAATTTGACCTGATGGTTTTGAAGATCTCGACGTTGTCGTCTTTTCTCCCTTCTGTGACAGAGGACGGTTTGACCCCGAAACCGATGGAATTTGAGGTCGAAGTTTTGAAATCCTCGTATATAAATACGACTGATTTTTGACAATATCGGATGGAAAAAAAAGTAAAATGAAAAAAGGTTGGGTGGGTTTTGTAGAGAATGAGACTGTGGACGTTTCTCCATTTTGTGTCGAAAGATGGTTTGACCCCGAAACGGACGAAATCCGAGGTCAAAGTTTCGAAATTCTTGTATATAAATACGGTTGATTTTTTACGATATGGGGTGAAAGAGAAGATGAAATAAAGGGATCTTGAGTGGGTTTTATAGATGTCAAAGTTGCGGATCTTTTTCCCTTCTGCGGCAGTCGTCGACGGTGAACCGTTTGTTATAGATCTGCGGTGGAAGTTTAAGGAAAAAATAAATTTAAAAAAAAAAAAACGTTAGCTGTGTTTGGGTGGGTTGGAGAAGACGAAGTTATAAAAAAATTAAAAATTTTATTTATATAAAATTTGGGACGAATTCGATATTTTGTTAATTGTTTTGATCGACGATAATTTTACCATCCGGACTCTAAAATTGACAAATGAATATTCTATTTCGCCTAACTTATCATTCCAGATCTAATGGTATAGTCAATTTCTACAAATTATATCTCTAACAAAATTTTACATTTTTGACCTGAAGTGACCCTTGAAATTGATGTCGTTTTCATTTTTTACGATAATTCGACTTCCTGATCTCCAAAAATGACAAATAAATAGTCATTATTCAATAATTTTTCGTTATGAATCCAATGGTATAATTAAATCTTAATAATTCTTACTCTAGTAAAAAGTTACTATTTTAGCCTAGTCCGACTCAATAATCGAGGATTTTACAACTTTTCTATTCAGACTCGCATTTGAGTGTGCTTACAGGCTAAAACATGTTTTTTTCGATCGTTTTGAATCCAATGGTAAGGTCAGATTTCTTTAAAAATGGTCAGAATCAAATCTTACAGTTTTACCCTAAGTCCCACTTTCAAGATTTTCTTAAAATTCCATTATTTATTTTCTTCGATATACGAATCAGAAATTCGGGATTTTACAGTTTTCAATCACTCAAATAAAATATCAATTTTCTGATATTCATCAACTCAATATGAGTTCATTGAATATTAAATCATATTTTTCAACTATAGAATTTATTTTTATCAATAATATATAAAATAACAAAATTTATATCAAAACGGGGTCCGAGCAGTGCACAGGACCCAACTGATGAAAATAACTCGTTGAAATATCCTATCTACGTATATTTTGTTATAATATACAATTAAACATATCAAATATGCAAGTTCTGACGTGAATTTGAAATAACCAATTAAATTCTATATTTTTGGAAACTCACCACAAATTTTTAATAAAATCCTAAATGCAATTTTCACAATTTACGATTACTAATAGAAATTGAGTTTCTTACTATCTATGTGCGAAATTATCGAAGCGCGTGCGTGAAAATCGAGACGAACGACACGAAAATCTAGATGGATCGAACTTCGAGGTGACTAATTTTTGAATCTGGCCCGGTGGTTTCGAAGATCTCATTGCCGTCGTCCTTTCTCCCTTCTACGACGGAGGACGATTTGATCCCGAAACTGACGAAATCCGATATCAAAGTTTCGAAACTCCCGTATATAAATACGGCTGGATTTTGACGACATGGGGTGAAAGAGAAGATGAAACGAAGAGATCTTGGGTTGATTTTGTAGATGTCGAGGCTGCAGACCTTTCTCCCTTCTACGTTGGAAGTCGACGACGAGCGGTTTGCAACGAATCCGAGATTGAAAATTGAAGAAAAAATGATTTTTTTTAAAAATTGGTTGGCTGGTTTTGGGTCGTCTAAAACGAAAGTGAATAGTGAAAAAACTTAAAAAAAATTATTTATATATATCTTGGGACGAAATCGATATTTTGCCTATTGTTTCGATTGACGATAATTTGACCGTCCAGACTCCAAAATTGACGAATAGATACTCTATTTTATCTAATTTTTCATTCCGAGTGTAATGGTATGATTAATTTCTAAAAATTTTATTTCTAAAAAAAATTTACATTTTTGGCCTGAGGTGACTCCTAAAATTAACGTCATTTTCGTTTTTAATGATAATTCGACTTCCTAATCTGCAAAAATGACAAATAAATAATCCATGTTCAATAATTTTTTGTTACAAACCCAATGGTGTAATAAAATCTTAATAATTTTTATTCTAACAAAAAATCATTATTTAGCCTGGTCCGATTCGGTAATCGAGGATTTTGTAACTTTTCTATTCGGACTCGCACTTGAACGTGTTTATAGATTAAAGTATGTTTTTCGATCATTTTGAATTTAATTGTAAGATCAGATTTCATTAAAAATGATCAAAAATATCATAAAGTTTTACCCCTAAGTCCTACTTTCAAGATTTTCTCAAAGTTCTAATATTTATATTTACTCGAGATACGAATCAAAAATTTGGGGTTTTACAGTTTCTTGAGATTTTTTTAGTAAAATCTAGGATTTGGATGATAGGTGAAGAGTTAAGACTTCAAAATTAGGGTTTGGAAAAGGTTAAGGAGACTTTTTGACCTACTTTTTCTATGATTTATTTTGACCTACGAAATTAGATTATAGAAGCTCCTATTTATAGATTTTTTTGAAAGAATTAGGGTTGGACTAGGTCTTCTTTTAGATGAGGTGAATTAGAATTTTGACTTAAGTCTTATTTGATTGACTAAGTTTCTTTAAATTAGGGTATTGACTTAAGTCTTATGTGATTGACTAGGTCTTTTAGATTAGATTTTTTAATCTTGCGTACAATGAAAAAATATATTTTTAAATTTTGTGAAAAGCCCCATAATTGTATCTTGAATTATTTAGGCCTCCAAATGGAAGGGTCTTTTAATAAATATCAGGGGGTCTACTTAAATAAGTGGACAACCATCAACAATTTTGCCTAAAAGTTTGATTGATTAATTTTCTTGGTTCAGATTTTTAAATTAATTTATTATGGTTTCACTTTACGTTAATTAACATTTTATGTAGTAATTTCAAAATTTTAAATTGTTAAAATTGGAAATATATCGTTTTGTCCCCGAAGAGGACTTTTGCATTCAAAAATCATTTTTTGATGTTTTGGAATGTTTTGAAATTAATTTTTCGTAAGGAATTCGATGGGATTATCGATTTGTATCATTTATGAATTTTTTGGTATGAAATGATTGTGAACCCTATAAGGGTCATTTTCATAATTTTATCAAATTTTGATTAAAATTGGTAAACTGATTTATTTGATTTCATTTTGTTATTTTATGTGTTCTAAAGGGTTTTCCTAAGCATAAGGGGGTCTAAGGTTTTTTTGATGTTAGGGGAATTTTAGTAATTTGATCATTTTTTAATGATTTTTATCGTAAAACTTCTTTTTTGTCTGCAAAATGATGATTTCTATGTTTTTGGCGTTATATTTTCCTTGCGTAACGTGGTTTCTACAGTTTTGTTAGTTTAAGATAACTCATCCGAATTTCTGAAACATATCTAGTAACAAATAAAAATATTAGAATATTCATCCATCATTAGGAACTGTCGCAATCGGGTTGACGAGTTGATTAATCAGACAAATGCAAAAATGGGGTGTCTACACAATCCTGTTTTAGTATCTACATAGACGAAATGGTAGGTTTGAGGATACGCGAATCTTTTCTTTAATAAATCAAATACTCGTTTAATTACATTTCGTAGAGATAAATGATGATAATTGAAGAGCTCATGTGTATTTGCAAGCGCACAACATCTATGCTCATTTAGATGGTATCAAACTCCACGAAATGGAACTAAAAATCCTGGAGTTTATATGAAACATATGTCGCCGAGATAATATTTTCCTAAATGTAAGATTATATTGTGAGAATATCATATAAAAATATAATAAAGTTGTTAAAAATAGATATTGACTATAATTAATTAATTTTCTATTTAACTAGTAGCACCTTAACTTGTCTAATATTGTTGTTACAATAGATCTCAAAATCCTACTATCATGCACAATGCCCTCCGACCCACAAGTACATATGTTATACACATCAAAAGAGCACGAGACAAAAACATTTTTTTTAAATTTCTTTTGATTGCGATAGCTTGCTTGGTCTTCTATTGAGAGCTTCACAAAGATAAATGTACCATTAATGACTCCAACACAATTCTACAAAAAAAAAAAAATTGAACTAATGATATATTTTTCAATTTTAGATAAATAACCATTAAGAACTAATATTATTACTCATCTGAAGTGAATATTATGATTGAGGAAACTTTATAACATTTCTTGACAAGGTAATTATAGATCGCAATACATTGTGAAAATAGTGATGAACCGTTTTTTTGAAATGTATGAAATCAAATTTTGCTTGATGATTTCTTACATCATAACCAATTATTAGGAGAAAAATGGCTAATTGCTCTTTCACTCCTACAAATAGTTTATCACATAAACTTTTAACTTCTAATGTGTGTAAATCTTATTAAAAGTACGCATATTCATTCGTAGCATCTCATGAAAATTCTTATCAATTTCCTCATACATTCTCTTTTATATTAAAGATCATTCATCATCTTTATTCCTAATAGATGTTCTATCTATGAATATCATTTCCTTAATTGTAGCCATCATAAAAAATACTAATGTTGTGATTGAGCAAAAACAACTATTTCATCAGTGAAATCCATTTTCCTAATAACAAAAAAAAAAGTTGAATTTTTTTTTAAATAGTTTCATCAACCATTGTAATCAACATTCAAATATGAACAAGTGATATATAATTTTTTTTTTTTTTTTTGTTGCAAAAGAGAGATTCTTTGTCACACATAATATAGAAGCTCCAGTATCACTTTGAATTATGTTATTATTTTTTTATGTATATTCATGTTCTGTCCCATAGAAAAATTGCAATACGTTCAAATATAAAATTTTTAAAAATGCATGAAAAAATGTCTTAAAATATTGCAAGGACTTACACCTTAACAAGTAGTTCCACTGTGGAAAGAGTAGAAAAACTCTAAAGCTCTTTTATTGCATACTTGAATGATTAAATCACATTACATTTTGAAAAAATTATAATGTATGACTTGTCAAATAATAAAATAAATAATCAATAGAAGACATGGTTTAAACAAAACTTATGATTTTATGTTGGCGTAAAGAGAGGAATGGGATGGTTGGATTTTCTTGGGAAATTGTGGATTGCAGTAAATCTTAAGATATTGTATGGTTTATTTCCTTTTTTTTATTTATAGGAAATCCTTTTTAGAAAGTTTCTATACATACAACTTTCTAAAGAAGGAAAATCATCTTTTGTATGTGTATTCTCTGTAAACGCACTATGAATAAGATGTTGTCTCCTCTATTCCCTCGTGCATGTAGGCTATGAATGTTGAAGCACATAATTGAGTTTCCTTACCTTATGATCTACCCAATACAATTTGGATTTCTTCTCATCATTTTGAGTAACTTAACAACAAGTGTTCTTAACCTAATCTTGAGCACTAAGAAGAAAGCCATATAGGATAAGGTCACTACTAATATCTAGGAAAATATAATTTTTTGTAGAGTTAACAACTTGGATATATTTTATTAAATTTGATTTTAAGTTCAAAGATTTTGATTCAATTTAGAATTTTGTTTGACTGAACTATTTTTCAAAATTGATTCCAGAATCTATAGATTAATACTTATTTCAAAATATAGAAATATTATAAATGTCAAAGACAAATATTATAAAAGTCCATCTAAGACATCCATTTATCTCATATATTAGCAGAAGCTCACACCAAAACCCATATGCAACAATATAGTATATAAATTAAATAATATTGTTTTCAACTATTTACCTTATAAAAGATTTTTATAAGTTTTATAAAATATTCAAACAATGCAACAACAAAAAAATCAGTAGAAGAAATAAAACCCTAAAAATTTAAAAATGAAAAAACTACATTTTTAATTTAAAAAAAAAAATTGAACATAATAAATGATTTCATATTGGGTAACTATAAAAGAATCCTATGAATTAATAATCATAGAGATTATCCTCACCAAAAAGTATCTCATTCCGAAACTTTTAACTCATATAAGAAAAAATAATCAATTATAATGTGGGTTGCCCCTATTAATTCATGAGGTGCTTTTATAATTACCCTTTCATATTTACAACTCAATAGAAGAAATAAAATCCTAAAAATCTTTTTAAAAAAATATAAAAGATTATACCAGTTCAAATTATAATTAGGTTTCAAGAATTAAAAGGTGGAATTGGTGGAGATAGCTCTTCCATCAAAGATTCGAATAGAGTAATATAGATAATAGATTTTGAAACAATTTGAGAAGATTCTCACCTGAATTAGAAGATCTACAAAGAAAGAAAATGAAGAATTGCTAGTCTTCAGTGACAAAGAAAGTGATGGGCTTAGACCCATAGCAAGCTGAAGAGTTGGGTAGAGTTTTATCGACTCCAAAGGTGAGAAGATTCTCACCTGAATCTAGTGAAGTTGTGATTCTCAACCAATAAGATAGGAGTTTCAATTATGTTGAAATCAACAGTTGAGGGAATTGTGGGAATCACGTCTCCTTGGAATTAGGCACCCAAACAGTCCACATGGATTTTACACGGTGATTTGCAACTCTAACGCCCACCAATGCCTTATTTATGACTTGAGATCTATAAGTTATAAGAGAGTTACAGACATTAGAAATAAAGAATTAGGTAAAAAGTAACTTTTTCATAGTTATTTAATAATTTTAAAAAATATTTATACTGTGTGATTTTTTTTTTTTTTTTTGACATTTTTAAATAACCAAACACCATCAAAATGTTGTAAAAATTTTTAAACCAAGTAATAGTAAAATTATTTAGAAGGAAAATTTTGCATGATAAAACTTTACAAGTTTCCAAGATTTCCCAACATATAAGGTAGGGCCTTTATTTCATATGTCCTAAACATGTTATAATGCTTACTCCTAAATTATTGGTGGAAAAAGATCATTTTACCCCTAAATTAGAATTTATATTCAATAAGTATTTTTCTTAGGATTTTTGGACTCTTAAAGTTATTTTTCGTATGATTTTCTTTAAAAGTGATTGTTTCACATGTTTTGGAAATTTTGGGTTTGGAACTAGGATTGCCCCTAGCCAAGAGCATTTCGATCATTTTTTAAAAATGGTGAGAATTTTTTGAATATGTTCAGTTTAATCTAAAATGACAATTTCTATGTTTATCATTGTTTAGATGCGAAAGGTCTACTCAGTAGGAGTCTTTTGGTCATTTCCTAAAAAATTATGACTTTTTAAAAAAATCATCAATTCAATTATAAATGATAGTTATGTCAAGTGTGATAACTTCTAGTTTTCAGCAATTGCTTTTTCATCTATAAATCATGGTTTCTAAAAGATATGTCACATCAAAGGTATTTTGATCTGTAAAATCCCGAATTTTCAATTCGTATCTCGAGGAAAAATAAATAGTGGAATTTTAAGAAAATCTTAAAAGTAGGACTTAGGGGTAAAATTTTAGGATGTTTCTGATCATTTTTAATGGAATCTGACCTCACCATTGGATTCAAAATGATCGAAAAACATATTTTAGCCTATAAGCACGCTTAAATGCGAGTCCAAATATAAAAGTTACAAAATCCTCGATTACCGGATCAGACTAGGTTAAAATAGTGACTTATTGGTAGAGAAAGAATTGTTAAAATTAGATCATACCATTGGGTTCGTAATGAAAATTTATTGAACATGGACTATTTATTTGTCATTTTTGGAGATCAGGAAGTCGAATTATCGTCAAAAATGAAAACGACATCAAGTTTAGGGGTCACCTCAGGTAAAAAATGTAAATTTTTGATAGAGACATAATTAGTAAAAATTGACTGTACCATTAGATCCGAAACGAAAAATTAGATGAAATAGAGTATTCATTTATCAATTTTGGAGTCCGGATGGTCAAGTTATCGTCGATCAAAACAATTGACAAATACTGAATTTGTCCCAAATTTTATATAAATAAAAAATTTTAATTTTTTTTATAACCTCGTCTCCTCCAACCCACCCAAACAGCCGCGACATATATAAATGAAAATTTTATTTTTTCTTCGATCTTCTACCTCAGATCTCTCGCAAACGGCTCACCATCGACGATTGCCGCAGAAGGAAAAAAGATCCGTAGCTTCAACATCTATAAAAATCACCCAAGAACTCTTCATTTCATCTTTTCTTTCACTCGGTATCATCAAAAATCAGTCGTATTTAGATACGGAAATTTCAAAACTTTGACCTTGGATTTCGTCCGTTTCTGGGTCAAACCGTCTTCCGACACAGAAGAGAGAAACGTTCGCAGCCTCGACATCTATAAAACCCATCCAACCTTTTTTCGTTTCACTTTCTATTTCACCCGATATTGTCAAAAATCAGTCGTATTTATATACGGGAATTTCGAAAACTTCGACCTCGAATTTCATCGATTTCGGGGTCAAACTATCCTCCGTTGCAGAAGGGAGAAAGGACGACGGCGTCGAGATTTTCAAAATCACTAGGCCAGATTCCAAAATCAGTCACTTTGAAGTTCGATCTGTCTCGATTTCCGCGCATGTGCTTCGATCCTTTCGCCTAGAGATTGTAAGGAACTCTCAATTTCTATTAATAATCGTAGATTGTTAAAATTGCACTTAGGATTTTATCGAAAAAAATTTTGGATGTATTTCTAAAATATAGAATTCTTTTGTTATTTCAAAAATTCATGCCAGAAATTGCATGTTTGATATGTTTAATTGTATTTTTAATAAATTATACGTGGGTAGGATATTTTAACGGGTTATTTCCATAAATTGGGTCTTGTGCACTGCTCGGACCCCGTTTTGATATGAAATTTGTATTTTTTTTCAATATTATTGATAGAAATAAATTCTATAGTTGAAAAATGCGATTTAATATTCAATGAACTCATATTGAGTTGATGAATATCAGAAAATGGATATTTTATGAAGAGATTGAAAACTGTAAAAATCGAAAAAAAGGAAAAAGGGTATGAAACGGTAAAATGTCAAAGACACACCCGAGAGGTGATTTCTGCATTTTACGTTGTTGTATTGTGTAAAGGTTGGTGAATAGATATCCATGGATAATATTGTTGGTTGCATGTTTATTTAAATTTCTGTTAGCGCGAGGTGCTGTTTATGTTTCCGTTTATTTATTTATTTTAGGCCGGGTAGCTACATTTGCATGGTAGGAAACTGGATATCTATTTTTAAACTTGTATTATTAATTTCTCTTTTGTTTTCACATGAAAATAATATATATATATAACTATTTTGTGAGCTGTTAAAGAGTTTGTTATCTAAAAGGGATAGTGCGTCATATCATCCGGAGTGGTGTACTATCCTGGGATGTACGGTAGTGACCACCAAGCTCATACGTGGTATGGGACGCGTATGAGAGTGGAGTCACAACTGGAATCTGGGATATTCCTCTCTATCTTTACCAGTGAACTTATAATGTAAAGGTGGTCGTATACGAATGGTTTGTATATTTGGAAATCACATGTACGCCTGATAGACATAGACGAAGATGATTAGTCAGTGATCACTAACAATTTATAGTAGTCAAACGTTTTGACACATCGAAAAGAGACCCATTGCTTACGGTCACGTCAAACGGCCAGCCTGAGCCGAATAAATGGTCAACCAAACGTGGTAAACAGCGACCTGTAGACACCCCATTTTTGCATCTGCCTAATTCGACAATTCGTCACCCGATTACCATGAATTCCTAATGATGATCCCAAAGAACTCGAATGCTTGTGAGTACTGTCCCAGATTCCCTTCGTTTCCACTCTTTTCATCTCCCCTACTCATTACGATTCGACATAGAAATTTACGCACGCTTATGATCGTCATACATCACACCCGATTTAGCAAGCACGTACGCTTAGGCTCGCCACACAGTTCGATAAACTAGAGATTTCGCCACGCTAGGAAAATACAACTTTGAAACACAGAAATAATCATGTTGGAAATAAAAGAAACCTCACGTCAGAATTCGTAAAAATCCACAAAAATTCACAAAAATCGATAAAATGACCGAAATACCCCTCGACCTCCAAACTCAACTTAGAGATTTTGATCCTTAGGAAAATATAATAAAAATTAAAATCAAATAAAAAAATATTAAAACTTAAAAATAAAAATTAAAATCAAATAAAAAATTAAACAATTAAAACTTAAAATTAAACAATTAAAATCAAATAAAAAAATTAAACAATTAAAACTTAAAATTAAACAATTAAAATCAAATAAAAAAATTAAACAATTAAAACTTAAAATTAAACAATTAAAATCAAATAAAAAAATTAAACAATTGAAACTTAAAATTAAACAATTAACATCTAATTCAAAATTAAACAATTAAAACTTAAAATTAAACAAATAAAATTTAATTCAAAACAAAAAAAATTAAAATCTAATTCATAATTAAATAATTCAAAGTTAAACAATCAAAATTTAACATCTAATTCAAAATTAAACAATTAACATCTAAATACGAAATTAAACAATTAAAACTTAAAATTAATAAATTTTAAATCCAATTCAAAATTAAACAATTAAAATCAAATCAAACGTTAAACAATTAAACCAATAAAATTAAAATCAAACAACCGATAAAATCAAAATGCAATCAATTAAATTAAGAAATTTTCAAATTAAAATCGAACAACTAAAATAAAATTTTCAATTAATCAACTCATTCAACATTCGAATAAAAAATAAAACTTAAAATAAAATTACATAATCAACTAAAATGAAAAATCAAATTAAAACTTAAATCAAAACGTCGATTTACCAATCGCCATTCGTTAATAGTGGACTACTAATGCGCTACGAGTAGCGTGGGAATGTTACTCCTCAATCTTTGAAAATAGAAAGGACGTGTGCAAAAAAAAAAAAAAGAGAGAAAACGTGTGAAAGGAAAATAGCAATAAACGTCTTTTAAAAAAATAGAAACATAGTTTCTATTTAAAGGAAAAACGTTAGAAAGAGAGGGGCTGGTCTTCTTCGTCTCTACTCGATAGGCAGCACGTCTTCGTATTTTATTTTTTTTTACCTATCTCCGCATATCGTTAGGCTTAAGAGATGCTTTAGTTTATTTTATTTTGTGTAGTTTTTTTATTTATTTTTTATTTTTGTAATTAGTGAGATTAGGAAGAACTTTCATGTATATATTTTTTGTTTTTCTCCTTTTATGTATATATGCTTTAAAGTTTTTTTTTAAGATAGGTAGATGATTTTAATTCATGTAGTTTCTATATTTTTATTTTTATTTTTATTTTTTTTAGACATATAGGTCAAGAATCATTTTTGTTTTTACGTAGGCTTTGTTTTTTGTATTTTGTTCTTTTTGCATGTTGATAGGTTAGGAGAATATTTTCCTGTTTCCATTTTTTTCATTTTTATTTGTTATTGTTATTATTTTTGCATGTTAGAAAGGTTAAAGGAATTTTTTCTATCATCATGATCATTACGCTCGATTCTGATTTACATGCTTTGTGATGATATTCAAACTCCTTGTGTAATTATGGGATTTTTTTTTACGTGAATAATGTACCCCTTGGCTTGATAAACATGCATGTTATTGAATAATAATTCCTTCGGAAAGATTGAAAATCATGGATGCACGCCCGTTTGATTATTTTAAAAATTGGTCGAATGGGATTTTTCCTCAAATTTTGAGATTGTGTGTGCATTGGTAATTATGGACCTCCAATTTGGTAAGTACGATGACTCGGATTCTTTGTTTTTGATAAAATTCCTATGTGGTGATTTTTGACAAGTTCTTAATCTTCTAATTTGGGACTTCATTATTTATATAATATTCCTTGTTGGAGATTATTTGTGGATCTTTAGAAAACTCTATTTGAAAACTTTCTAATAGAGGGTTGTATAGTTTCCTATTTTGGGAGAATATATTTATAGATTTCTGATTCAAAAATTTATATTTTAGCAATTTTCCAATTTAGAAGATTCTGTACATTTTTTATATTTAGGAGGTTCATGTTCAGGGAAATTTGGGGATTTCAAATTTAGAAACTTACATTTTTTAGAATATTCTATTTTAGAAAATGTATCTTTTTAAAATTTTAATTTGGGAATACAGCATATATCTCATGAACTCTAATTTAGGAAATTTTACATTCCTAATTTGAAAATATTAAATCTCAATTTGACAGGTTTCTATTTGTAATCTTCCTATTTATGATATTCTCATGATTTTCTATCTTGGACAGTTTGAGGAATACTTGCAAGTGGAGTTTCTTAATTAATTTCAGGTCATTGAGCTGATTAGGGCTTTTTCAAACCCTCCCATACTTTGTGGGATTCAAAGAAGAATCACGTGATAATTGGGATAAATTTTAGCCATGGGATTTGGTTGGAAAATCCAACATGAATTGATGATGATGATTGGACTGTGACCTTGACTGTAATTTTTATATGTTGACCGTAGGATGACTTTGGATCGTAGTAGAGACCAATCATATTGATTGGGCGGGTTCGATGCCTAACACCTTCCGAAACCCGTAATCTGACCCCTTACCCATACCTTTGATCCGTGGATCGACCCATTATCCATTTGGAGTTATTTATGGTTCCTAGACCTAAACTAGGTGGCGACTCCTTTCTTTTAAAGTCCCCCATTTTATAAATTGGACTCCTATCCACTATTGAGTGAAAACGGGTCGAGGCAATTTCAGTGGCGACTCCACTGGGGACTTTATGGTCAAACTTGACCCGATCCAAGACTATCCTTAGGTTGACTTTTTGCTCGAGTCAACCCAGTTGACTCAATGCGACTCTCAGATTAGGTTAGATGTTGTCCTTTTTTTCATTGGATTGTGATTGGATGTAATCAATTATTGTGTTCATTGTGATTGGTTTGATGATGGGATGAATGTGGTTTGTATGGATGTATATTCACGAAAACGCCCCGGACGCACTTTGTCCTTTTGCACACACTCACGAGCATACATATATATGTTTGCATCACGACATGTCCTTATAAACCCCCGTAGCCGGATCCAAGCTAACCTGGTCCTTCGGGACACAGGGGATGACAGTGAACGCTACAAATTCAATACAGTACCTTCGGGTATATCAAACTGGAGCACCACGTACTGTTTGACCAAGTAAAATTGGGATAGTATATCGGTGTTTTGGGCTGAAGTGACCTAAGCTTTATCCTAACCTACCCTCAATCATATAGTGAGGTTAGAGCCTCGAATTTAGGTACGGTCCCACTAAGTTACGACTTGAAATGACCAAGAGTGCTCCCGGGTTGCTTTATTTAATTTAACCAAAAGAAAAGTGGGTGGACCGATCCACACCGTTCAAATTAAACCCGCACTATCGGTCCAACCCAAGGGATATAATTGACAAGATGTGCCGACCAATTTTTTAAACCCATTAGCCCGATTGGTAAATCAATCTTTAGATCGATATATCAGCCAATCGAGTTAATTGGTTTAATAAAATGTCGATGAGGTGATATATTATTCTTTTGAATCCATTGGGTAGAGCCGGTCCAAATCTGACAATCAAATTTCTATACCAGTTTTACTCAATGGATCAACCTTCCTTTAAATCAAAATGAATGACTCACATTAAAGATCGTACCAAATAAAAAGTAGACTTGATTTCTTTTAATGTGTCAATAATAGAAAGTAGTTGTTTGTATAGATGGCTCATGATGATGTACGATTGTTGATAGATCAAGCCTTAGAAATATTTTTCACTGTTGAAAAGTACAATTTTGGTGCATATGGACTTCAAAGCATATTCTCCCTCAAGTCAGTGAACGTCAATTGGAACCTCTTATGTGCCGCAGCCAATTTCTGGGATCAGGATTATCATATATTTCGCTTTGGGTCAATCACACTTTGTCCAACTCACGAGGATTTCTGTAGCATCATGGGGATAAGTACATCAGGCCCAATGGCCCATCGGTCATTACCATCTCAACATACGGAAGAACTCGCAAGAGGATTAGGGGTTAAGCCTAAGAAATCAAGAAGATTCATCAATCATGGTTCATTAAACATGAGAAGACTCTTAGAAGTGCATCGAACCCTTAAACCTGAGCATCCCGGGGATTTTGCTCCGGAATCTCATAGGAAAGCTAGAGATTTTACCTTATGCTTGGGGGTATTGTCTACATACTTCTTGGTTTCCTTTAGGATAGGTCATTAGTTACCTGGTTTCTTTGCGGATATTGCCGGACAACTCAAAAATAAGGCTAACCCAGTTCCTATAATACTTGCCGAGACTTTTGAGGGATTATCTAATGAGAACGCACCAGAAGGAACAGGGTTTAGAGGAAGCCCATACTTACTTTATATATGGCTGTGCATTCAACTCCGTATTGCAGAATTCCCACGAATTACGAAAGATAAATGGGATAAATTCACAGAAAATGACATATTAGTGGACTTTGCATCTGTGGGAGACAGGAGAAATTGGCTTTCAAGTTTGACTGCTCGGGATGTTAATTGGGATAGATTAGAATCGAGGACAGGTGAAGGCATCGTACTTGCTTCAAAGGGATATGATCACGTAACGCTCACCGGACTATTGAACACATCTTTTTATTGCCCGATGATGATACCAAGACAGATGAGGCTCCCTTCATGGATCCCCATACGTCCGAGAAATCGATACCCTATTAAAGAACTGAACAGGCAACTGGTGGAACATATAGCTACTGCTTGGGATAAACGATCATTTGTGGAACTAGAGGACCAGCAAGCATTCAAGAAGCAGAAAAGAGGATAGAAGAACATGTTTGAAAAAATAGGGTCCCAGATCGAGTCATTTTTATTCTTTATAATAAAAGGAGAGTCTCCTCATTTCTTTTTGCTGAATTTGATGTTATCTTGTTTACATAAATAAATCAGAAATTGGTACGAACTTTAATGCATAAACAAGGACCTAATTGATACTAAATCACCTCGTCAGACATAGACTTGACCAACACATCTCATCAATTGCAAAATGAGGTAATAATGAAAGAAAATGCTATCAAGAGGGAACGTCTATCAATTATTAATTCACCTTTGATGGGGTTACAGGATAATATTGCGCCAAAACTTAAGCGTCCACCACCCACTTGGGGTCGAGAGTCAAGTCGTTTGGGGCGAACGTCAGCACCAAGTGAACCATTAGAAATGGCCTCCGAATCTGAACGCGCAGAAATCCACAAGATCTTAGCAGTGTTTGCAATGGACATAAACAGCATCAAAAGCAAGGTAGAAGTGTTAGAACAGATATTTGAATCAGCAAGAAATCCCCCTGATGATCAGAGAGGAAAAAGACCGGAAGGAAACACGGCTAGAAATCTGGAAGATGTTTACGAGCTTGATGAAAATGAAGAACACTTCCATGAAAGTCCGATATTGGCTAACAGGATGACTCAGTTGGAAACAGCCTTAAAAAATATTAAAGGGATTGATGAAATCACAGCAGGCATCGAGGCCCTAAATCAGATCCCTAAGATCCGTTTGCCCAAGAAGTTCGTAATGCCAGAAATGGAGAAATTTAGCAGAATAGGTTGTGCAAAAACTCATCTCAAGGTATATGTCACCAATATGCGCACCATGGGCCTCAGTGATGAACAGATGACATTGTTGTTCCAACGTACTTTATCGGGATCTGCGCTACGATAGTTGATGTCTCAGGATCCAACTGCAATAGGGACATGGGAAAATATGTCAAAGTCGTTCTGGCATCAATACAAATATAGCATCGAGATTGAGACTTCTCGGAGGGAGTTGGAATCGACTAAACAAAAGAATGGGGAAACATTTACCGACTTCATTGGCCGTTGGAGGGCTAAGGCTGCACAAATGTGAGACAAACCATCAGAAAAGGAACATGTGGCAATCATACTGAAAAACCTCACACAAGGGTATGCTCAGCATTTGGTCGCCCAATACCTCCCCACGTTTGAATCTCTGTTACAAGCTGGGAGCCAACTTGAAGATGCCTTTGCCTCTGGGATTTTGTCTAACCCTTCTGACAATAAACCCAAAAAGCCCTTCACTAATCCTAAGCCCAACATCAATCATGCCTATATAGCCAACACTTCCACTACCACAGTTCAACCCCCAGCACGAACCAATAATCAGGTGAATTCGGGTAGAGCCCCCTTTCGACAGTTCACGAATCTAGGAATGACCCTCACCACAGCCTTCCAAAAACTATTGAAGAAAGGGCTTCTCACCCCTCTTCAACCTCGGCCTCTACCAAACCCCCTACCAACATCACATAACCCTGACCTCTTCTGTGAATTCCATCAAAATCCTGGTCATCATAATGATCGGTGTATTACCCTTCGCCAAGCCATCCAAAACCTCATTGACGCCAAAAAAATCACCGTCTTTACTCCATCACCACCAAATGTCACCACCAATCCACTACCCGTATATCAACCTCCTCCTACCCTGAATATGGTATCCAAAACCCAATTACCATTTGACCCAGTCTCCCTCATCCATCCAATCTATATCAAGCCACCCAGTTACCCCCTCGTTGGAATAACGTTCACTGACGAGGTTTATGCCACAAACCATGAGCCATTTGACCTAACTGAGGAAGAGACGTACTGCTTATCCCCACCCCGCTACGATAGCCCATCATACACCAGTTACCTCTTGGCACAAATGGTCCCAGAAAATACATCCTCCTTAACAGGTGAAGATCCTTATTTATTGGCCGAAGAGGATGAGCCATTTTCACTCTCTTGTGATGAAGTCAGACATGTAACCCGAGGAGGAAGAGTCTTTAAACCACCAGAACTCAGTATTGACAACCCTACAGCCTTGGCAAGAAAGGAAAAAGTGGACCATGTTAAGGAAACTATTGAAGAAGACGACGCCGTAATAAAATAGTTAAAAATGGCAAGTGCCAATATTTCAGTTTGGGGTCTACTTATGGCTTCCACAGCTCATAGGGAAGCTGTTCTCAAAGCATTAAGCTCAGCCCAACTCTTACTCGACACTTCCCCAGATCAATTGGCCAACCTAGTAGGAGCAACACATGCTGAGAATAATTTGTCTTTTTCAGACTCAGACCTCCCGAAAAAAGGACCAAACCACAAAAACCGTTACATATCACAATTGACTGCAATGGGATGAGAGTTCCTCTAATCTTGGTAGACAATGGAAGCGCACTAAATGTTTGCCCCTTGAAGACCGCCACTTGTCTCCGATTCAAGGCGGAAGACTTCAAACGAACTAGTCAAGGGGTCAGAGCTTACGACAATACGAAAAGAGATGTACTGGGAACTTTACACCTATGAATATCCACGGGTATAGTAGACTTTCCAGTGAAATTCAAAGTCTTGGATATCCAGTCATCATTTAACCTATTACTAGGGAGACCATGGCTACATCAGATCAAAGTCGTACCGTCTACTCTACATCAAAAGATTAAATTCATCAAGGACGGTTTAGTGATTACACTTCATGGAGACGCTGAAATCATGGGGATCGTCAACGACATCGAAACTAAGGAAAAGTCGCTACCCGAAATCCAACCTGAACAACTAGAAATACAACTCAGTGGGTTCGAATTTGAAAAGATTCATGTCGTCCAATGGGATTACCCCACGAAAGAGTTTGTTCCTATCGATAACACATTCAGCTGTTGTGTGGCCAGTATGTTCAAAGACATGAGATTATTCCCGGGCATGGGCTTAGGTCGTAGACAGCAAGGGATCAGAACTGCACCAGTCATTCAAGAAGTAGTTGGGACTTTCGGATTAGGGTATGAACCTACCAAAGAAGACTGGGCCCAATATTGGAAGATAAAGAGAGACAAGGCAAATGCGAAAAGATAATGGCATATCGTCGATTTGATCAATATGAAGTCCTATAGAAAAACCCTTAATGGGCACTTCGTGAAAGTAGGAGAAGATTTTCCTTATTGTGGTTTCCCAAAACCTTTCATTAACCACCTCACGGGTATTCGCCAACCAGGGTTCGAGATCTTCTTTGGGATGAGTTGGCCTGACAAGGAAGAAGATAAGGCATCCAAAGAATTGGAAGAAACTGACGATTGACAGATAACCATCGATTCACTCAACATCGCCCAAATGTTTCTCGAAGAAGTCAATGTGTCAGTCCTGTCAGTCGAAGGTGGTGCTCAAAGCCCACAGTTGGGTCACTTTCTAATTACCATGTAATGAGTCCTTTGCTTTATGTTGAGTCTAGTCAAGTTAGTCTTGCTGAGTCTGTTAAGTCCGCAGTTAGTCCTGTCACCCCATCCATATTTAATGAAATAGAATAAGTTTCTGATTACTCTGAGTGCAATAATGATTTAACTAATAATCTCGCTTCGAATGAGGAATCTTCTGACGAAGAAACCCCTATCGAACTAATCAAATTACTTGAGCAAGAGAATGAACGTCGGGCTCAACCTGTAATGGAGGAAACAAAACTAGTCAATCTCGGGACTAAAGAAAACCCTCAAGAGATTCGAATTGGTGTCACCTTGTCTCCCGAGGAACGTGAGGGAATAATAAACTTGCTCAGAAAATTTAAAGACGTATTCGCGTGGTCGTATGAAGACATGCCAGGGGTGAGTACGGACATTGTTCAGCATAGGATTCCATTGCATCCCGACGCTCGACCAGTAAAACAGAAACTCTGACGTATGAAGCCAAAATGGACTTTGAAAATTAAGGAAGAAGTCACCAAGCAGATCAATGCCGGATTTTTGAAAGTGGTAGAGTACCCAGAATGGATCGCTAATGTAGTCCCAGTTCCCAAAAAAGACGGAAAAGTCAGGATGTGCGTGGATTTCAGAGACCTAAACAAGACAAGTCCAAAAGATAGCTTTTCATTGCCTCACATAGACGTACTGGTTGACAACACTGCAGGACATGCCATGCTCTCATTTATGGATGGTTTTTCAAGATACAACCAGATAAAGATGGATCCGCATGACATGCAAAAGGCCTCATTCATCACCCAATGGGGAACCTTTTGTTATAAAGTCATGCCTTTCGATCTAAAAAATGCTGGGGCCACGTATCAGAGAGCAGCTACGACCTTATTACACGACATGATACACAAGGAAGTTGATGTTTATGTGGATGACATGATAATCAAATCTAAGGAACGATCGGGACACGCCGCTGCACTAGAAAAGTTTCTCACAAGGATTCAGAAGTACCAGTTACGTCTCAACCCACAGAAATGCGTATTTGGAGTGACTTCCGGAAAATTACTAGGATTTGTGATCAGTCAAAGAGGGATCGAAGTGGACCCCGGGAAAATCAAAGCCATACAGGAAATGGTACCGCCTAAGACTGAAAAACAGATTCGGGGGTTCTTAGGCAGAATTCAGTATGTCAGCAGATTCATCGCTCAGCTCACCAATGTATGTGAGCCGATATTCAAGCTTCTCAAGAAGAATGAGCCGACAGTATGGAATGAGCAATGCCAAAAAGCCTTCGATCAAGTCAAGGAGTATCTCGCGAATCCTCATATTCTATTTCCGCCTACCCCGGGTGAGCCTCTTCTCCTTTACCTGTCACTCACAGAAGAAGCAATGGGATGTATGTTGGCACAGTACGACAAAGACAATCATAAAGAGAAAGCCATCTATTACATCAACAAGAAGATGTTAGAGTACGAACGAAAATATTCAGCTCTTGAAAAGACCTGACTAGCATTAGTATGGGCTACTCAAAGGCTTTGGCACTACATGCTCTCCCATTCAGTCATTCTATTATCCCGGATGGATCCTCTAAAATATCTTTTTGAAAAGCCAGCATTGACAGGAAGGACTGCACGATGGTTACTTCTGTTATCAGAATTTGATATCATGCATGTTACACAAAAGTCTATTAAGGGAAGAGCAATAGCAGAGTACTTGGCCGATCATCCCGTAATAGAGGGAATAAGACCTGTCAATCAATTTCCGGATGAAAATATCCTGAACCTCAAAAAAGAACCACGAGACCAAGTTTGGTAACTATAATTCGATGAAGCTGCAAATCAAAATGGGTATGGAATAGGGGCGATTTTGTTATCTCCCGAAAGATGCCACATTCCGATCGTTGTTAAGCTGGCTTTCTCCAATACGAATAATACAGCTGAATATGAAGCGTGCATCGTCGGGCTTTGGTCATACATCAATCGTTGGAAGAGTAGAAAACCAAGGATGCGAAACTGAAACCTTATCACGAATATCTGTTAAATCTGATGAGGAAATTCAAAACCATCTTGTTTTAACATCTAGCAAGGGAAGATAACAGATTCGCAGATGCCCTAGCTACTCTCTCTTCAATGATCCATTTACCACCAGGCATGGAACTAAGGCCCATCACAATCGAAATAAAAAATAAACCCGCATATTGCTACCAGGTCGACATCGCTGTTCGATTCCCTGACGGAAAGCCATGGTATACTGACATCAAGAAAGTCCTAGAAAAGTAAGAGTTCCCAATTGAAGCATCTAGGAAAGAATGACAAACTCTACAGAGATTCGCATCCCAATTCATACTATGCGCAGGGAATCTATATAAGAGATCATATGACGGAATCCATTTGGCATGTGTTGGTGAAAATCAAGCTGAACGGATAATGTCAGAACTGCATTCGGGGGATTGTAGACCTCACATGAGTGGGAAAATGCTAGCCAAACGAATCATGAGGCAAGGGTATTATTGGCCGACCATGGAAACAAATTGTCACTATTTGGTGAAGACCTGCCATAAGTGTCAAATACACGCTAACCTCATACACATTCCTCCATCTCAGCTAGTTGGTTTGACTTCTCCTTGGCCATTATCTGTTTGGGGAATTAATATAATCGGCAAAATCACACCTAAAGCATCGAATGGGCATGAGTACATCCTAGTGGCCATTGATTACTTCACAAAATGGGTAGAAGCCGCTTCGTACGCCGTTCTCACCGCATCTAAAGTTGCCAAGTTCATCCAAGCGCATATCATCAGTCGATATGGGGTACCTTCTGACCTGATTTCGGATAATGGGTCACATTTCAAAGCTGAAGTCATTACACTGTGTTCAAAATTCAAAATTCGTCATCACAAATCATCTCCCTACCGTCCTCAAACTAATGGAACAGTGGAAGCAGCCAACAAGAATCTCAAGACGATTATCAGGAAAATGTGTCAATCGCACAAGGATTGGTCTGAAAAATTATCATTCGTGCTCTGGGCGTACTGCACCTCAATACGATCCTCTACTGGAGTCACCCCGTATTCACTTGTGTATGGAATGGAAGCTGTTTTACCGGTTGAAATGGAAATCCTTTCCCTCAGGATCATAATGGAAAGTCAATTATCAAAAGTAGAATGGGTTCGTCACCGGTATGAAGAGCTACATTTAATTGATGAAAAGCGACTCAGAGCCATGTACCACGTGCAAGCTTATCAAAGAAGAGTCGTTCGGGCATTCGATAAAAGAGTTAAAGTTCGTAACTTGCAAATTGGGGATCTAGTACTTAAAGAGAATCGAGCACTCATTTTTGACCCTAGAGGCAAATTCAAGCCCAATTGGGGGGGGGGTCCCTTTATCATTAAAGAGGTACTGCCTGGGAAAGCTGTTAGACTTCAAGATCACGATGGTGTTGACTTACCAGAACCGACGAATCTTGACCAGATCAAACGGTACTACATCTAAGGAGGCCATCTTTGGCCGAACCAAGTTCCCTGTTACCTAGTTAAATATCTCCCTTCTCAGCCCCTCGCAGCCCTTTTTGAAAAAAGATAAATAAAAATCTTGCCTTTTTTCTTTCTTAGCTCGATCACCCAACCTAGGGGAGGGAATGTAATTCGAACTACGTTTTGGTCTGATCCCAAAATTTTGGGGTACGTAGGCAACCTGAGAAGTTACTTCAGGCCCGACCACATCAAAATAAAAAAAATAGATTCCCCCACAAAGAAAAAATCCAAAAACAAAAAAAAATAAAAATAAAAGGATATTATCAAAATGGGGAAGAAAATTTGAAAAAGAGAAGAAAAATTCAAAGCAAAATTAAAGAAATGCCACACAAGGGACATTTGGGTTTTGAGCCTTAAAATCCCTTCTTTTATGCTCAGTCCTAAGCCACCTATGAAAGTCCTCCTAAGTACCGTGTGAAAAGTCAAGGAAGGAAACAAAGCTTGATCAGACAGTAACTCCAGAAGTTCAAAAAGGAAGAAAAGGGAAAATAAAGCCTGCTAAGTCGAAAACCCGAGAGGGCGACTTATGCAAAAATCAAGGCAAGCTTGCACGATTGAAAATCCGAAAGGACGACCTTGACAACAATTAGAGCAACAGAAAAAGAAAAATTGTAAGCTCGCTAGATCGAAAACCTGAAAAGGCGATTTAGGTAAAAGCTAGAGCATGCTCGCTAGATTGAAAACCTGAAAAGACAATTTAGACAAAAATTAGAGCAATCAAAAAATAAAAGAAAATCTTCGTTGAGTTGAAAAGTAAGGCGAAGTAGAGCATCAGAAGTCTGAACGACCAAGCCTCTATTCTCAGCTCAAACCAAGCAATGACTCAGAAACCACACGTATCTTGTCTACGATTGATATGAACAGTTCTATATTCCTAAGCGAATCAAAAGGAGAAGAAGGTGATCTCCAAGATGAATCTCAAGAGTGGAGACTTGGTTCCAACAGTTGAGCCTGACTCATGATTTCCAATAAAATTGAAATTAAGAGTAAACCCTTATTGCACTTGTGGTAATCTAAGACTTCTAATTTTCACATTGAGGGATATTCCTTCATCTTTAGAAGTATATTTCCCCTTACACTAGGGGCAGTTCCGTTTTTCAAACATGTTCAATTATCCTCAGTACAACACCCCCCATCAAACTAGGGGCATTTTTTGAAGCTAAGTCAATGTTGACCCCAAAGGATAAGGTCCACTCTAAATTAAAGGTTACCCTCTTGATGACATTCTTTAGAAACCCCCGAGGTTCAAACAAAGTTAAAACGTTGACTGGACCTTCATAAAATTCAACTTTTTGAAAGTGTTGTTTTGCCTAAAATAATGCATTACTCTTCCACCCCGAGTATGTAAAGTAAGACATTCAGATTTTGCTCAGATGCCGCCGAGGGTTTTCTCGGATTATGCTTAGATATGCTCAGATTTTACTCAGATGCCGTCGAGGTTTCTTTTCTCGGATTATGCTCAGATGCCGCCGAGGGTTTTCTCGGATTATACTCAGATTTTGCTTAGATGCCACCGAGGGTTTTCTCGGATTATGCTCAAATTTTACTCAGATGTCGCCGAGGGTTTTTCTCGGATTTTGCTCAGATTTTGCTCAGATGGCGCCGAGGATTTTCTCGGATTATGCTCAGATTTTTGCTCAGATGCCGCCAAGGGTTTTCTCGGATTATGCTCAGATTTTGCTCAGATGCTGCCGAGGGCTTTCTCAGACTATGCTCAGATTTTGCTCAGATGCCACCGAGGGTTTTCTCGGATTATGCTCAGATTTTGCTCAGATGCCGTCGAGGATTTTCTCGGATTATGCTCAGACACCGCCGAGGGTTTTCTCGGATTATGCTCAGATTTTATTCAGATGCCGCCGAGGGTTTTTCTCGGATCATGTTCAGATTCTGCTCAGACGCCGCCGAGGGCTTTCTTGGATTATGCTCAGATTTTACTTAGATGCCGCCGAGGATTTTCCTCGGATTATACTCAGACCTTGCTCAGATGCTGCCGAGGGTTTTCTCGGATTATGCTCAGATACCGACGAAGATTTTCTCGGATTATGCCCAAGGTTTGCCCAGATTTTATGTTTACACACATTTTCTATTGTTAAACTTGTTATCCTCCCAACATGAATGCGCAGAATGGAGGTGCGCCTTTTCAAAATCATCACTACACTATTGCACACACATGCACTTGCATCAGTCAAGGAGAATTTTCAAAATTCAAGGATTTGACATTTTTAGTCTAAAGAGAACTTACTCTCAAGGATCTGGACATTTTGACAAATTGCCGAATCAGGCTGCAAAATGAGCTGTCACTAGCTTTGGCATTCAGATGTCGCACTATCTATCACAATAGATTGGCCATCTAGTTTGCTTCCACCCTCTGCCAAAGAGGGGCATCTGTAGACACCCCATTTTTGCATCTGCCTAATTCGACAATTCGTCACCTGATTACCGTGAATTCCTAATGATGATCGCAAAGAACTCGAAGGCTTGTGAGTATTGTCCCTGATTCCCTTCGTTTCCACTATTTTCATCTCCCCTACTCGTTACGACTCGACATAGAAATTTACGCACGCTTAGGATCGCCATACATCACACCCGATTTAGCAAGCACGTACGCTTAGGCTCGCCACACAGTTCGATAACCTAGAGATTTCGCCACGCTAGGAAAATACGACTTTGAAATATAGAAATAATCACGTTGGGACAAAAAGAAACCTCACGTCAGAATTCGTAAAAATCCACAAAAATTCACAAAAATCGACAAAATGACCGAAATACCCCTCGACCTCCAAACTCAACTTAGAGATTTTGATCCTTAGGAAATATAATAAAAATTAAAATCAAATAAAAAACAATTAAAACTTAAAAATTAAAATTAAAATCAAATAAAAAATTAAACAATTAAAACTTAAAATTACACAATTAAAATCAAATAAAAAAATTAAACAATTAAAACTTAAAATTAAATAATTAAAATCAAATAAAAAAATTAAACAATTGAAACTTAAAATTAAACAATTAACATCTAATTCAAAATTAAACAATTAAAACTTAAAATTAAACAAATAAAATTTAATTCAAAATAACACAAAAAATTAAAATCTAATTCATAATTAAATAATTCAAAGTTAAACAATCAAAATTTAACATCTAATTCAAAATTAAACAATTAACATCTAAATGCGAAATTAAACAATTAAAACTTAAAATTAATAAATTTTAAATCCAATTCAAAATTAAACAATTAAAATCAAATCAAACGTTAAACAATTAAACCAATAAAATTAAAATCAAATAACCGATAAAATCAAAATGCAATCAATTAAATTAAGAAATTTTCAAATTAAAATCGAACAACTAAAATAAAATTTTCAATTAATCAACTCATTCAACATTCGAATAAAAAATAAAACTTAAAATAAAATTACATAATCAACTAAAATGAAAAATCAAATTAAAACTTAAATCAAAACGCCGATTTACCGATCGCCATTCGTTAATGGTGGACTACTAATGCGCTACGAGTAGCGTGGGAATGTTACTCCTCAATCTTTGAAAATAGAAAGGACGTGTGTAAAAAAAAAAAAAAAGAAAAACGTGTGAAAGGAAATAGAAATAAACGTCTTTTAAAAAAATAGAAACATAGTTTCTATTGAAAGGAAAAACGTTAGAAAGAGAGGGGCTGGTCTTCTTCGTCTTTACTCGATAGGCAGCACGTCTTCTCCTCCTTGGTTTTTCAGTCACAGACATCTCTCTAAGAGAAAACAGGCTGAACGTCTCTCTCTCTCTTGGCCCTCTCTCTCTGTGCTCTTTGGGGCCGAACGACCGAAGTTCTTCTTCTTCCACGTCTTCTCCTCCAATGGCTCCACTACAGGACAGCAACTGCACTCACGTTCCATAGCAACAACAGCTGCACTTCCTCTTTTCTCTCTGCACTTCGTCTTCTTCTCAGCCACAACAGCACAGCCCCTTACAACTCGTTTCCCTCTCACGTCCCTCACCTCCATTACAGCCCTCTACAACACCTCTCATCCTCTCCATAGCAACCACAACAGTAGCACGACTTGCTGTTTTGAAATCCAACGCCCCAACACTCCCTTTATCTCCCTCACAGCAGCCATCCTTTCTCTGTGTTCATTGTAGCCAACGCCTATTCGACTTCTCTCTAAAAGAAAGCTCCTTTCTCTACTGGATCACATCTCCACAACCACGGTACACACAAGTCTTGGGGTTATATCTGAAGGAGCCGACTCTACTGTGTTCATCCTTCAGGTAATTTTTTATTTTTTATTTATTTTCTGTTTTCCTCCTTTCCTCTCTCTCTCTCTGTGCTAAAACTTGCCTCCACATTAAAGTTATCCGTAGGTTTTTAGTATCGTGGTCACCGTGAATTTTGGTATGAGATCGATTTAATTTTTTATGCCACGGGAGAATTTTATTACACTTTTTATATATTTTCTTAGTTATTTTTTAGGTGTTTTTTATTGCATATCGATAGGGGGAAATCTGATCCCTTCGTATTTGTATTTTATTTTATTTTTTACCTTATTATTTTTATTTTTTACCTATCTCCGCATATCGTTAGGCTTAAGAGATTCTTTTATTTTATTTTATTTTGTGTAGTTTTATTTTTATTTTTTTTTGTAATTAGTGAGATTAGGAAGAACTTTCATGTATGTATTTTCTGTTTTTCTCCTTTTATGTATATATGCTTTAAAGTTTTTTTTTAAGATAGGTAGATGATTTTAATTCATGTAGTTTCTATATTTTTATTTTTATTTTTATTTTTATTTAGATATATAGGTCAAGAATCATTTTTGTTTTTACGTAAGCTTCGTTTTTGTATTTTGTTCTTTTTGCATGTTGATAGGTTAGGATAATATTTTCCTGTTTCCATTTTTTTCATCTTTATTTGTTATTGTTATTATTTTTGCATGTTAGAAAGGTTAAAGGAATTTTTTCTATCATCATGATCATTACGCTCGATTCTGATTTACATGCTTTGTGATGATATTCAAACTCCTTGTGTAATTTTGTTATGTGAATAATGTACCGCTTGGCTTGATAAACATGCATGTTATTGAATAATAATTCCTTCGGAAAGATTGAAAATCATGGATGCACGCCCGTTTGATTATTTTAAAAATTGGCCGAATGAGATTTTTCCTCAAATTTTGAAATTGTGTGTGCATTGATAATTATGGACCTCCAATTTGGTAAGTACGATGACTCGAATTCTTTGTTTTTGATAAAATTCCAATTTGATGATTTTTGACAAGTTCATAATCTTCTAATTTGGGACTTCATTATTTATATAATATTCCTTGTTGGAGATTATTTGTGGATATTTAGAAAACTCTTTTTGAAAACTTTCTAATATAGGGTTGTATAGTTTTCTATTTTGGGAGAATATATTTATAGATTTCTGATTCAGAAATTTATATTTTAGCAATTTTCCAATTTAGAAGATTCTGTACATTTTTTATATTTAGGAGGTTCATGTTCAGGGAAATTTGGGGATTTCAAATTTAGAAACTTACATTTTTTAGAATATTCTATTTTAGAAAATGTATCTTTTAAAATTTTTAATTTGGGAATACAGCATATATCTCATGAACTCTAATTTAGGAAATTTTACATTCCTAATTTGGAAATATTAAGTCTCAATTTGACAAGTTTCTATTTGTAATCTTCCTATTTAGGATATTCTCATGATTTTCTATCTTGGACAGTTTGAGGAATACTTGCAGGTGGAGTTTCTTAATTAATTTCAGGTCATTGAGCTGATTAGGGCTTTTTCAAACCCTCCCATACTTTGTGGGATTCAAAGAAGAATCACGTGATAATTGGGATAAATTTTAGCCATGGGATTTGGTTGGAAAATTCAACATGAATTGATGATGATGATTGGACTGTGACCTTGACTGTAATTTTTATATGTTGACCGTAGGATGACTTTGGATCGTAGTAGAGACCGATCATATTAATTGGACGAGTTCGATGCCTAACACCTTCCGAAACCCGTAATCTGACCCCTTACCCATACCTTTGATTCGTAGATCGACCCATTATCCATTTGGAATTATTTATGGTTCCTAGACCTAAACTAGGTGGCGATTCCCTTCTTTTAAAGTCCCCCATTTTATAAATCGGACCCCTATCCACTATTGAGTGAAAACGGGTCGAGACGATTTCACGACCAGCCACAAAATCAGGAACTAAAAACCAAATAAGAATTGTAACATTATGTCCCGACTGGGAGCGATCCAGTCGTGAATCCCAACTCTCTAATTCCAATACTCCACCATTGTGTATTATGTATCTGTTGTTTATTTTGATATATAAAATGAAATCAATGTTTAATGTTTCAATTTGATCAATTAGATTTGTATAAAAAGAGAATATTATAGTGAGTAATGATGATCGATGTAATGTGAGTTTTAAAATGTTTAGTTGCTCATCCCTGACTATATGTACCAGTTAATCGTAGTTTATTCTTTAAAATTTTATATTGTTAAAATGAGTTAGTATGCTTATTCGTTCATGCTAGGAGGGGTTATTGGTAGAAATTGTTTGTTTTCCTACTAGGTAACCATTGTTACTCACCCTTTCCTTCTCTATTTTTTTAGTTTCAGATTCAGAGCTTGGCGAGGCAAGTATAGAGCACGAATGAGGATCATCTGGTTGGTTAGATAGACAACCAGAGTCCGTCACCTGGTAAGTACTAGAGCTATACCCCCTAGTGGTGTAGTCTTATGGATTCTGTCTTGAGTGTTAGGATTTATGTTAGAGTGAGAAATTTTGTATAATTCTGTATTCTGATTATTCTTCCGTACTCTGATCTTTCGTACGTTATTAGACGTATATAAGCTTCCGCTAGTATTATATTTTGTATATGTGTGCAGGATTGTATGTCGTTTATCAGGTGCAGGTTGAACGCCTTGGAATGCTAATATAAACAGAGGAGACCATGCCGAAATTTTGAGGTGCCACCTAGTACCTCGAGATCTAACATGGGGATTTGTGTTAGCGTTTGGCGGGGCGCCACATGATCATTTAAAAAAAAAGGATTTTTGACGAACCATATGTGAATCTAAAAGAAGTTGCTTCTGAGAATTTTTTTTTAGGTGTAATTCTCTTGGTTTCAAGAGCTTCGAAAAAGATCTAAAATGACGAATAATATTTTTTGAATATTGATAATCAATAAGATTTTATTGCAATAGAGTAACAAATTGATTGATAAAGTAAATGCAGAAATGGTGTCTACAACATAATTGACTCAATATTTAAAATGTTAGTATATTAAAAAATTATAAAACAAATAAATTTTATACTAGACCTTTACGTGAAACAACATTTTTTAAATATTTCATTTTATATTCTAAAAACTATAAAAGAAAGAGGAAAATGATTATAGTAAAAGCTCCCCTCTTTTCTTTTCAAGTAATTTTTACTATGGTTGTTGTTGTGGAGTTTGGATTAGTGGGGTCAAAATAATTATTTTGAAAGCAAATTTTAAAGAAAAAAACAATACTTAAATATCATTTTTTTTCTTCTTTTATTAAGATGTGTTTTTGTTAACGAAATAAACATAATCAATAAAAATAATTATGACTATTATTTGAAAAAAAAATTAATTAAAAGAAAGCTAGTAAGATATGCATTCCATCCATGTGTTATTAGGATATATAAAAAGACAAAATTTTTATATTATTGTAGATGAATTGTTTAGAATATAATTTTTTACAAGTATTTATGTAAAAAATATTAATAGATTGATTGAAGGATATTTTTATATAAAAAATTGATGACGAGGGTACCAAACTTATAAGCCCGATTAGCAGGAGTGAAATAACTGTCCTTTTATAGCACCATATCTCGTCTAAATCACCAATGTATTTGTAATTTCCCACTAAGCACACATATTGAGTAAGACAGGAAATTTCACTGTGAGTAGCAAATGAAGGTGCTTGAATTTAAAGAATATTTTTATAATTTAAAACACTAATTAATTAATGATTTTTTCAAAAGATAAGATGTTTATCTTGCACTATGATTAATTAGTTCAAAGTCGACAATCATTGGATCATCAAATGTGTGTGAAAATCATTACTTGTAGATCTATAGTATTCTTTCATATAATATTATTTAGATTGCAAAAATGTTAACTAATAATAGACTTTTTTATACACTATTATATCTCATTATCAACATGAAATTTAACTCTTAGCTAAATAAGATGAATTTTATATTTTATCAATAAATAAATTCTAGTAGGATATTTATTTATATATTATAATATATATCAAAATTAGACGACTCGTGAAAAGTAAATAATGGAAAAACACATTATTCCAATTGAAAAAATTGAAATCCAAAAAATAAATTTTACCATAGGGAATTTATTATGGAGATACATATTATTAGGTTTCATTTAAATTTTGACCGCTTATTTTTGTATTTAAATGGTTGGAATTATGTATTTTTCAACAAGTCATTTTTCATGAGCCACTTGATTTTGATTGTTATAATATTTAGTTTTACAAAAGTGTTTTATAATAAACTTACTTGTGGTTGTGATAATTTGAAAAAATAATATAATTTGTTATGTATATCCCACGAGATTGTAATTTGTTACTTGAAAAATATTGTCATTTGTGTAACAATAAAAAGTTGAATAACACTCACATTTAGGTAAAAAATAATGTATTGACTATAAATATTGGGGATCACTCTCTATTGAAAAATAAAATACATTATAACAAGTTATATATTACATATTGATTTTACTCCAGACATTTTATCTGTAATGACATTTTATCTATAATGATAAAGATTTTATTTAATCACATTAAGGTTTTTAGGACAATCTAGACTCTCAATTTATTATACACATATCCTCTATTATTTTGTTAATTTTAATTATTTTAAATAAAAAATATCTCATTACAAATAAAAATAGATTTGAACTATTGATTTGTATTACATTGATGATCACTTTTTATTTTAGATACTTAAATGAGAAGTCGTAAAAGATTGAGATATTGGAGGAAATCAATTGATTATTTTCTAGTAAATTCCACATAAGAAAATAATCTTATATATTTGGTTTAATATATTCAGATAGAATTTTACCTTTAGTTTTCAAAATCCATTTAGGCGTTTAGTTATTTGGATCCTTGTAGTGTTGATGTATTTGATTTTTTATTCAAAGTCACCTCAATTCTTAGGTTGTGGAACAGATCATCGATGATATATAAAAATATGAATCTTGATCGCACAAATTTGAAGTATTTTCATCAAGAAGATAATATGGTTACACCAGAACTTCATCATAGTATTCCACGACCTAAGTTACAAATCTTCATCAACAAAATTATAGAAATGTGATTAAAGACTTGTAGTTGGAGGTATTAACATAAGATACATGTACTTTTTATCCATAACATTCCCACCTAAGAAGTGATAGAAGAAGGATTGGAAATTGTTTAATCTCAACATTCCTACCGAAGAATTAGTAACAATAGAATTTGAAATTGTTCATCAAAATCAAGATGTAAACCTTACAGATCATTTTATTTATGACTTTGATTTCAATGTTCCTACAATTGATGAAAGGCTACCGCCTGATCAAAATTAAGATGTAAACCTTATAGATCATTTTATTTATGACTTTGGTTTCAATGTTCCTATAATTAATAAAAAGCTACCGCCTGATCATAAACATTTTTTTTCTGTGAATGTTATTTATCCTAATTAGAAACCAATGGTTGGTTGAGCAAATCTTCATCTTGTATTAGAATTTATAAACTATAATGTCTTATGTTAGTTCTTCTGCATTTGTATATTCCCAACTACCTTAATCAATGTTTTTTTTTATATTTGTCTAATTTTTTTAGAACCTACGACTTGTGTGCTTCTAATTAAAATCATAATCGACATTTGTTGTACATAATTGAATAATCTCAATTGACTTTTCCTTTAATTATCATATATTATGATTTCAAGAAATCCTTATTGAAGTATTAAATACAATTTTTTGTAGTCTTTACATGATAATAATAATTAAAATGAGATTAATAAGTTAGGATGAATTGGTACAAATTCATACTTAGGCTCTAAATTTTGGTCTCATTGTCTAAAATATGCTTAATTTTAAAGTCTCACTAGATGGATAAATCAGCATATATTAAACTTGATAACTAATCAATATTGTGTCCAAAGCTATTTACTAATGGGTCAATTTTAGACCTAAATATTTAGATCTCTAAGGTGTAGGGTCATGTCCCTATCCAATTTCATTAAAAAAAATTAATTTCAAACATTTGACAATATAAGATGAAATTTTCATTTTTTTTTATTGAAAAACACAAATACTATTCCAACAAAAATCCATATAATTCCATGTAAAGAAAATAATATTTTCATAAGAATTCAATGAATGTTATAGTTTCAACGACAATTTAAACAATTTCATTTCTTATGTTCTTATTCTTTCTATGAGACTTCGATTTTTTATAAAATGTAAAAAAATTAGAAAAATTTATCCAATCAACATACATAATTAACATAATAATAAACTTATATATGCATAAGTGATAAAACTAGTCTTTTGTTGAGATGTTTCAAATCACTTCCTTTGGAAAAAAAAACTTTTATAAAATTTTTGTATGAGTTCTTTGAAATATTACAATTTACTCAATGAGTAATCTCCCCTCTTTGACTTTGCATGCTTTCTCATTTTTCTTATTTATATTTTAATTATTTATTATATATTATAAGTCTAAACAAAAAGATTCCAATAACATTACAACAAATAATAATAATAATAATATAACAAATGATATATAATATATATACTAATGTTCCAGTAGATATTTAATTTGGAAATATATTGAAGCATTGGATAGTATAAAAAAAAGTGCGAAACCTTATTTTTGGATTTAGATTTCGTATTCCAATGAACCTTGTAATCCTAAGAAAATGATTTTTTGATCAGAAACATCAATCTAAAAAATGTATGATTAATTTTTTTTGGTATTTTTGACGAGAAACAAAGATATTAAATTGAAATCTAATCTAATCTATTAACATAATTCTATTTAGGAAAATGGGTATCAATAACTCTGAAAAATTATATTTTTCATGTGCTAGATTGATTTTTTCAATGAAAAATAGATTTTTATCTTAATTTAAAAATTTAGTAAATAGTAACTTCTATATTTTTTCATATATCCTTACGAAAAAATAAATCCAAATGTAAATTAAATTCTTTTATTCATTCATTCTTGTTCCTCTTTCTCCTCTATTGTCGTTGTCGCCGTCTCTCCCTCTTTCTCTCTCTCTCTCTCTATATATATATATATATATATATATGTCCTTCTAATTTTATTATCTTTCCTCTTTTACCCATTAAACCCCAAAAAGATTATTTAATAATATTCTTATAATTTTACTATTTTTCCTCTTTACCCCTCTAAACCATTAAAGAGTTCGTCCGTACCTATGAAAATAGATAATAAAGTTAGAAGAAAATTATTGAAAAAGAGAAGGGGTAGGAAATGAGGTGAATAAAGATAATAAAGTTGAAGGGGCAAGAGGAAAGCAATAAAGTGGGGTCATTATTGCTGGATGAGATGTTTATCCCCTATAAATAAGCCACATCGTTATGTTTTATTATATACTAGAGTTTGCTTGTGCCGCATTCTCTTTGGGAGTTAAGGGGGGTAAAAAAGAAAAAAAAATACAATTAAAAGGGTATTATTAAAAAAAATACAATTGAAGGGGGTAACAGAAGGAAAGATAACTAAGCTAAAATTATTAAGAAAAAGAAAGGGGTGGGGGAGGAGGAAATTAATGACAATATAGTTGAATGAATTACTATAATTGAGGCATCATTTATCCCCCATGAGTGGATCCCATCGATGTGTTTAATTATATATATATACATACACACACACTTTATTCTTCTTTTTTTTCTCCAATTTTTTTTTCTAAATGTAACCAAATGATAAAATTAGTTTTAACAAGATTCAATTTTGCTCCTACCATTTTTTCAAGTAATTGAAAATCTATATAATTTGATTTTTCATGCAAATCAAACAGACCCTTAAGCCCCATTTGGTATGCTGCAAATCATTTGCAAATATAAATAATTTTCAAAAATCAATTTTATGGGTGCTTGATTACACAATGCAAATGAGTTGCAATACAAAAAAATTGTATGGATCACTTAATTTCTTTAGAAATTTTAGCAAGTGATTTGTGACACATGATGTACCACAAGTAATTTGCAAAATTATTTGACTCTAACCTATGCATATCATAATTATTAAAATATCTTTTTATCAAATAAATTAATTAAATTACAAAAATATCATTAATACGTGTTAAACAATATGTACAAAAATTATTCATATACACCTCATCAAAGATACATTAAATTACATCTTGAAATTATAAAAATAATTATTGTCAAAGAAAATTTAAATTACCAAAATAACCCTCAATACTTACTACTATAACATGCATACGGATTCATAAAAGCACATCTCCTTAAAGATATATTTATATGCATGTGAAAATTAATTTTAATACAAAATCATCCTTTATTAATATGGATATTTTGTAAATTCATATGGATGTTATTATGGAGAGTTTTCTAGGTCTTCCACTCCTCGAAATGAAAACTGTCTTCTGACTATAAACTTGAAAATAGTGATCTGATTCTCCCTTGCTATTTTGTAACTTTTAAGACGACAGAAAGTGAAAAGGTAGGAAGGATGGGCCCTCGTTGTAGTGCCTGCCAATGATCGTCCGAAGAAATAGTCAGTGCTCAAATAAAATAAAGAATCTAGCACTCCTACGGTCGTTCGTAGGAGAGAAATATATGAACTAGCCCTATGACCATTGGATTTTAGCAAAACATATCTCAAGCTTTATAGACACTTGCCACACGATCTCCTTCTCTTACAAACTCCAAACTAAAAATAATAAAAAAAAGTCTTGAATGTTAAATAGTTAGGGCTTGTGTCTCCAAAAATTGCAGCAACAACAACTTTTTTTCTTAAACAAAAATCTCCAAGTTTTCTCATGTTAGGTTGATTATTTCGCTGTACCCTAAATTTGTCTTTCTAAAACTCAAAAAATAATTGATGTGGCGAAGCAGATTTGATCATCTAAAGAATTGATTATTGAGATCAAAATGAAACAATCTTAGGAAAAGGAAAAATCTAAAGTAAATTTAATGATCTCAATGTAGATCTGATTTTTACAAATCATAAAAATCTATGAAATACACGACCAAATTACCTTATTAATAATTAGGAGTGATTGGAGATTCAATCCAAATCTAAAAAAATTCAATTTTTGGTGTGAAAACAATTCAGATCGTTGTTAAGAAGCAAACAACATTTGCAAATTTGGTCAAATACTTGTTGCAACAAGAGGATAGACCACAACTCATCTTGGCTAATATTTGGGGTGAAATTTAGTACCTCAAAAGCTTGTTTTAATTCTTAAAAGTTAATTAAACTAAAAGTTATGTATCTCTATGGGAGTGGAGAAAAAATGTGACACATTCTAATTGTAGGTTTGTAGTTGGTTAACGAGTTCTATCTTCAATTGCTAGTAAGTTAAGAAACAATGCCAATAATTGAACTAAATTTTTTAAAATAAAAAACTTATATTTTCCTCACTGGAAAAGAAAGAGAAATTAAGGTTACATGTCGGTCGTAATTCATTTAATGTTGATTGATGATTGTTCTCTCATTTGTCGTGATGGAGAGGGACAAATGAGTATTGTTGTTGGTTGGGTTTTGATAGAGATCTAAGTCTTTCTTTTAATCTGGAGGTGTTTGTGGGAGAAGGAGACTGGTGCGGCAAATAACTGATGTGTATAAAGCTCAAGGTATGTTTTGATAGAATTCAATGGTCACAAGACTAGTTTGTATATTTCTCTCCCATGAACGACTGTGGGAGAGCCGGACTCTAAAAGAAATGAATGAAGTAGAAAATGAACACTAGATTTGTAGAGTGATTTCTTACTTATCAAGTTCCAACCTTTTTCTCAATTTGGTAGGTTGGATTTTAAAGGTGAATTTCAACGACACGTGTCAACACACGGCTGGTTTAGGTATTTAGATGTGTTGCTTAGTTGGGGTGCACTTGAGTACTTTGAAAAATGGGTTTATTACTTGTTAGTAAATATTTGAATATGATGTGTAAGTATTACAGGTCATCAATGCGAAGTAAAAAGATGTAAGATTCTGACATGTGGTGTCCCATCAATATGACAAGACTTTGTTTTTGTTTTTATTTGCTTAGACTAAAATATTTGCTCAAGATTACTTATGTGTTATGGGTCAAGTCGGGTATGAGTTAGGGATTAGATATGGAATGAGTCAGGGTAAATATGATCTCGGGTTTAGGTCAGATATGCGATATCACTCAAATGTGAATTGCTTTAACACACATACTTTAAATGAATCTAAGAATTTGGGTTTTGCCTTTCTTAGGAAGTTAGCTTTATACTTTAGGGGTGAACGAGTTAAGGCATGTCACATATTTTCATTTCAATAAGTTATGTGTTTTTGTCACAAGTAAGGGGACTTGGTGTATAAAAGAGCTCTTATTTCTTTTAGGTTTGTCTTGGTAGGTGTCACGAGGACAATGTTGCAGGTTAAATTTTTTTCTTATTTAATTACTGTTCTTTGCCCATGATGGCACTAGAACCACTCTAGTCTCAGCCTACTCACAATCACACACACACAACAGGTTATGGCAATAGCCCAATTTCTTTACTGCACAGATTAAGGAGTATACAGACTCAGCCTATTGTCTTTCTCATGACAATGGAGGTTATTTTTACAGTAACTCTATCAAAACTGCTCGGTGACCTCACATGACACCTGTCCAAAATCTAGGGAGTAAGCTTACAACAACCCACATGTGTCCTTTCAATGGAGAGGCCACATGGCTAACTAACCAACTCCTCAAGCCACAAGCTTGACACCTGTTATTCTCTAAGAAAACTTTCTTAACCTCCTTGCTAGGTGTCTTTCTTGCATGCAACCACCTTTGCTAAATGTCCCTCTTGCATGAGAATGCCTCTGCCAAGTGTCCTTCTTGCATGAGATCACCTCTGCCAGGTGTTTCATAGGTATCAGTCCACATGTTTGTACCACATGTGATCTGTGCATGAGACTCCAACAGCTAACCGCCCACATAACTACCCAACTGCCACACTACTTAGTTACAGCTACACCTTGCTGTATAGCTTGCTCCGTGGCTACAGCTATGTCTCTCAGGTCATCTCGTGGATATCAGCTATCTCCACGTCGAGCGCCTAGGTTACACGTCTATGCACGTCTCTCGATGTCCGTCTCGTCTCTAAGACACACATGCACTATGCACCCTCTCACAAGCTACGCCTCAGCCGATAGCCCGTGTGCCTACTTCACACGGAGTGCCCCCCTCAAAGAGTACACTAAGTCTTTTGTCTGTTTTCAGAAGGAAACATCATTTCATGGTACTGATCATACTGGGTCATGGGTCAGGTTTGGAGCTCCGACCCAAAGATCTGTTTCTCCCATATTGCATAGGACATCCTTAGCACTCCTTAGGATGCCTCGCTGTCTCCCGGGACCTCCCACGTGTGGCCTGTTAACTTAAGTCGTCATCATGTGTAGCTCTCACAACACACTGCATGCCCCACACGGCTTGTTGCCCCGCTCACATGGCTCGCTGCCCTGTTCGCCCGGCATGCTGTTCAACCCACACGGCTAACTACCTTGCCCACATAGCTTACTGATGCGTGCAGTATAGCCTCTGACACGCAACCCTTCCGTGCTCACAAGTTAGGGGGCTAATAGTAGGCTACAAACTCTAAATCTGAGTCGAGGTTTGATCAATGTAGTTGGTTTCCTTTAAGCTGATCGTAGCTTGTAGTCCTACACTCATCAACCTAAGGTTCTACCGTATTATATTTTTTTGGGTGTTCTTAGTTTGTATCAAACTTACATTCTACTTATGTGATTTTTAGGTTTAATTCCTTTCTTGTTATTCCCTGGCCTTACTTAGGTGTTAAAACATGCATCTTCAACTTTCATCATGATTTGTAATTACTTAATGACATCATTCTTGACACCTTGATATAAGTGCATTGGCCTTCTAATACTTTTGACGAAATACCTGTGCTTTTGGTGCTCAATTGAAATCGTGCTTCGTACTCTTTATGGCAGGGATATAAACTACAATTTTTCTTCTAACTATAACGGACTTGGCTTGATTTTTTCATGTTTTACTGACTGACTTGTAAATTTAAGTGGGCCCTTCTTTCGCTTCTTTGTGACTCGTGCCCTTATTGTTTTTGTGTGACGAAAATGGTTTCCACATTATAGCAACACACATGAAGGTATAATATATATATTTTGTAATTTAAATATATAGGTTACCAGACTTTTGATAAGGATATTTTTTATTATTATAAATTTATGTATATTAATGTTCCAATTACTAGGTCTTTTTTGTAATTAGTAATTTTTTAAATGAGGTAGAATAAGTTGAATTATTTCAATGTTTTATTTTAACAAGAAATCATTGTAAAATATTTGTATTGAGAATATCAGCCAAACACAAACAAATGATTTTGTAAGAGATTTTCCAATGCCTACCGAAGCAATAGTAGATTTTCATTACAGAACATTTGCATTGTAAAACATTTGAACTACAAATCATTTGCAAATTCAAATGATTTGTAGGATACCAAGCATTACGTTATATAAAAAAAAAATACATGCACTATTTTACTTTTAAGATGATAAAGGATGTGTGCATATAAATTTTAATGCAAAATCTTTATAGAAAATAATCCAAACACATCACAGATGAAGAATAAAATACAATAATGGAGAAATAATTACTTTTTCCTTATTTTCCACTCTATTTATAGAAGAAGAAAGAAACCAAATCCTATTCTAATTGATGTAATTACTATAAATAATAAATACTATTTATAATAAGCCTAAAAATAGTAAAATCCTAATTACTTCTTAATTGAATTAAGAATCCTAAGTACATTAAAATTCTTTTTTGCCATAACTTCAAAATCATGATTATGGAATGAGCACTTGGGCCTTTTTTCATGTAGCTCTCAGAGTCTTCTTTCCAAAGCTTTTGAAATTATTGTATTTGAATCTATATGACAAAATTATGCCCAAATTATTATAGATTATGTATGTAGATCCTCCTATATAAAACAAATTATATATTTTTTTTCTAAAATACAAAAATATGATTTTGATAAACAAAATTATTTCATAATCAAAGTCTAAATGTACAAAAATAATTTTATCAATTTATAAAAATCAAATATTACATAATGGAATATGAATGAATTTTTTTGGGTGCAAGTAGACTAATTAAAATGTTCATTTAAAATTATTTTAATAAATAAAATTCGACTCGACCGTACTGAACCGAAGCGAACCATGGTCTGACTTGGTTTATTTTTATAAGAAAATTAACCGGGCCAATCCGAATCGTGAGTTATTGAATTTAAACCTGAGTCCATCCGCACCTGTGCGGTCTAGTACCAATCGCAGCCGTAGGTAATTGAAACTCACTCATCGGCACGTGTGCACGGCTGAGTTTTCCAAAGTACAAATTCTCCGGATCCAACTCTCCCATCTTTTAGATTCTGAGAAAGAGAGAACAAATCGACATGGCCATGGCGATTAGGGTTTCTCTCATTTTTCTCCTTCTCTTCGTCTCTGCAAACCCTAGCTTTGCTCTGTACGAAGATCAAGCAGGCCTCATGGATTGGTGCGTCTTCTCTCACTCTTCCTTCTCATCTTGTTTGATTTTATTGTTTCTTGTGTTTGATTTACTGAATTTGATTTGTTTCTAGTTCAATCGATCATTTTTAATCGCTGTTTCTGTGCAACTCTACTTCTTCATGATTCTCACTCTTTCCTTCTAGTTCGTTAATTTACAGAACTTTCTTAATTTGCTACTGATCTTGCAGATAATTTAGAGAAGATTTTTTTTTTCAAAATTTTCAGATAGTTTTCCTTTTTATAAGAATGAAATTCATCGTTGAATTTGCTTTGTAGGCATCATAAGTATATAGGAAAAGTAAAGCAAGCAGTTTTTCACACTCAAAAGGCGGGAAGAAAGCGTGTTGTGGTCTCAACAGACGAGAATGTGATTGCGTCTCTTGATCTCCGCAAGGGTGACATATGTATGTTTGTCTTTTCGTTCCAATTTCCGGGTGTTTCTTCTTAGTTAGTTTAATATGATTTGGTTTTGGTTTAGAAAATTTATAGTTTTTATTGGTTTATTTTGTTAATAGAAGTCGATATGACTTAATTTTCTTTTTGTTCACTTTTTCTCTTTTTTGGTTGATGCAGTTTGGAGACATGTCCTTGGGAACAATGACACAATTGATGCAATTGATATTGCTCTCGGAAAATGTAAATTTCTTTCCATAAATATATGTTATACCAATTTCCTTATATTTGCAAAAAAATTTATTTGGAACATTGGGCAGTCTATTGTTTTTGCGGGTACAGAACTAAAGTCTTTTTCTTCCATGGGCTGCCCTTGAATTGGTCTTGTAATTCGTGAAGGAGATAGAGAGAGTTAATGGGTGAATCGTGTGTTTCCTTAGCAATTTTTTTTTTTTGTTGATAGATAGAAGATTTTATTGATAGAAAGGCAAAAGAAAGGTGGAAAGCCACAAAGATACAAGAACAACAAACTATAGATCACTTGAGCATTGCATAAAAGATCCTATTTTAATAACAAATCATCAAAAAATACTCCTCGAAATTCCTAAAAAATCCCGCTCCGAGAAAATATAAGCCTTATAATGGACATAATGACCTCATGGATCTTTGTGGGAGTATTGTGACATAAAACATAAGATTAGAAGTAAAGATCACACGTATATCCTTTTGCATGTAAAGAAAAGAACTAATGCAAGCTACATATTTTATATAAGAATAGTGCCAATGCAAGCTACGTACAGTTCTCCCTCAAATTGGAACTGGTTGCTCATTGTTCAAGGTACTTTTGTGAGTTAGTTAAATTGTTTTTGCCGAGGGGGGTTTGCATGTAAAATTGTTAAAACTGACATTTCATTAGGGAAGGAACTAAAATTTATCTTTGTTGAACTCCTTTCCTATGACATGGGCTAGACTAATAGCTCAAATGGTTCACATATTGCTGTGTGTCTTTGAGGTTGTCGGTTCAAGTCCAGCTTACCCATAAAAAAACACCTTTCTTCTGACAGGATAGTGAACCAAAATCTACTTTATACGTTGATGAAAGACGAGATTGGAGGTGATATGAAGTGTTCTCTTGTCATCTTAAGCTAGCTATATAGGTTCTGAAAAACTTGAGTCCTTAATCTTCAATAATACCTAATTTATATCTACTTGTACATGGTAGTGGGTGAAGTGGCTTTGCCTTATATTCTGCTTCACTAATTTGTTGACTGTGTTATTTCTCTTGATTTTCTAGCTTCTGTTTTGTTTCCGATAAACAAAATATAAGTTGTTGACTTCCTGGCATTTGGAATTTTGGATAAACATCTCAAATAGCATCGTTATGTCCTATTACATCAAATTACCAGTTTCCTAATAGAAACCTTAATCCAAAATTGCATTTGCATATTTCAGGATTATGAAAACCTCAACATGTGTTGATTTTTAATAAATGTGCTTTCCAAGCGACTCTGCCCACTCATGAATGGATGTTAGTAGTATGATTACTCTCTATCACATCAGTGTCAGCGGCTGACGTTGACCTGCATTTAGTTATTAAAAGGGAATATAGAATTCTGGAAGGTTGGTTCCTTTCCTATGTACTCATTCAATGAATTTGAAAAGAACTTAAGGCTTAGTGGTCTTATATTTTTTGTATTTATGTTTTGGATGCCTTTTCCTTTCATTTTTATGATAGAAAAAAATAAAATACTGTACAGTGGTTGCTGTAGTTACCTACTATACTTTATTGCTGGAGTTTAGTGGAAAAATGATCAATTCTGATAGAGGATATCCTTGCTATGTTCCTGAGGAGCACTCTTTTTATTTCTTACATTGATGCTTTTCTTTCTTTCTATTATTATCCATTTAAGGCTGTGAGCATTTTCTACTTCAAAGTTATCATCGATTTAAGTTCAATTTGAGTAGTTTATTAAATGTCTGAATTGTTTCTTTACTTCTTTCAGATGTCATTACCCTTTCATCAGAGGGTAGCATTTTAAGAGCGTGGAACCTTCCTGATGGACAGATGATGTGGGAATCTTTCCTTCAGGGTTCAAATCCCTCAAAGTCTTTGTTATCTATACCGGTTAGTAAATGACATACTACAATGACTTAACTTGACCTTCTTTGTTGTTACTATTTTTTTGTTTTGCTCTCTCACTCTCACACACTGAGTTCTTTACTCAGTTTATGTAGACTCAAAGGTTCAAAACTGCATTTTGTCTCAGAATTTTTCGTCTGTCATTCCTTTATATGAACATTCTGAGACGAAGCATTCATGGAATGAAAGTTTCGGCGGAATGTTTCGAAAGGTTTTGGTCCTCCTTGCACTATTTTGTTTGTCTTGGAATATTTTGGTTGAAACAATCTGAGAAAAAAAAATGTTTTTTTTAAGCATTTGTTCTTTAGATTATTGAAATGCATAAAAGAAGCACTCTTAAAGACAAAAATTTGAATGAATTATTGATGTGGATAGATTTGTTGAAGAGTGGAAAATCTAGTTCAATCAAACATTTGTTAATGCTTTAGAAATGGGATGCTGATTGAAGAGTTCAACAGAAATGTGACTAGACTTGGATTATCACTAAAGATTCTTCCAACTTTTAAAAACAGTACCATAATCGAGTATGGTTGTAGTTTAAATTATTATTTTCTTGAAATTAGGTAATAGCACAGACCCAGGATCAAAACTCTGCCTTCACCTTCTTACCTATAAAAAAAAAGTATCAAGAAGACAAACTTAACATACTTCATTGGTATCAAACTTAGTATTTTCTCAGCATATCAAAGTCTATCGGGTCCATATTGATGTGAAAAGTGTGATACATTGAGTATGAATTGTTGAATTCCTTTTAGAATTTAATGCATTTATTTTTAACGATATTTATCACTAAAATACTGTTTTTGGTCAATGTTTTGAAATTTTATTTCAGATTTTTTTTGTTCCATTTCGATTTTCATTGACTGAAACATTCCCCCAGGATGAAATTTGAGCCTTGCATACACTGACCATTTTGTGTGGTTTTGTCTGATCTTTCTCGTTTATCTTTGTCGCACAGTTCTTTATTCAGTTCTCCAAATTTTTTCTACAACTTGACATTAAACAAAGCTGATATTTCATTTTATTACCCTTGCAGGTGAACTTTAAAATAGACAAGGATAGCATAATTCTTGTTTTTGGTAATGGTTGTCTCCATGCTGTTTCAAGCATAGATGGTGAGGTTATTTGGAGGAGGGAATTGGCTATCGAAAGGTTAGTTTAGTTCATATGTAACTAGTTAGATGTTATTCTTCAGTCCATCGATATCATGGCCTTTATATCTCTTATTTACCTATCTGTTTTCTACTATATTTGCAGCTCAGACATTCAGCAAGTTTTTCAGCCTCTTGACAGTGATATCATATATGCTGTAGGATTTGTTGGCTCATCGAAGTTTGTTAGATATCAAATTAATGCTAAAAATGGTGAGGTACTAAAGATAAGCAGTGCTGACTTTCATGGTGGATTTTCTGGGGATTTGTCCTTTGTTTCCCGTGAAACACTAGTGGCATTGGATGCAACCAGATCGATATTAGTGTCAATAAGCTTTCAGGGTGGAGAGATTAACTTGCATCAGACACACATTTCAGATATTGTAGATGATTTTTCTGGGGTGGCCAGTATATTGCCTTCAAAGCTTACGGACATGCTTTCTATAAAAGTTAATTCATTTATTGTGTTCGTAAGAGTGGTAGGTGGAGGCAAACTAGAGGTGGTAGAGAAAATTCATTATCCAGCTGTTGTTAGTGACTCACTTCCATTCTTGGAAGGCCAGCAAGCTTTTGCTTTAATTCAGCCTGGTGGAAGTAAGGTTCACCTCACTGTAAAGCTTGAAAATGACTGGAGTACTGATTTACTTGAGGAAAGCTATGAGATAGACCGTCAGAGGGGGCGTGTGCAGCAGATTTTCGTAAACAATTATGTTCGGACAAATAGGTCTCCTGGGTTTAGGGCTTTGGTTGTCATGGAAGATCATTCCCTATTGTTGCTGCAACAAGGTGAGATTGTTTGGAGTAGGGAGGATGGACTTGCTTCAATTATAGATATGACAACATCAGAACTTCCTGTAGAAAAGAAAGGAGTATCAGTTGCTAAAGGGGAGCATAACCTCCTTGAATGGCTCAAGGTATGATTCTCTCTTTCAGGAATGCCCTAGAAGTAGAACTAGTTCAGCACTTTAGAATTGATGTCACTCGCATGTAAAGAAACCGTTTCTATCTCCATGGGAAATCTGTTGCGCTTGGAGAGATGCTAGCAAATCAGCAGACTTTACATAATTATATCTACTTTCTGTAATCCCGATTGTCAAATTTCTTGTGATCTCTCTTAATTCATTGAAGATGACGCTAGTCGTTATAAATACTTTAGATTTACATTCATTTGTAAATTAATAGAATCTGTTGGGGCCTGCCTAACTCCTTTCCGATAAAAGGTATTACTACTTCCATCGAACAGACACAGAGTTTGATCCTGGCCTTTCATACATTCCTGAGGGTATGTCTGGTAAACATACTGTTACATACCCTCTTTCTACAAACATCTAAGATATCGATTATCTCTGTTTCCTTAGTGTACTTTCAAGTAATGATTTTAAAGAGAATTTGAATCTTGTTACTTACATTTGCTCCTTTTTTTTGGTTCGAGCTTTTTCTCTTATTTTCCTAATCATTGAAAATCATTTCTCAAGAAACTAGTTGCCTTACCTATTGTGGAAATAGCAGGGCATCGCTTCCGATGTGACAAGACCAGAAAACCTTTATATTTTTAAAAGAAATCTTTAACTGTTATTATTATCTTTAATGTATTATTTCAAATTGAAGATATGTATCTTTGATCAGTCCACTGCTGACACTATTTCATCACTATCATGTTATGTTATGAAAGGGACATATATTGAAACTCAAAGGAACTCTAATGCTTGCAAGCCCTGATGACATAGCGACTATGCAAGGAATGAGGCTAAAAAGCTCCGAGAGGAACAAAATGACGCGGGACCACAATGGTTTTCGAAAGCTGCTAATAGTACTCACTAGAGCGGGGAAGCTTTTTGCTTTGCACACTGGAGATGGACGCGTCGTGTGGTCCCATCTAATCCCTTCTCTTCGCAGATCAGATGCCTGTCAAAATCCAACTGGGCTGAATATATATCAGTGGCAGATTCCTCATCATCATGCAATGGACGAGAATCCATCTGTTCTTATAGTTGGTAGATGTGGACATAGTTCTGATGCATCGGGTGTACTCACTTTTGTTGATTCTTATACTGGGAAGGAGCTTAACTCTTTAAGTCTATCTCATTCCATTGCACAAGTTATTCCACTACCATTTACAGATTCAACAGAACAACGGCTCCATCTTCTTATAGATGCTAAGAAACATGCATATTTATATCCAAGAACTCCTGAGGCTCTCAATATCGTTCAACCTGAGCTCTCGAACTTGTACTGGTACTTGATTGAAGATGGCAAAGACATTATTAGAGGGTATGTATTACAGCACAACTGCATTCTTGAAGTAGCTGATGAATACTGCTTTAACTCCAAAGAGCTGTGGTCGGTTATATTCCCCTCAGAATCGGAGAAGATTATTACTGCAACAAGGAAGTCGAATGAGGTGCACATTAATTTCAATATAATCCTTGAAGTTCTTCCTGTTCTATTAGTAAGATTATGTAAGGTGGGCCTCTAAGAAGTAAGTCATCAGCCCTAAAAGTAGAAACACTTATTCTCAAAAGATTACAATTCTTGGGAATTACCTTCCACCCACAAAATAGATCACTTGTTAGTGTACATTAATTTTCCAATTCAAATATTTGAGTGAGGAAATGGGGAATTTCACATCAAGGATGCATTAGATCAGGATTGTGTCAAACCTTCCCGACTAAAATTTTCCTTCTGAAGTTCAATTTCATCAGTCATCAGCTTTATATGTGATGCATCTTAACCACATACCTCCTTTGACTTGAGATTAGTAATATAGTATACGTATTTTCATTCATGATCTTTCAACCCTTGGTTCTTCTATTATTTTTCTTATTGTAACATTGGAGGCTTGTTTGACATCCTTGTCTTTTTCATGCTGTGGTAATGTGAACTTGGAGGGAACTTCTCGCTGCATTGATCTTGTACATAGGTTATATCAATATAGACATATACTACGTTCTAAACACCATCCAAGAAGTACATGTTTTATACCTTTGTATCCTATCTTGGTAGCTATTTGTATCTATGAAATGCAGTTACCTAGAACTCAATGCACCTCTACGTTTATGGTTATGCCATATTATTGTATTAGATAAATATAGGCCTAATAAAATTAAAACATATGTAAGAACTACTATAGATATATGTGCGTATGCTGTACTTTATAATTGTTACATAGACTAATAAAAACCAAACGTAATAGTAAGTTAAGATTTTGTCATCGTATTGGTAAGTGTCTAACATGCATGCCCAACAAAAGGTTGTGTGCATGTGTGTTGTTTATTCAATAGAGTATTCTTGTTACACAGTTTTTATTTTTATTTTTATTTTTTATGAGGCTGTTCTTAATGCTTTGCATTGTATTATAAACTTTACAATCTTTTGTTGCGTATGTTTTTCCAGGTGGTTCATACTCAAGCCAAGGTAATAGGGGATCAAGATGTGTTGTATAAATATATATCGAAAAATCTGCTTTTTGTTGCCACTGTTGCACCTAAAGCGGCTGGTGAAATTGGTTCAGCTAGTCCTGAGGAATCCTGGTTGGTTGTATATCTTATCGATACTATAACTGGCCGTATATTGCACCGTGTGACTCACCTTGGATCGCAGGGTCCTGTCCATGCTGTAAGTGGTTTTAGTTTTCATCTCCATCTTCGTCTCCATGCCTTGTTATGAGTGAAGGAACTGATTTTACCTTTTTTTATGTGAAGGTCTTTAGTGAGAACTGGGTTGTCTACCACTACTTTGATCTTAGAGCACATAGATATGAGATGTCAGTCATTGAAATCTATGATCAGTCTCGGGCGGTAAACACCTTCGAAATTAATTATTCCACATTATTTTGCACTGCCTTGTGTTGTTCCTCTGGATTAATCTCATTTTTTCAAACTTATTACTGTCAACAGGATAACAAAGATGTTTGGAAGCTTATTCTTGGAAAACATAATCTTACTTCACCAATTTCTTCATATTCTAGACCAGAGGTTGTGGTTAAATCTCAGAGTTATTTTTTCACCCATTCTGTGAAGACAATGGCAGTGACATCAACAGCCAAAGGAATCACTTCTAAGCAACTTCTTATTGGCACCATTGGTGATCAGGTTAGTTTAAATTTTTAAGAAAATCAAGATTCCTGAATTCATCGTATTTTGACCTATTGCGGCCACGGAATTTTAAAACATTACATGTTTGCAGGTATTGGCACTCGATAAGCGGTTTCTGGATCCTCGTCGATCGATCAATCCCTCGCAATCAGAGAAAGAAGAGGGAATCTTACCTTTGACAGATTCATTGCCGATTATTCCTCAGGTGCATTACCTGCTTCTTTCTCTATTTATTATGGTTCTTGAGATTGTGTCTTGCTTTAGAAGCTTTGGGAAGATAGCTGATATTTTGTGGTAGATTGTTATGCAGTTATAAGAACAATTATTTGATCAAAAGATGAATTATTTATATAATATGGGTCAGGTTCGGTGGACAACATTGTAGACAAAGTTATATACAAGGTGTTGTCCTATGTGGGCTAAAAGTTTCGGAATGACCTGATTTTTTGTGAGGATGATCTTTATGGTGAGATCATCCTCACAAAAAATCAGCCCATTCTGAAATTTCTAACCCTAGTTTACAAGTTGAAGAATCGTGGACTGTCAATTTTCACCGTTAGTTTGTAAACCACTTTTCATGGTGAGATCATCCTCAAAAAATCAGCCCTTTCCGAAACTTTTTAGCCATATAAGACAACGTTTTTTTTATAAATAAAGAAGTTTTTATTAATGGGGGCGGTTGAGGAGACCTAAAACCCCAAAGGATAACAATAGAAAGAGGAAAAAGAAATAGAAAAGCAAATGCATCCAAATGACACCTCTTGGAGGTTGTTATGGACTACTACTAACGATTACAAACACAATCCCACCTCCCCACAAAGTCTTCAAAGTGAATCACTCTCACTTTAATAAACAACAAGCTCCAATGAAACAAAAGGCCTAGGATATCAATGTTCACATACTGAACTACACAAACATGATTCTCAAAGACCCTGTTGTTCCCTTCGCCCCATAGACTCCACCAAATTGCAAAAGATAGCAAAAATCGGAGTTTCCTCTTAAAGTCTTGGAAACTTGCTCCCTGGTGGGCCCAACAATCGAGCACATTCCATAGGGACTTAGGCATGCACCCCACCGAGCCCAATAAGTAAAGGAAATGAGACCAAACCTTATGAGCATACTCACAATGAAGGAGGATGTGATTCACCGATTCCCCATCCGACTTGCGAAGACTACAAAAGTTGGCCAAAATGATCCCCCTTTTCGTAAGGTTATTCAATGTTAACAATTTGCCTTGAACTCCCACCCAGACAAAGAAAGCAATCTTGGACGGAATTTTAGCTCCCCAAACCTCTCTACACGAAGATGTACCTAGCGGGTTTAGTATTTTGAAGTAGAAAGATTTGATCGAAAATATGCATCTCTTATCTAAACTCCAAACTCTCTCATCCTCGCCTACTAGGTTACCCGCCACCACTCCAAGCACACCCAAGAGACCTAGAACATCCTCGATCTCCCAATCATTGAGTGATCTTCTAAAACCCAAGTCCCAAGACATCCCAATTGAGGAGCGGTCCAAAAAATCTGCCACACCTCTCTTTTTTCAAAGAGATAAAGAACAATCCAGGGAACCACGCTTGGAGACTCACAGAATCGCATCAAACGTCCTCCCAGAAGCACATCGAGCTATCCCCAACCTTGAAGGATATGTTGATGTGAAATAGGGGTGAAATGCGTTAAATACCTTTCCAAACTCCACAGCCATAAGACGTACCCACCTTGCCACTCTCCCAACCGAGAGGTTTCTCACCAAATTTGACTATGATGACCTTTCTCCATAGACTATCCTTCTCAAACCTCCATAACCATTTCCCAAGGAACGCTTTATTCACCATCTTCAGGTTTTTGATCCCAAGACCCCCATTTTTCTTTGGCCGTCATATTCCACTCCATCTTACCAAATGAAACTTTCTCTTACCTTTCATATCATGCCATAGAAAATCCCTGAACAACTTTCTTAATTTGACCTCCACACTAGCGGGCATAGAAAAAATGAGACAAGAAGTGTGACGGAATGCTCAACAAGGTACTGTTAATCAACGTCAACTTAACCCCCTTTTGACAAATAGTGAGCTTTCCACGAAGACAACCTCCTACCAACTTTTTCCGTGACTGGGTCCCAAATCGCTTTGCAATTGTAAGAAGCCCCCAAGGGCAAACCCAAGTAAGACGTAGGGAGGACTTCCATTTTGCACCCCAAATTAGCTCCGAAATCGTCCAAATCCTCCACCTCTCCTACCACGAAAAATTTGCTTTTTCTAGAGTTTAACAGAATACTAGAAACGGCCTTGAAACACCCAAATTTGCTGCAAAGATGCATCCAAGAAAAACTCTGTCGTCCTCAAATTGAAGGAAAGGCACTAGAGGGCTATCTTCTGATGCTCTGAATCCCGCTAAATCTCCATTGTCCACTGCTTTAATGACCATCTTCCTGAAATGCTTCGGCCAAAATGACGAAAAGGAAGGGGAGACAAAGGGGCCCCATGTCTAAATCCCCTTGACCTCTTGAAGAACCCCATCGGGGATCCATTAACCAAGATGGAAAAGGACGGAATAAAAACACACTTCATCACCCACTTGATCGACAACTACCCAAAACCCATACGAGCCAACAAATACCTCAAACAGTTCCGACTAACGCCGTCATAAGCCTTTTCTAAATCCACCTTACACACTACCCCTGGAATCTGAGAACGTATCCTTGAGTCGATGCCTTCATTAGCTATCAACACACCATCCATAATCTGTTTTCCCATCACAAACGCCCCTTGAGCTTGACTGATAATACATCACCCCCATTAACCTTGTAGCAAATACTTTTGAGATAATCTTGTACATGGCACTAACAAGACTAATGGGTCTGAAATCCGACATATCCTCCACCCCTTCTTTAGGGATTAGAGCAATGAAGGTATTGTTAGCTCAAAAATCTAGAACCCCGTTAAGGTAAAATGCTGCCAAAATCGCCAACAAGTCTATCTTAATTACTTCCCAGCACGATTTGAAGAAACTCATTGAATAGCCATCTGGGCTGGGAGCTTTGTCTGGGCTCAACTCTTTGATGATATTGAACACCTCATCCTCCTCAAACGGTCTCTCCAACCATTATTTCTGCTCCTATGAGATGGTATCAAAATCCAGCCCATCTAACAGAAGCCTAGAAAAGTGATCTTCTGAATATAAGCTCTTATAAAATCCCACAATACCTTCTTTAACTTCGTCTTTCTCCATCCACTTTTTTTACCGAACGCTGTTCTATATATATACACACTAGTATGTGTCATGTGCAAGTACACGTGTATAACTAAAATTAGGATTTATGCATGATTAAAACTTTTTGCAATTACATACAAAAGTTTTTTTAAAATTTTCAAATAGGTAATCTAATTTTATATCACATCTTATCATTTAACATATTATAGGGCCCTTTATGTAAGTTAGAATAGTAACAAAGGCGATTTTGTAGATAACATAATAAAATGAGACTTTTGTAATTTTAGACAACTAACTAACGTGGTTATAGGTATGGTAGGATTGTAATAGTAATTGTTAGGGCTTTTTTGTAGTTTGAAATATTAATTAAGGGAAGATAACTTTATAAAAGGATATTTTTTTAATTTTAGAAAATTGACTGGCATGGTTATTGGGGTGGGGAGGTCATGTGATTGTAATTTTATTTGTTTTGATGACAATGACCTTGATAATGGTAAGGTTATATGTAAATGTGGGGGAATTTTTGGTGAAATTTGGTGTCAAACCACTTTATGTACCTTCTTTCGTAAAATATGAATTATAGAAACTTTGGGTTTATAGTAATTTACAACTAAAGACCTAAGTTAGGAAATTTGTGTTGAAAGCATGACAATTTTAGGTACATCGATAAAGAAATCGTGCTAGCTTGCTTTCCACTACACATATGAAAGAAAGCATGTTAAAAATTTGAGGAAAGATATAGAAATCGTATAAATTTTTAAACTATTAGAAAGAAGGAAGAACCCCCACGTGATTTTTATTGACTTAGGAAAGCGTATGAAAAGTACGTAAAGAGTTAATATGGTTGGGTATGAAGAAAGAAATGAGTCCAAGTGGATACATTTTCATTTTAAATGTATGATAGAATCGTTTACACTATGCATCGACTTTGAGTCTATATATATTTTTGGGATAGATAAGCGAGATTTATTCATAAGATTGTTAAGAAGACCAACAAGAAGAACACAAGGAAAGCAAGAAAGGAATTAAGAACAAGCAAAATATCACACACCCAATTCCAACGAGCTACAAAATCTTCAAAAAAAAACACCCTTGAACTCAACTAAGATCTTAGACCAAAAGAATAGGCAAGAAAGGACCGACATAATTGCCTTCAGAAATCTTACTCCTCTACCTTCAAAGCACCTACTATTCCGCTCCTTCCAGATAACCCATGAGATTGCAAATGGCAAAAGCTTCCACAACACCCTCTTCGCCCCCCAAAATGGTCTCCCCTACTCTTGCGTGCACTGAAATAATTCCAAAACAATTGAAGGAAGACACCCCTCCACGCTAAATCTCGCAAGGAAGGAGTTCCAAATCTGCCTTGAAAACACACAATGAAGAATAATGTGATAAATGGTTTCCCCATCGCGCAAGCAAAGTAATCAAGCATTCGGCCCAAAGACTCCTCTAATTATGAGTTGGTCCATAGTCAGATTCCTTCGTAACACAACACCCCAAATAAAGAAAACCACCTTCGTTGGAACTTTTTGACCCCACACCTCTTTCACCGAGAACCCCTCTTCTGGCTTCGACAATGATTGGTAGAAGGAAGATACTGAGAATATCCCTGACCAACTAGCACCCCAACTCCAACCATCCTCTACCTCCGCCGTATGCCTCATCCCTTCAGGACCACGAAGCAACAAAGCCACCCCTTCCATTTCCCAATCATTTATATTTCTTCTAAATCCCAAATCCCAGCCTCTAACTCCCCCCTCTTGGCTAAGAAAGGGCTTACCAGTAACCCTTTCTTAGTCGAAAGTAAGTACAGTTGAGGAAACCTCAACATAAGAGGGGTCTCTCCACACCAAATGTCTTCCCAAAATTGCACTCTATCCCCCCGATCCAAGAATATACTTGATTCTTGTACGGAATTCCAGAAGAACTTTCAGGATACCTTTGCGCACACCACAGCCAAATTGTGATCTCGAGTCTCTACTCTCCCAATCAAACGGCAACTCGCCTAATTTTGCAACCACCACCTTCCTCCATAAACTATTAATTTCCTCTCCTAACCGCCATCACCATTTCCCTAGCAAGGTTTGGTTCATTACCTTCAACCTTCTAATGTGTGTTTGCTCTAGTTGTGATGAAATGCATGCTCATATTCAAGAGTAGGTCTTTTGACTATATTATTCACAGATGATATCGAGTGGATTGATGGTACTAATAGAAGAAGTTTTTTGGGGTTTTGGTGGATAAGGTCTTAAATGAATGTACATGGAGACGGTTGTTTGGCAATTGTTGCACAAGTCAAAGGGGAAGAAAATGAAAGGGGTGTTCCATGAGAGAGAGAGAGAGAGAGAGAGAGAGAGAGAGAGAGAGGGGTTGGGGTTAGCGAGTGAGCCCCCTTCTTTTGCGCACTAAAATCATTTTTATAGGCCAAAAGATGTTAATGATTAAAATGCCTCTTTCTCACCCGATGACCCAAAATATGTGATGAACTCTTATGTGAAGGAAATAGAATGTGTGATCGCATGGATTGTGATAAACTCTTGACCTTCAAACCGACGCTCTCTTTGTCCCTCCACATTGACTGTGTTGTCTCCTCACTCATGGTTAGTCCATGTGGTATGGATGTGAATTGATTGTTTTGCACCATCTATAGTAGTCAATGCAACACTAGAACTTTGGAGTCCCAAGGGTTTTGGAATAATATGACCAAGATTGTTAGAAGTGTAAGGTGGGGCCTAAGCGGGGCTTAAATGACATAAAATATTGCAATTTTCTATATGTAGCAAAGGTGATGCAAAAAAAAATGAGAAAAAAATAATGGAAATATGTCATTATCAAGATAATACGAACTACCAAGCAAGCTGGTAAGTCAATACAACTAATGTATAAGCAAAATAAAAATCATGTAACTGCCAATATTCAAGCAATTCAATGCCTCCTCTCAAATGTCTTTTAATTTTAGACATGCGTATCCAAGTTTGAATGAATATTTGAGACACCCCTTATATTTGGAAATTGATTAAATACCTCCTTAGACCACGATTTCTTCGAAAAAACAATTACATAATATTATCATTTTAATCCTAGTTTTTGAAATTCCGTTTTAAGCAGGTAGGGTTTAGGCTCTTAGATGGTCGAGGTGGCCAAAGCGGGTACTAGGCACAGTTTTTTGACGACACTGAATATGACGAAGGCAGAATATGAAGTGCAACTTTTAGTAATGACAAATATAGAGAGGAAGGTTCAATTGAATTGATGGAGAGGAATGTCCCTAAGCTACTGTTTTTGTTACCTTGGTACTATTAAGGATCGAGAGATTGAAAATGATGTTGTCTATAGAATGAGAGCTAGATGATTAAAGTTGGGGTGTGCTTCTAGAGTGCTATCTGGCAAACTCATCCCAATCAAATTAAGAGGAAAATTTTATAATAGTGTAAGACATCAATAAACTTTACTATGTTTCATATGGAGCTAAATGTTAGGCAATCAAGGAAGGACATGTTCATGGATTGAGTGTAGCAAAGACGAGGATGCTGAGATGGATGAGTACAAAGACTAAGATAAAATTAGAATCGATCGCATTCATGAAAAAGTAGGATTAACCCTAATAAGTAATATGCCAAGGGAAAGTCTATTGTGGTTTTACCTTCAAAAAGAAAAACCAAGGGTCTATTGTGGTTTGTTCATGTGCACCAAAGACCAATAGTAGCCCCAATTAGAAGGAACTTGGAAATGGAAGGTTCTAATTGATCGAAATGAAGACTAAAATGATATGGATGGAGGTAGATAGATTGGATATGAACACACTTGAATTGACAAGAAACATGGCTTTAGCTTTAGCCAAAATTGAATGGAGGAGGATTTGTTTAGTTGACTCCAAACATTTGGCATCAGGATTTAGATTATGACGGTGCTTCCTGTGAACTCAAAAAGACATTTTGGAGATTGAGGACACAAGTTTTGAAAAGAAGAGCAATCTATATGATAGTTTAGAAGAGAGAGAAGATGTCTACAATATGGCTCAAATTAGAGAAAAGAAATTTTGATATTGCTAGATACATTAACGATGAAGACGAGATGATTTTGGTAAAAATAAAAAAAGATAGAAGTATGGCATGCTTGTATCCAAAAATGACTAAATGAAGAACATATATATATATATATATATATATGAGGCATTCGTAGGACATCAAAAAGCAAAGCAAAAGACAAAGTAAGAGATTCGTTGGATCTGGACAGATTAAACGGCCAAGATGTTTTTTTAACTGAAACGTTGCTTTACAGGTGTAAGGCAAAATCAGATTTGTTAAAAGCATGATATTTGCAAACACTTCCTTAGAAAATCAGATAATGCTTTTACAAAATCAGTGTATGCTTGTAAAACATAAATCGATTGTTTGCAAATACCTCTCTCTTTGTAGTTTGTATTATACTCTCAAAATTTTTACAATTTCTTTATGCAAATTTTATGTGGAAAAGTTTTAAAAATACTCGATAGTTGTTTAAGGGAATTAAAAAGATGAACTTACTTATACAAGCTTTTGGGGAGAACAATGGTGGATGCAAGTAGAGTAAATCCTATGGGGAAAGAAGCAATAAAGCTTTAAGAACTTTCTGGGTAATTTTAAGGGCTTTTAAGTAGTATAAGGTGTTGCAGGTGGAGTTAACCCATTGCATTTCCTTGTACAATCCCTTCCTTTTTAAAGACATTAAATATGCAGCATTATTGAAGACCAAAAATTAAAAAAAAAAAAAACAGAACCAGTTCAAATCAAGCTACATAATAGCTGAATTTCACAACTCTTGTTTTTTCTACTTGTAACTTGAGTTGTGTCACCCTATGCTTGCCAAATACACAAGTATTGGAGCCAAATTTCAATTGTTAGTCATAGGAATTGTGGTTTGATTATATGTAGCTTGAAGGTATATCTCAAAATAAAGAGTCATGATATGAGTAGTTCTTGCACCGACCAAACTGACGGCACCATATGTAGCGTATCTAGTGGACTTTGTATCTGGATTGAAAGCCACACTAGATACCTGACCAAAAAAACCAATCTCTTGCTGCTTCTCATACCCCTTATTTGCATCATAGACGTGGACAAAATTAGTAGGCTCTACCATTATCTTTAATTGCCCATCAGAGATGAAGTGGATTGACCAAATAGCTCCAAGGTTTTTGTTGAGGATATCAACAAATTTGGAGAGGTTCTGAACATCCCAAATGTGGCAGGTCTTGTCCTGGTTTCCAGTGGCGAATGCACGACTATCGGGGTGCACCATGTAGATGCAAATGAAAAATCAAAGTGTCCACAAACAGGTGTGACTGTCTGCAATGCCGAAAGCTCCAAAATCATACATTGGTTTTGTAAAATCAATTGATATATGTAAGCAAATCGATTTTGCAAGCAATCTCTTAGAGAGAGAGAGAGGGAGGTATTTGCAAGCAATCGATTTATATTTTAAAAGTATACGTTGCTTTTGTAAAAGCATTTTCTAATTTTGTAGGTAGGTATTTGCAAATATCACATTTTAAACAAATCTGATTTTTCTTTACAGAGTTGTAAAACAATATTTCAACTAGAAAAACATCTTAGCCGCCTAATCTATCCAGATCCAACGGACCTCTTGTTTTGTCTTTTACTTTGTTTTTGGATATGTCCCTCGAATGCCCCCCATATATATATATTTGAGGGACTAGGGAGATATATATATATATATATATATATATATATATATATATATATATATATATATATATGTTTGAGGCTTAGGGACTAGGAAGAGATGCATGGGGGATGAGAGAGCACACATATTCCCGTAAAATTAGGGTCCAAATCAACTTTGGAAAATATGAAGGCTTTAGAATCAAATGGTGTTCAAATAGATGTTTGGAAATCCATAAAATATTGGATTATCTTGGCTAGTTACATTGTTGAGTAATGTTTTGAAGACAAAAGACACCTAATTAATGGACAGAAAATACCGTCTTACCTATATGTAAGAACAAAGGAGATTTATAAAGTTGCACGAACTTTCATGGCTTTGTACGTATGAGTCATGCTATAGAAGTATGAGAAAGCAAGATGGAACTAAGAGCAAAGGAAAAAACAAAGATATCAAAGAACCAATTTGGATTTATGCCAAGGAGGTCAATGATGTAGAAGATTGTAGAATAGGGCAAGAATCTCAACATGGTTTTTATTGACTTGGAGAAGGCACGAAACGACTAACAAACTAGCTAGTAGTTAGTTTGTTGTGAATTGGAAAGAAATTGGTCCCAAGTGGGATATATTGACATAACTAAGAATATGTATGAGAAAGCTATGACTAGTGCAGGAACAAATGTTAGGAGATTAAGGAATTCTCGATTTTTTAGTTGTTTAGAAAGGGCTTGACTTTGAGTCCTTATATGTTTGCTCTTGTTATTGATGAAGGACTACTCATAATTAAGAGTAGGTTCTTTGGTGTATGATATTTGCAGATGATGTAGTATTAGTTGATGAGTCTAGATCGAGAGTTGATGTGGAGTCCAAGAGCCTTAGAATAGACCAAAATAGAGTTGAGCGCAAATTTAGTAATGATAGACAGAGAGGAAGAACTTGTGAACATTGATGGCTATGAAATACAAAGCAACCATTGTTGTTTCGTTGGTTCTATCATTCATGATAATGGAAGGATTGAGGAAGAAGATGTCAAAAGAGTTTAGGGTTGGAGGAGTGCTGGTTACTGATGCATCCCAATACAAATAAAAGGGAAATTGTAAATGACAGAAATAAGGCATGATAGATATGCTTTGTGAGTTGAACGTTGGGCGATTATGAAATGATATATTTGTAGTAGTGTTGAAGAATGTGACATGGATGAGTGGAAAGACTAAAAGATAAAATTAGAATGATAGCAGCCATGGAAATGTAGGATCCCCAATAGGTGATAAGGTAAGGGAAGGTCGATTGAGATGGTTTAGTCATGTGCAATGAAGAGACTGATAACAATCCACAATTAGAAGTAACATGCAAGTTAAGGTTCTATTGGAGCGACAGAAAGACCAAGAAGGACGTTGATTGTGGAAGTGAGAGCAAATATGAACACACTTGAATTAACAAAATACGGGTTTACAGTTAATTGAATGGAGGAATGAGGTTTGTTCAGCCTACCTGTAATTTTGGGTCAAGGCTTTGATGATGATGAATGATGATATATAATATTACTCAGGTTCAAACTAGATCTAAGATAGAAGAAGCTCTTGTATAGAACTCTGGCCTCCCTATACCTCTCACAATTGCTTTTCAAAATATCATCCTACTATAGTTAACTATGGCAATCCGAGAAGGGAAACCATCTGATACTCAAATTAGAAACTAAATTAGACTAAAATTGTAAACTAACTAGAAACTTGTCGTTGACTCATTATTAAGGTTTAATGGTAAGGTGATTGTTACTGTTATTTTGCTAGACACTAATATTTTAATGGAATTTACCAGTAACGATATTGGACTGTTGGCATTGTAACAGCTGTTATATCCTTTAAATTAAATCCACAGTAATGTCCATCAACTCTTACCTTGTCCGTTAGTTGGTCTTACCTTTGCTCAAATCATGTAGGAATTGTATATCTTTTGGTGTCTGTCAGAATGGTACACTATTGAATTTGATTTCTTTCGTTGTCAGAAATAAGACATCCCAATTATTTTTGACACAAAATTCTGGCCCTAAATGAAATAATGAGATTGGTCTGCATCACATAGATTAGTTTATACTGATACCTAATACATTTTGTTATTTTTTTTTTTTGCAGTCTTATGTGACACACTCACTTCAGGTGGGTGGGCTTCGAGGCATAGTCACAGTTCCTGCTAAGCTGGAATCCACCAGTCTTGTCTTTGCATATGGAGTGGATCTCTTTTTTACTAGGGTTGCACCCTCAAGAACATATGACTCACTCACAGAGGATTTCAGCTATGCTCTGCTCCTCATCACAATTGTTGCTCTCATTGCGGCAATCTTTGTAACATGGGTCTTGTCTGAGAAGAAGGAATTGAGAGACAAATGGAGGTGAGTCCCAACTTTCATTTAGACTCTTTTAACTCCACCGACTTCCAATTTTTTCTCCTACTGTTCTTAGATTACGACAACCACTTCCGAACTTGTAATATTACTTTTCCTTATTTTGGTAGCAAGCCCTAATTTTTGTTCGTGTTTGGATTTATTGTATTGAAAGTCAATTTGCATAATTTGTAAAACTGAATGTTTGAGAAAAAAGAGCTTACAATCATGGTTTCAAAACTCGGTTTGACGTCTCATCACTTTCATGGATGAGACCGAGTTGTCTTGGACGAGTCAACTCATCTCAGACAAGATAAGACATTTAATTCAGTTTATAATTCATAATATTTATATGAAAATAATTATAATTTTTATTATTATAGAAATTAAGGTAGATTAGAAGATGTTTAGAAATAAAATCATAGTTTATTTATATAATAAGTATTTAAAATTTTAAAAATTAATTATTTTACATAAAAGATACAAAATCCCGGTTGACTTGGATGAGATTTTCAAAATATCATCGAGTCATCTCGTTTCTCCAGTGAGATTTTGCACTTGTGATATGTCTTGTATACATCCTGTTCATGGACGATACTGAGATGGCTCGGGCTGAGTCATCTCGGTTTCGGATGAGATTTAAAACCATGCTCACAATAGCTTCCATGTGGATTTCATTTAGAAAAGAAGTGTTGCACTTAAGTCAAGTCCCATCATGTTTTCCAACACCAATCACTTGCATTGATGTAGAAAGCCAATATCTGTGAGTTGCTTTGTAACTCAATTCCTTTTAGTGTATTATGACTTTGTTATGGTCTTGTCATGCATAGTTTGATACTCATGAATTATTGGCCATTTCAGAGAATTTGACACTTTATATAGCTGAACTCCACTAAGAAGATTCTCACATGGAGCTGCTAATAATAGAAGAATGATTTTCCCTAGGTAGGGGAAACTACTAGAGTGGGTCCTTGACATGTATTTGTTCTTGAGGTTCCATCAAAATTTAGTTTCTATTCTCATATTTCAGAGAAATTGCTCCTTCCCCTCATACATCTGATTCTAGTACTCGTAGCTTATAGCAGTGTGAGGTGCTTTAAGAATAGAATTAGGTGCCTATTAGGATCTATCTGAGAAAATGTAGGAGTTGTTGCTTCTATAGTCGACGATTTAGGAAAGTCGATTGAGATGTTTTGAATTAATTGAAGGAACAAGAATTGATCCGCCTTTGACGTTGATTCAACCACGTGGCTAGGATGGGTAGAACCTTTAGACCAAGGAATTTGACAGTTACCCAACAAAAACATGCTTACTTTGACTAAGTGGCTTCTTTTAGGATCCTTCGATGCATTTAAAATAATGGTCGTCTCATTGGAAATTTATTTGATTCTGTCGGTTTGAACTTAGGGTTGTCAATCGGTCGGACCTGGGTTAATCTGTGATCAACTGATAGGAAACAGACTAAACTCAAAATTTATCTGATAATAATTGGGTTAGACCCTAGTTGGATCATTATTATGTGATCCAAATCTGGCCAACAATTGGATTGGGCCGGATAATATCAAATAAGTTATATACAAAATATTAATAAAAAAATAAAAATATGTAATATAATTTAAATGCTTTCTCACATTTTATCCGTATCAGGTTCTATCGGATTAGGACTTGTTTGATCCAGAACCAATCCGATATGTTATCAAATTAGATCCTTATTGGAATCCAAATTGTGATTCTAGATCAAAAGTTATTGGATTAAAACGGATTGGATCCGACCCGACCCATTGATAGCAGTGGTTTGACTAATAGGTACTGTACCCAGTGCTTCAACCACCACCTGTCCTCCCCCACTTGGTGGCCGGTGGGAGGTGGGCCCTCCTTTGATAGGCTTCGTACATGTGAGTGCTGTACGAGACTCCAAACTTTTTTTTTACTTTTACAAGAGCCATCATGTTTGTCAGATAAACTCAAGCCCATGTCCTCTTTATTGCGGCCCGTTTGTAATGATAGTTCGAATCTAAGGTTTGGGCCACAAATTATTCTCGGTATCATTGGGGACCCACCAATGGTATAAACTAGGACTGCCAACGGATCGGATCATATACCTGATACTGATCCAAATAATAGGTTCCAGATTAATGATTTGGGTTTGGTTCAGTACATGATCCAACAATGGTCTTATTTGACAGTTTATTGAATCGATATTGGATTTTAATCATATATCTTGATATAATACGGACTTGATAAGAATAATATGAGACTTTTTTCAAATCATACCATGGTTTCAAAACTCGTCCGAGACCGAGACGTATCAACCGAATTGTCTCGGTATTAGGCATGGACTACACGGACTGACGGACAAGATTTAAAACCGTAAGTTCATTTTTCTCATTGTTGAATGAGATGTCTCAAACGTATCGGATATCTGGCATGGACGAGACGTGAAACTGAGTTTTAAAACCATGAATCATACTGGATTGGATTATGTTCGATACAAAAGAATTGATTTTTTTATTATTATTTGTATCAGATCATATCAAATCTTGAACTCTAAATTTAATAACTTGGCTCGAGTAGGGTCTTGATCTAATAAAGTTGTCATCGTTACGATACAATTCAAGCCCAATCCACTAATAGACTAAGTAAAAACGTTCTGAGCTGGGATGCCATTAATCTCCCAAATTCAATCAAACAAATGCATTATTTATACAAACAACGCAAAAGAAATTTGTTTATGGGGTTTGTCGTGAATCAATGATCACGCACGCCTTCCTAAACTTGGGAGAGTTGTTATACTATTTTCTAGAAAAAAAAAAGCAATGTACAATCCTTTCTTCCTCTCTTTTCCCATTACATGATATATAGCCTTTTGAGATTCTCTGTATAAGATCAATTTTAACACCAAGATTTGCACTGATTGGTACCATATGTTCCTTCCAGATAACGAAATACCGTTTTATGGCCCTACCCCCTGGGAGTCCTCAATCTGTATTCAGTGTATTATAGTAATCTCTCTCAATCTCTCTATCTCTGTGCATTTGATTCTGCCAACATCCAATTCATTTTGATGTAGACGGTCCAAATGGTGGGCCCTAAAAACACTGATGCAGGAGGATCCACAAAAGTAAAAGTTAAAACTTATGGAATTATCCACCAGGTTTTTATAAAATTATCCACCGATGGATAATTATAGGGGTTCATATAGTTCTGTTAAGTTCAGACATGCTATGTATGGCCCACCCCAATGGAATTATCCAGAATTATATGTTGGCAGGTCACAGGTACAAGTAAATACTAAGGTGGTAATGTTCATTGAACATGATGGGCCTCATCTCCATCCAAACTTTGGGAAATGTTGTCATGATTCAGGTCCACTCATACTCAATGATCTTTGACTCCAAGATTGGTGATTTTGACAATTCCATTCATCATGTCTTGAATCTCAATATTATCTACCAATAGATTAGGGCCATGTGAAAAAAATAACCTAACTCAAGTTGCCATTTTTTGGTATATGGATCCATCAATAGGATTGGGATCGATTTAGACTGTTAATCCAATAATGGGTATTCTTGGAAAGTGGGTAGAAGAGAAAATACAATAAAGTATTTATTCTTTTTATTTTATTTTATATATATATATATATTGTTGGAACCGATGCATCTAGGCCTCTTAGAGCACCCAAGTAATTTTTAGGGCATGTATTGTCCCTTCCCAGAATATCCACCAAATAATTTTTGGGATAAATCTCTGAAGGTGGCTCTTAAGGGGGATTTGAACTCAAGACCTCTACTTCCTAAGATATGGTCCTGTCCTGGACACTTCACTAACCCTAAAAGAGACCAGATAATAAAGTAGGAAGAGTATTGGTAAGAAAGAGATGTCATACAGTTGATAGTTACCATCGAGATACGTGCAAAATTAAATCTCAACCTCTCATTATGTGGGGATAAACATTGGGAACACAATCGTTGTATTTTACTAAATAGATTTAATATATTTATATAAAATAATTTATATAGTTTCTCACATTTTATCCAAACGAGGCAACAAATACGATAGGTTACCAAATCGGATTGGATCCTTTACATAACCCAAACCTTGAATCATAGACAAATTTATGAGATCAAAATGGATCAGATTTCTAGTGTGATCCGAATCCATTTACAGTCCTTTTTCTCTCTCTAAAAGAAGGATTTTTTATTTTTTCAAATTTCTTTTTAAAGAAAAGATGCGTAAGTTATCTAGTGGGAACTGTAGCAATGGTGGCTAGCATGTAGGACCCACACGTGGCAGAAGAACGTAAGATAGATCCTTTTATATGCTTTAGGTGTACAAAAAAGATGAGCACGATAGTAGAGTAAGTGGAGTGGAGTGGTGTGGTGTGGTGTGGGGTGACCCCACTCTTAAGGAACATCGCTCAATAACACCTGACCCACAATGGCTCCCACCACGCATTTTCCTTTGTGGCTCCCACTACTCTATCTCTGCTCCTGGTGCAGTTCTTGTTAGCTACCTCGTTTAATTCTTGAAAAATTCATGAATTTTTTTTATTATTCTTCGGATTATTGAATTATTTTGAATAATTCACGTGTTTTAAGTTTTAAAAAAATTAAACATATTTTTATTTTTACGACTTTTACAAAATTAAAAAAAAAAATGTTACTGTAACTTCTTGTATGTTGCAAAGTGTAAATTTGTAAATTGTGACGTGTAGTACAAGTCGACTTTGGATCGGTCATACTTCAAAATTTTAGAGGAATCACCGTTTTATGTGAAAAATGTCTCTTTTATCTTTATAAAAATAATGACATGACCCTTTACATTTATTTGAGTTTACATCTTAATATCAATAACGAAAAATTCGATAATATGATAGTGATGGTGATGATTTGTCCCTTAACTTTGATCTTCTTTTATAAATTAATGAAACAATAACCTCAGTGCATTCATTATCACCAATATATCATCACCATCACTATCATATTACCGAATTTTTCGTTTTTGAATTTTTGAAATGAGACGGATAATACACGTGTGAATTATATGCCGTATATTTTTCATTTATCAAAATTTTAATTGAATGTTAGATCGGATTTTTGCAATAAAAAATAGAATAGAACTCAAATTTTTCACAAATCAAAATTTTGCCGTATTCTAAATTGCTAACAAGGGTTTAGAAAACTTTCTACGTAATTATTTAAAAAAAAAAAAAAAAACACGCAATTAGAAGTGATTACACAATAAATTTTTGTAACAATTTTTAAAGAGCTTCTATTACCACACCAATTGTTACTTATAACACACCAATATATGTTAAAACAATCATGATGAGACATTTTCCAAAACATGCATGACTTATGTCAAAATTCTGATTTTTGTATAGTATTTATTTTAATTCCAAAGCATGTTTTCTAGTGAATTCATAACTTTTATAATCAATAAATTTATTGATGAATTATCGACAAGATCTTTGATATGGTAAAATCATTGGTATTTTATCATAGAATTCGTAAATTATAAAAATGACGAATTCATTGAAAAAACATGTTTTGAGAATTAAAAACAACAGTGTACTAGACTTCAGAATTTCATCATATTCAACACACGAAATGAAGATCCACCTAACAATCATTTAATTTCAAAATGATTGATGTGTTGTTATTAAAAGTTGGCGTGTCAATCGTTTCTCTCATTTTTATTTATTTATTATATTACCTCAATCATAAAATTAAATTGTCTTGAATGGGGATGAATATCGTTTGATTTTCATCATCAAAACCCATTTATTTTCGACTACATGTTTGTATGTTAATCTCAAATGCCGACGTGTTCATGGGCAACAGTTCCATTCTTTTCTAACATTTTGTTCTATTCTTCAGCCCATCTTTTTCATGTTTTTTTTTATACTAATGTTACAAGACATTGATTTGATGTTTGGTGTGTCATATATAACTTTATTAACGAGTGTTACAGTAAAAAGTTGGTGTGACAATATAAACTCTCTTTTCAACCTCTTTTTTTTTTATAAATATGACATATTATTTTCATCATTCTTATAACATATATGTATTATTAAATACTAAATTAATATTCAACTTAAATTAACACTATTGTTTGACTTTTATCACTATAAATTCAAAGATAAAAAAAATCTTTTTTTTCTCTTCTCATGATCTCATCTCAACCATTTGAGAATCTAATCTAGGATTCCAAATATTTATTTAAAGATTTTCTTTCAATTTCAACTCTAATATTTTTTGTGTTAAGAAGTCATTTGATCTTAAATGGTCAAAAACATCGATCAACATTTGAGAAACTGATCTATCAAAAGGTCAAAGTCATCGGATTCATGATTTTGATGTCGATGGATATATTATTTAGTTAGGTTAAATGTAAAGTTGAAGTTTAATAATGAAATCGAAGGGGAGAAAGAGATAGTTTATTTGGTATTGGTTTTTAATTTTTGGTTGATAATAATTTTGAAAGAATAATCGATTTTTGAATTTTTTTTTTTAACTTTATAAATATATTCTCTAAAGTCTTGTTTTCTCTTTATCTCATTAATTCTTATCTCTTTGTGTTTCCTTTATCAACACCACCCCTTTCATGCTTATCCTTCCCCTCCCCTCCCCTCAAAATTTTAACTCAAATTATAAATAATATATTATTCAACATTTTTTCATAAATAATATATTATATTTATTTAATAATCTTAAAAAGCCTTGTGTCAAAAGTTTGGCAGGGATTTTTATCTCATTTTTTTTATTTATTTAAGTTTTTATTGATCATCATTGCAAATGATCAAATAATCTCAGTCACTATTTTCCTTTGTCATCTATGAATATTTATTCTCATTAAAAACTCTTTATATACTTTTTTTTTTAAAAATTTATAAAACTTATTAAGTAAAACTATAACAATGAAGTATTGGGATCGTGGACATGACTCATATAAAAGCACACAATCTTGACCAATTTAGTAAGTTGGCACCTTATGTTGTTACATAATTCATAATATATAGTAAAAATTATTAATTTTGTTATGTTTGAGAAAAGAGAAGAACACTTCTAACACTAGATAATTATTTGAGAAAATCTTCACCATTATTTATCATTATAATTATTTTGATGATTAAATTCAAAATTGAATTTAAAATAAGTCTTTTTAAATTTTCAAGTGTGACTAGTCTTACCAAGTTAGTAAGGATTTCGCTTTGTGGCATCTAAAAACTTGATCTGATGCTTCAAGGTTGGGGAGGACAAAATTCTATAAACATTCAAAAACAAAATCTACAAAAGGTGAATTTTCATGGTTGAATTTCAATTTTAAGTTTGGGAGTTACGTGAAAGTTCGATAGTCGTCCATTTTAAAACATTGGATCAAGCTAAATTTTTTAATTTTTTTTTTGAATCTTAAGGGGGCATTTGGTTTGGATTGTAGAGAGAGAGAGAGATCCATTCTTTACAAAATATGCTCTAGATTTGAGGAACCATGGTGAAGCTTGTAAATCTACACACTCTCATATTTGATTTTTGATCTATCAAAGATTTTTGCCAAGGCAATTAATTTCTCCTTTATTTCTATTTTTTTAAAATCATTTATACATTCTTATATTCTTGATACATTTCTTGACCATAGTTATCTAAATGGAAAATAGTAACAAATTTTTTTTTTTTTTTTTAATGGAAATTTTAAGGTTTTGTTCATAATATTTACCCAATGTTGAACCTCGACGTGAAATGTATTATAAAGTTCATGCTCAACGGTACCTATTGTTGAGGTTCGACTTTATGGAGAATGTTCACTTACATAAACTTTTGTTGGACAATTTCATCGAGGTTTGACAATAGGTATCGTTGAGCCTCAGTGTTATAATACATTCCAACACTGAGATTCAACACTGAGTAAATTTTATGAATACACTGACTACCATTTTTCATTTTTATATCTATAGATGAGAAATATATCAGGATTATAGGAATATATAAATGATTTAAAAAAAAGAAAAGAAAATAAGAGCTACAAGGTTCACTATTGTTTCTCAAATCTATAGTCTCTTTGGTGAACTCCAATGACTTTTTGATAGATTTTTGTAAAGAGAAGAAATCTCTCTCTATTTTAATGTATAAAATGTGAATTGAGATTTGCTATTTTGAAAGTTATGTGCTAAGCTGATGAACCAATGGCATGATGCTGTGTGCATTAAATAAGAAAAAGTGATTGGTCAATAAGAGAAAATTTGGAAGCAATTTAAATGCTTTATTTTTAGTAACTTTTTCAGTACACATGGCGTCATGCCATTGGTTCATCAGCCTAGCACATAACTTTCAAAACAACAAATCTCAATTCATAAAATGTTGAGAGGGAAGAACTTATAATTTAGAATATTATTTTTAAGGGTTTATTAGAGAAATTGTAGGTGAAGGTATTTCAGTAAAAAAAAAAAAAGTTCCTATAGCAAATAGTCCTATTTTGACTACAATATGAACAAACGCCGCCTTAGTTTTTATATACCTTACTGTTACAACTTGCCTATTCAACTATTAATTCCACGATTCATTACTCAATCAATTCAATCGAAGCTTATTTAAGCGACAACCATCCCATCCAAACCATGATTTTAAAACTCGTCTGAGATCGAGACGTATCGTCCAAGTTAACTCAGTATTGAAACTGAATAAGACCAACTCACAAAATCACTCTTTTAACCGAGATTTAGGACTCACATTCAAATTTTTTTATTTTTTAAACGAGACATCTCAAACATATCGAAAAACTAATCTAAGACGACTCGGTATCAGCCTGGACGAGACGAGATATGAAACCAGTTTTAAAACCATGATCTATACTCTAAATAACCTCTTAATTCCGGTAAATGACGAAACAGCCACTTAGTCTCGCAACGAGTGTAAAAAAACACGTGTTACCGAAAAAGCAGAGGAGCTTTGTTTGTACTTTAAAACTCTTCCAGTTGTCCAAATCAGAGACGTGGGTCCCTCACTTCACATTCCCAACTTCTGTACATCATGGCCCAATATGATGTAATACATCCAAATATCAATATCTATGGCCCACCAACAACTTAGCCTTTTTTCATTATATTGTCCCACAATTGGGGCAACCAAAAATAAAGTCTTGTTCTTTGATCACAAGGTTTTGTTCATTGTTTCAAGTCATGATGGCCATCAAGTTGGATGGACACTTAATTCCACCTTAAATTAATTTGATTAATCTAATGAAGAAGTTGTTAGTTAGAAAATGATTAAGTGTGATAAAAGATTGGTAAAAGAGTAGCGATTTTCTGACACACGCTCACATACGCATGGGTTAGAGTCATAGATTTTTCTCTCGGGATACACAATTGTACATCTTCATAAATTTTTATTGTTGTGTATCTCGAAGAAATAATCTATGGTTCTAACACATGCCACATCAGGGGGTTTATGAGGACGTGTGTCTGAAATAATTATTCTTCGTAAAACAATTCTTTAAAAGTCTCCCAACATATCACACGACTTCTATTTTCCAATGTACAAGTTCATTTTATCAAGTGATAGATTGACATTCTATCTAGAGATCAAGTCTCGATGGAGTCCTCTTCTTTTATTTACGTGGGTTTATAATGAGATTTAAACGCATCGATCATTTTCACGTTTAATATTCTAATTCAACGAAAATATATATGCTTTGTTGGTATCTAATACCTGTACTTCTAGTATTTTTTTTTTCTATAATGATTTTCTGATTCAAAAATTTTCATTCAGTCTGTACTTGATTGACGTGGCAAGGGCACAGAACTATTGATTTTTTTCTCGTGTATTTTGAAGAAAAAGATCTATGGTTTTGTGCCCTTGCTACATCAACTGCATACAGACCAAGTGAGAATTTTTGAGTCACGACTATTTTTTTTCTTTTTCTTTAAGCAAGTAAGTGATCAATAGTTAATAAAGATGAAGATGGTTCAACGGGATTTAAACCTAAGTCATGGGATCAACTCTTTTGAAGCATTTGCCATTTAGTCAAGTGGTACCTTCAAAGCCAAATAATACTCTAATTGGAGTTGAAAGCTCAAATGAGATTGTTTCGACACTAAATTTTCTATAAAACTTTAATTGGAGTTGAAAGTTCTAAAGAAGACGAGAAAAATGCCAAAAAAATAAAATAAAAAAATAAATGATTTTGATTGAAGTAGCAAAAAAAAAAAGATATAAAAATATAAACCGTCACATAAGATAAAATTATAAATAAAGCCAAAAAACAAAACTCATTTGTGTTGTTGATTCCAATAATTAGACATAAATGACGATGGCGAGAGAATCTAACCATTGAATTAATTGATTAATTTTATAAATGATTGCATGATTGGCCACTCAATAATCGGCATTATGAGCTATGGTCCCGAATATAATGTTGCGATTTTGATTTAATAATTCTGAAACATGTGGCCCTCACTTGATTAAGAGGTTAACATGAGTAATTTGAATGACTATAGTAAGTCCATTTATTAGACCATAAACATTGTTCATAGAATCAACCACTCTCACTCACTCTCTCATTTATTTGATTGTGAGTTTGTAGTGTTGGGGCCACATTCTTAAATAACCTTAATGTTATGCCCAACACCACAAATTATGACATTCATTCTTAGGTACCATACGACATGATAGGACGGCCCCCCAACCTGGTTTTATATATTAGACAAGATAACATCACAAGTCATCTCGGTCTGTGAGGCCTTTGAATGATTTTTTCCATTGTGAATGGGATAGCCAGATGACTTATCCAAAACCCTAGTCATCTTATGCAAGATTTTCGATAACTCGGCCGACAAGATTGGATAGATTTTTATGTGATTTTTAAAATTTAAAAGTTTTAGTCCATATAAAATGAAGTTTTTGTATCACAGCTCATCTTGATCGGTCTTGGAATGATTTTTTTTTGTGAATTGGATACCTCGATGACTTATCCAAAACCCTAATCGCCTAATGCAAGATTTTGGTGGTAGATTTTTATAATTATAATTGATTTTTAAAATTTAAAATTTTTAATCCATATAAAATGAGGATTTTGTAGCACAAATCATCTTGATCGTTCTCGGAATGATTTTTTCCTTGGTGAATTGGATACCTCGATGACTTATCCAAAACCCTAGTCGTCTAATGCAAGATTTTGGTGGTAGATTTTTATTTGTTTTTAATAAATATAATTGATTTTTAAAATTTAAAAATTTTAATCCCTATAAAATGAGGATTTTGTAGCACAAGTTACCTTGATCGGTCTTGGAATGATTTTTCCAGGTGAATTGGATACCTAGAATCCAAACCCTAGTCATCTTGTGTATGATTTTGGAAAACTCGAAAAATAAGTAGGGATATATTTTTATGTGTTTTTAATCAATATAATTGAATTTTAAAATTTAAAATTTTTAGTCCATATATAATGAGGCTTTTGTATATGTGGCATCTTTAATCTAATTTGTGGCAGAAATAATAATATAAAAAATTATTTAAATATAATTAGGTTTTAATCAAATATGTTTGGATCAACTTGAAAGAAGTTGACTAGTTCGATTTGAGATGATTTAGGTGGGTATCAAATAGGGGTTGAAGTTCTTTAACACGATATGAAGTTAGTGGGTTTGGGTTGAGTCTAATCGTGTTTGGGTTGTAATATACTGTCAACTTACCTAACTTCGTTATTAAACAGGTCTTGTCTAGATTAGGTACATCATGAATTATTTTATTATCGTGTCATTAACGTATAGTTTGCCACTTGTATAACCCATTTAAATCATGAAACATTGGTTAATCAGTTTGAAACCCTCAAAACACACAAGGATTTACATGATTCAGTAGTGTGCCTATATTGACGGATAGATCAAGAATAATCACTATTTTCTTTGAAGTTTTACAGTCTTAGGGGTCTCTATTTATAAAATTGGGAATTGCTAAAACATCCCTACTTCCAAAAAAAATAAAAAACTCCTTTCAAATAAAAATCTTAAGAAAATATTACATAATTGTCTTTTTAATGAACCTAAAAATTTGGTCTAGAACTTTTACCCTTGAATTCTTGGGAAGGGAACATTGCCCCTTGCACCCTTGCAACTCAGTTTACCGCCAACGAAATACAACATATGGATCAAAGGTCTGAATAATTACTAAACGGATTGGGTTGGATAAATTTTAAAATACTCATCAAATTCTAATGAGGACCTTTTCTTACTAACTTAGTAAAGATTTGATCCTTACTAAGGTTTGTTTTGCTCTAATGGATTACCACTTCAGCAATCCAACATCATAGTCCTCTAAGTTGTTTTAGAAAACTCAGATAAAAAAGAAATCGAAAAGCAATTTATTTTGAACTTTATCCAATGTTTTGAAAATGGGCGACTACCAAACTTTTACATAACTCTCAAACTTAAAATTGAAATTTAACGGTGAAAAATAATTAATTTTGGGTTAGAGAATTTTATCCTCTACAACCCTTAAGCATTGGATCATGTTTTTGGTTGCCAAAAATAGAGCCCAAGGACCTTTAGTGAGAGTGAAATTCTTACTAACTTAGTAAGGCTAGTCGGACTCATGGGTTAAAACATCTCATCTCATGGATATCAAAAGATCTTCACTTTCTCTAGTATCTGTAATGAGGGATCCAAGTGGCAAGATTTGACATGTGTGAGTTGGATTTTAAACCTTCTCCTAGTGTACATGATCGAGATTTTCTTTTAATTAGGTTCGGTTCAATGAACTCCAACAAGCAGTCAATCAAATGTCTTTTACTACCGTCAACTCACAAAGTAGAACCCCGTTATGTCCCCTAACGACCATAAAAAATGACGTGGCAAAATCTGGATCGATAATTTTCTACACTCCTCACCAACCGTTGATCTTGTGCGTGCTATTTTACTTCAAGAGTACAATAATGACTCGTGATGCAAGCGTGGTAAAAAAAATGCCTCACCGTAAAAAAAATAAAAAATAAAAATGAAGGTAACAGTTAGCAGACAAAATAAGGAGTATAAAATAGTATTAAAAAACCAAATTAATGAAAGAAATTGAGGAGTAGATCCGAATTTCGTAAATCTTGATTTCTCAGTTTTTTTATTGGATAACCTAATTAATTCTAGGGGGGCGGTTTAAGGGCCATATGAGAAAACATATGAAAAAACTTTCGTTTTTCAAAATAAGAGTTAGAGGTTTTGGATTAAGCTGATTTTTTGCAAGGATGGTCACTATGATGAAAAGATCATCCTCACAAAAAATCAGCTCAATCAGAAATTTCTAAATCCATCAAAAGTGATTTACAAATTAGTGATAAAAATTGGTAAAAAATCGACAGTCCACATTCTCAATCCACATTCTAAATCACTTTTAATGGGGTTAGAAGTTTCAGATTGGGCTGATTTTTTTTTTTTTTGGATGATCTTCCCATCATAGAGATCATCCTCACAAAAAATCAGCTCAATCCAAAATTTCTAACCCATATTTTAAAATTTTATTAAAAACGAAAGTTTTTACATATGTTTTCTCATATGGCCCTTGAACCTGACCTTTAATTCTAACATTAAATTATTTAGTTTTAATATGATTTTTAAGATAATTAGATCTTAATTTTCTGAAAATTTATCTTGATTCTCTAAAGCTTCAGATTTTATTATATTTCATTTTGTTTTCTGTTAAAATATCTGATTGAATTTTATTTTTAAGCTAATTAAATCTCAATTTTTTTGAAAATTTAGCTTGATTTTGTGGGTAAATTTCAGCATCTAAATTTCTAGATCACCAAAAGCCTTAAATTTTAACATATTTCTTTTTAAATTCCTATTAAAATATTTTATTTTAATTTTATTTTTAAGCTAATTCAATATCAAATGTAAGAAAATTTAGCTTGATTTTGTTTGTAGATTTCAACATCTAGATTTTCAGAGATCATCAAAAGCTTGAAATTTTAGTCTTATTTCGCGAAATTTTCTGTTAAAATCTCTTGAGAATGATCTTTCCTATCAATTTTCAATTTATATTATTTCTCTCGCAAAGTTTTTTTCAAAATCAAGAACATTTTTTTAAAATAATTTTATGACCTCAATCTTCTAAAATCCGAAGTTCACTAATTCTTCTTTTTTTTTTCTTTTTAAAGATTAGATCTTCGAAATTCAAAATCTACAATTGAAAGACAACAAGCAAACAACAATCTGCCTCACATGTCTCAATTGCCATTTTTTCCCCATTTTGATTCTTTCTTGTTCGAGCTTATGTGTCAACTTTCCAACAATTCCTCTCTATCTTCTATCTAGGATTTTGGATTCATTCAGTTCGTTAAGATTAATCCGTTTTATTTCTTTAAGTACTTTTCGATCTAATGTCAATATTAAAATCCAACAAAAGTGTCCCCAAAACTATCACTATGAATAACCCCCGAGGGGTTGGCTCAATGGCAATTTTGGACCGATAAACAATTAATGCCCATATGTTGTGAGTTCTATACTCAGTATGAGCATTAATTTTTTAGGGGCCACTCGTGAGGGTATACCTTCACTTACCTGTGCGGTGTTGCATGTGCCCCGAGACTAATTTTTGGATGAGACCATGGTCTATGGATTGGGCAATGCCCAAATACGGGTCCGATCCATTGTCTATAGGGATACTCGGCTATAATAAAAAAAAACTATCACTATGAATCTATAATTTTGTCTATTTAAAATAAATATGAAAGAATTGTAAAAGATAGCGTTCGTCTAATCCTTTTCTTCTTCAACAACTTCTCTCTTTCTCTACCACCCACACTCAGAATTTGATTCGTGCAATTAGTTTCGATTTTTTCCGAAAGAGTCATCGTCCCTTTCTTGTTTCAACACATGTTAGAGTAAAATGGTGCATTTTAGCAAATATTATTAGGTGCACATTAGATATAATCAATACATTTTAGCACAAAAATTTGCTTTAAACTCTTGGTCGGGGCTAAGAAAAAAAAGGTGAAATAGATGTTAGAAAAAGTTATTTGGATTCTAGAGTTACCGTCCAAAATTGGGTGATTTAGAAATGTCCCTCTATGTTTTGGTTAATATTAGAGATATTTCTCTATACTTTTAAATTGATGATTTGCCCCTTGACTTAGGTCTTGCTAGAGAGTTTAAAGAAAATAACTTAAATACCCTTATCTTCAAACATCAAACTAATCTAAGACCTCTTAATTTTTTCATTAAAATATCTATCTTTAAATTATTAAATTCAATGATATATTAATTTTTATTTATTCAACATTATCTTCAATCCATCGTCTTTAATATCATAAAAAATTGATAATCTTCTATATAAATTTATCTTATTCTACTTCTTTAAAGATCATATCTTGTTGTTGAGGTTTGAAGGTGAAAGATATTGCTAAAAATATTTCATATTCAAACTATTAATCTTTGGGGTAAAACTATTTTAATTTACCCAATATCATTCTCAATCCAAAGTCTTCAAAATTCTGGACTCTTCTACTCAAAATTTTATTGGTTTTATACTTCTCCTAAAATCCTTCTTGCTCTTGATCTTGAAGATTAAAGGTTGAAGAAGACATAATCTTAAGATTCAAGAAGAGAAAATTAAGTAAGGGTTGAACATTAAGGTATTTAGGTAATTTAAATTGATCCTTCACAGAGGACCTTGTGTAAATGCCTATTATTTTGTTAGGGGTACGTCGAGGGGTCGGGGTGCAAAGGATAGTGTCTCCTGTCTAATTGTTGCGAGCAGGTGGTGTACGGGCACCCCCAGATCAAATTTTTTAGGATTTAAAAAATGACAATGATGTAATATTTTCTTAAGGATTTTCTATTTTTAGGGAGATAGACATGTTTTCTCTATTCTCATTTTTGTTAAAGATCTCTAAGGATGTAAAACTCGAAAGAAGATAATAATTAGAATTTTTGATCGGATTGTGTGTTTTATTTGATGCTTCATTATGTCAAAGGAGTTATTCATAAATTTAAAAACACAAGGGTGTCTCATATTTTGACAAAAAATGTGGAGGGGGCAGTGTCTAAAAAAATATAAATCAACCTCCAAAATTCTGGGTGGCATTCCTGTTCATGAGTATGCCTAAGTGGAAAATCCAGACCGTCCATCTCTCTCCATTAATCTTATTTCTTTTACCTCTCCTTCTTGTTGTTGGAAGAAAAGATTCGAAATAAAAAAAAGAGAGCTACAATCAGAAAGCCCTCACACAAAAAACCAGCTTGTTTTAGTGGCACCAAGTCTCTTCTCTGCTCTCTTCTTCTTCTTCTTCTCATGCTCTCTTTCTTTCTTTCTCTAAGAAACCCTTCTTGTTATTGGTACCATTGTCGAGCTTTTTTATGTCTACACCGTTAGAACATGATTACATAGGCTTATCAGAGGTTCCTTCAATGGAAAACTCTGAAAAGTACTCTTCTTCTTCCTCCTCTACTCTTTCTACTGAGGAAGATAACAAGAACAATGATCTCAACCTCAAAGAAACCGAACTAAGGCTTGGGTTACCTGGTTCTAAGTCTCCTGAGAGAAAAGGAGGAGTTGGGGTACTTAAGAATCTTGTGTTTGGGGCGAAGAGAGGTTTTTCTGATGCCATTGATGGGGCTGAAGAGTGGGTTTTATCTGGAAATGGTGGATCAGAGGCTGATTTGGGAAAAGGAGCTGTTTTGTTCTCTCCAAGAGGTGTGGGGAAGTCTGTTGGTGGGTTGGAGAATAGTACTCAACAGACAGGTTCAGCTGCAACTGCAATGAAAGAAATTGTTCCACCTTCACCTAATAAGCCTTTGCAAGAGAAGAAACCTCAGATTTCTACTGCAAATGAAACTGCTCCTCCTGCAAAGTAAGGTTTTTTTTTTTTTTTTTTGAAAAAAAAAAAATGTTTGTTTGTGACGTTGTGTTGTGTTTTGATTTTATTTTAATGTGTGTGTTTTTTTTTCTTTTCAATTTGTTGATATTTTGCATTTTTTTTTTATAGCTTGGACTGATATGGGTTTTGGGTTCTTAATTTAACAAATATTTGCTCTCCACATGGCTTTTTTATTTTTATTTTTTGTTTTCTTGGTTGATGCTTGTAATAAAACAACCCCCCAAAGTAATTTTGTTTACTTTGATGATATCTTATAATTTTGATGGGTTTTTAGTAAAGCAAGTTCTAAGTTTGTGGCTTTGTAGAAGAAGAGAAAAAAAAAAAAAAAACTCTCTAGTTATTCATTTGTGCTTTGGGTTCATTAGATCTTTTTTGTGTTGGGTTTTGGTTTTACTTTTTTGTGCTATTTTTCTTCCAATTTTTTTTTTTTTAAATTTTTTTTTTTTTCATTTTGTTGATAGTTTGTTTGGGTTCTTGTTTCCTTAATTGAAGAAATTTGTGCTCTCCACTTTCCTCCCCCCCACCCCTTATGATATACTTGTATTTTGAATTTTTTACTATGCTTCATTTGCCGATTTGGGTGCTTATAGGCTGTATTTTTTTCCCCAATTTTGATTAAGCCATTTAATTTGTAGTAATGATAATTTAATTGAAATATTATTTCCTCATGTGATGATTTCAAAGTTCTCTCAAGGCAATTGGGGTTTGAATGATATTTTTTAGAATATAGTATAGTGCTCATGCTCATGTCTTGCCTTTCTAACTTGGTCTTCTTAGTTTGAAACTTCTTTCCTTATGTTTTTCATGGAAAAATCTATATATGATTTTGATTTGGGTGAACTTGGTTGAAGAAAAAAGTTTGTTTGGGTAGTTTTGCTAGAGAGAACAAATAAATAAACTACAATTATTTTTTTGTTTTGTTTTTGAGAACAGGGCTCAGGTTGTGGGATGGCCACCAATTCGATCCTTCCGGAAGAACACCATGGCTACTAATCCAGCAAAAACTAGTGATGATGCCGAAGGCAAGTTGGGTTCCGGATGTCTGTATGTGAAGGTTAGCATGGATGGTGCTCCATACTTGAGGAAGGTTGATCTCAAAACCTACTCCAACTACATGGAGCTCTCATCGGCACTTGAGAAGATGTTTAGCTGCTTTACCATTGGTTCTCTCTCTCTCTCTCTCTCTCTCTCAAATTTTTTTTATTTTAAATAAGTTATATTTTGTTACATAGGACCTTCTCTCATGGTTTTTGTTTGATTGGGAAATTAAGAAAATTATGGACTTTAGATGAAAAATATTAATGCATTTTAATTTTCAGAAAATATAGCTAAGCTTACCATTTAATACACAATAATAACTATTTTGATCATTCATAAGGCAAATATTTAAATCTCTTTGCAATTCTATTTCTTATCTATAGTATCCTCTCAATAATGTTTCCCTATTATATTACTGGAACTTTGAAGGACCGTTTTCTCGATGTATTATTGTTAACTCACTTGTGAAGGAACAAGGATTATTTCAAAAAAAAAAAAAAAAAAAAAATTCTAAAAAGCACAAGTATCATTTAGAGATCCCTTAACCTGATTTATGGAAGTTTAGAATCAAATTCTTTTCTACTCTCCGCCTTGTTTAGCAAAGTTTTCATTTTGTTTTGAACACTAGCAATTATTACTATTTACAATTCACAACTGTGGTTGCATGATCTTCTAGTATCTCTCGCCATCTTTAAATATTAAATTTGTGATTTTAAAAAAAAAAAAAGGTTTAGATATTAAATGTTAATCAGAAAAAGGGATTGATTTGTTTTTATTATGGATGAGTGTGATTCAGGGCAGTGTGGTTCTCATGGAGTCCCAGGTCGAGATGGGCTTAGCGAGAGTCGATTGATGGATCTTCTCCATGGCTCTGAATATGTGCTCACTTATGAAGACAAGGATTGTGATTGGATGCTGGTTGGCGACGTTCCCTGGAAGTAAGTACAATCATAGTAACAAAAAAAAATTCCGTTTTTTTTTTTAAATGTCTCGTTTAAAGCACATTTTGAAACTTTAACGATTAAAACAATACAAAAAACTAGTCCTTTTCAAAAAAACATGTTTTAAATTTGTTTTTTTACGTTTTAAATACTTAAAAAAAAAAACAATAATAATAAAACCCCATTTTTTGTATGCCTATGATTTGTTTCTATAGCCGTATGGTTGTTTGTGATTTGATTCATAAATGTTGTTTAGTATGGATTTGATGTTAAACCTGTATTTCGACTTGGTGAGATGAATCAAATCGTAAAAAATAACCAAGTTTCTATGTTTTAAACCATGGTCGAGGAATTCTTCCAAGATATATGGAGTCAAATGGTCTAATATACGAGTTGATCTAGCTCATCTGTGAAATCTTAAGGAATCATCATAGAGCAGAACATGAATCATCCTACACTTTGCAAAGTTCAAGCCATTTAATATTATTCTGAGTTTGAATTCTGTATAAGATATGTATTCCAATATTCTGTTGTTTAGAATCACATCACCTCCAACTTGAGATTACAATCTCATAGTAATACTTTAAACATATTTCATCAACATGATCTGAATCTTCTGATCTGGTCTTTTACAATTAGATGGTACTGTTATATAGTATTGTTTTTGCTGTAAAAGATATTCGCTATTGATTTTATTTATTTATTTATTTGTTATTGCAGGATGTTCACTGACTCTTGTAAGAGGTTGAGGATCATGAAAGGTTCAGAGGCAATTGGCTTAGGTATGTTGTATTAAAATAAAGTAGAACATGTGATGATCCCTATATTTTTTTCTTTATTATTCCCAAATTACCCCTAAATTATTGATAACCAATTACTCCAACCCATGAAGAATCTATTACATTAGGAAAAAGGGAGTTACTATTGCAACACCAATTTAAAATCTTTAATAAACATTATGGGGGTGTGAGAAGTAACTCCAAAAATAGCTGGAGCACCCCACCTTCTTCATTATTCTTGATTGTCAAGGGGGAGTGGCTTCTCAGACCATGTTGGGCTTTAGAAACATCCTCTTTCTCTCTCTCTTCAACCATGGTCTCACTCTTGCTTCTTCTCCTACTTCTCTCTATTCTAATCAAGACTCACCACAAACTACTACACCAAATCATACCCAAAACTCCAACAAATCTTCAAAGAGACCATCACAAACAAACAAATCATCAACCTCATCACCTTCGTCTCTTCTTCCACGAATGTATGGTCTCAGGCTGAGATGCATCCGTCCTCATCACCTTCCAAGTTTCAACACCTTCAACAAGTGGAACACGTCGCAGACATCAACCTCTACCTATCAGGCGACGCCTTCGATGTAGTTGTCCGCACCAAAACCTCTCAAACTCGTCTCTCTCTCTCTCTCATCTCCATGTGTGTGTTGCATTATTGAGATTTGGGGATTATGGTTACCTAGAGCTAAAAAGATTTTTTTATTTTTTATTTCCAATTTTCATTCCAATCACTAGAGATTCAAGTAATTCCTTACTTGAATCTATGGGTAATTTCCTACGAAGAAGGTTTTATGGGTAAATTTTTTACTTTAATCTAGTTGATTTAGTAGGCATCAAATGTGTTTGATGAAATGTGTAAGAGAATGGATGCAACTTGAAAATCCAAGAAGATGCATAAATGGACTGATTAGCACATTTATTAGTTGTTTTTCTATCTATTGTTGCTGTGTTTTTAGTTAAAATACTATATAATTTTAGTTGTGGGAGATACTTTATTAAGCAAATGTTTGTGGTGATGCATTGGTAATGGAGATGCTAGCCTGAATCTCATATAGATATTGTGAGACATTAACACTAGATGTTGTGGTGATGCATTGGGTGATGGATGTAGGATACTAGTCTGAATCTCATTTGCTTTCTTTTGCCCTAAAGCATGTGTAGTAAAACAAAATGGTGTGTAAATTTGTTTTTTCAATAAATGATGTGCACATTTCCTTTTTTGGCGTGGCACATGTAATTTAATTAATAGGTGTGGCAACAGTAAAAATTGGTGTGGCAATAGTAGCTCTAAAAAAAATGCCTTTCATTTCATACAACTACATGATGTGATGTGATGGTATCTGTCTGCCTTTCCATTGATCCCATATTCACTCCTTTGTGACCACCATCCATCCAATTCTCTCTCTTTCTCTCTCTACCATGTCTCTTAAATAAGAAAGCTTATATTGCCACACCAACTTCTTTCTATAACACACCAATTACATAACATACCAAACAAGGTTAATATATACGCATACCAAAAAATAAGGCAAGTGAGCTGCCATGGCTATCCTTTGATTTTGTCGTCGATCTCTCTCACTCCCTTTAGAGCTTGAAGAACTTCTATTACATCAAAGAGCTTCGGATGAGAGGAAATGAAAGGGGATGCATTCATAAGTACCTGAAACCCCATATTTAACTTGATTTGTTGGTGTGTTGTAAGAAAAAGTTGGTGTGGCAATATAAACTCTTTTGACTGAATGACAATAATGCTCACAAGTTTTCATCTACTTGTTTTGTAGCTCCAAGGGCCATGGAGAAGTGCAAGAATAGGAACTAGGGTTGTGGCAGGCACCACAACGGATCCTAGTCTGTGCCGAGGCAAAAGGCTGTCTATAAGGCCGCCATTTGGGTTCTTAAGTTGGGGACTTGTCTTGTAATCTTATATATTTTTCAAAAATCTTAAGAGGTTTGATGTCTTTGATGATGAACTCTGTATAAAAGCCTTCCCTGGTAGGTAAAAATTATCCCTAGAGACAAATCCAGGTTACATAGATTTATGGTCTTATTGTCTATGTATTTTGATTGTATGCTCTTTACTTACCTATGTAAATGGTTTGTTTGCTATTTTTGCAAATTGGCCTCTTTTTTGTTGCATAAATTCATTTTCAATGTGAATCTCACGTATACTTCGACGCTTAGGCCTCGTTTGGGAATGCTGGGAAAGTCAGTTGTTCAATGATCAATGTTTAGGAAACAGCTTCTGGGGACATTTTGTAATTGAATTATTAAAAGTTTTGGTATTTTTTCTCATTAACATCCTAGGAATATTTTTGGAAAGTATTTTAATTATTATTAGTTAAAATAGGTTCGTATTCGTTTGGGTTTTTTCGCCTAATTTCTGTGGGAAGCTGAAAGTTCAGTTTCTACCAAACGATACTTTCAAACAATTTCACAATTAAAACTAGCAGGCTTTTTTTTCCAAAGAGGAAGAGCAAATGTTTAAATGAATATTTTTCTCATTAAATCAAATATTGGGTTCTAAGATAAATCAATATTTTCTTTCCCAAAAGGCCCCTCCCTGTGTTGTCTGTTTAGCTCTTTCTTCAAGCTGACAAGAAAAAGAAGCCACCTTCAGGATGGCAGCCTTGTTTTAGTAAAGGAGTTTCCAAACAAGGGTTCTACACCAACCATTCCACTAAATGGATCAAAATAAGGAAATAAAAAATAAAAAATAAAAAAAATAAAATATAGAAGAAGTTGCATTATTGGTCCCTGTCCTACCTCATCTATTTAGGCATCCCTTTCAATAAATATAAAGGATAGGATCTCTCTCTCTCTCTCTCTCCCTACCACTTCTAGTTAGGCATCCGTTTTAATAAATATAAAGGATATTCTCTCTCTCTCTCTCTCTCTCTCTCTCTCTCTCTCTCTATATATATATATATATATATTTGAATTATTTTGAATTACTTTCTAACTTAAACGAATTTCGGCTCTTATTCAATCTGCTAGTCCATCTGACCTTTATTCAACGGTCTGAAGATGTTTGGTAAAACGTTTGGTGAATAGTAGGGCGTTGAACGGCTCCCATATAATATATGGTGATTTTGACGATAATCCTCTGTATTTTGATGAATATTTGAGATACCCCACTGTGTGTTCAAACTGATGAAGTGCCTCTTGATCTTGCTCTTCTCTAATAGATTAATGCAAAATAAATTAAATACTCTTGTTTTCAATCTCTAACCAGAAAATCTTAGATTTCTCTTCCAAAAAAATCTAACATCTTCAAGCACTTCAATCTCAATGGTAAATAATTTTTGATCTATTTGACTTTGTCTTTAATCCTTTGTTTTCAATCATGCCTTAATTCTTTGTAAAAGAAAAAAAAAAATTTCATCATCTTCTACTCCCCCTAAAAAAATCCTTGCTTTGAGGTTTGGAGGTTGAGTAGATAGAATTTTAAGCTTGAAGATGGGGGTAATTTGTTTTTTTACTTTTATCTTAAGTGGTTAACGAAGAAATTGCGTATAACTAATATTTTTATTAGTCTATAAAATAGGGTTGATGTTAAAGGGATATGTCATTAGTTTGAAAATATAGGGGTATCCCCAATATTCCCCTAAATGTGAAGGGGGATGTCTAAATCACCATAATATGGATCAATTATTATATTATAACTGTCTATTTTGAAGGGTGTTGGGCATGAGGAGCCTCCAAATATTTCTTAATTATAATTTCATAATAATGTATAATAGCGAGCTACTATGGCCAAGGTTGTACTTAGGTACTTAAAGAACAAAAATGCCATTTTTATCTTTAACAACTTTCCTAAGTGGGCATTTTGGTCCCACTGAACCAAAGAACTTTGACATTATGCAACTATATAATATTTGATCATAGCGGCTGCTTATATAATAAAATAAACAAAAAATATCTTCTTAATTGGATAAGGGGATCTAGTAGTGACTTAGTGTCCCCATTATTACATATAAAAATTAACGTAAGATTCTACTTTAAAGATCTTATAATTGGAGATCTAATAAAAAATTAAAAATGAAAAAAAATCAATAATGTGGCCATGTTTAATGAAGATCGATTATGGTTCCAATATTGAAATAAATATTAATTTCAAGACTATTTTTTTTGCTTTGGTGGCTATACGTATCATCCCACCAAATACGTGTACAACAGGTAAATAGCCATTTTGATGTGGTAATATCAATTCCTTTTCGTTCTAGTGTCTCGATATCATTAATTCAAAGTGCTATATATATAGATATATAAGAAATTCTATTGGCACACCAATCCCTTGAAATTAAATGATTGATTATAACATATAGATTGGTGTGTTGTTAATAAAAATTGGTGTGTTAGTAGAAGTTCAATTTAATAATTCTTGTATTATTAAAAGAGTCATTGTGACAATTTTAAAAATGAGAAAATCAAATTAAAATAAAAATGAAAATCATATGGGCCCATATTTATTAATTGAGTCGTGATAAACTGATGCTCTTGACTTGATAGTAGACAAAACCATAGATCTTTTTCCTCGGGATACACAAGGAAAAAAAAGATGTGTGGTTTTGTGCACTACCATATCAAGAGTGTCAATTTTTGCGAGTCTGTTTATCATTAGTCTTATCAATTATCCATTGAGTGAAAAAGTGAACCTTTTTTTTTCTCCATGGAAAAAAAAAATCAACAAAATATGTCAAGCTTTTTTAGGCAACTTGTATGGATGGTGTGTGGCCTTACCTAATATACAAAAATAATTTGAAAAATTACTTAATAGTCTCGGACATAATGTTTTCTTTTTAATTAGTTCTTGACTTTTATGGATTAGTTAAATAATTCATCTAGTAAATCCCTCTTTTATGGGTTGTTAAAATTGCCTTAACCATTAAAATTCACCATTTTAGTCCAAAAAAATTAGATTTTCGACACCCCAATCGAGTTTTGGAGATTTCATTCCGATAAAAAGGATTTGAGTAGGAAGAAGTCTTTTTTTGAAGATGTATGTAAAAAAAACTAGGATTTTTTAATACTTTTGCTTCAATTTTGGATAAAAATCGATCAAGGATGATTCTTTTGGTTTGAAATCGTTTACCAAGTCGTTATGTCAAGTTTTAGTGGATCTTTCCATGTATTTTAATTGGGAAAACTTGAAAAAAAATAAATAATAAAACGGGTGGGTTTTACATTGTCGAGATTGACAATTTTTAATTGAGTTTAATATTTTTATTGTCAAGTTAGAGATTAAAAAAAAAAAAATTGTCCAGCTCGCCAATAATTATTGTTGACCTCACTAGCTTTGTTGTTGAGCTCGACAATCAAAATATTGAACTTAAAATTAAAAATTATTGATTTTGATGTTGTAAAATCCATCAGTTTTTATTTTTCAAGTTTTTTCAACTAAAATACATGAAAATATCGATTTTAAATTTGACATAACAACTTGTGTAGATCATTTCAAACCAAAAGAATAATCTTTGATCGATTTTTATCCAAAAACAAAGTAAAACAATTGAAAAATCATAATTTTTTTACATACATTTTCAAAATGCTTGAAAATAACTTATTCTTCCTTTTCAAATCCTTTTCATTGGAATGAAGTCTCCAAAACTCAATCAGGATGTCGAAAATCCATTTGTTTTAGATGAAAATGATGAGTTTGAATGGTTATAACAATTTCAACATTTTAATCGTGAGAAATGTCTAGAGTGGGGTCAAAGACTGATTACAAAAAAGAGATTTACTAAATGAACTATTTAGCTAACCCTAAAAGTAAAGGACTAATTAAAAAAAAAAACTTTTGTCAGGGACCATTAAATAATTTTTCCACCTCTCTTTTCCATAACTTAAGTAGGGCTTTCACATGTCCTTGTACCACTAATTAATCCCTAAAAGTGGTGACACAATTGGTGGGCTCTACTTGTTATTATACATCTAATATATATCATAGATATTAAATCAATCGCTCAGCCGACAAATCGACAACTGCTTTTAGAGAAATCTATCAAGGTAAAATGAGGGTGCTTTAGCTTATAAAATTTTTATTTTAATCTTTGATTCCATTTTGTCTCCTAATTTTTTTTATTATTATTGCATAATCCGAAAAATTTAGATTTAAAAATTTATTTATTTTGATTAAAATTTGTAAATATTTATATATTTACAAGAAATCACTACAAATTTTAGACTATATGTATGTTAATTTTTCAGAAAATTGGCGCATGACTTTTCATTTTATATCTCCAAATCCATTTTTTTTCTTTCTTTCTTTGAATTCTTCCACCGCAAACCTTCATCAACCATATCAAATCACTATCACCATCACCGTCACCATCACCAACATAACCATCGTGGTTACCAAAACCACCATACACCAACCCATAGGTTTAAAATCTTGTCTCGTGATAATGTTTCAAGCCAAAAAAAAAAAAAAAAAAATCAAGACAGTTTCAATAAAAAAAACTTAAGATAAATTCATTGTATTTTACAATAATCTGAAATATTCAATGTTTCATGTTCATATGCTGTTTCAGTCTCGACCAAAATCAAAATGTCTTATATGAAATATTTCGATAAGAAAACTTCAAATTATGTCTACATCTCTATTTTCATTGTCATTTCTTTCACTACTGTCACTATCGTCACCATATAGTAGTAACCACTAACCCATTACCATTACTATCATTGCCAACATGTCACCACCCAAATATAAATATACAGAGGGTGGATGATGGGACATAAGTAAAAAACAATGATTTTTCAAAATATGGGATATAAGTTTCGGATTGAACTGATTTTTTGTGAGGATGATCTCTATGATGAGAAGATCATTTTAAAAAAATAAGCCCAATCTAAAATTTCTAAATCTATCAAAAGTGGTTTACAAATTATTGGTAAAAAATTAACAGTCTACATTTTAAACTACGTTTGATGGGGTTAGAAGTTTCAAATTGGACTGATTTTTTTTTTTTTTTTTTTTAAGGATAATCTTCTCATCATAGAGATTATCCTCACAAAGAAATCAGCTCAATCCGAAATTTCGAACCCATATTTTGAAAACCATTGTTTTTACTCATGTCCCATGAGCCCCATGTATGTATATATATATATAGATATATATATTAATGTTTACATATTTTCATATAAAACATGCAATCAGCAGTTTTTTTCATTAAAATTTCTAAACATTCTATGATATTCAAACAATCTAGAAAAATGATTAAAAAAATATTTACAATAATAAAAACTGTAAACACCCCAACCTACTTGAAAAGGGGTCCAAAATGTAGTTCTTATCCAAAAAAGTCGTCGACGGGCCTTGAGGACCAAGTCTTCAAAATTTAAACCTTGAATTCAAAATAGGGGTCCTAAGACCTTTAGAAATCTCATTGACCCACAATAAGACTTTAAAACCGACCACCTTCTCTAACCCATCATCAAGTCTTAAGCCCGTTGCAAGCTCACAAAGGATACCTCAAACTAATCTAATCAAATCCCGATTTCCAACCTTACCCTAACTTAAGCCAATTTCAACCTAAGTTAAATCATAATCAAACCCTAAGCCCAACATGCATAAACTTACTCTAAATCAAACTCCTACTCAAGCCCAAGCCCATGTCCGTATCTATAACCTAAATCAATCAAAGTCCACACAACATATTATCATCAAGACGGACACTTGTCACCACCGCAACCGACCTCCCAAAATCATTCTACCCAAACTCATCATCACCCTCAAAAGCTAATCAACCCACGCTACATGTCATAATCTACCCCAATCATTTTTTTAAAAACCCATCACAAGCTACACCTATACTACATCACACCCATTTTCCTTAATCTTCTTACCTAACCCACCAAAAAATTATACATGTTTACCATTTTGGGACAAATGTTACAATACCCTTCACCCTTCCAAAATCAAAATATTTAATCCATTTATATAACCATTCTTTTAACCCAACATTTACACCCCTCAACATTAACCAATACTCAACCTAGGAATGAGTTGTCTAACCAACCTAATTGAATTTTATCCATGGATTTGGGTAAAAAATAACCCATTTACTCCTTTTACCAAATTATCCCTTTCCAACATCAAAATGCCAAGTACTTCATGCCTAAACTTTATGCCATTTTCCCTTAACCTTCTAACTTTGACACTTTTAACCTTAAAAAAAATCCTCAAAACTTATAAAAACCCCATCTCCCCATAAAAATCCTCATGCTCTCAAGCCCCACTCAAAGCTTAAAAAACTCTACTTAAATTATCACTAAACTTTCTCCCCATCTTTCTATCTCTCTCTTTCATTCTCTTCTACTGAAAAAGGGATTCACATAACTATTCTGTTAAGGATCTAAAATTGTTGTGTTACGTGCGGCAATTTTGATGAATAATATGAAAGAAAAAAATAAGAACAAAATAAAAATAAACACAAATATTTAACGTGGTTCGGCGATGTGCCTACATCCATAAAAACATGAAACAAAATTTTCACTATATGTCAAATTAGAGTTACATCATAAGAATTTATAATAAACCCTAGTCGTATAATAGGTATTAAAAAATTTCAATAATACCCCTGTACCTTACCACAGAGGCGTTGCCCCCACACTCCTAACCTACAAAATTCGTTCTTGGCAAACATATGTTTTTAGCAGATGTCGTCATTCGCTCTGTTCAGTATGTTATGCGTTTCGAGCGGAGCAAGGAACGCAAAACTCTCATTTTTCCACTCCGAATTCACGCTAGCATTTGCCTGTATTCTTTATATACGTGTTCCACTAAATATGTGCCACATACATTAACAATCTACACCTTGGCAAATATCCACCCCTTAGGAGAAATACAAAGAAACATAACTTAGAACTCTACCTGGGACAATAGGTTGGGACGTCTCCCATTTAACAACTGGAGACATTAATCAAATCCAAGCAATGCTTGAGCTTATCTATGGTAACATGCTTTGTCAACATATCTATTGCATTTTTAGAAGTGTGAACTTTCTCAAGCAATAGTTCACCAGAAGAAAATAATTCCCTGATCCTGTGAAACCTCACATCTATATGCTTGGTTCTTGCATGATAGACTTGGTTCTTTGCTAAATAAATGACACTCTGACTATCACAATGCAACTGAACTCCGCTTTGCTGAATACCCAACTTTTTTACCAACCTTGCAAGCCACATGGCTTCCATGGCAGTCTCAGCCACTGCCATATATTCTGACTCAATAGTAGATAGTGCAACTAGAGACTAACCCATGGACCTCCAAAATATAGGCCCTCTCACAAAAGTGAATACATAACCTGTGGTAGACCTCCATCGTCCAAATCCCCTGCATAATTTGCATCCACATATCCCACAAATGAAGGATCACCTTACTGTCTGCTAAACATGATGCCATAGTCTGTAATACCGCTCAAGTATATGAAAATCTACTTGACTGCATCCTAATATTGTCGTCCTAAATTTGATAGAAACTTGCTCACCATACTGATTGCTTGTGCCAAATTTGGTCTTGTACAAATCATAACATACATCAAGTACCCTACTGCACTGACATATGGGACTCTTGACATATCTTGCACTTCATCATCTATCTTCGAGCACTGAGGTATAGACAATCTAAAATGATTCGCCAAAGGTGTATTAACTGGTTTTGCATTATCCATGTTGAACCTTTCCAACACTCTTTCAACATAACTACACTGAGATAATTATTATTTCATGGAAGCTCTCTTCCTCCGAATCTCTATTTCAAGAATCTTCTTAATCCGCACCCAAATCCTTTATGTAAAATTCTCTACTCAACAAAGTCTTCAACTTGTTGACCTCACTCATACTCTTTGCAGGAATCAACATATTATCCGCATAGAGTAATAAAAAAAATATATGAATCATCATCAAGACTCTTTACATAAATACAACAATTATACTCACATCTCTTATAATCAATCTGGATCATGTAGGAGTCAAATCGCTTGTACCACTGTCTCAGAGACTGCTTTAACCCATAAAGTGATTTCTTCAATTTACAGACCAAGTGTTCCTGTCCAGGTTGACTAAACCCTTCTGGTTGTACCGTGTAAATCTGTTCCTCCAAATCACCATGGAGAAACATTGTCTTGACATCCATCTGCTCCAACTGCATATCAAAATGTGTTATTAAACCCAACACTACCCTGATGGAAGTGTGTCTGACCACAGGAGAAAATATCTCATCATAGTCAACCTCTTTCCTTTATGAGTAACCCTTTGTTACTAGATAGGCCTTGAACTTCTCACATTCTTTTTTTGAAATTACTTATTTCTTATTATACACCCATTTGCATCTTATTGCATTTTTTCCTCTAGAAGCTCTACCAACTCCCATGTTTGGTTCTTATGCAGAGATTGCATTTCCTCCTCCATAGCACTCATTCATCTACTTTTCTATTGATTATGTAATGCCTCCTGAAAGATAGTAGGATCCTTGTTATTAGTGATAAGTGCATAAGAAACCAAATCTTCAAAACCATACCTGGTGGGTGGCCTGATAGTGCATCTGGGCTTGTCTGTAGTTGTACTGTGATGTTGTTTATCCTTTGAGTTAAAGCTCTTTGTATTTTGAGCATTTTCTAGCTCCACCTGCACCACGTACTCATATTTGCTATAATTTTCAGGCATATGTTTCTCTTCTTCTTTAGTACGTTGCAACATGGCTTTCTCATAAAAAACCACATCTCTACTGATCACTACCTTGTTTGCCTTTGGATCTTAAATCTTGAAGCCTTTCACCCCTTTTTGATATCCTAGAAAAATACACTATCTAGACTTCGCATCAAGCTTTGACTTCTTTGCACTAAAAACATTCACATAGGCTGGACATCCAAACACTCTCAAACCAGAGTAGTCTACTACGCTCCCTATCCATACCTCTTCTGCTATTTTCCCATCTAGTGCTGCCCTAGGTGATTTATTAATTAAGAAACATGCCATATTTACTACTTCTACCCAGAAGTTCTTGGCAAGACTTGCATTCAACTTGAGACACCTTGCTTTTTCAACTATTGTTCTATTCATCCTTTCTGCCATACCATTTTATTAAGGTGTCTTGTGTCCTATGAAGTGCCTCTTGATCCCATGTTGTTCACACAATTCTATGAACTTTGAATCTATGTACTCAATACCATTGTCTGACATGAGGCATTTGATCTTCTCCTTGTCTAGTTTTTTACTTCAGCTTTCCACAACTTAAACTTGACAAACAATTTTGATTTGTTTCGCATGAAGTACACCCAAACTTTTCGTGAGTAGTCACCAATGAAAATAATAAAATATATATAACCCTTCCGTGATGCTACTTTACTGGCCCCTAAACATCTGTATGAATATAGTTAAGAATCCCCTCTGTTTTGTGTGTGGCTGTCTTGAATTGTACCTTATTCTGTTTTTCAAAAACATAATACCTATAGAAATCAAGCTTGCATGTTTTGATACCCTTAAATAGGTTTTTCTTATGAAGTTCCATCATCCCACGCTCACCCATATGGCTTAACTGCATGTGCCACAAGACCATGCTATTTGACTCAAATTTTGCAACTGCAACTCTACTTACAACTGTGGCACCTAGCAATCTATAAATTTTTTTTGTTAATTTTTGCCCCTTCATTACTATCATAACACCTTTACTCACCTTCATTACTCTACTTTTAGAATTGTAACTAAACTCATTACAATCTAAAGTACCTAATGAAATCAAATTATTCCATAAATCCGGTATATGTCTAACATCACACAACTTTCTAACAACACCATCAAACATCTTAATTTTGGTATTCTCCATTCCAACAAGTTTGCATGAAACATCATTACCCATCAGAATAGAACCTGAATTAACTAATCTGTAGGTGTCAAACCAATCTTTATTAGGTGTCATGTGATAAGAGCATGCTGAATCCAATATCTAAGAATCTGTGAGATGATATGAACTGGATGAAATAGAAAGCATATCTCCGTCACCGCTCTCTGAGTCTTCTTCTTCCACTACATTCGTTGATTTTGATGAACTCACTTTATTCTTTGTATCCCTCTTCTTTTTCTCTAGACATTCTTGTTTTATGTGCCCCTTTTTCTCGCACTTATAACACTGTATGTCCTTTCTCTTCTTGGATTTAAACAGAGCTTTATTGTTACTCGATCCGCTCTAGAACTTGTTTCTTCCACGTTCCTGATTACTCTTCGCCACAAGCCCTTCACTTTGTGAATTCTTGTCACTGACTTTTTTTTCCAAATTAAAATCAAATAGAATACTTGTGATCTCCTCTAATTTGAGAGTTTCTTTCCCCCACATCAAAGTTGTAACCAAATTTTCGTACGTTGGAGAAGCAGGTATGGAATTCAGTAACATCAACACGTTGTCTTCATCGTCGAACTTTACATCAACGCTTCAAATCATTGACGATCTAGTTGAATACGTTGATATGCTGATTCAGATCTGTGCCCTCTAACATCTTAAGACCATACAGTTTTTGCTTAAGATAAAGCTTGTTCGTGAATGACTTGGACATATACCGACTTTCCAGTTTCGATCAAATTGTTGTCGGTGATTCCTCATCCATGACATGATGCATCACGTCATCAGCTAGACAAAGCTTGATAGTTGCCAAAGCCTTCACTTCCAGTTCCTCCCAATCTATGTCATCCATCCCTTCCGGTTGTTTTCCGTATAACGCCTTCACCATGCCTTGTTACACTAATAAATCATTCACCCTCCTTTGCCATAATCCAAAATTACCAGATCCATTGAACTTGACCATGTCGAATTTTGTAGAAGAAATCTTAGACATCATGACTTGAGCTCTGATACTAACTGTTGTGCTACATACGACAATTTTGATGAATAATACGAAAAAAAAATAAGAAAGAAATAAAAATAAACACACAGATTTAACGTGGTTCGGCGATGGGCCTACATCCACAAAAATGAGAAACTAAATTTTCACTATATGTCAAATTAGAGTTACATTATAAGAATTTATAATAAACCTTAGTCCTACAATAGGTATTAGAAAATTTTAATAATACCCCTGTATCATATCGCAGAGGTGTTGTCCCCGCACCCCCAACCTACAAAATTCGTTCCTAGCAAACATATGTTTTTAACAAATGCCGTTGTTCACTCCGTTCTGTTCAATACGTTATGCGTTCCGAACGGAACGAGGAATGCAAAACTCTCCTCTCTCTACTCCGGTTTCACGCTGGCATCTACCTGTATTCTTTATATATATGTTCCACTTAATATGAGCCACATACATCAACAAAATTGAAGAAGAAAAAGAAGGAGAGAAAAAAGAAATCAATGCCTCAAGGTGGGTAAGATTAGGTTTATTTAAAAGTATTGTACCCCTTCTTCTATCTCCCTTCCCCATTTCTTTAATTTTGGTTTAGAAAACCCTTAAGATGTAATTAACACCCTCCCCTACCTCCGATAATGGACTTCGATTTGATTGAAGTCTTTTTTAAAATGAAACCTTGCTATCTTTAATCTCTACTCACAAGTTGTACACATCACAATTTTTTTTTTTTGAGGTTAAAGGATGTTGGGTCCTCTCCATTCCATTAGAGTGGGCCCATAACCATTAAGTTGACATTTTGTCAAAACTTGTCTTCTCAAGGCAAAAATATGATAGGGTATCTTCTCTTGATGATATGACCCTTATGGTTTAAGTCGACATTAAAAGCCCTTTGCATCCAAGGAGATAAAAACGTTGTTTAATAGAATTTTTTTATTTTTATTTTCTTCTATTTCTCTAAAAAATGACTATGTATTTTAAGGTTATCACCTTTTGGTAAAGAGAGAGATGCCTAATACCTTCCTCTCTCTTTAATCGAACACTTACTAGATCTTGGGTAGACCAACATGCCTATTCATATGAGAGTTATTATTCCACAAAAAATCGATTTTTATTCAAATTATTATCTAGGTGGTTATTCACACCCTTTTTTAAAAATAAATGAAGGCGACTCCAAATCCACGTGGCAGTGATCTTTAGATTCGAAAATCACGTAGCTACAAAAATTATACATAATTTTTTTTTTCAAAATGACAGAATGTAAATTTTATTCCAATAAAATACAAACCTATGCCTCTGGTAACTAACATGCTACTTACTAAGTAATTGAAATATATTTACTTATTCATTTTTCTAGAAAAGTTAGACTTAAAATCCCCCACCTTGGTGGCATTGCAACATGTCAGCTATAAATAATTAAGATCAATTGATTAAGTACAATAACCCTCAGATGGTTTATATACAAAAGGTAGAAAATCCTAACTGAATGGATAATCGCAAACTAAATCCAAACAAATCATTATCTTATAAAATCTATCCCAATCTTCATAAATATGGTTTGGTATCTCTCAATACACTTTATTACAATGCTTCCTCCCTTAAATTCATGGCTATCAATGATTAACATAAGTTCTATCAAATTAATAGCTTTCAAGAATTAATGAAGAGAAACCCCAAGGGGTTGGCTCAATGGAAATTTTGGATCGATAAGTGGTTAATGCTCATAGGTCGTGAGTTTGATACCCAATATATGAGCATTAATTCCTCAGGGGCCACTCGCGAAGGTGCACCTTCACTTCTTTGGTGTGTTTGATGTGCGGGGGTTGCACATGCCCAGGGACTAGTCCTTGGACAAGACCATGGTCTATGGACTGGGCAAAGTCCAAATACGAGCATGGTTCACTATTTACAAGGATACCTGGTTACAAAAAAAAAAAAAAAAAATCAATGAAGAGTCATCATTTGCCAATTGCCACACTTGTGTTGTTGAATCTTTGTCATTAATGACCAGCCTCAATCTTGTAGGTGAGTTGCCATTAAAGAATTGCTCTACTAAATGTGTGATGCCTCTGAGTAACATAAAGTGTATTTGTCCGAAAAGTATGAAGATGAATCATTTACCCAAATATGTAGAAGATTAGGATGAGCAAGTAGCTCAACTCTAATGAACCTCTATGGGTCAAGATCAGTTTAGGTTAGACTGAAACTTGTTGGATTTTAATCCGAAAATGTGGTCTATAATAGATCAAAATGAACTCAATGACAACTCCATCAAAACCTTGATCATTGATAATGACCTTTATTGGACCTTTAAAAAATAGACTCAATGTAGTCTCCATCACAGTGTCATTGAGTGTTGAGTGTATTTTTTCCTCCACTCTCGATCAGATGTGTCATAACCCAGTTAAGCCATGTGACCCTCTTATATTCATAGTTCTTCTCTTTGCCAATAGATCAATCTTTTGGAGTAGTTGGTTGGTTAACATGGTATCAGAGCATTAGATTCATATAGGTCATAGGTTTGTGGGGGAGTGTTAAGTGTATAATTTTCCTCCAATCTCGAGTGTGTCATAAATCAATTAAGTCATGTGACCCTCTTATAATCATAGTTCTCCCTTTCTCCACCATATTGATCTTTTGGAGTAGTTGTTTGGTTAACATCAAGTAGAAAGTTTTTTTTTTTTTTTTTGAGTCGATATAATCTGACACCCACTATGCCCTCATCACAAAATTGTAGATTAGTTGTCTCGACATACTCAAGAAAAAATATATGATTATGTGTATCCCAATGAAAATGATCTACGATTCTATGATGAGGGTGTATGTCAGAGGGGGCATCAGAAAATCATTATTTTTTTTTTCCGCTTTGGTTGTTGTAGTCCACCCCCCATGTAGAACACAATAACCTAGTCTTGGATGGAGTAATAGGTAGAAGTTCGGGAAGACCACGAGAACGGAAAAACGAAATCTATAGGAGTTTTGTTTGGGAAAGTGACACATTTCATGAGGAGATGAAGCACAACATCTCATAGATAACTCAGGATACATGCACATGCACTTATTTTATTCTATAAAGGTTATGTAAATAATAACATGTGTATATGTACATATGTATATGCATTATGTGTATGTATATGTATGATATAGAATGTGTCATAATTTTAGTTTAAGTGCGTCTGGATGACATACATACCATTGAGATGAAGGAGACATGACTCATTCAATGAAACTTGGGTCCACATCTTTTCTGGGAGATGATGTTGGTTGGGGGACATATCCATTCAATGGGGATAAGGACGGCTATATGAGAAAAATACTTTTATCCATAGTGATAACCGATCCACAATACCTGGCTTGCAAAAAAGAAAAATGAGAAGGGAAATTTATACATTTTTTCCACAGTTATTAAATGAGTCGCGATAAACTGACGCTTTTGTCGTGGCAGTGTACAAACCATAGATCTTTTTCTTCGGGAGGATTACATAGATTTGAACATAATAAAATAAGAGATTGAAAGATTTCCTTGAAATTGTTCTTTTAGAAAATTTCCAAAAAGCTAACCATAGGTTCTTCTCTCCATCGGAACAGCAGGGCCGTTATGCTTATTACTAAATTTGTTGAAGATATGAAATATAACCAAGGTATATTTTTTTGATTAGAGATTGACTTGATCATCAGAAGAAGAATTGGGTAAAAAATTAAGATACATTCTAAGAAAATAAAACTTCAAATGAAGAGAAGTAAATGAAACACTTTCATAAAAATTCTCGTAAAATCGAGAATGAAGTTTTCATTTTGTACATGTCAGATCATGAATTAGTAACTGCATCAAATTTCCAAAAAGTCATAATTATTTTGAACTTTCTATTTTTGGAATGGGATATTTACGGAATCCCCATTGAAGAAAAAGATCTATGGTTTGTGCCCTGCCATGACAAGAACGTAAGTTAAGAGTGTCAATTAATCATTAGTCTTATTAAATCAGTCATATTATTTTGAATAATGATTTTCCAACTCCCCCCCCCTCCCCCCTCGCGACATATTTATGGAAATGTGCAGTTGTGTATCCCAAGAAAAAATCTATATTTCTAGCACATGCTACATCAAGTGAGCATGGGGGAGTATGCCAAGGGGGGGAGGGGGGCGTATCTCAAGAAAAATCATTTATGGTTCCATGCAAACATTCACATCAGCATAATGTCAAATGCAGTGTTTTTTACAATCACTTCAACATTTTCCTATTTGTTTTTAGAGTTTCATATTGCATTGACGTGGAGGTGTGCAAGGAACCTCGTTTCTTGAGAAAAAAAAACATCTATGGTTTCGGACACACCTCCAAGTCAGTGCAGTGTGAAATGCAGTCCCTCCAACATTTTCTTTTTATTTATTTATTTATATTTATGAAAATAATCATATATCCACTTTCGAAATGTGTAATGATCTTGTAATTCAACTTGACAAGGTAACTCAAAAACTCAACTGACGTATACCCTCCAAGAACTATGGATTTTTTTTCTCGGGATACACAATTGCACATCCCTGTAAAACATGTGCGGTTGTTTGTCTCAAGGAAAGAAATCTATGATTCTGGCACCTGCCATGTCAGTGAGTTTTTGAGTTACTCTCGATTGAATTACAAATTCACTACTCTTTTGAAATTATTTTTGTCTAACCGAAAGATATACCAACAATTTGATGAATTTACCTTTATGCCCATGAGTTGTATGTAAGTTTATCATAAAAGTAAATAAGTAAATAAGTAAATAGAAGATGTGGTTAAGGGTGTTACTGCATGAGTCACTTCAGGTTCCTGAAATTAGAATGACATCTTTTTGTTTTCGGTTCTTCTCAATTTTGATTCATTTCTAGGTAAAAATAAATAATTACAAAATCAAGTAAAATCTTTTTCATCAAAATTAATAAAACGTGATTGGTTGAGTAACTTTTGAAATGTACATATAAAGTGCCGAGCTAAAGATTTATTTTTTTATTTTAGGAAGTGATATGGTCGAGCACATTGAAGAGGTTATAAGTACTAAATTGTTTATTTATGAAAACACTTTCCTTACTAACTTAGTAAGATTTTAACTCTTACTAAGAGTTTTTGAGAGCTCAAATGAATTAACAAATAGGCAATCCAACACCACAATCCTCTAGATTTCTTGGAAAAATTCAGATCCCCAAAATTAAAATAAAATAAAATAAAAAATAATTGTATTTGTTTAGACTTCATCCAAGGTTTTGAAAATCGACAGCTACCAAATTTCCATGGAACTCACAAATTTAAAATTAAAATTTAATGGTGAAAAATTATATCTTTTGAAATTTTTTTTTTTAAATTCATAGAATGTTGTCCTCTACAACTCTTTGACATCAACTCATGTTTTTAGATGTCACAAGATGAGCTCACGACCCTTAGTAAGAGTTGAAATCTTACTAAATTGGTAAGGCTAGTTAGACTATTTATTTATGAAAAACATTTTCCTAACTAGCTTAGTAAAGATTTGACCCTTACTAAAGGGTCGTTTTTGCTCAAATGGATTACCACCTAAGCAATTCAACACCACAGCTTTTGAAGTTAGTTCGAAAGACTTAGATTGCAAAAATTCAAATTCGAAAAATAAGTTTTTTGGAACTTGATCCAAGGCTTGGAAAATTGATGGCTATTGAACTTCCACATAACTCCTAAATTTAAAATTAAAATTCAATGGTGAAAAACAATTCTTTTTTGAGAATTGTTTTTTCAGAGTTCATAGAATTGTATCGTCTACAACCCTGAAACATATAACTCCTAAACTTAAAATTAAAATTCAATAGTGAAAAACAATTCTTTTTTTAGATTTGTTTTTTCAGAGTTCATAGAATTGTATTGTCTACAATCCTAAAGCATTGGATCATGTTTTTGGATACCACAAGTTGAGCCCAAGGATCTTTAATGAGGGTGAAATCCTTACTAACTTAGTAAGGCTAGTTGGATTCTTTATTTATTGCCTTACTTTATTCCTGTGATTTGAAGCGCCCGACCCTTATAGTATCAAATCATAATGAAAACAAATTTAAAAATAAAAATAAAAAATTCAAGAGCATGCGTAGTTGGCTGCTTTAACTTTCAAGAAAATATTCATTAATCTTGGAGATCATTAATGAAGATTTCATGGAAAGTTCTGATTCAGCCACTATCCCATAAACTCCATCATTTGCATAGGTCATGCTCATTTCTCCTCTAAAGTAAGATTATGACTTTAGCCAAAAAAGCTAAATTAATTTGATTATTTTTTTATTGACTAAATCAGTAAAAATTAAAATATGATTTAAAAAAAAGATGGATGGGTTTGATTCTAAGCTAATTATTATATATTGAAAATTCTTTAACTGTATTTTTGGAATTTCATTTGGATATAAATGAAAATATGAAATTTGATAATATATAACCATTTTAAAGGAGATTTTCTAACACATTCTTGTTTCTATCATTTCTAGTGAAGGTGGTGGGGACATTAATGGACCAGAATAGACCAAAATCTGATTTATAAATTAAGGCATGGATCAAAGAGTTAATCTATAAAGATCCAATCTAATAACTTACCGCGGTTCAATGTGAAAAAGGTATAAATTATAATCTATATCTATAAATTATTATTATTATATTTTACAATTTTTAAGAATGCTACAACTTCCAATTTTTACAATAAAAACAAATCCCCACTTGAAAGTTGTTAAAAGAACAAAAACCATTTTAAATATTTTGACAATTTTGTGTTCTTGGAAAACTTGATTTGTTCATCATCAATAATAATAAATAAATGCAAAATTAATATAGGTATTCTACATTCTCATTTATGTTTCAAAATTATTCTCATAAAAACTTTATCAGAAAAAAAGTACAAATAAATAAATTAAGCAATGTTATTAGTTGAGGGGAAAGAGGATTGCATGTTCATTCCATTCCCTCTAGTTCACATACAATTGCTGATGACAATGTACAACATTTCTTTCCATTGATATCTTCATAAATTTATATAGGCAAATGTTAAAAATAGAATACAACTCCAGAAATGAAGTAAAACCATTCAAAACCCTAACAGGAAAGACAAATAAAATGAACTAAAACTGAAGAAAGCCTAAAAGAAAACCTAGTCATCACCATAGGCTCGGAAGCTATAACGTTCCTCGTAAGGGGCATTGAAGAATAAGTCGGCCTCAAACCACTTGGGGTAGCGAACAAGGTCACCTGCCACAAAGCGCATGTATCTTTCACTCCCTTCGGGCACAACTCGCACCTCCCCTTGCACGACATATACCAGCTGGTCAACATGCCAGTCCCATGCCAATTGACATTTTCCTGTCTTCCACATTGACCACCGTGAGACCCCAAGCTCTTCTAGACGCTTTGGCGACACCCCATGCTCTACCTTGACATTGTACAGATCCTCCAATGGCTTCTCCCAACGACTGCGAATAATATTAGATTTCTTCTGTCTGCCACCACCTTGGATCCGAGTGGATGCTGGCAGATGGAGGGAGGAGCCAAAGCTGAGCGCAGTAACCACTGCTGCCATATCTGCTAATGTTTCGTTCCATGGAAATGTCATTACGTATTGGATACAATTTTGACCCAAATCTATGTCATTGATTCAAATTAAAACATGACGTGCATTACGTGCCCATTGGCAATAATGTTAAACGAAAAAAAAATGACGGAATTCAGCAATATTATCAACAGGTACATGACGGTATGGTTAAAGAATAACATTATATATTGTTAAAAATACAATTGGATTACCAGTCAGCAAGCATCCTAGTGTATAAACTAGTTTGAGAACTAAACTTGATTGGTGAGAGGTAAAACCAAGACCATTTCCAATGGTTGTTCCTAACCTTAAATGGGCTTAAGAACCAGGTATAGCAGGCAATCAGTCAAGACCAACAAAAGGAGAAAAAAAAAAAAAAACCAAACAAAAACAAAGTAATGGCATAAAAAAGAAAGTCTTCTATGAGTAGCATGACCACATCATGATATCTCTATTTCCCATTTTCGGAGCCTAAAATAATTAAAAAAATTCTGACAACTAAAAGTAGATCTAACATCATACATTTCCCTCCGCATAAAGACCCCAAAATCTGAAACCCAGATACAAAGCACACATCTTGAACTCAAATTGTCAACAATGATATTAAAAAAAAAACAGACATTATACAATAGCCTTTCAGAGTAGAACCTACACATATCAAATTAAATTATAAAACCCTAAATATTTATTTGATTTTGGCAATCTCAACAACATGAGGCATTTGTGAATATTTTATGTTGCTGGATTTTTGAACAAGTAAGGAATTTTGGGCTTTGTTTTGTAACCCTAGTGCAACTAAGGAGGTACAAAGAATATGAATGGCATATGATTCTTAAATCGATCAGAGAACAATATTATAGTTCAAGGCAAAGAACCGGGACAGTCAATCCAAACCTTTCAATCATGGAAACATACATGTGGCCCCTACCTCATTCAATGTTAAGACTCTAAATTGACACATTTGGGTTCAAAGATCCCTTCCTACCTTATAAGATTGCTTTAGGGAGGTCTTTAATTTGTTACTATCATAACTTCATCGTGATTACAAATCCTTGTTTCATTGAAGAATATTGAATAGACATGAATTAACAAAAGATATTGCTTTCAACAGAATAGACTAATCGAACATTATTCGTTTAATTGACCCAAAATCAGGGTGGAGCTAGGATTTTGTCTACAAGGGGGCAACTAAGACCCTTATAAATTAAAAAAAAAAATTGTGGGGGAATAGTAGTGTTTCTTTATCCCCCCGCCTCTATTATCAATTGTTGTAGTACCTAAATCCTTATAAAATTTTAAAACTCGTGGGGGCAAGTGCCCCTATTGTCCCTACTATAAATCCACCCATGATAAATAGAAATAAAGATGGAGAGCTGTGAGATCTAACTAGAAATGTGTCACTTCCGTAATATGATGAATCCATAAATAAGAAGACTGTGTAGGATTACAAAATAAGAGATGCATTTATCGGCATCCTAGTTAGCAAATTGACAATACATATGAAAAAAGCTTTGGCAAAAGTGATGTAGCAGAAGCGTGTGAATCAATAGATTCGATAGAATGTGTTCAATGGAATACTCAATATTAATTTGAATCAATAGATTTAATTGATAAACAAGTAATAACTTGAAAGAAAATAAAACATAAAGTTAAAATGTAATTAAAAGAGAAAAGATAATTGAATTGATTATTGATTGATTCATTTTTAATTTTTGGATTTGGAGCTCCTTATATAGATAACTCCATCATAACAACTTGTAATCCTACTAAAATATCAAAAATTAACATTTATAACCTATCTATAACATAATACTAACTTTCTAATCCTATTAGAACTCAAATTAGAGACTTCTAAGCACTTTTAATTATGGTCTAAATAATAAAAACGAATTTAAAACAAATTAAAAACTAATAAGGAATTAAATTCCTAACTTAACTATGAAATATAAATCTAATAGAATTAGAAAAACTACTTAAAGTTGTAGATGTCCTACATCAAAAAGAAAAATTTCAGGTTATGTTTGGTAAATCTTTTTGAAAGTACTTCTACAACTTTTAAGTTGAAAGAGTTAAAAAAATTATAAAATCATGTTTGGTTAAAACATTAAAAAAGTAATTTAAATAAGTAGTTTATTAAAAATAAACTCTTAAAGTAGAAGTCACAATTGAGTGATTTCTACTTTTAAAATTATGCGGGAAGTAATTTTTCCCACTCCATCACCATGTAAAATGTGTGATCAAAACCCATGGAGTGAAAAACATACACAATTTATGAGAGACGTGTTCACATACTTAACGAGATGAGTCCAACTAACCTTACTTCGTAAGATTTCGACTCATACTAAGGGTTGTTGAGCTTACCTTGTAGCATCCAAACATGATCCAACACAACAAAGTTGTAGATTACACAATTATATGAATTTTGGAAAACAAAAAATACAAAAACATTGTTATTTTTCATCGTTGAATTTTAATTTTAAATTTGAGAATTCTGTGGAAGGTCGATAGCCATCCATTTTCAAAACCTTGGATCAAGCACAAAAAAAAAAAAAAAATTGATTGATTTATTTATTTATGAGTTTTTCCATGAAATCTAGAGGGCTATGGTGTTGGATTGCCAATCTGCTAATCCATTTGAGTTCGAGGACCCTTAAGAAGACTTAAAATCTTACTAAGTTTCTAAGAAAAATATTTTTCTATTGAGATACACCTATCTCTATACCCTCTATTCGAATCTCTAATGTTATTATGTAAAATGATTTTGAATGTCATTAAGTGTTGCAAATCTTTAGTTCAATACCCAACTTCACCACTTACTATCGAAAAACAAACTTAATCAATTAAGGACTTTTATCATTAGTATGACCAAACGAATTTATGTTGGTGAAAAACACTATTACAAAAGTTATTCTCAATTTAGTGTTTTTACAAAAGTAATTGGAAAGTTACAAAAGTAATACCAAACACAGCCTAAGTACATATATTTTGAAATTCTATTATACAAGCCAAATGTATAGGAGAGAAGCAAGAAAACTGGCATGGAAATATTCATGTTAATACAATTGTATTTCAAAAACTGAGATAAAACGGGCACATTTATGATTCATGATTCTAATCCTAATATTAGGGGTACGATGTAAATAATGTAATGCTCATGGAGAACTCCCTTTAGGGCAAGCATTGGGTCGGATAATATCTACTTACCCAACATATCCAACCCCAATTATTTGGGTATGGGTACAATTTTTTTTTATCCGATTAAGAATTCTGATAAATTTATCAGTAATTTTTTATCTGAATTTTTGTAAGGTCAGATTTGGATGTGTCCTATCCCATCCAAATATCCGAGTATAACACTATAAATTTATAATAAGATGTATATATAACCCGAAGTTGAAGTTCTCCTATCATCTTCAAAATGATATATATATCCAACTTGGATGTCCGCTTGAAATTTGGGTACAAGTCGGATAAGGATATCTTTTAAAAAATTGGATAAATAGTATGATAGGTATCCCTAGCAAAAGTGGGGAAAAAAATTCAGATACGGATAAACCAAATATAGAGTTGGATAAGGATACGAACATATGCTTCATTAGACCTATTGATAGCCCTAAATCTCTTAGCAAATCAATTCATCACCAAAAACTCAATTCAAGAAAACTTGACAATGAGGATGGGGAAAGATAAATAACACATAAGTGAGAATAGAGCAAAATCTGCTGTGAAATGTCAATAGTACTTAGGTCAATCATTTCTCGAGTCCAACCTCATATCTCTTAATTTACGCCAAAACTCACAAAATAATCGATATAACCAAAGAAGGGATCATTGTCCTTGGAGTAGAATTGATGTCCCAAATTGACTCTAATTAAGTACCAAGAACCATAAACATCAAGCACTTTTTGAGGACAAGAAGCTAGAGTTGGTAACATGACATCATGAAAGAGTATGTGCAATTATGAAGTAGCAACGGTGGTAACATACCTACCCCATAAAAAATGTCACTTAACATAGGATTGTACATGCACTTAAAAGGGTCAACCTTCATAATTATTATCTCCCACAACCAACACGTTTCTATTGAGTTTAATCCCACATCGGACACCAATTGCCTTCTTTTTCTCCTTATAAGATCCTGGGCCTCTCCACCCATAGCCAGTTGGTTTTAAGTTGGACCCCCTAATTTATCATGGTATCAGAGCGGTCCTTTCTCTTCTTCACGTCACCCAGTTCATATCTCCACGTGCTTTGGCCCAATCCGGCCCACACGTGCGGGGGCATGTTGAGTTTAGTTCCACATCGGACACCAATTGCCTTGTCTCTCTCCTTATAACATCTTGGGCCTCTCCACTCATAGCCAATTGGTTTTGAGTTGGACCCTCAAATTTATCAGTTTCCAACAATACAAAAGGCTAAGAGACCACACCAAGCAAACATGATGCGACTAGATGAGTTTCAAAACCATATTTGTAAGAGATCGAAGACAGAGGTATTTCCGTCATTTTATGTAATTTTCAATGGAAGACCAAGGTCAAGAATGTGACATTAATTTAAAAATGGAGGGTTATTCTTAAATATTTATCAAAATCAAAAGGTGCATGTCTTAATTACCCTAAATTATAAAACCACCCAAAGACCTTTCTACTTTGTATCTGAGGTTCCTAGGGTTCTCTCTTTCTCTCATCACCATGACTGCTCCAACGCAAGAAGAGCTTCTCGTTTCTCATCTTGAACAACAGAAGATCTTTCTGTGTATCTAGAATTTTGTTTAGTATGTTAAACTCAAAGGGTAAAAAAACTGAGTAGCTAACTAAACGAATACCATCTATATCCAAAGAATTTGAATTGTTGGTCTTTCTTTGTGTATCCTTAAAAACAACCCTATTAAATAGATAAACTCTTTGTTTAATTGTTAACCTTTTAAGGTAACCAATTTCACATAGATTCCTTTTTGAAGGCATTCCATCGATCAAGTCATCCTCAAATCCGAACCTTCATGCTAACTACTAAATTCTTTTGCCCACTTGGCAAAAAACAAAAAACTCAAATTCGGCAGTGTAATTTTTTTTTTTTTTTTTAAATCCGTGAATATATACATTGTTCTTTGTTCATGGCATATTTCTAGGTTTTTAGCCTTTTGACCATGTCACTTTAGTATGCGGTCATATTATTGCACACGATCGTATCATACTTGCTTAATGTGGTCTTTTCACACTGTTAACCTTGTGTATTATTGTTGGACATGTATCGTTTGTGGGAGGTAACGATTATGGAGGTTAACCCTTTTAAGCGCATGTACAACCCTATGCCAAGTGACATTTTTTATAAGGTATGCATGTTACCATCACTGCTACTTTATAATTGCGTGTGCTATTCCATGAATCATGTTACCGCCTCTGACATCCTATCCTTAAAAAGTGTTCAATGTCAGCTCTATGGTTCTCGGTACTTGATTAGAATCAATTTGAAAAATAGGCCCGACTTTGAGAGTAATGATCCCTTCTTTGATTATATCAGTTGTTTTACGAGTTTTGGCATTAATTAAGGAACATGAAGTTGGACTCAGGAGATGGTTGACCTGAGTATTTTTTTTTCCTTCCACAACGGATTTTGTTCCATTCCCACTAATGTGTTATTTCTAGACCCCTCCCCCTCCCTTCGTCAAGTTTGCTTGATTCTTGAATTGAATTTTTGGTGATGAATAGATTTGCTACGAAAAGGGATAAGAGAGTTTTCCATGAGCATTACATTATTTATATCATACCCCTAATATTAGGATAAAAAACATGAATCATATACGTGCCCGTTTTTTATCTCGGCTATTTGAAATTCAATTATAGTAATATGAGTACTTCCATGCCATTTGTTTGATTCTCTCCTATATATTTGACTTTTATTATAAAATTTCTAAATATATTTGTACTAGATTTTTTCTTTTGTTAAAATTTTTTCCATATGTATTGTCAAATTGCTAACAAAGATCCTGAAAAATGTATCTCTTGTTTCATAACCCTACATAGTCTTCTTAATTATGGATTCATCCTATTACGGAAATGACACATTTTCTAGTTAGATCCCATTACTTTCCATCTTTGTATCTCTTTATCAAGTATGGATTTGTTCCTTGGACAGTTTATGTGGCCAAGAAACTATTCTTCTTAAGAGCATGGGACTGTCAAACTTAGTGAAATAATACTCATCGGTAAGATATCAAACAGAGCATTAAGTGAAAATCTATGAGCAACAAGTGAGAATTAATGTATTGCCAATAATTGGGAGACAAATATGGGGAAATGAACAAGGATTATAGAGATTAATCATCAAGCTTTACATGTCCCTAGTAAAAAGAGTAGGAGTGGGGTTTTATTTTTGTTTGGATTGAATGTTTTATTCAAGTAAGGGAATGGAAAATGTGTTATAAAGGGCTGCAAAGATATTTTTCAATAATCATCATTTCGGGCAGGGGTGGATTTACAGTGGGGACAATGGGGGCACTTGCCCCCACAAGAATTTTTAAAATTAATAAGCATTTATGTGCTATAGGAACTGATAATAGAGGCAAAGAAAAAAGCATCCACCACCATTGCCCCCACAAGAATTTTTAAAATTTATAAGGGTCCTTTTTTTTTTTTTTTTCGAAAAGTAAGATAAAACATAACTTTTAAAAATTTATAAGGGTCTTAGTTTCCCCCCATGTAGACAAATCCTAGCTCTGCCCCTGATGTCGAGTCCATTGAATGAATAATGTTCTATTAGTCTATTTTATTGAAAGTAATGTCTTTTGTTCATTGAAGTATATTCATATTCTTCGATGAAACAAGGATTAATGGCTACTTAATCATGATGAAATTATGACCATAACAAAGCAACTCCCTAAAGCAATCTTATAAGGTAAAAGGGCTCATTAAACCCAAAAGTGTCAATTTAGAGTCTAGAAATTGAATGTAGGGATCACATGCATATTTCCATGATTGAATGAAAGGTTACCCATTTGTGCTTTGCATTCTCATCGTTCCAAGCTTCCATCTATAAATTTTCATTATTGAATATTAGAAATTAACTAAATTCTAACCACTACATTGTTGACAATGTGCATCAAGTGCAGTAAACTAATATGTAATATTACTAGTCAATGTGAGAGCTATTCATTCATCTCAGTTTCCTTATGTGTATGTCATTTGTTTGATGTTCTCTAATGATGTTTTATGTTCAAATTATCATAAAAAAAACTATATTTATGCTTAGGCTAAATATGAAAACAAAAATTTGCTTAGTTGATCTAAACTGAAAATAATTGTCATTCATCTTTCCATGAAACCCAATCAACCCAGCATCAATTTACTCCTTAAGGATAGGTGTAGTAAAATGATAAAAGAACCAATTCAGCTGATTAAGATTTTGGAGTTGACACAACCCATTTACGTGCTAGCATAATTAGCAGTGCTAAACAAGTAACAACAATGTGACAATAGGCCTTCCCCCCCCCCCCCCCCTACCCCCCCAATTGTCGTCGTCGTCGTCTTCAGCCTCATTTACAGATAACGAATCCCAAGTCTGAAACAAAAATAGAAAAGCCCATTTATGTGCTGCTTGTATTCTTCCTTCTCTAGATTCTGTCCATTTGATTATTTGAGTTCTCATCCTCTTGGGTTTTGTTAAAAAAGCTTAAAGGGGAGAATGTTAAGGGAATTCCGGTTGGGTCTTTGAAAATTTATTAATTTCATTCAGGCTAAAGAACTCACACTTTTATTAATATTGTAGCATTTCCCTAGGATTATAAATTGGTCGAAGAAGCTTTGGCCGGATAAGAAGAGGTTGAATATTTGAGTATATTTCTTTGTTAAAATTTGATTTAGACATACATACCCTCCTAGATTTTGGTGTATATATATATATTTACTTATATTTATTTGATATCAGTGAAGGACATATATCCAATTAATTACTCTTTTGGGACACTGTTCCTTAGAAATTTGAGAGCTTTTGACACAGTAGAAACATAAACTGGAAGTCCAGTAGAATCTCAACTCAAATCAAATCAAAGAAATTTGGAGAAAAAGTTTCCTACTTTCTCTCTCACATCCCTCTCTGTTTTTGTGGGAGTTTGAGTAGAACTCTTCAGAGAAGAACAAAGACACTCTTTTGTAGAACAAGAAGGGATAACAAATATCAAACAAAAACACAGACATATACAAACCCTAAACCAAAATAGAGATATATAAATCTAAACCCTCTAAACATATAAATAAATTAATCCATATACATTAAAAAAATAAATGCAATAACTTTGAAAATAAAAAATACCTCAAACCAATTCAATTTCGTGAGCACAAATATCTGTGAAAAAAATTCAAAATAAAATATTAGGGTTCCTACCAAGAGTCAGATATAAAGATAATAGAGAGAGAAGAGAAACATGCGAGAGACGTACTTGTTCGTTTAGTAGTTAAATACGTAGGAGCGGAGAGAGAGAGAGAGCAGCAGCAGAGGTTTCAGGTCTTGGAAACCAGAGAGATGAGGAGAGAGAAAGAGGGGGGAGAGAGCATGCTTTCAAAACTGGGTTTGACGTCTCGTCTCGTTCATGGACGGGAACGATTTGTCTCGGACGATTCAACTCGTCTCGTATTACATAATTGTTGTTTTTTGGACGATTTAGATATGCCCCCTACGTTTTACTGAATATTAGAGATATCACCTATATTTTGAAATTGATGACATGCATTCCTTGACCTTAGTCTAGTAAAAATACTAAGGGAACAAATGCCCTCATCTTCAACCGCTAGTCAAAAATCCAAAATTTTCTTCTTACAACTAGTCATCTTCAGGTTCTCCAACCTCCATGGTATATCAACTCAACTAATTAATCTTCAATTTATCATTTTCTACCTAAAACTAACTCTTTACATAAAATCCTAGATTTTTCTACCCAAAATCTCTTCATTTTCAATTTTTTCAAAAATCTTATTTGTTTTTTCTTTCCAAAACGAATTATCTTCAAGTTCTTCAACTTCTAGGGTAACTTTAATTTATTCAACCTTATTTTAATCCATTATTTTTTATCTTACATTCTTTATAGAAAATTATAGATTTTTCAACCAAAAATTTCATTATTTTATACTTTCTTGAAAAATTTATCTTCCCTTGAGCTTTGAAGGTTGAAATACATAAAATCTTAAGATTGTTGATGAGAGTAAAAAAAAATTATCCAAGGAGGTTGAAGATGATTGGTTTTAGAATAAAATTTTGGATTTTTGACTAGAGGTTGAAGATGAGGGTGTTCAAGTCTTTTTCTCTTAATCTATGTAGAAGACTTACGTCAAGGGATGCATATCATCATTTTCAAAATATAAGGGGGTATCTTTAATATTTAGTAAAACATAGGGGTTATGTCTAAATCACCATTTTGATGAGTAAGCTGGAGTGTTGGACTTGAGGGCTATCAATGGATAGTCAAAATCTGCATTCATATATATATATATACAAAAAATTAAATATTGAATTCGAATAAATTTTTAAATCCAAAAAGTTTTTAGATATTTATGTATTCGTTCTAATGATATCCAATTCGAAATATTTTACTAATTGTAGACATGGACTTTTTGTTGAAAATCCTATCTCTATTTGGATTTGGAGTAGCCACCATTCTTTTTTTAGAATAAGGTGTAAATGGGCATCCGAATTGATTTTTTTTAAAAACTTAATAAAGTAGTGACTCTTGTATGGATTTGGTACTTACCTATATAAGATTTAGGCAAGAGGCCCATTTAGAAAATAGAGAAGGTTTTAGACACCATATTTCCTCCACCTTAGGTGATAATCTATGTATTAGACATTTTTTATTTTTTGAAAAAATATAAGAGATAAAGTTGATGCAAATAAAACTTGTACCCTCAATCTTTGATGGATTCTATTTCGGGTCTAGATAATGGGAGTCACCTCATTAAGAAAGGAACCTCATGGTGATTAAACCACAAGGACTTACATTTTAAGGGAGGTAAACCTTCAAAAAAAAAAAAAAGTGAAAGGGGAGATAGAAGATGGAAATAGAAAAGGGAGAGAAGGAGGATTATTTTCCTACACCCACCTTGAAGCTTTGAGTTTCTTTTTTGAATCTTCTTCTATGTTCTTTAAGTGTTCTTGATCTTAACTTCACTATAGAATTTGAGGGTTGAAATACTTGTAGTATGATGATTTGAAGTTTATGGATTTTAAGTTAAGAATTGAGTGAGTTGAAAGATTTTAGTAGATTTGAAGGTTATGTGAGTTGAGAGGCCTCAGTGGATTTGAAAGTTGAGAAATATAAGAGAATTGAAGAGATAAGATAGTTGAAGCTTGAAATAGGAGGTTCAAGCATGTTTTTTCAAAAGGTGAGAGGGATTTTATAGAAGTTGAGGGTTACTTTTAAGGTCAAAATAGTCTAGGTTAGAAGATGGAGGAAAATGACAGAGAATTTAGGTATAGGGGATTTGAATTTTGGGTTTTAAAAAGGGGTAAATTGGTAAAAAAAAAGGGTGGATGGGTTGATTTTTTACCCAAATTCATGGATAAAATCTAATTGGGTTGGTTAGGTAACTCATTCCTATATTGAGTATTGGTTAGTGTTGAGGAGTATGGGTGTTAGATAAAAAGAATGATTATGTAAGGGGGTAGGTATTTTGATTTTGGGACAGTGAAAGGTGTTTTGACATGTGTCCCAAAGTGACAGACATGTGTAGCTTTTTGGTGGGTTAAGTGAGGAGATTAAAGAAAATAGAAGTGTGGGGATGACTTATGATGAAGGTTTGGAGAAAATGATGGGGGTTGATGATGACAAGTGGTGTGGATTGAGGTTTGAGTTGTGAAGGTTGTGAGAATGATGATTGGGTAGGTAAGATTAGTTTTGGGAGGTGGGTTGTGGTGGTTACAAATGTCCCCCTTGATGATCATGGGTTTTGATCTTTGATGGACCTTGATTAGTTAAGGTCATGGATATGAGTGTGGTTTTGGACTAGAGTAGAGGCATGATTTAGAATGGGATTTTGATATTAGGCTTAAGACTATTTTGTGATTTAAGTTAGATTTCATGGGTTTAGTGTTAGGTTAGGTTGGTTTATTGATTAGGGTTTTGGCTAGGGTTAGGTTAGGTTAGGTTGAGGATTTTTAGGAGCTGAATTAGTTTAGGGATTTTGATAAGAATGGAGGTGGGTTAGAGATGGCTTATGGGTTATGGATTAAACTGATGAGTATGAGACTCATTTGCAAGCCTATGGGTAAACTAAAAGCCTTGTGCTTATTTTATTACAACAAAAAGTGAGAAAAATTCAAGAATTGGGTTACTATGCCTTTAATTGGAAATTCGACAAAATAATAATTTTTATGGGCTTTTTCGAGGTGAGCTCGTGAAAATTGGGATGTCTATAACAACGACTTTTTGTAGGAATTACGTGCAAAGAGTAGACTTAATCCCCTTTTGCATGGGTTCAGAATTTTTTTCGAAATACGATTTAAAAATACCAAATGGATTAACGCATTTTGCAGAAAATGTCACCCAAGCACAGGGTGATATGGAGCTCATTTGAGATCTCAAATTTTAATGATTAGATGATTTTTCAAATTTCGACGTTTTTAGTCGTGTTTCAAAAATTGAAATTTACAATGCCATTTGCAAATGTTCTCTTTGAAAATTTTGATTTTGATTTTATTATTATTATTTTTTGGACTCGTATATGATGTACATATTATGTTTCTAGTCAATTTCCCCATACTTATAACATGGGGGTAAAATAAAATAATTTTCATTTTATATAAAGTACAAGGAAACTCGTTGACTTTTAGCTGTTCTTGGTACACGGAATAAAACTAATTTCGAAATATTAAAACTCGCGCGCATCCTTAGTTCATCATTTTTGTTTGTCTTCTTTATTTTCCTCAAATTTTTTCGACAATTTTTATATGATTTTCACTTTCTCTCAGATTTTTTACTTTGATTTCCACTATCTTTTCTCCTATTTTTTTCAACTTTTGGGCATGTGAGGTTGCAGAGTCTTGGCTTATGTAGTTGAGATGGAGAATCGGTGGAAGGCATCATGGGTAGAAGTCGAGCTCAGGTTAGCCTTATCCAGGAGTAGAAAGTTTGTATCCACGAGATTGAGTTGGAAATGGTGAAGCAAGAGTCTCGCCTACAAGTTGAGATCGTATGTCTTCTCATTGTAACATATTCAGTTTGTACTTATTTATTTATTGTTTTGATCTAACACTTGTTCTCCTCTTTGTGATTGTTTTAGGACTATCATCGCCGACGGGATGGTACGGGTACTTCCGCATAGCCTCCTACACCTAGTGAGTTGTGATGCTTCTGATGTTGAGAGAATGATGATTGCTCAGGCTACAGGATTGGTGTTTTGAAGGGATGTCTTGACTCTTTCTTTATTTCCTATCATGATGTTTGATAGAGTGCATGTTGTATTCTTGTATTTTCTTTTCATTCATAGAATGTGACGTAAAAATATTGTAAGACTTTATATGAAAGGAAAATGGATTTTTTATTTACTTGGCCTCGGGTATATATATTGCTTTGAAAACGTAATATTTTAAATAAATCCTAGATTTTTCATTATTGACCAAAATAATAGTTTTGAAAACATTTGGATTTTCAATACTTCTTTGTCGAATGAACATGATAGATTCAAAGTTTGAAAGTTTTTAAAATTTTAAATGATCTCGGTATTTTTGCCAACTATCGAGGATATAAACGTTGATTATTTTTTTTGTTCTTTTAGAGTCATCAGTGCCCTAGTGCTGGGAAGAGATGAGTATGTTGAGATTGTTCTTTTAGAGCCATTCCCAATGCCCCAGTATTGGAATAAGGTTGTTTATGTTTGGGACTTGGTTTTAGAAAATTTTGTTGTTCATAATTTATACTCTTATGGGCTAGGAGTTTATTATTATTTTTCCCATATTGCCCTTAGTGCCAGTTATGATTTTCACCAGATTCAATTTTTACATTTTTATGCATCGACGTCCTTTTTGGATTTTTATTATGCTGGTGGATTTGATCTTTTCATAATCTGATTCTTTTACTTACAGTGCCTTTGCGGGTTTTCATTGTAGCCTTTTAGACTACACTTATATTTTCTTTTGATTTTTTGCATGAAAATTTATGTTCTTGAAATCTTTGAGTCTTTGTGGCTTGGTGACTTAAGTTGAGCTGCAAGATCAGCGCTTCTACTCTTATAGTGACGTTCCTTCTTAAGTAATTGATATGGATTCCTCTTTCAAGTTTTTCGATGACTTCTCATGGTTTGGTAACTCCAGTTGAGTCGCGAGATCAACGATTTTACGCTTTAATATGTTTTTTTAATATCTGATCTGAATTCCCCTTTCGAATCTTCCAACGACTGATAAGATTTGAGATTCAAATTGAATTATAAGATCGATGGTGTCAATCACTCTACTGCTTTAAACCATTCCCTAATTTGAAAAGACTTTAAGTTAGAAGAAATGTAGGCTTAGGCTAAAAGTAATGGAAGGGTTCCAAAAAAGTTAGGGTTTAGATTTATTCAAAGTAGGTTGGACACGGGGTTCGTTTATTTTTGTTTTAAAACTGCGATCTATGTTTCTTCCCAACGTCTCATAAACTTATTTAGGCTAGAAGTTATAAGATCGATGGTGTCAATCACTCTACTGCTTTAAACCATTCCCTAATTTGAAAAGACTTTAAGTTAGAAGAAATGTAGGCTTAGGCTAAAAGTAATGGAAGGGTTCCAAAAAAGTTAGGGTTTAGATTTATTCAAAGTAGGTTGGACACGGGGTTCGTTTATTTTTGTTTTAAAACTGCGATCTATGTTTCTTCCCAACGTCTCATAAACTTATTTAGGCTAGAAGTTTGGGTCGAACTCAAGATCAAACATTTGACTTTTTTTATTTTTTTATTTTTTGTATTTTTAGTCATTCACAGTTTATCCTCATGCGGACCAAGAGTACTTTGATATTTTAATGATTTTTTATTCTTTTTTTACTTTCTTTATTTCTTTATTTTTTTGTTTTTATTTGTTTTCTTATTCCCTTTTTGTTTGTAATGATGACTTGCACCAGTCTTAGATTAATAAATGAATGTGATGATTAAAATGGTCAACTAGGGTTAGATAGTTATTTTAGGATAGTAAAAAGATGGCATTTTATCAACTTAGGGTCAAATTTCAAATGTAGTATTTCTTGACAGTGTCGGCATTGATTGCTTGAGAGAAGACTTCACCATCCATCTCTATGATGATAAAAGTTTTTCCTGACATTACTTTATGTATAATGAATGGTTCTTTGTAATTTGGTTAAAATTGTCCTCTAACATCTTCTTGGGTCAATAGAATTTTCTTTAAAATAAGGTCTCCTGGTGAGCAATATTGAGGCCTGACCTTCTTATTGTAAGCATGAGCTATTCTCCATTGATAAATTTGATTATGTAAGATGGCTACAAGGCACGTCTTCTTTATCAAATTTAACTAATAAAACCGAGCTTGACCTTATTCTGTTTTATTCAATTCTACTTCTCTCAAGATCCGAATGGAAGGAATCTCAACCTCGATTAGTAAGATCACTTCCATTCCATGCACCAACGAGTAAGGAGTTGTCCTAATTGAAAATCGAAATGATGTTCAATAGGCATGAAGAGCAAAAGACAACATATCGTGCCAATTCATGTAAGTAATTACTATTTTCCCAATGATTATCTTGATGTTCTTGTTGGTAGCTTTGATTGCACTATTCATTTTGGGTCTATAAGGTATAGAGTTATGATAAATGATCTAGAAGTCCTCACACATATTGGCCATGTCTTTGTTCTTGGGGTTCTTTACATTGTCAATTATTATTCCGTTGGGAAGACTGTGTCGACAAACGATATTGTTTTTGACAAACTTCATAAAGTTAGAATTTGTAACATTAGCATAAGATGTGACTTCTACCCATTTAGTGAAATAGTTGATGGTGACCAAGATGAAACGATGTCCGATTGAAACTTGCAAAAAGATATGTCTAATGACTTTCATGCCCCAAAGTGAGAAGGGCTAGGGAGTAGTCATGTTGTGCAATTTTGAAGGTAGAGCATTGATCTTGTTTCCATAAATTTGATATGGATGGTATTTTCGAATGTGTCGATAACAATTATTTTTCATTGCTATCCAGTAGTATCTCATTCTAATTATCTTCCTAGCGAATATGTGATCGTTTATGTGAGGCCTGAAGACACTCTCATGTACAATCTTGATTAGTCATTTAGCCTCTGCTTCCGACAAACATCGAAAAAGGATTTCGTGGTGTGATTTCTTGTATAAAATCCCATTACTTAGAAATAATTGGCCTGTAAGTTTCTGAATGGTTCTTCGATCATTAGGTATTGCATTTGATGGGAAGGTAATCTTTTAAGTATGCCTTGATGTCTAAATACCATGGTTTTTCTTCAGGCATTTCTACTTCTATAGGTAAACAATAAGCTGGCTCGTTTTGAATGTTAATTTTGATAGGATTTATGACTAGGTCTTCTAAGATGTTAATCATAGAAGTGAGTGTGGCTAGTACATCTACGAACTGATTTTTGGTTCGTGGCATATACGTAAATGAAATCCTGGTAAAGTTTGAGCTCAATTATTTAAGATACTCATGATAAGGAACCGGTTTCTGTTATCGAGTCTTCCATTCTTTAGTTATTTTATAGATCATTAGGTTTGAATCTCCAAATACGTTGATTTCATGAACTTCGAGATTAATCGTTGCGTTTAATCAAGCGATACATATTTTGTACTCAGATTCGTTGTTAGAACATTGGAATTTCAATCTGATAGCAATCAAGACATGAGATCCTTTAGGTTTAATTAAGATTGTCTTATTCCATTTCCTTTTTGATTTGTAACTCCATTGAAGTACATCTTCCAACTTGGCTCTTTATTATCGTCTTCGACTTCAGTAAATAATACGATTTTATTGGAAAAATTTGTCTTCAATGTTTCATAGTCGAGCAACAGATGCTTGGCTAAGTGGTTGACTATGACTTATCCCTTAAAGGCTTTCTGAGTGACATAAGTGATGTTCAACTCAGATAATAATAGTTGTCATTTTGTAGTGTGACCCATTAACGCTGATTTCTCAAAGAGGTACTTTAAAGGATCTATTCGAGCGATGAGCATTGTCGAGTAGTTGAAGGTGACTCAAGAGAGCAAAATGATAATTGATGGTGTAAGATAGATGCAATTAACGGTGATCCAACAGAGTATGGCAGGCTATAGATTGCATCTCTCACAGAGATTACAATTCTTTGGCCTAAGTACCAAGTTTTTCTTGAAAATCCAACTGGGTTTTGTTATGAAGTAAAAAAGTCTTTGGGTTATGCTTAAAGGTGAAAATTAAACTTCAACAGAAGTAGCTCTGATGGAAATTGGGTTAAAACGGATGGATTAAGCAATACCTCTATAAACCTTTCACGTCTTTGAGAAGCAATAGAATGATTACTGGTGAAAAATATATCAACTCCTGTAGCAGATGTCAATTGCAGAACAAAAAATAGTTAGCAAATAGATGTAACAGAGTGAGAAAAACATTTAGTGTGTAAAACTAGAAGGAAATACCTCCATTCTAGAACTAAAAATGGACTTCTGTATAAGTTGTGCTCGAAGAAATTGCATTTTGGAGAGGTTTGAACCTCATGTTAGTAAACATTCTTCCACACATTGAGGAATACAACTATGAATCGACTATCATTCATCCACACATCCTTAAAACAACAGATGCCCAGAAAAAAAAAAAAACAATAAATTGAACCTTTATTGAAGCTATTCTAGTTCTTTAAATTACAAGTAATCAAAAGCTTAAGAAATGAGTGAGAGAACCTAAAACACTTCAAATCTCCTGTTTGAAAGCTCTCCAAAGAAAAATCATCCAAAACCATCTCCACAGAATGTAAAAAAAGAATCAAATCCTACAATGGGCAGAAAATGTTTGTACTGAGAAATGACAATTCCAATAAAAAATAATAATTTATAGCTGAAAAAGATAAATCTGAATGCAAAATATCAACCCTGCCATCCATTCCGTGGCTTCTTGGAGGAAATAATTTCCAAAAAGGAGTCGATCGGTTGCCCTGCCAAGCTTCTTGGATCGTCAATCAGAATCTGGATATAGGTTTTCACCACCTTTAACGCGGGATTCATAGCTTCCGTCAAAGACAACAAGTCCACTGGAGCATTGCAATGGAGACCCACTTCTCAAGGTTTATGAGTCACTGCTACCATTTGATCTCAATATCTCATTCTTCTCCATCCCGTGAGAAGTGATGCTAACCTCAGCCTCAACAACTTGCCCTGAAGTGCACTAAATGTCTTCATCTCTTAAATACTCTACTAGTGGAGTTGGTGCTAGATTGAGATCAGGCACTGAGGTGACATTTATATAGAGGCTCACGTGAAACAAACTAGGTTGGTCTTCTTTTCTAATTTGATGTTTGATCACATTGTTCCTGCCACAACATCCTTCAACATCTGCACCATACCATGTTCTTGTTTCGGACCAGGAAGTGAATCCTCTGCAATGGAAACAAAGAAACAAGTTTATTCTTGGTTTTTTTTCTCTAATCAATTAAGTAGAAAACATGGCATTGAGTTGATTTGGGTTTCTCACCTCTGTGTCTGTGATGTGGGTGTCGGCATTCGAACTGGTGTTTAATGATGCATCAGCTTTCTCAATTGGAAGATAACAGAGTTTTTGCACCTCACTGGAAATTGAGGGTCTGCTGAAGATGATACGAGCCATCATGGCTGAGACTCCATTCATTGGAGACACTTCTATTTCAAGTTGGCCATTTCTTTTCCTTGAAAACTGGAAGAGAAATCAGCACAATACAAGAAGTTTCTCAGCAAGAAAATTAATGTGGTGGACAATTCACATTTCAAAGTATATACCTTATTAGCACTATGCAATGGGGGACCATCCAATGTCGTGATCTCTCTTCCTATCCAATGTAGGATTATCAGTCTCAACATTTTTTTTTTTAATACTAACATTTGAAACTTTATTTCCCTCCAAAATTGTTTGAGATGCATAAAACCAACTAAATTGACAAGAGTTGGAGAAAATTGCAAGTTGAATGATCTACTGGATGCATTGGACTCCCAAAATAGAGCGATCGAACTGATCAAATTACTTTTGGAGTGTTGTTTAAGATAAGGAGAAATGGAGTGTGATTTGCACAGGTTGACGTGTTACAAGGGCTTCAAGGAGGGGCATAAAAGGATTCTTGTGGAAACATATTTGGACAGCAGAGGAATTGACATTAAACACACCAATATCATTATCATTTATTTTCATATATCTTGTATCTGCTTGCTATTACAAAACAAATCACTTAATTTCCATGTCACTTCATCACTGGGTAAACTGAAGGTTAATGGAAACAAAATTTAAAAGCCATTGTCCTGATCAAGAGCAAAAAATCAAAACTATCTTGGCCAAAAGATTTTCAGATGCTACAAAAATTTAAACTATAAAGGAAAGAATTAGATCAAGAAACAAGAACCAATAAGAAGAATAGAATGGAACTCTTGCTTTGGAAGGTACCCATAGCAAGGAAAACAACAATAGACAACAATTCATTTAGCACCCCCACCCTCCATTCCGAAGTACCAAATTTTATATGTGAGCCGTTTGTGAAACATGATGGTCATCAAAATCACATAAACAACTACTTGTCCTTCTTCCATAAAAACATGACCCCATAAAAATCAAAAATTCTGTATGACCGTTTAAACAAATCAAATCAAAATGTGATTCATGCAAGGTCTTTTCGAATAAATTATATGAAATACAAATAAAAAAAATGAGAGGAGACATGTCTGAAGCAAGATAGCCATGAAACTCAGAACAGCAACTACTGGAAGGTCTTCCATAAAAATCAGATCCCATTTCTTCCGCGGTTCCCATTATCATCACGTCTTCATCATACCATATAGACAAGATTCGTGATAATATGATGTCCCCCTCTTACACACGCCAAGATTTATGGTTATGCATATCCCGAGGAAATGATTGGTTCTGTGATGGGGTGTGTGTCAGAGGGGGGCATTAGAAAATCATTATTGTTGAGAGAATAAGATCAAGAAAGTTGAAACTTGGCTGAACATTGAAAAAAAAAAAAAACAGCTCTTCTATAAAATCAGGTCTCTTAAGTACATCTGTGATTCCCTTTGATATCCTCTACAAAACCGATATTATGTCTGAATGTTAGTAATAACATATTATAGCAGTATATATAAAAAAGTTTTTGAGGTTTCAGAACAAATAAAAATTAGAGAAGTCAGTCACCTCCTTCACTCCTAGCATTAACCAACACGCATTATCCTGCAATGAATAGTAGAGGGAATAAGATCAAGCAAGTTGAAACATGGAATGGGCAGAGAGCTCCATGAAATTTGCATATATAGAACACAATTTTTTTTATTACTAAACCTCATATAAAACTCTTCTTAATTGTTAACTATAATATGCCACCTTTAACACTCCTCTTCGATCATACAATATACATTTAAAAACTGAAGGGGAGACTGACTTGCACCAGTTCCAACAAATGGAAAAGCTTCTTTTGCCTTTTTTCCTCACTACAATGATGGACAGCTAGACACTCTAAAGCGGATCCCTGTGATGCAATGATGATCGAAGATCTGTTTTCAAGAGCGGAGCCCTGTTTTTTATGGAAGACCTTCAAGAAGGAAAAAAAATAGTAGTTGTTGACGTTGTTTCAAGACCATCATTCCAAGATTGCTCACATATGATATTTGGTACTCTTGGGGGATGGGGGTTGGTTAGATTCTCTGTTATAAGCTCATCTGTTTAAGGGGACGAAGAAAGCATCAAGTGTAGCGCTTAACTGGAACAACTATTTTATTTGATTGTCTAGCTGTTCATCATATGATATTTCAAACGAAGCTTTCCACTCTTGGGCCTGTGAGTTAAGTGTTACTTAGAGTGTCTAGCTGTCCATCATTATATACTTCTGTGTTGTATTGGGAATCTATTTGAGAATACTATTCTCCCGTCATCTCAACCATTGGCATGTGATGTGATGATGAGAGGCAACCTCAAATCAAGGATGATGCAATGCAACCAATAAGGAGTTGTTTCTTCTCTTAATTCAAATGTAAAATCTTAATTAATTAAAAACAACCAACGAACTTTACATCTCAGATATCGGCGGAGCCACGATGCGTGTCTATAAATGAATAAGTGATTATTTTGGGGATGTGTGATATGATGCTCCAGTCTTCTCCTACCACCTTTCGGCAACGTGGTCCCAAAACAGAACAATTTATGATTCTCAATTCTTGAAGAGAGGTGAGATGTTGCAGCTCCTTAGACATGCACTTCAAGGAATGGCAGAGATTGATATGCAAACTTTGGAGCGATGTAAGATGAGCCAAGCCTTCAGGGAGTGACAAATGTGGTGATCCTTGGATCTGCAGAAACTTGAGATAGTTGCTATTGTTACGGTGGGTGGAAAATGACCTTGAAAGAACACCTACATCTCCATTTAAAAATAACTTTTCAAGGAGTGGAGGGAGGCATGGTGTTAAACTCAATTTTGGGCAATGAGAAATGGACAGTACCCTTAGAGAAGCAGGGAAGATGTAGTGAGGCAGCTCCTTTAATTTGCGGCATTCATAAAGTGTTAATGAGTGGAGAAGTGGCATGATGATGATCATATCTCTTCCAGCAGCATGTTCTTCTTCTTCTTCTCTTGTCAGCATCTCTGAGTCCTCCCACTCATTCATATACGACAAACTAAGTTTCTTCAACTTTGGGAATGCAACCACAACTCTTGATTCTTCACCACCTCTTTTTGTACCATCATCAACATCCACATTAATTCCTAAAAACTCAAGTCCTACATGTTTAACCGATTTCATTTCTTCAATTTTGAGGCTTTCAAGGATTGGTAAATTTCCAAGAGTTGGCAAAACATGTACCTTCGGAAATCTAATAAGGGTTAACTTCTTGAGACATGGCATAATAACTCCATCTTCTAACCTCAAATCCCACTCCTCCAAGTTAGCCATACCATCAATGTCAAGTTCTTTCAATCTTGGGGAAACTGTCACAAGACCATCACTACCAGCAATTCTACCAAACACTTGACCCATGAATTTAACCCGATCCATGTTTTTTATTTTGAGTTTTTGAAGAAATTGAAACTTCCCAAAAGCAGGAACTTGCACACATATCTTGCAATCAACTATTTCAAGAGCAACGAGATTAGGTAACATTGAATCATCCACCCAATTAGGGAACTTAGAACCAACGTAACTTTGCATTCGAAATTCCTCCAAGTTTCGATGTGGTTGGAGGCCTTCCAGCACACCTTCAATCCTCTTTATCTCGCCTTCTCCCATGTTTCCCAACTCATCGCACTCAAATATCAGTTTCAAACCATGGAGATGTTGCTTATTCTTTAATTGTGCTTCATTAGCCTCATTTACATCCTCCACTTTTTCTAACCCAAATATTTCTAGATCCCCTTGGAGGTAGTTGAGATATTTTAATTCTTCGATTTTGCATCCACCTCCCCTCACATCGCCAACAATGAACTTACACAATGTTCGAAGGGAGCTTAATCTACCAATTCCTTGAGGCAAGTAGCTTAGTTCAGTAGTTCCTTCAATTTCAAGATGCCTCAAATTAATCATTTTCCCAATCCCTTGAGGTAGTTTACCTAGCCATGTACAACGGTAAAGTTTCAATGTCTGCAAATTATACAATCTGCTCATTGTTTCAGGCAATTCCTTCAACCTTGTCTTAGACAAGTCAAAGTATCTTAGATGTATCAACTTCTCAACCTCATTTGGCAGTTCTTCTAGATGACAATTGCACAAAGATAGTTCTCTTAGACATGTCAATTGACAAAACAAATTAGAAAGAGCTGGAACAGAGTGTGATGCCCGTGAATGTCCATCGATGATGAGAGTGCGTAGATTCTTTGCCTCGTAAATAGAAGGAAGGATGGAACTCAAATCTGTAAACCGTGTAATGTTTAAATGGCGGACCTTCTTGCTGCTGTTGTTGAATTCCGTGTTGTTACCATCCATGATAAAGCATTCAGTCTTGGTGAGAAATTGGGCAAAATCATGGATAAGATCATGCATCTTGTAGTAAATTATTTTTCCATCATTATCTCGTTCCAAGTATTGGAAAAATGAGCGCATTAGTAGTTCATTGAAATATTCAGCGCCCACTACTTCCAATTCTCTTCTTCCCGTGGAGTTAAGAAGACCTTGCGCCATCCACAACTTGATTAACTCATCCTTTCCTATCTTATGATCTTTTGGGAAGATAGCACAATATGTGAAGCAACGTTTCACATCTGAGGACAATGCATCATAACTCAACAGTAAAGCAGGCAAAACACCTTTTTCAACCTCTTGTAATTTCCATGCATCACTTTCCAAGACTTGTTCCCACTCTTGTCTGTTTCTTTTGAAGAGCATGAGACTTCCTAAAGTCTTCACAAAAAGAGGCACACCCTTGCATTTTTTTGTAATTGTGTAACCGATATCTTCCAATTTCCCACACTCTTCTTTGTTCCTTCCCTGAAAAGCAATACGTTTAAACAATAACCAACATTTCTCGTCGGACAATTGACCCAGATCATGAGTGTAGGTCGAACCCATCATTAATGCAACTTTCTCACTGCGTGTAGTAACGACAATTCTGCTCCCTTGTGCACCATCATTGAGAGCAAGCTTCAATGGACTCCACTCTATGTGATCCTCAGTCCACATGTCATCCAACACGAGTAGAAACCGCTTTCCCGTGACAGATCTATATAATTTTTTATGCAAAAATTCCCACTGAATGGAATTAGGGACGTCCTCACCAGAAGCTTCAATGATCGATTTGGCAAGCCTTGTTAAATCGAAAGAATCAGATACACACACCCACATTCTCTTCTCGAAATAGCTATTCACCTTATCATCATTGAAGACCATTTGGGCAAGAGTGGTCTTCCCAATTCCCCCTATTCCACATATAGAGATGACAACAGGAAGAACACTAGGTGTTTCTTGTTGACTACTCTCACTCAACAACTTGCTTAGTATAATATCTTTGTCGTTGTCACGACCGCATACTTCTAATACATTAATCATAGAGCTAGTCATTCGAAATGTTTGTGGTTCCTCAGTAGTAGTCCTCATCCCACTATCAATAAGCTGGAACTGATCCTTGTCCTTTGCAATTACATCTAGTCTGCCTTTTATTTCTTTTATCTTATGGCCGATGTCATGACGCAAAGAAACTTGACTGAAGGAATTGCAAAGAAAGAACAATTTGGAGATCAATACCTTCTTCTTGCGATTGGGAATGCGAGCGTTATGGATTTCAGATCTGATGAGAATTTCGGTGATCCACTCGTCCAACACATCGTCCATGTCGTAGGCCACCTGTATGAGTTCTTCTAACCAAACCTTCACAACTTGTTTCTTGACTTGTTTCTCCTCTGCATCTTTGAGCACAGCTTGGATGTATTTGAGTGTAATCTGTAGCTTTTTAACATCTTCATCAACACCCACAACCAATCTCACTTCCTGTTCCACCTCTTGTCGACCTATGGATATCAATTGCTCTATCAGAGCAGAAACGAGTGCGTAAGCCATACTTTTTTTGGGAATTAGTGATCAGAGATGAAAGGTTGAAGCAAGCGTTGAGGATGAAAATGAATATAAGAGGTCAACAGAACAGGACTGAAAGATTAGAATCTATTAGTGGATAAGAATCATATATACTTTCTTATTTGTATCTGGAGAAAAAATATCTATCATACTTAATTTTAAAACATATATAAAAGTCAAGTGAAACTCTCAAGTTGAATGAATCAAATAAAAAATACTTAAATTTGTTAATATTAAAAAAAAAAATATTTTAATATTTTTAATAAATAAAAATTATTTATACTTTGTTCCCTATGCGAGTGTCAATGAGTACCCATTTACGAGGAATCAAATCAGAATTGAAACCCCCATTTTCAATTCCCTTTTTATTGGATTTGATTAGAGCCGATTTTAATATGGAATTTAACCGATAGGAACCATAACCATTAGGTTCTATCTAATGGATACCCAAAACCGATTTATTTTGTTGTTTATATTTACATTATACATGATTTAAGATTTTCCTCTATTTTAAAATTAACATATATATTATATAAAGTTCTTCAAATTTTCATATAAACTAAATATTGGAGTTTGAAATGGCTCATCTCTTTTTAAAGTTTATTAGAATACGATTTTTAATTTTTGTAAAAAGTCATTAAATCCTATTTTTAGTGGAACATATTATAATTAAGTTGATACTTTGTAGATAATATGTTATTTTTAGAAGGAAATTTTTTTATAATAATTTTAAAATATTTTTTCCTATTTCATTCTTGAAAATCGGAATTGATGGGTACTCATGATTTTTGACAATTCCGATTCCACTTATTTTAAAATCAGATCTGGAACCATCAAGAATCAAAATTGAAAAAAAAAAAAATTATAGTGATTATGATTCTAACTTTCTTAGGATTCGAACTAGAATCAATCCATTGACTCCCCTAGTTCTCAACATGGTCGAGTAACAAGTTTCTAATTGACCCATTGTAGGTTGATTGCATAATCCATGATCAATCTATTCATATAGATAATAGGAAAAAAAAAAAAAAAGGAACAAAATATATTACAATTGCGATTTTTTTTTTTTTTGAGACCATCAATATTTTTCCTCAATTCACTCCATCAATACTTTACTCATGTATTTTTTTTTTTTTTGGCGAAAGTAAAATTTATGGTGCACCTAAGGCACACGATAGCAAGTTTTTGGGTATATTGACGTGTGAGAGAGGTTTGAGAGTACTCTACTGAAGCCTTTAATGCAGTAGTTGTAGTAGGGCTGGCAACAGATCAGTACCACTCCAATATTGATCCAATTTTTTGGGTAAATTGACGTGTGAGAGAGGTTTGAGAGTACTCTGCTAAAGCCTTTAATGCAGTAATTTGTAGTAGGGCTGGCAACGGATCAGTACCACTCTAATATTGATCCAATTTTTTGGGTAAATTGATGTGTGAAAGAGGTTTGAGAGTACTTTGCTAAAGCCTTTAATGCAGTAGTTTGTAGTAGGGCTAGCATGGGATTAGTACCACTCCAATATTGATCCAATTTTTTTTAAACATATATCCAATCCAATCCGAACGGATTAATAATTATGTGAACTAAATCTGATCTATTTCATCTCATCCTTAATCCGAACCATCAATTCTAATCGGAACATATGCCTTATTTTCAAATGATCAATGTTCAAAAAAATTTAAAACTATAAAATTTTAAAAAATCTACTTTCAAACTACAAATATGGAGGGAAACCAAAAAGACTAAAATGTTTTATCTATATGTATTTATATGAAATTAAGAATAATAAAAAATTATTAAAATATGTTTGGATTAGATTTTTTTTTTTTTTTGGTGGATTGGGGTAGATTCGGGTCTAAGTTTCCAATCTGATCCGAAAATCTGATTTTTCATGTTTTTTCGGATAGAATCAGTTCGGGCATCGGGTATATTTTGGATCATTGCCAATCCAAATTTGTAGTTTGTATGATTATTAATTATTAATACTACATCATATATTATTGTTGGCACTTGGTGTGTATTGCACCAACATCTCTCTCATACATGCTTATTTTACAAATGCACACATGTAAAGAAAGAGTCGTGTTACTGGGGCGTAGAAACAAATCCTTTGTAGCACAGGTTTCCTATAGCAATCTCTCCACGAATGAGAGAGAGTCATAGTATGAAAAAAATAATATCTCAGCCCTCTTCTGATCATCGTTTAGATCTAATTTATAAAATAAATAAAAAAATCAAAAAATAAGTTTTTTATTTTATTTTATAAAAATCCAAGTCTTTAAAAATGGGCGGGTAGTGAACCCTCAATTTTCAAAGGTGGGATTTTAATGTATCGTTGATGTGGCAACCGTTCAAACATTGCTACAAGGTGCTACAGGAAACTTATGCTATAGGGGATCCGCTTCCTTCTAGTGCCCACCATATACGCTCATCACACCCACTTAAGTTTTTTTTTAAAGGAAACTTAAATTTTTGATAGATATTGTTCAATAAGTTCAGATTGAACTTGTTTTAGAAAATTCGGTAGGTACCAACCGAACATTACAAAATCTATTCGGTGGATGCCTACCAAACAAAATTTTATAATGTTTGATAGAAAGTTACGTCCGACAGGATACTTATCAAATCTTACAAAATAAGTTCGGTCTAAACCTATCGAACAATATTTATCAAAAAAAATCTATAAGTGCTTTGGTAGGTTCCAACCAAATTGGTTTTGTAATGCTCGGTAGGTGCCTATCGAATTTGTTAAAACAAGTTCGGTTTGAACCTACCGAACAGAATCTATCAAAAAGTTATGAGTTCTTCAATTCGAAATCGTCATTTTAAAAGTTTTAATAGTGATATTTTTATCTTATTTGATGATTAAATGCAAAAAAATTATATAAAAAATATATAAGCCTTTTGAAAGAAAAAAAAATCCTAAAACCTAATCTCCATTTGATTCAACCTCTCACAGAACTCAAAACGGGATGAATGTGAAGTAGAAGATTGAGAGAGAGAGGTAGATGGTGGAAAAGGAGATAATGGATAGAGAATATAGTGAGATGGTTGAGATTTTCATTCGACAAATGGATAGATGGAGAAGATGTTGTGTGTGGAGGGTAATGTTGATGAGAATATTAAGTGTAATTTTCCTTTTAAAAAAAAAAACTTAAGTTGGTGCGGAGACCATATATGGTAGGCACTAGTAGCATGACTCATAGGTAAGGCAATCATGTTTTTAAAAGGGTAATTTAGTAAAATCCTTGTAAATTGATGATATTAGTTTTAGAGAGCTACCCTTGGCACCCCAACTTTTATCTATTGCACTCCAATTTTAAGACGGTTGAATCTCCCTTTTGTGTGAACAAAATTCCAAGTTTGGTCCATTGTTCGTTTTTATTCCTAAAACATGCATTCATCACTCTTATAACCTACAAACTCATTTTTATAAGCTATGGACTTGTGAGTTCATCACTTTTAATATCTACGAATTCGTAGATAGACCAACAAATTCATTGATTATAAAAGTGACGAATTCACTCAAAATGCATGTTTTGGGAATTAAAATGAACAGTGTACCAAAACCGGAATTTGAACATAAGTTGCGCACATTTTGGAAAAAATCTCATTGAAAATAAAGAAAGTAAGTGAAGGGTGAATCTCCATTTCGTGAGCTGAATATGACGAAATTCCGAATTTGGTACATTGTTCATTTTAATTCCCAAAACATGCATTCGTCATTATGAACTTGTGAGTTCATCACTTCTAATATCTATGAATCCATAGATATACCATTGAATTCATTGATTATAAAAGTGATGAATTCACTCTAAATGAATGCTTTGGGAATTAAAATGAACAGTGTACAAAAACTATAATTTGAACATAAGTTGCGCAAGTTTTGCGGAAAATCCCCTAAGTGAAGGGTGAATCTCCATTTCGTGTGTTGAATATGATGGAATTCTGGTTTGGTACACTGTTCACTTTAATTCTCAAAACATGCTTTTACAGTGAATTCGTCACTTTTATAATCTATGTCACTTTTCATATTACCCTAACAAGTACTAGGATAGGTTTGCAATTTGATTAATTTCTTGGAAAAAGGCTATTTTAGTAATTTTGATATGCATACATTGGAGTCAAATAATTTCCGGTACCTTTTTTTGCCAAAAATCATTGCTGAAATTTCTTAAGAATTTAGATGATTTATTCAATTTTTTTGCAATGCAAATCATTTGCATTAATATTAGGGGTAGTAATCTTAACACGACACGAAATTAATGGGTTTGAATCATAATAGTGTCATCCCGTCTAACATGATTATTAAATAGGTCGGGTTCGGGTTAAGGGTGTCAACCTATTTTGACACATTTTGTTATTATGTCATTAACATGTAGTTTTAAATATATCAACAATTATTTTAAAAATTTTAAATTACCTATTTTTGGTGATGATAACTAGTTTATATTTTGTGATACTTAAATTATGATGGTAGATATCAGTTTATGATTATGTGACTTTATTTTTAGTAATGATATTTTATTTTTGGTGGTGGAAATGGAACATATTTTTTCGAAGAAAGATTAGAGTTTTATATAATAGGTTATACATGGGTTGGACCAGGTATACCTATTTATAAAGGGGTTGGGTTTGGGGTTTAAGTTTTTGACAGATTATTGAATGGGTCGGGTTTGGGTTGGGTAAATTTTCATAATACCCTTACCTCAACATGACCCAACCCATTGCCATCCTATGCATTATGTAAACAAGCACCCATAAAATTGATTTCAAAAAATAATTTGCACTTTGCAAATGATTTGAAACATACCAAGCAAGGCCTAAGATGTAGAAAGAGTATTTTATTGTAATTAAATTTATTAATATATGTATATTATTTATTACATAAATTAATTATAAATATTAACAAGTGAGGTTTGCTCAAAACTCAAAAGACAATGTGATGAAGTTTATGTAGTACTATCATTTCAAATCAGAATCTAGTTGGAGAGACTCATTAATCATTTGGTTCTGATTCAACTCTCATGAAAGGCAATCCCTAATTTGCTTTATTCTTTAACAATTTCGGATGCAAGAAGCAGAGGACTATTGCCGCATATTAGGACTATAATTTTGATATTCGAACAAAACTACTTATACATCAATTCCCAATTCATCAGTGTATCACTTAATATTTTCATCTAGGATTTCAATGTGAAACAACCCTTTTATTGTGGCAATCTTTGAGATCATAGCGTGAAATTAGTTGGTTTTTTTGTGCAACAATATGTGTTGAAGGTTTTGAGCTCACCATAATTATTAATTAGTCTCACTTAAATATTTTCCCTGAATTGACCTAATTTGTGTATTTAAACACATCAGCAGATGAAACATACGGAGAATTTATATATTCTATATTTTTCAAAAGAGAAAAAGAAAAAGAACTCTTGAAAATAGCTCATGGTTTTAAAAATTAAAGAAATTTTTTCTTACAAGGATGTTATGGGGAATGCTAATGTCTAATACTTTATGGGAACATTAGCATTGTCCAACACTTTTTTCCCCTATAATATCCCTTTTTGTTTTGTCTTTTCGTGACAAAGACAATGGCATATTAGTCTTTTACACAATAAATATATTTATTATACCATTAATAAATACATTTATCATGTTGGCAATTATTGTCAAAGCATTTATTTAATTCAAAATATTTAAATGCTCAATATTTATTATGTAAACAAGTATTTATTGTGTAAAAGACTAATATACTCTTATCTTTTTTACTAAAAGATAAAACGAGAAGGGGTATTATTAAGAAAAAAAAAAGGAGTTGGACAATGCCAATGTCCCCAAGAAATATTGGACGTTCACATTCCCTTATATATATATATTATCTTGTATAATATTTTTTTTACAAGTTCAACTAGTGACAAATGTATTGATAACTGCTTGAATTGCTTATATTAATCGATATAAAGGTATTGGTGTGCCATTGGATAAAAAATATATAAAAGATTATTGTTTTGAGAATTTTACTTTTATTGGAAGGATCAAGAACAATAATGTCAGAATTATATTATCCAAACTTCTCATTCTTGCAAGAACCCACTTATGTATTTTTCTAAATTATTTGATTTAGCTCTTGGTGATGTGAATATAGCGGATAGATATACGCATGTACGTATTGGGTTCTACTACTATCTGTTAGAGATTTTTGAACATGTCAAGACATATAAGAAAGTTTTGTTTACCCATTTGCCTATGTCTTGTATATGTAGATTTTGAACATGTCAGACATCTAAGATAATTTTGTTTAAAGGCAATGTCTTGTTCAAGAGAAAAATCAAAACTGTCTTGACCGAAACATTTGAGATGGCACAAAATTTTAAACCATGAATGAAAGATTACCCCTACCCCCCCCCCCCCCCCCCCCCCCCCCCCCCCCCCCCCCCCAAATCTAACACTCTCCCAATAATCAAATTTTATATGTGGACCTTATTTTTTTTAATGGCTTGAACTGTGATGGATCTTATTGGATTTGGTCAATCCACTTTTGGAGCCTGCCCACTCGAGGGGCCATTCCTGAAAAGACCTCCCGTTCAACTTGAAGTGCACTAATGGGGCCATACCCATGTGATCCATCTATGAAAAAAGATGATCGAACTCATAGAACCAATTACATGTTCTCCTTTCAAAAGGTCTTTCATCAAAACATGGCCTTCTCTTGGGCAATTGATAATTTCATTCACGCTTCCCAAATCGATCAAAGTTTCATCTGTGCTTCATAAATTGATCGATTCAGGCAAGGACTTTTCAAATAAATTATATAAAAAATGCATGAAACTTGCAACAACAACTACTTGAATCTTTCTTCAAAAGCTCTTCCATGAAATTAGCTCCCTTTTTTGGTGTTCAAAAAGTTTCGTCGGCTATTCCCGTTATCATCAATTATTTATCCTAATTCCTAGCCAAAACAGGTATTCTGTATGAGTGTGCACAACAGATTATAGAAGTATATAACCATAAAGATCTTGAAGGTTTCAACTACTAAGAAAATAGAGAAGTCACTTGTTTCACTCTTAAATTAACAATGTCCTGTTTTTTTTTCTTCATAAAAGCTTTTCTTAATTCCTTTCTCTTCTTTATGTTTGTTGTGTTCAAGTAATCAACATGGATGCCTTTAGAAAAAGGAAAAAAAAGAAGTTATTGGATTGGTTAAAATACTTTATATGTAATATTGGATTTGTTTCATTTTTGTTTTCTTTTTCTAATGTTTGTATTTGTGTTCAGCGTGGAATTTGTTTTAATGAGCTGTTGATAAGTGAAAATTTTAGATGATTGAATAAGGTTCTGTAATTCATTTCAGAAACTGTCGGAGGAACCTGACAAGGTTCTTCATTAGAAGAAGTAGAAGGTATTCCTTTCTTTTTTTCTATTTCCATAACCTAAACACAATTGATAGAGAAACGTATATGTTAGTTCATAACACCAACACTCTATCAAACATAAGTGTTCGCTGATGTATTTCATCGAACACTTGGTGTGCATACCATCAATTATTTATCAAAACATAATAATACTACATAAGTGTTCAATGATGCATTTCATCGGAAACTTGATCTACATAACACAAAGCATCGAACAAGCATTTGAGAGTATGTGGTTGTGATGTTCATGGTGAGCGTTACGATGGTAGGCCTTTTTAAAAACATTTCTAACTTAATTTACACCTAAAAATAAATTTAAGAAGAGGTTGATTATGGTGTTCATGGTAATTCGACATGTGGTGGTGTTCGTGGTGCTCAACGTGGTGGTGGTGGTGCTACTCATGTGAAATAAAACGAAGAGGGCCGTATTTTTTTAAGGAATTTCGACAGTGATGACTGTGTTGGGTGGAGGGAATCCAAACTATTCAAATTGAGATTACTGTTTTTATCTGTTTTGAGGTTGTTCTATAACATCTCTAAGTTTTGGAGATTTAATTTCCTATTTATTGATTGATCAAGGGACTTGATGTCTCAAGGCCGGGGGAGATTGACGATGATCTCAATATTTAATAGGTAGTAAAAGCAGATATTTGTTTCCTGGAATGTAAATAGTTACAGGGCTTGCACTTTTTTTTTCTATTTTTTTGCCTTCAAAAGTATCATTGTGTGCACTATATTAGATCAATTACAACCTTTGTTGTCAATTTTAGATTAATCATGCCATGAGAAATGTGAAATTTGATGTTGTATATCCATTTAATCAAGTCAAGTCAAACTCGTGAGTCCAATGAATCAAATGAAAAATGCTTAAATTTATTAGTATTAAAAAATAATATTTAAAAAAAAAAAAATTTATTTATGTTTTGTTCTCAACATTGTCAAGTTTCTAATTGACCCGTTATAGGCTGATTGCATTAACGACGATCGATAGCCAAAGTTTCAATACCCACCGAGGAGGACATGGCGTGGGGAGTGGTCGCGGTCAAAGACATGGCCAACAAAGGAATTTCTCTTCTCCTCAACAATATGTACACCAACAGCATGGTACTTGTCCTCGTATTACATGCCAAGTATGCAATCATATTGGTCACTCTGCTCTCCAGTGACGACAATCATTCATATCGGCCCAATTTGGGGATAAATAAGTCTGCCTTCCATGCGGCTCAATCTATATATGATGATGCATGGTATCCTCACTCTGGAACATCAAATCATATTACAGCAGATCCATCAAATTTATCCCTCCTCATAATATACTAGCCTAGAACAGATCAAAATCGGCAATGGTTCAAGTTTGCCAATTAAACATATTGATTCTTCTAAACTCATTTCCAATAATGCTACATTTGATCTCCACATTGCTCTGCATGTACCTTCAATTTACCACAATTTATTATATGTCAATCAATTTACAAGGATAATGACATTTTCTAATTTCATCCTTCACATTGTGTTATCAAGGATCGATCAACGGGGACTCATTTGTTGGATTAATATGGGATTTATCCAAATGTTTGAATGGAAGTGGAAGAAAAGTAAAAGCAAAAGTTAAAGTAAAAAAGCGAAAGTATGAGTTAAGTGGTTTGTTTATAAGTTGTGGTGTAAAATTATAATCTCACATCGAATAAAAAAAATTAAAGAGTGTAACTCTTATAGAAGCTCTTACATAGTGTAATAAGTGTGAGAAAGGGTTTTGGACCCATTGGTCTGAAAACCTTAGTGCATGTATGCGTAGGGGGAGTGCAAATCTTCGGATTTAAAAGATCCATTTGAGTGATGAGCATTGTCGAGTAGCTGAGCAGATAATGATGTAATCATTGAGATGCTCAGATTAATGCACACGAAGTCTTCTTGAGCGCTAAATACTTTGCCTTGTAGTAAGTGAACTTCTTGCTGAGGTAGTACATGGCTTGCTCTTTTTGACCTGATTCATCATGTTGCCCCAACACGCAACCCATTAATATTTCTTGTGTTGAGATATATATTTGTAAAGGTTGCCTCAACGCCGACGAAGCAATACTGGTGGATTAATTAGATAATTCTTGATCTTATTGAACATTTTTTTAACTATCCCTGTTCCATTTCTTTAATATATCTTTTCTGAGTAGCTTGAAAATCGACTTACAAATAGGTGTGAGTTGAGTAATGAATCGATTGATATATTGTATTCGGCCTAAAAATGTTCTGAAGTCTTTCTTCGATATAGGTACCTTCATTTCGATAGTGTACTTGGTTTTTATTGGATTTATGCCGAATTGAGTCTTAAACAATATTTCCTCAGTCCATAAAACTACTTCTTCAAATTTACCAAGTGGTTTTCTTTTAGATTAGACTTAGCAATTATGTTGTCTACGTAGACTTTTCCATCTTCTTGTGAATCATTTTGTGAAATAAAATTGTCATTGTATGCTGATAGGTTGCCCCGACATTCTTTAATCCGAACAGCATAACTTTGTAGTGGAAAGTGCCACAGGGTGTGATGAATGTGGTTTTCTTTTGCCATTTTATCTAGTTATAACTTGAAAAACCATTCATGAAAGAAAATATGTCATGTCTTGTTGTGTTGTCAACTAAAGTGTCGATGTGCAACAATAGAAAATGGTCCTTAGGATTGGCTCTATTCAAATCTCAATAGTTACACACATACATATTTTTCCATCTTTCTTAGGTATTGGGACGACATTAGCAAGCTAATCAAGGGATGTAGAAACTGCGAGAAGCCCTACTTGGAACTGCTTCATGACTTCGTCCTTAACCTTGAGAGTCCATTTTGATTTTGATCTTCTCAACTTTTATTTTATCGACTTGCTCCTAAGAACAATTGGTAGTTTGTGAATGATGAGATCTCTATCTAAGCCTGACATATCTTTATAGGACCATGTGAATATGTCTTGGTAATTGTGCAATAGTTCGATGATTTTTTTTTTCTGTTGAGGTGTTAATAAGACTTCGATCTTGACGATTTATGAGTCCTTTTTGGTACTGAGATTAATTGAATCTATATCCTTACTGTTTGGTTGAACACCTTTCTCGTGATCTTTTATAAATTCTTTGATTTCCTTACGAGAGTACTTCACTTCGTCTTCTAACTCTTCTTCGATCCTCATGAAATCAAAGTCCAGTTAAAGATCGAAATCATACTCATTTCTTTCAAACTCAATTCTGTCCAAGTCCTTTGTGGAAAATTTTTAATTTTTAATTTTTTGTGTGGAAAATATCTGTTATTTTGATATTTTGAAAGGTTTTTTTATTTTTTATTTTTGAGGAGTTCTTGATTTTTTATGTGGAAGATATTTAATTTTTTGTTGTTTTGCAAGATTTTTGATATTTTTAGACATTTAAACTAAGAAGAACAATCATGTAAATTCATTAGTAACAATAAGGAGCCCTCAAAATAGTCTTTCCTTGAGGACGAGGGATCATTATGATCCTCAGACAAACTAGATTCATCTAATGACATTTTTTTAGGCCTTTGCAGCCTCAAGGTGATAAGGAATTCATCCCAGTTTTTCACGATTCCCCCTCCCCCATGTGGTAAATGAAATGGGAAGGTGGTTCCTTTGATGGTTCAGAAATGACCATCACATTCGGCTAACCGTCATCAAGGCCGGGCAAAATACTTTCGAAATTTGGAAGGGTGACAATTGAATCCCAATCGAAGCTAATGGGGAAAGGTGATGCTTCTTCTTTGCTCATGACAACTTCCGCTTTCATGGCATCTCCCTCTTCTTTTTATAGACTCTCGTTACAATCCCCATTGAATAAGGTATCAACACTATCTACAAAATTGGATTGGGATTCAACAACTGAGTCTTTTTTGACACATCTTGGCTTAAAACTTACAATCCTTGTTTTTCTTGCTATCTTTGGTGGTGGTTGCTCAGATAGGTTGTCAAGTCTGACTTGTGATCTCGGGAAGTTGACGTTGATGAGGGGTACATTATCCAAATTCTAGATATTAGGTTCACGATTTTGTCTTATTGCTAATTGAGTCATTTGTCACCTGTACACTAGAATGAATATCACGTGTAACAAAATGATTTATTAAAAGAAATGTATCACTATGGAGCTGGATGAAGAGGTGTGCCTCAAAATTTTCAAAGAATCTATTTGTAAAAAGGTCATCAGTTAAGAGCTGGCATCAGCGCGGAGCTAGAAATGTTTGAAAATGAGAGGATTTGATAAAATATTCATCAACATGGAGTTGGAAAAGTCTATAAAAAGTTCATCAACACGAAGCTGGAAAGGTTTTTGAAAATTTAATCAACATAGAACTAGAAAAGTTTTGAAAAAATGGTTTTGTAAAACAAGTTTATCAGCGCGGGATTGACATCAACATGGAGTTGGAATTTTTTTTTGTTGAAAAAGAGATGGTTTGTGAAAGATTTATCAATACGGAGTTGGGAAGTTTTTTAAAAAACTTCATCAACATGAAGATGAAAAAGTTTTGTAAAACAATTTAATTAGCACAGAATGGACATCAATATGGAGTTGGAATTTTTTTTCAAAAAGATATAGTTTGTGAAAGATTCATCAGCACAGAACTGAGAAATTTTTGAAAAATTTCATCAACACAAAGTTAAAAAAGTTTTGTAAAACAAGATTCATCAGTGCAGAGTTGGCATCAACACGGAATTGGAAAAGCTAAAATGAACGGTTTTATAAAAGAAATTCATCAGTAAGAAATTGGCATTTTTTTTATTATTTTGTAAAATGTTCGTTAGCATAGAACTGACATTAACACAGAGTTGGCATCAACACGAAGCTGGAAGTAGTGAACCCGATTAGGGTTGATTATGGATGATGAATACAATTAAGGTTGATCGTGGATAGTCGATCCAATTTGGATTGATTATTGAATTGTGGACTTAGATCAGGTTAATTATTGGATTGTGGACCCCCCCCTCCCGATTCAGGTCGATATCCAATTTATTGAACACATAAGCACAAAAAATGGGAAAGATGCACCTTCCCAACTCGAACTTTTAGAAAATATCTACATTCTTGTCCTAAGAAAATCTAACTTGGGGATATCTAATGCATAACTTGACTTTTGTTTATTTAGGCTTAGGGTTTCCATGTCTTCAAATATCGTTGATTTATTAGTGGCTTGAGTATTTGGTTGGTGGCTTGGGTAGAGACTTTCTATCTATTTCTTAGATGATAAAACATCCCAAACTTCAGTTTTGTACCCCTCTTATAGATTTCTGGATAAATCTAGTTAGGACATGAGATATACGTGAATGATATGAGCGCACAGTGTTTATGACTTTAACTTTTAGACTCATTTGATACTTCTACTCAAATAAAATGTTTATGCTTAACAGTTCAACGTTCAATCAAATTATGAGTTTCTATAGAAAATAGTTAGGTATACAAGAAAGCTTATATGTATTTGAAAAGAAAAAAAGTAATAAATTAATGGAGTTGAATGATCAAAATTGACTCCTTTTTATGTACTCAAAACCAAAAGCAATGTTTCAATTTATTCTTCATATTCTGAAATTGTTTTGTAATATAGAGATAATCATCTAAACCAAACCTTTGTAATGTTTGAAGGGTGTGTTTTCATCTTTAATTGGGGTGTGATAAATATTGGGTGTAATAAGTAAAAGATGGGGTGCCAATAGCAACGCTCTTTTAAAGAGTTGAAAATGAGGGTATTTAGGATTTTTTTTTTTTTTGTTAGTCTCAAAAAGGATAACACTATCAATAGGAACATGTGACCCAAAAACTTGAAAATTGAATGGGTGGAGGGGGATCCGTCATTCATTCACTTGATGAGAATAACATTACAAGTATTTATAATTTATATTTCAGATTTTTTGTTTGATCCATCAAATCTCCAATTTATTCGAATCCAAAATTAACAGAAGAGATGGTAAAAATAAATTAATGCCTTCCAAGCCAGGCATTCAAAAACACTACAAATGTCTATTTGATCCTTGATGTGTAAACTCTCTCTCTGACATTTAAATAACTCTAAATTCTTTTGTTCAAACCACAGCAATGATTCTAAAAACTTTATAATCTATTAACCTGAAAAAAAAAAAAAAAAAAAAACATGTACAATGATGTTCAAGCTTCACAGGATAGATGAATTGGAAATGCAGGAAACCTCAGTAAACCACCAGATTCCATGCACTGGGAGGCTGAACAAAACATCTTCCATCTATTCCCAATTGATTGATTTAAGAGTGTGAGTCAGATATTTGAAGATAAACCATCTGGGTGTATCCATTGAATACAGAAGTCTCAAGTCTACTCAAACCAAGTCTTTGAAACAAACCAAACCTACCATCTTCAACGATTGGGGTTGGTGCACGGGCAGGGTCATACCTTGTTTGATGAGTAAGAGAAGGGCCAGCGACCGGTGGGAGTTCCCAATAGACGTCAAGAATCGATTCGACAAACCTGCTGTTCTTAAAATGTTGGGCAAAGGAAATTGGTTTATTGCTGTGGTTGAAATCATCCCGCACATGCCCTCGAACACCCCACCATGCTTCCCCTTCTCCACATAGTTCTTCTATGTCTACTGCTTTTTCCCAGAATTTCTTTCTTTTCTTCCTTATCCTAGCTTCATCACTGTCACTAAAGCAGCTATGTCCACCACCTGACAACCGGAAAAAAAAAAAAAAACACAAAATGCCACTTTAAAAGATGAAGTGGAGCAGCCCATTGCCCAAGCTTTGATATCATGTGCAAACTGATGTCTGACATCACATGTATATCCCTTTTTTTTTTTTTTTGATAAGTATATGTATATCCCTCCTTAATTAGACAATCATGGATTCTTTGTTTCAGACAATCTAAATAACAACTAAAGCTAGGATACATTACTCCAAAGCATTTGAAATTGAATTAGAAGATCATCGAGGAGCATAGTGAGCACGTACATATGGTTTAAACATGTCTATAAAAAAAAATCATATTCTAGAAATATGTTTTAAATCATGGTGGGTTCAAACATCGCGCAAAAATGTGAAATGTTCAACAATCCTGATGATTTGAACAAAAATTATCTGAACAACTCCATTAATATAATTTTGCTAAAAACTAGTGAATAAAAATTCTGCTTTTAAAAATTGAAGGATTCTTCTTTTTTTCGAGACCTTGGGAAGTGAGAGAAATGTTACGAAAACCCCAAATATAGCTTACATTAACTAGACTAGAGAAAGAATGAGATGAGCAGTATTACACTTATAAGTACTATATTATCACGGTTGCATGCAGTGTAGTTAAGGGTGAAAGGCGCACTTAAGGCATAAAGGCCTCCTAGGGCCTGAGGCGCACGCTTGACTAAAGTAAGGTACAATAAAATTAAAAAAATTAAAAAAATTAAAAAAATTAAAAAATTAAATAGTGAAAGTGGATCCTAAATATTTTACAATTATAACATTTATAAATGTGAACTTTTACAAACAAATTAAAGTATTCAACACTTCAAGAAGAAGAATGATCAAATAGTAAAAGAAAAAGAAGAGAGGAATAAGGGAAATAAAATAAGTAAAAGTAGGCCAACAACATGGCTATCAATGGGTGGGTTCTAGTCAAGCTTGGTTGAGCACTATCCAGACCTTAAAAAGGCGGGCTCAACCGTAGACTAGTCCAATACCCTTATCGGGTCAAAGTAAAAGTAAGTCCTAATAGGCTAGGGCTGAGTAAAAATCACCAAATGTAAAATTCAATATTTCTAATGGTAAAAAATTGAACTTTCCAAATAAATGTCATTTTATACCTAAAAAGTATACAATCAAATAAGAAATTAAAGTCTTAATTAAATAAATTAATTCATTTTTAATGAGGTGCACCGGATTAAGGCACCTTCGGTCCACCCAGCCTTGAGGCACACCTAAGGCGCACTAAGGAACTTGCCTTGACTACACTGGTTGTATGACATAATGTAAGCATTTTTTATTTCATATTTTTGTACTAAAATTGAGAACCTGAATTTCTCACTCGTCAATCAATTAATGTTTTAATTTATATTTTAACACTGTTTTTTCCTTTCACTCTGAACCTTTAAACTAGGATCACAATCTTGCCCTTTTTAGTGGCAAAGTTTGGTCATCCAAAGTATTGTTAACTATGAATAAGAGCTTGAATCCTAAGTTTCACACCTTCAAAAGATATCTCTATCACTGGTCTTTGGTGTCAGCATTAAGGTTCTAAACGCCTAAAATTAAAAACTTCAATGAAGGGTAAGGGTACTATTGTCAAATGCGATTAGGTCATTATGCCATTGCATAATTTTTTCTTAATGATCAAAATTCATTTCCTGATAATGCAGGGTATCCCAGTGTTGGACACTCGATTAGAGGGAGCAAACCCCTCTCGCTAGTTTTACCACTGTGACCAAAGGGGTCAAAATTTTAACTTTTAGGCAGAACTTTGTTTCTTTTTTAATTATTTATAAATATCCCTATTATCACTTCCCAATTCCTATAACATTCTAACTTATTTGCATTCTCATTTTAACTCAATTCTACTCTAATTTTAGTACTTGTTTAAGTACGAAGCTTTTAATTTTATTTCTTTTTAATAATCTAGCTACATTTTCTACGTCTTCACTCCTTAAATCATCTGCATCAAAGGTCAAGAAAACAAGAATGAAAATTCAAATGGCAAGATTAAAGTATTTCTACAACATTCAAGAAGCAAGATTTCATGTTTTTTACAATTTCTTTTTTTTTTTTCTTTCCTTCTTTCTTTTTTAATTTGAATTTACATATTCTTACAAACAAATTATACATGCAAATATAATAAATAATAATAATAATAAAAATAAAAAGATAACAAATTTTTACCCTAAAATTATTATAATATTTTCAGTTTTCCTTTTTTTTTCATTTTAATTTATAATATATATAAAAAAAAAAGAACAAAACCAAAATATTTTTGGGTGATATGCGACCAAATATGCTAATGTGTGATTGCATATGCCCACTACATATGCCGATTGCATATAACATTAGTTAAGAGCAGTGAAATTTTAAATGCTAAGCATAAGGCGAGGAGTTTCACTTGCCAAAGCCTTGAGAAATAAAACTCAAGGCATGAGACTCCTGAACTTTGACATTTTGCATAGATAAATTATTAAATTTTAAACAAATAGCAGAATTCCAACAAATGAGAAAAACATGGAAAATTCTATAATAATAATAATAAAAAATAAAAAAAGAAGAAATTTTCTATGACAAATCATAATTTCACATAACAAAGCTATGTTGATAAGATGTGTGGAGTGTTGTTCCCACGTCTTGGGTTCAAACCCACCTTCACTGGCTAACCACTAACCCTTACCTATAAAAATTAAAAATAAAAAAGTTTAATATTCAATTCTGGATTCCAACATCAAAATTAAATTAAATTATTTCTACATCCATATTTTTATAAGTCTAACTTCCCAAGTTTTAGTCTCCAAATAAAAATAAAACACCTAAAGTCTTACGATCATTATATCTAAAAAAAGCATAACACCACTCTAGACTATAGGAAAAAAGCGTAGAAACAAATTTTGTGTAGAGAGAAATAGAAATAGGGAAGAAAAAAAAAATGGAAGAAGAGTAAGAGATCGCTAAAGTTGCAAACTGACTAGGGACACATGGTGATTATGGCCAAAAGAAATGATATAATACAGATAGTTAAGGACCTTTTAACAAATTAAATGTTATCATAATATAAGGCAACTTTATAATTATAAGGATTATTATGTAATGAAACTACACCCACACCCACACCCACACCCACACCCACACCCATCCACACACACGCACACACACACACACACGCACACACACAGAGTCCCAATAAGAAGTACACTTTGGTTAGAAAATGGGTGACAGGCGTGATCCTCCCCTAAGGAGTAATGTTTTTTGTTTTGTAAGTATCAATTTTATTAAGAAAAGCAAAGAATGTACATCAGGTAGTCGAGGTGACCAACCCGGGAAACAAGGAAAAGAAAAAATAAGAAACTACTTGAGCAAGCAGACTCCCACCTAAACATGAACTCCTCAAAATGAACACCTCTGAACTCAAAAAACAATTTACACAACAAAAAAATAATAATAATAACAGCCCGAGAATATTCAATTTAAAATCCTAAAGAGGATTCCACTCCTTGGAACACTCTCTTGTTCCTCTCCAACGAGATCTCCTAGCACAGAGCGAATGGAAGGAATCTCCAAAGAATTCTTTTCCTAGCACGAAAACAGGTTTGATCCCAACTTTGCAATAGCAACAAAACTGAATTTGGCATGACCCAAATGATTTCAAAGAGTGCTAGAAAGTGAAACCAAAGTGCTGAAGAAATAGGGCACTGTAGTAACATATGGTCCACAGACTCCCCACAAGATTTGCAAGAAAAACAAAAGTTTAACATTATTGGAAATATTCTAGTTATTTTAGCTCTAGTTGTTATTTAGATATAGCTTTTATTTATTTCTGATTTGTAAGAGCAGTTTTGTCTTTTGATTATTTTATTATTATAAATTCCTGTCAAGCTTTCAGATTGAGACTTGATAATTACTTTTCCATAATTCTTGGTATCAAAGCTCTAGAGGACCCATTGACTCCTCCTTGGGTTTTCCTCTTCGAATTTTGAGGCCTTGTACTCTCTCTCTCTCTCTCTCTCTCTCTCTCTCTCTCTCTCTCTCTCTCTCTCTCTCTCTCTTACATTAACCTTCCAGATCTTGAAGACCCAATAACCTAGCGAGAGCTTCGTTAGGAGGTCTCCCATTCGGGTGTCTTTTTTCCTGTTTCGGTTCATGATCTTTTAATCACACGTTGCGATAAGGATTGTGCAAGGTATCACATGCTGCGATAGAGTTTCTGCACTATGTTTCTACCCCTTGATAGGGTTTTTTTGCCTGGCAATAGGCTTGTTTAAAGTTACCCCAGCCTGCGATAAGGATTGTTAGGGTTGTCTACCCTTGCTGTACTGCATGGTGATTTGCGACAACAAGAAGGGGTGGAGTTTTGTGCCTGCAATAGTACAAGACAGCAGTTTGGTGATCCACAACAGCAACTAGTGTGCTGTTTGGTGTCTGCAACAGTAGCTGGGAAGATTTTCTGGTTCTATGACAGCAATAAGGGCTGTTTTGGTGGTCTGCGACAGCAATAGGTGCTGTTTTTTGGCTGCCTACAACTGGGCTGGTGGCTGTTTGGTGGTCTGCACAACACCATAGCCCTGCTGGGTGGTCTGTGACCCCAGTTTGGGGGATTGTGACAGCAACAAATTGCTGCTAGGTACGACTCTATTTTGGTGGCCTCTTGGTGGTTGTTTGGTGGTCTGCACAGCACCACAGCCTTGTTTGGTGATCTGCGAATCCAATTTGGGGGCTTCATGGGGGCCTACAACAGTGGTTTGCTTTGTTTTGCTATGTGTTTGTGGACTAGGAGCTATATTGTTTGAGTTGTGTAAAAGTTTGCAACAACAACAACAATGTTGTGTGGGTTATTGATCTTCCTGTTTTTATCCATTTATCGTTGAGAGTTGTAATTGCGACAATCTTAGTCTTGGTTCGTGAGACTCTATTTGGGTAGTAGAGGCAAATTTGGATTACTTTTGGGTACTGTTACTACTCATTGTGGCTGAGGGAGTCGTTTTATTTGTAGTCTTTGTGAAAGGACTGTCCATGAGAAGATCCGATGCTTTCCGCTTTATCCTCATTTGAAGAATTGGACTGCCACTCCTTCTTTGGGGCATTTTGCTCCCCATACTGCCACTATGGATTCCTCACTAATTCCCACCATTGCTTCTCCTGGAACCATTTATTTACAGCAGCTTCAGACACAGATTGCCACTTTTGTTCGTGATTAGATTCGTACTCGCTCATCTTTGATTGTGGCCTAAGGTATATCTTCTGCATTGCATGTCACTCAGTCTGGTCTAGCTCCCCTGACATGAGTTATTAATTCTGGTGCCTCTAATCACATGACTAGTGAGTCTAACCATTTCACTTCATCTATTTTTCTTAATACTCATAGGGAGGCTCGCCTTGCTGATGGGTCCCTTACACCTATTCACAGCAAGGGTACCATCCCCTTATCATCCGGTATTTCTCTTGACTCTGTGCTCCATGTTCCTCACCTATCTCTTAATCTTTTGTTTGTGAATAGTCTTAACAAATGCAATTTTGACCATAACGCTTTTTTAAAAGCAATTCTAGTAGCTACAGCTATCAGTAACCGTAAAAGCAGACAATGTTATCAAAGAGCACCTACTAAGTATTTTAAGGTTTGCCACTGTTAGTAACCCGATTAGTAAATGAGGAAGGTTAGTGGCTCACAAGCAAGTGTCGCTAGTATTCATCTGCTTAAATACGCAACCAAATTACCTTGTGCACTAACTCATAAAATCAAGTATAAAAAAAAAAAACTTTTTCTTTTACTTATTGAAGGTCTTTAATTATATAGCTAGACAACTTTTAAAAGAAAATGCTCATTTTAAAATTTCTAATAACGGAAAAGAGCCCCTTCTTTGAGTTCAAGCGAGCGATGAATTTTATGTATAGTTATTGGAGAATGTGTATCCTACAACAACAAAATTTGTATTATTCATTTGGGATACTTGTGCAACCTAGCTTCCAAAAAGCAGGGGAAATACGTTTTCCAATTATTTTCCACTCTCTCTCTTCCCCCACCATTTCCCTAGATGAAAATGTGTACTTTGTCTTAGGGGTGCAACTTGATTCGATTTGGTTCGGTTTGGAGCCAAATTAGAACTGAACCAACTTAAGTCGGTTTTATTATATGAGAACCGAACTGAATTGCAATAGAGCTGAACCAAACCAACCTTAATTCGGTTTGGTTCAATTCTATGGGTTGCTAGAAGCTTGACATAAATTCAGTTTGGTTCAGTTCTATGAGTTGCCGTAAACCATGAGAGAGAACTTGAATGTGTTGTCGTGCTAAAGTGGCTTGTAGAAATCTGATTTATTGATAATTCTTGGATGAATATTACATGAACCTTGGTAGGATATTTATAGGGATTACATCAATCAAGATAAGGAAACTAGCCTAGCATAACTATTCTAATTTATTAAAACTTCCTAATGTAGAATATCCTAATTGATATTACTACATATATTATTCTCCAACACTACCTTCCTTTTGAGATAGGGTATCTCATGTATCATAATATGATGCATCATGATATTTTGAAGAAAGAGTATGCAATTGGTTCAATTGAATAACTGCTCTTGATCTCACAAAAAAATTAATGATAGAATGCCGCAAACAATTGCTCAAGCTTTAGAGTGGTCACCGCCTGTCTGTGATGTCCATCACTATCGCATCCCGCTCATTTTGAGTCTGTCGGAGCTGGTGGCACACTAAATCAGGTTTGCCGTAATCTCTCCCGAAAGCATACAAATTAATATTGCATGGTTTAAATAAAAAATGTCTCATTGAGGAAATTTTAAATAAAATGATAATTGAGATCGTGAAACTTGAGTTTTTAGACTAGGGAGGTTGGTAAAAACACAAATAAAGGTAGGATTTTTCTTGAAAGAAACAATAATAGTAGTGAAGAAGGGGAAAAAAAAAGAATTTATGTTTGGCGATGGCATCACTGAAGAAACGGTGCACCAAGATCAATGTACTCAGTGAAACTTGAGCTTTGATACCATATAGAAATCTGATTTATTGATAATTCTTGGATGAATATTACATGAACCTTGGTAAGATATTTATAGGGATTACATCAACCAAGATAAGGAAACTAGCCTAACATAAATATTCTAATTTATTAAAACTTCCTAATGTAGAATATCCTAATTGATATTACTACATATACTATTCTCCAACACTACCTTCCTTTTGAGATGAGATACATTGATATGATACAATGTATCTCATGTATCATAACATGATGCATTATGTTCTCTTACATGCTGACTCACTAGAGTTGAAAGGCAGCCACAACAAGTTTTGCAATGCAAAAATATTCTAGGGTTTTCACCTAAACACCAAACAGCCTTGCACAAGGACATATATATATATATATATATATATATATATATATATATATATAGAGAGAGAGAGAGAGAGAGAGAGAGAGAAGAGGTGGGGGAGAGAGAGAAGAGGAGACAAGAGAGAGCGATCTGACTTTGAGTTGTTCTTTTTGTTAAAGTCAGCAAAGAAGTAATATAATAGAATAATGAGTTGAGAGAGAGAGAGAGTGATTTGACCTTTGTATTTAAGTTTATAAAATTACGAGACATGAAAAAGAGAGATTTGACTTTGAATTTCCTTTTTCATTTATGTTTCCAATGAAGTGATATAATATTATATAATTTATATTTATAACATTTGCATATTTTCGATTCTCGGTTTGGTTCGATTTTTTACAATGTCTAAACTGAGAACCGAACTGAATCTATTGATTCCTCAATTTTTTAACTTGGAACTAAACCGATAGTCGGTCCAAACCGAACCAAGACCAGCCCAAAACTCACGGTTTGGTTTTGTTTGGTTCGGTTCTATTTAACAAATCAAAAGTACAATCCCAGTTTAAATGACTCTTCTTACGCTTTCTATGCATACTTCTATTACCTATAGAAATATTTCGTGACTAAAAGCAAATGACTGTATAACCCTCTACATTTAATAACTCGCAATAAACCCTACCTACATTATATTGCATATAAATAGGGAGGATATTTCACTCCTTGCTATTCAGACTATTTAAAAAGTCAAAAAAAAAAAAATAATAATGCATAAAATGTATGATTGGGTAGGTAGATTTGTAGCTAGAAAACAAAAGAAGAAAAGAAAGAGTATCATTCAACCAATCTTAAACCTGTATCCCACTCTAGCAAAAATGATTTTGTGCAATGGACATATCATGGAATACAAGGCATCCATGCATCATATATGACCTAGATTAACAAAAATGTAAAATAGAAGAGTGTGCACCTCTTATGTAAAACTGGTCACATATTTGCCTCAAGGAATAGTGATCACCGGTTCCAGTATCATAGTTATCCTCAAAAACAAGATGCCGGAAGCCAGCTTTTAGTGCTTGTTTCACTCTAATCATTCCAAGGACAAAGAAAGTAACTCACCAATCAGGAAAGACAAGATTGGTGAGAGTGTAGATTATAATCATTACAAGTTCTAACAAGTCAATTATAAATGTGTGTAAGTAATCTTCTAGTAATTTAGACATAGAATGTACCTTTTGAGCTCATTTTGATGGTCATCAAAGAAGATAAGAACCCGATTGAAATCAGAAACCCCATGTTTCTTCATCACATTCCTCCAATCCATGCTTCCGAAATCCACGAAGTCCTTTCCCGCGAAATAAGTGCAATTACCATCTACATAAGCAGGCCCCTTCCTCAAATACTTCTCGGGGTGTCGGGGTGAAAGTGAAACAATGGGAGTCTCTAGCATTGCTTGTCGAAGAACCCATGTGGAGTGACCCTTGAAAGCACCACTTTCGATCATCAAATCTGGTTTGAGCCACCGAGCAATGAACCAAAGTCCAAAACTGTGGTCGAAACCCATCCCATACATGTTGTTTTTTATTGGACGGGTTTCGTAGATAGGCACAAACTCTTCCAAGCCCTTTAGCAAATCCTTCGATGTCCATTCGACCGATTTTCCGTGTTTCGATCTGCCTTTTGCCAAGGAGAAGAATTAAATGAAACGTTCAGCTTAAGAAATCAATGATTTGGCACTCAAATTCACTCATGTATATTAATTAACTCAAATCCATGGTTTTAAAAATCGTATGAGATTCAATGTGAATCATCCTCCACATTGACTCATCAAAGATCTAATGACTCGGCCAATATTTTTAAAATATTATCTGAGTCAACCAAATTTTAAAAATTTTTTGACAAAAATAATTTAAATATTTATTATCTTAGTGAAATATGATAATGAGACAAAAGATCTTCCAATCCACCTCATATTTAATATATAAAAAAATTACAAGTATTTCAATATAAATATTGGTTAATGAATAATTACAAATTGAAGTGCTAACTTAGCTAAGTGTTAAGACTTGTGGAGTGTTGTTCCCACGTCCAAGGTTCAAACCCCCTCGAACCCAACTTCATTTGCTAACTACTAACCTTATACCTATAAAAAAAATTTAATAATAATAATAATTACGAATTGAATTGAAGGGTTTATCTCATCCTAGACCAGAAGACTTGGGTGAATCAACTCGGTGTTGGTGGAGGCATCAAAATTGAAAAATCAATGATACAGCACTCAACTCACTCCTTTGAGATGAGTCAACTCAAACCTATAAGTTTTCTAAGACCATAGTTTCACTCTCGTCCGAGTTTGAGATGACTTGCTAAATGAGTGGGATATTCAATGTGAATCATCTCGCACAATTGACAACCACTATAAATAGTCGATATTTTGAAAATCATGGTCGAATCAGTAGAACTAGGCCGAAGAGTCAATTGTGTTTTTTTGTATTTTTTATAATTTCAAAAATATGAACTTGTGACTAATTGTCTTTTAGTCCACCTTATTTTATATATATATAAATAAAAATAAAAACTTTATAATTATTTGTATATAAAGATATACTGACTGATAAATAAATGTAAACCTACACAGTGACCAAATCACTTAAAAAATATAGAGCTTCTACAAAAACAGCAACTTTTACTCATTAAAATTTCAAAAGGATTGGTGCGCTGTTAGTAAAATTCGGTGTGCCTGTGGAATCTCAACAAAAATGAAAAACTACAAAACCTAGTAAAACTCAAATTAATTGAAACATGATCTATTCAGATCTAATAAAAACCCTAGAATTACAAAATTAAAACTAAAAAATTCAAAGATCAGAGAGAAAAATACTTACACCAGGGCACGCCAAGGGTTCCGAAATCAGAATCAAGACCTTCGATGCCGAAGAAGTTCATATGAGAGTAATACGGTTCGTTCGAAGAGAAGCAAATGAGATTTCGAGAGAACAAGACGATGACGATGATGAGAAGGAACAGAAAGATAAGGATACAAGGCCAAAACCCCCATATTTTGCTGATTTGCTTCGATGCTCTAATGGAGAAAGACACATTCTTTCTGGTTTTCGGTTCTTCGTCTTCGTCTCCTTCTTCGCTAAATTGCGCAGTTCTACTGCGCAGAGAGAGTACTCTCTCAAGCATCTTTGCAACCAAAGTTTATTGGTTCGGTAAAACAGAACTTCTCTTTAAGAACTTGAGGGTATAATGGGAATGATGAAAAATAAGTTACTTGGAAAACTAGGGCATAAAATGGGTCGGATCTAAATGTATCCATATTCTGTTCCCGGATTTTTATATGATGTGGATTTGGATCCAGATTCAAGTCGGATCCTTCCCCAACTAAGACCATATTTGGATCTAACTCAAGTCAGGTCGGATAATTCTAGAATGTTCCGCTTTTTTTTCCTTATTTTATTTTTTTTTTTTTTCAAGTTTATAATTAGAATAGGTTTTTTATTGTATCATTATCCTATTTCATTTTATATGAATCCATGTTGCAAAAAAGAAGTCGAAAATGATATTTTGAAAATTTAAAAAATAAAATTTTCTAAGTAATATACATTCAAATCTGGGTGGATCTTGGGAAAGATTTGTATCCAACTTGAATCTGAGTCTGGTCAAGGGATATTAAATCATATTCAACCCATTTTTTAATTTGGATATTCCAAGGATCCAAACCCACTAAAATTAATTTTCAGATCATTCGGATTTTGGGGTCAAGTTCGACCTATTTTAGATTTTGGCAAATTGGTTAATGAACCAAATTGTCAATCCCATCCGCTACAACCCAACTGAAAACAAGGGTTAGTCTTAATCTTGAGTTCATATAGTTAGGGGTGTCAATGGGTTGGTTTCGATTCAATCTTAAAGGAATTTGTAACTCAAACCATTATAAATTTTTTTTTTATTCTTGTTCTTGCTGTTTTTTATGTCACATTGTGATTAAAATTTTTGGAAAAGAATATTGGAGAGCACCAACTAAAGCAATCATTGCTAGATTGCTTGTCATAAGGGACGAGCGTGGATTTCCTGAGACATTGGGAAGTTTGGATTGCATGCATTGGAGTTGGAAGAACTGTTCAACAGCATGGCATGACACATATTAATTTTCACTAAAATAAATGATCAAACATTCCATTGAGGTAGGATCTCCGACTAACATCTCATATAGTATTGTCGTTGATAATCGTTCATCATTGATAAGTCATTTGACATAATTTTGTCTTCCTTCCTTTGCTTTCTTTCTTCATTTCTTTGTTCTAATTCCAATTTCTCATATTCCATTTCAAATTTTTTTTGCTCATTTGATCTCATTCATTATAGCCAGCATACTAAGATGTGCTTGTCTCTTGGAAGGCTTCAATTGTTTATCATCTTTAGAATAACCAGTATTTCATTCATTTTGACATTTTGGGAGACTACATTCTCTGTGATTTTATTGAACTCATTTTTTTTCTTACCTTTTGCTTTCTCAACCTTTCTTCCCCTTGACTTTTTGTTGGAGTTTCCGTTGATAACATGTTCTGGATCTGTAGGTGAGTTAAAAGAAATTGGGGTAGAAGGGAGAGAGCTGGAGGGACTAGTGCCATCAAACAAATTCCTTGTAATATTTCGATTTTTGGGAACATTCATTGTCATTGCCACCCATTGACTAGTATTCTTAAGTATCTTCCAACAATTTTCAAACTTGAATTATTTCCCTTCAGTCGATTAATACAATTATTTCACCTCGGAGATTTAAAAATATTTCAAATTTAAGAAAATTAAAAATTAATATAAATGTAAATTACTTATTCTGTCTCTTTTCACAAAGTTGATTTGAGTCCTAGTTTCGTGCTAAGCAAGGTACCTACAAAACTTGGACGTCACTTTATTTATCATCGACTAACGATTCATCAATAACACCTCGGTTCTTAAAATTTGAAATCCGAATAAAATTATTATAATGCTAAAAAATTTGTAGTCAAAATGATTCTTTTGATTGACAATTGTTGTAGACAAGATCTTGTGATATCGCTAACCATATGTTGTACAAGACAATGTCTTCTTCAACTGGAAATGACGGACCACGTGCTGCTCAAGCATTTTGCGAGTGAGCCCTTTTTTAGAAGAGAAAAAGTTTAGAAAGAAGATAAATTAGATTAAAAAAAACTCGATGTAAATGTAGAAATAAAATTAAATGAATATGTGCAAATATATGAATGTGTTTTAAATGGTAGAATGTGGCTGGAATAGCAACTCTGTCAACTTGACCCTACATTACAAATCTGATCAGATGGTCACTATGCTTGGAGAGATCAAAGAGGGGCCCCAGGTTTTGCTGACAGTAGTGTATGGGCATAATAAGAAGCAAGAAAGGAAAAAGGGGTTGGCAAGAGCTTGAATGCATTGCAGCCCATGTTGACTTGCCTTGGTTGGTGATGGAAAAGACCTTGTCGATTGTATGCGGAGGACTGGCCTTATGGATTTAAAGTGAGAGGATGTCACCTCCCATGGTGCAACAAATAGGATAACAGAAGGATCTTTTTGAAAATTGATAGGGTGCTTACCAACATCAATTGGGTAAAGGCCTTCAATTGTTCTGAAGCTGAATTTCATCCTTCTGGGATCTCAGATCATAACCCAATGAGGTGTGGCTTGGGTCCTAATAGCCACAACAAGATGAAGCGTTTCAGGTTCTTTAATTTTTGGGACGAAAACAAGAGTTTTCTTGATTTGGTGAGAGCTAGTTGGGGAGTTCCATTGAGAGGGAACCTAATGTATAAAGTTGTTTTAAAGCTTAAAAAAGCCGAAGTCTGTTCTAAAAGCTTGGATCTCCCAAAACTTTGGAGAAGACAAAACCTTCAAACAACTTGAGGAGAATCCAAAGGGCCATTCAAGACCAGCCTTTAACCAGACCTTGGCTTAAAAAGAAAAGAGAGTAGCTAATTTTGACTATGAAGTAGCTAGAAGAGAGGAAACTGCCACTAGATAGCAATCCAAAATTAATTGGTTGAACTTGGGGGAACACTCCTTTTTCCACAAATCCCTTTTGGCTAGAAGAACAAGAAATAAAATCTCTTCCTTAAGAGATAGGGGGAATTGGCTTGAAGAGGAGAAAGATATGGAGGAAGAGCTTCTCGACTTCTATAAGAATCTATTTGGGACCACCTCTTGTCATCAGCATATTGGTTATGAAGTTCAAATGAAGAGATTTGACGAAGATTCTGCTGTCGAGTTAGTTAAGCCTGTGAGTGACGATGAAATCAGTGGAGTCAGTTTTTCATTGGACGAAGACAAAACCCCTGGGTCTGATGGCTATACTGCTTATGTCTTCCAAAAAACCTAGAGCATCATCAGGACTGATGTGGTAGTTGTTGTCCTTTACTACTTCTAGAGAGGAAAACTTGTCAAACAAATGAATGCAACAACGATTACCCTTGTCCTCAAAATTGAAAGACCTGTCTCTCCGGATGAATTCAGATCTATTACATCTTGCAATGTGCTCTATAAGTGTGTGTTGAAGATCTTAGCCAACAGATTCAAAGGCATCCTCAACCTTTATTAAAGGTAGGTCCATTAGAGACAACATTATGTTGTCCCATGATCTGGTAAGGAATTTCCAATGGGATAAGGGAGACCCATAGTGTGTTTCCAAAGTAGACTTCAAAAAAGCTTATGACTCAGTTGCATGGGAAGCGATTATTTTCTACCATGAAAATATGAACTTCACAAAAAACTTCATAGCATGAATCTGGAGTTGCATGTCTTCTCCCATGTACCTTGTCTGCATTAATAAGAGCCTCAAAGGATACTTCCCAGGCAAGAGGGGGATTCGTCAAGGTGAACCCATTTCCCCTACCTATTCGTACTTGTGATGAAGTTGCTCTCGGCCCAGCTGATGGACCTTTCCCAATTAGGCAAGCAGGAGCACATGTCCAAGTACAAAGACCCAAAGATAAACCACCTAATTTTTGTCGACAATCTACTAGTCTTCTTCAAAGGCACCCATAAGTCAGCCAAAACCCTCAAGGATGCTCTTTCTTGGTTTGGCAAGTTCACTGGCCTTGAGATGAACCTTGACAAGAGCAACATATTCTGCTATGGTATTGGAACAGTTGAAAAAGAAAAGATCAGTCAAATTCTGCAACTCAAGGAAGGCTCCCTTCCTATTAAATACCTAGGGGTCCCCCCTCATTTCGTCAAGGCTTAAGTTCGATGATTACTAACCCCTCATCTCTAAGATCACCAACAGAATCAAATCTTGGTAGGTGAGGTTCCTCTCCCTAGTTGGGCATATGGAACTGATCAAGTCTGTCCTTGGTAGCATGCAAGTGTATTGGATGAGTGAGCTAATGCTTTTGAAGAAGGTCTTAAAAGGCATAGAAAGCATCTGTTCTAACTTTTTTTGGTCTTGGGCCGAATATGGTAAACAAAATGCATTGTCTTAGCTAGAACAGGGTAATAAAGGATAAAATGGAAGGAGGGTTGAGATTTCGAGACTTGGAGCTTCAAAATAAAGTAGGCATTACGATACAAATATGGGACATTGCTGCCCACAGGGACAACATTTGGGTTACTTGGGTCTACAATAACCTCATAAAAGGTGATCATTTCTACATTATGCCGATTGCGACAGATGCTTCTTGGATGTGGAGGAAGAACCTCCAAAACAAGGAAACTGTTAATCACTTAGTGTTGCATAGAATAAGGGATGGGGGGATACTTTCATATGACTCGACCCTTGGTCTACAGAAGGAATCTTACTGCACAACCCCCAGATTGAAGCTTCATACGACTCCATGTTGCATACAGAAGCTAAAGTGAGTAGCATTATTAACCAAGACAACTGGATTCTTCCCATGCACTTTGCTGCTAGCGTTGGAGACAGGTGGGGGCAAATCCAACTGTTAGAAATGGATGGCTCAGAGAAAGACAAAGTCATATGGCAACTTGATTCAGAAGTACTTTCACAATGAAGTCTACTTACAAGGACATTACGATATCTAGACCTTTGGTGAGATGACACAACATTGTATGGTTCCCTAACAATATCAAGACACATAGTGCCATGACCTAGCTACTACTCAGCAAAGGTTTCAAAACCCAAGACAGATTGGTGGAAAGATGTATCATCTAAGAATCTTGATGTTGTTTATGTAGGAATGCTTTCGAAAATGAAGACCACATTTTCCTAGGGTGCAACTTCTCATATGAGTTATGGCAAAGAATCCTAAGGAGGTCTAACATCAACCATTCCAACATAAGTTGGAACACTGGAGTTACTTGGCTATGCAACTACCTTGAAGGTAAATCCCTAAGCACCTTGATTAAAAAGCTTGCTCTTAATGTTTTTGTCCACCATATTTGACTTGAGAGATGTTGAAGATTATTTCAGAATAGTTTTAACCCTCATAATCTCCTCGAGGCCTTTATCATTAGAGAAGTTCAGCTCAGAATCAAAACCCAAGATATGGCCTTAGAGGACAATGCTTCAACTAGAGATCTAATGGCCTCCTGACAAATCTTCTTGAGGTTCGAAATAAAAGTGCCCATAAGGTGTACATGAATATAACCCCCAGAAGGCTTTCACGTGCTGAATTTTGATGCCCCCTAAAGGAGATAAAGGGAGGGGAAGGGGAGATTTTGAGAAATAGTAGAGCCAACACCATTAAGGCTTTTGCTAAGAACACTCAAGCCAAAACTATTCTCTTCCATGAACTGCAAGCTATACTTAAAAGGTATGATTATGATAGGCATCCTCTCGGTGCAAGTCAGGGCAGATTGGAATGTGGTTAGATTGCATCAATGAGATTAGTAAAGTTTCGTGGAGGGTGGTAGGCCTCGTCAAAGCCATAAGATTGAAAGTTATCTTCTTCCAAAGAACTATCTTCAGTTTTTGTTATAGAAAATGTAATCAAGTAGCTGTTTTTCTTATTTCTTGGCTAAATTCGATAGGTAGAGTGTTGCTTAAGCCGTTGGACTTGCTAAGTGAACTTAGGAACATCACATGTAAGGATGCAAGAGGTTTTGCCTATGACAGGTTATAATTCCTTTTTTTTTTTGGTTGGGGGTCTGCCTAACCCCCATTTAATCTTTAAAAAAAAATAATTGTTGATTATAACGTTAATTTCCAGCTCTTCAGAAAATTAGATTATTTTTGTCATTTAGCGACGGATGTGATGTTTGAAGAGTGAAGACAAACTCTTCAAATTTGAAGTGTTTGAAACTTAAAGTTATTTTGAATTTAACGTTTAACTATGCATTGGAGACACCACGCTTCCAATTTGACTTTATGGCGTAGTGTTGAAGATTCTCTAACTAAGACTTATGTTATATGTACATAACTATAAAATTTATAAATTATAATTGAAATATAATAAATACTCTCATACAAGAAATATTATATCTAGAATCTTTCTTCACGAACTAAGTAATTGGGGATTATATAATATAATATTTTCATTAACATTAAATAATGCATCGACAAATGATATAATAATTAAGTATATTAGAAATACAATTCATTTGTCATGTGATGGTCAATTTTTTTTGTAAGATGTTGTCATATAATTAATTTAATTGTACAAGATAGATTAAAAATAATTAATCTTCAATAAAATCTTTAATTTATATATGTACATCTACATCACAAGTTCTAGATTTTTGACAACTATACAAATTTATAGTATAAAAAGTAAAAAAATTTAATGAACGTAAAAAATCAATTGAATTCTACATATTTGATATTCGATACTATAATTTCATACCAATTTTTTTAATAAAATATAAATCAATAATATCGAGAAACAATTGAAATTTGGCCAAAATATTTAGAGTTCTTTTGAAAGTTTTTAATAATCTTGCATTAGCTTTTTTTTATTTATTTATTTTATAACGTCATCATTAGTTATGCATAATTTAGTTGATATAATAATAGTTTTTCAACAATATTGAAAAAATTAATCATATAGATTGATTATTGAACCAGTGGAAATTAAATTTAAAAAAATATTGAAAAAATCCTTTTAGAATTTATGGAATAGCTTATATATTAGATCTTAAGTTTAAATTAGATGAATTAGATATTGTGACGCCCCGCCAAACGCTAACACAAATCCCAAGACCACCTCGAGACACTAGATGGCGCCTCGAAATTTCGGCATGATCTCCTTTGTTTATGTTAGTGTTCCACGGAACTCAAACCTGATAAAATAATAAACAAACCAATCCTGTATATAACTTGTGACAAAAACATACAAGGTATGGAAGAGAATGAGTGACAAATGGCGTAAGGTGAGATCAGAGTGGCGCAAAATGGCAAAATATACAGGATTACAAAAATTTATCCTCCCTCTAACATAGCCCTATCACTCGGCCCAAAACACTAAGTACAACTCCTAAGATGAACTAACTCGTAGGAGAAATAATCCCAATGCTCACTGGGTAATGGGCACTGGTCGTCGATTTGACCAACCAGATGCTCCTCGACGGATGGCTCAACACTCGCCTCCCCAAGCACAGGATCTGCAACTAAAAAAATGGAGGGAAAGGGTGAGTAGCAATGATTACCCAGTAGGTCTACAAACAATTCCTACTAATAACCTCACCTAACGTGATCGAATAATCATACTGCATTATTTCAAAATATGCAAGTTTTTCAATCAAAACTACGAATAACTGGTACATATAGCCAGGGATGAGCAACTAAATAGTTTAAAAGTCACGCATATCATCAATCATCCATACTCATTATACATTTTCCATTTATGCAAATACAGTTGGCAACGTTGAAATAGTAGACATGCTTTTCAGTTTATAATTCGAAATATAGCAACAGATACATAATACAAGTGGTGGAGTAATGGAATTTGAGCATTGGGATTCACGACTGGATCACTCACAGCCGGGACATGATGTTACAACATAAATCTGGCTTTTAGTTCCTGATTTTGTGGCCGGTCGCTGCGTTTACCACACTAGTGACCATTTATCCAGCTCAGGCAGGCCGTTTGACGTGACTGTAAGCAATGGGTCTCTTTTCGATGTATTAGAACGTTCGACTACTACTAGATTGTTAGTGATCACTGATCAATCATCTTCGTCTATGCCTATCAGGCGTGCATGTGATTCCCAAATGACACTCCACTCGTATACGACCACCTTTACAATACACGTTCACTGGTAAAGATAAGAAAGGAATGAACCCGGATTCCAGTTGTGACTCCACTCTCATACGTGTCCCATACCACGTATGAGCTTGGTGGTCCCTACCGTACATCCCAGGATGATGCACCCCTCCGGATGATGTGACGTACTATCCCTTCAAGCATTCACAAACCCTTTAACAACTTACAAAATAGCTATGTATATATATAATTTTTCATTTAAAATAAAAAAGAAATTAACAGAACAGGGTTGAGAATGGATATCCAGTTCCTACCATTCAACTGTGGTCACCCGGCCTAAAAATAAATAACAGTACTCAGCGCACGCGCTAACATAATCGTAAATAAACATGCAACCCTTTCATTAATAATCTGGATATCCTTTCACCAACCTACATACAACATACAATGTAAAATGCAGACATCACCCTCGGGTGTGACTCTGACATTTTACCGTTCATCCCCTCTTTCATTCTCTCGACATTCTCACTTCTCGTCTATTCAAGTCAACCATTCATTTCCAATCTTTCAAAGTCATTTTTGGTCTTTCCATTGAAAACCATCAAGGTTTATTCAAAACAAGGTCCCGGCGATGCACGGGACCAAAACTGTTAAAAACAAGGGAAGCTGGTGAAAATTTTGCTAAGTGTCAGAAACTCAATTTTTCAAAGTTCTCGAAATTGAAAACAGATTTTTTGAAATGAAAGTCTCGATCACGAGATTCGTCACCATATAATTTTGGTAATCTAATTCAAAGTAATGCGAAAGTTATTACATTTTGAAAACTTGCCGAAAACGTTGAAATTTACGTTTTGTTCTTGAAATCAAAATTCGGATTTTGATCCTTTGAGATTTGGATCTTGAAACCATTCCCATTGTTCCGAAATGGGGGGTAAAACCATAATTTCATTAAAGAACTTAAAGTAAATGGAAAGTAAAAATTAAAGAGGACATTTAATGAAATGAAGGGTGGGAAATCAAGTATAGGCAATGGGGAGGTCAAGGCAAGAGTCAGAACTCAGTTCTGAAGAGAACTGTTTCTGTCGGTGGATGGTCGGTGGCAGAACCATAGTTCTGTCGATGGGACAGAAAGAATGCCTTCGACAGATGTCGGTGGGACTGAAGCCTCCTGCCGACAGCATAAAATTTCACTCGAGCTTTGGGTTCATCGGTGGCAGAACCCTGATTCTGTCGGTGGGACCGACAGAATGCCTTCGGTAGGTGCCGGTGGCACCGACCCTTCCTGTCGACCGTACTGAATCCTCATTCGAACTTTCGAGTTTTCGATCCCTTTTCCGGATTCTTCTTCCGTTCTTCGAATCATTCAATCCACCCATGAGTTTATGGTTAAAACTTGATAAAACATAATCAAAACATCTACTTTTACCATGAATTTGAAATCAAACAACAACTTTCTACGATTTAAATGCAAACAATAAGTTTTGTTTCAAAACCTAAATGTACATTTCGAAATCTAAAATTACCAATAGGAATCGAAAGTCCCCTACTTGGTTTGTTGACGTCGAACGTGATAAACTCGCACAATGATCAAGGTTGGTGGTGAAAGAGTTGATGTTGAGCTGAGTTTGATGCAAAGAGGACGATGGTTTGCAACTCCTTCGACAATGGCACTCTTTTCCACTTTTACCCTAGAAGTCGAGCCTCTACTAACAAGGTGAAGCTTTGAGTTTGATGATACCTTAACTTACTTGCTGATTTTTTATGGAGGGTGAGGAAACGGACGTGAATGGGTTAACAAAGAAGGTAAGGTTGTAGCTATTGTCATAGCCGACAACTTTGTCTTCTTCGTCAGGGTTCAACGATCTTTCGTTCTCAACGAATCTTGAGGAGAAGATAGGAGAGAACCCTAGGTGGAGAAAGTCTAAGTTTTGGGTGCTTTGGAGAAGAAAAAGAATGACTTAAAAGAAAGTCAGCTTTCTTTTATAACAAGGGCGAGGTCATACTTGTAATGTCTTTATTCTTTCTAGTTTCAACCGTAACTTAACTATTCGGGCTCGAAAAATGATAAACGAGTATACCATTTCGAATAATTTTTCATTGCGGTCCTAATGGTGTGGTGAATCTTCCTGATTCTCCCTCTAACGAAAATTCTCTATTTTGGGTCCCGTTCAACACGAAATTCGAGGATTTGTTAACTTTTTCACCCGAACTCGAATTCAAACTTGCTTACAGGCTAAACTATATATTTCGATCATTTTGAAACTTGGCGAAGTCGGTTTTCAACAAAAATGAATATAGCATAATCCGGGTACTTGACTCTAAGTTTTCTTTTTAGGATATTCTTCGAATAAATACTATCTGATCTCCTCGAGACACGAGTAAAAAACACGGGGTGTTACAGATATATTCTTAGATTTTTTTTTTAGTTATAATAATAATGATTTTTGTTTAAAAATATCAAATAAAATAAAATCTTATTTGAAATCATTTTTTAAACATTATATTATTGAAATTGGTAGTAATATAAGAGAAAGTATAATAACACATTAATGTTATTAAATAATGAAACTCAGTATTAGTAATGTATGGTGGTTATTTCTCCCAACCTTAACTGCTCTTTATTTTTGAAAATCAATAACCACATTAACAACTTAACAACTTTTTGTTAGCATTTATTTAGAAAGACAGTCTTATAAATAGAGATTGTTATTTGTATTTTGAATGGGATTGTATTATGAGAGATTATGATTCAAGAAAGAGATAACTAGCTTTGTGAGAGAGTTTTCAAGACTATTAGGAAAGTTGAGAGCTCAGGTGTTATGGGGTACAGGGTATGAGAGCTTGAGTGCTTGTGTGAGAATTTAAACTCTGAGTGTGCTAGTTCTGCTCAACTGTGAGGAGTGTGTAATCTCAGATTGTTGATGCGTAATGAAGGCTTATGGTGGTGTTCAAAACGGGATGTAAGACACATTGTCTGAACCAGTATAAAATTCCTGTGTTGATATTTTACTTTACTGCTTTTACATTTTATTATTTTTTTGTTTTTAGTTCCTATCTTTTTTCATGTTCTTTGTTATGTTATTTGATTTTTAGTTGAATCTTGTTGTTGAAATTTACAACAATATGCTTAAGGGTAAACGATACCTGTTAGTAAGACTAAATAGTTCATTTGAATTTGATCGTTATTTAGAGCAAATGACCATGGATGGAGTTGGAGATTTTAATATTTTACTCTAATGGGAAATAAAAATCAAGATTTCTTTTACTTTCTACTATAGCCTGTGATATATTAATGATTTTAGTGTTTTCTATAACTTTTGAATTAGTTTTTAGTAGAAGTAAGTGTGTATTGGATTACTATCGAAATCGATTGACACAATAAATGATGAAATATTGCATCTACTTGTGAGATTTGTAATGAATAGAGGCTAAGACACAAGATTTAATCATTAAAGATGAAATGAATTAAATTGAAATAAGTTGATTATTAATGTAATTTTTTATTTTAATGATTTTGAACTTTATAGAAATAATAAGAAGTTTATAAGTCAGAAAAAATATCAAAAAGATTTATAAACATTGTTTGAGTAATTAAAATATTTTTTCAAAATAAAATGTATAAAAATAAATTTATGAGGTGTTGTTTAATAGTTCGCACGATAAAATATGTAATAAATATTTCTGTTATTCAAATGTCATTAGACCAAAATAAGAGTGAGTTAATTTGTAATACATCAACTTATTAAAAAAAATTAGAATATCAGATTAAGTCTAGCTTTGATTAAACGACACTACTAGATCAATTATTTATTTTTATAATTCTAGTCGTCTATTAATATTAGCATATGAAACATTCTACTATAAATCTAGAATAATTTTGAGAAATATTTAAAAAAATATAATGAAATAAAGAACTAATCCAATTAGTTTCATGTCATTTTGATGAAAGATAAGTATTTTGTAAATGTTTAACGTAGAGTATCTGATAAATACAACATTTGAAATATATATTATTGTATAAATGACAATTAAGGTTGATATACACATACCAATAATGTTTATATTTTTCAAATCACATTAAATCTATACAATAAATATGAAATAAAAATTGAACATTCTATTAAAATTCCTTAACACAAATCGTAAAGATATAATTAAATAAAAGATAATTCATTAGACTTCTATAATCTTCAATTCATTCAACTCTAACAATCTATTGCATTAAACACAAGTATTTATAAAAATATGAAGATTGACTAATAAGCTAGTAAGATATCTTCAAAAATACTAGTCTAACTATCCAAATGGCATGATATACATAACAAAACAAAAATCATAGATATGTTTAAGCAATTAATAATTTTTCAATAATCATAACAATAACATATAGTCTTGGTCAAATTCTTATTCAATTCGATGTGCAAACAATCCCGTCCCCACATAAAGGACTTTCCTCAATGGATGATTTTACACCAAAGACCCATTATCTTTCTTGCATATTCCGGGTTCATCTTAATCGTTTGTTTCTTAATTTTAATCATGACATATAATTGATTATATTATTTCGTTCAACATTTGATCATGTAATTCATATTATATACATATAACACATCATTATTTCCATTCATATATGTTTAACATACTTTTTAAAAGTTTAAAAAAAAATCCTACTTATGTTTGTTAGATGATCAAATTGCCTAAATAATTTCTTGAATTTCGATTTTTTTCTATAGAAAATTTCTATTGTAATGGTTAGTGAGACAAAAATGAAAAGGAAAATAATAGGTGAAAATATAAATGTTTATACTATGAAAAAAATGAATAGTCCTTGAAAAATTCTTTAGAGAGGATGACAAGTATGGAGAATTTACTCAATATTATCAAGATGATGTTTATGCTTCCTTAAATAGATTTTTTGATCAAAAACACAGGGGCCATAAGTCCCCATTAGTTATTTATTTTAATAATTTAGCTCAATCACTATTTTGACCACTAATAATTATTAACTATTTTAAATAATATTTTCTTTAGCTGTTACTATCAATAATATTAATTATAATATAATAAAGTTTATTATTTATTTATTTTAAAAAATAAATATATCTCAATTACGATATAATTCATTAACTAAATACCACTAAGAATATCACATTATTGTTCTCCAACAAATTATCATTTATTTATATAATTTAAATAATGGAGAAATCCATTAATTAATATTATAATCTTCTCAAATAATTTTTCTTAAGCCCATTAGAACAACTTAATAAATTCCATGGATTTAGCCCCTATGATAAATAAATAAAAAAATTCAAAAATGACTTTAGTCTAAAAAAAAGAATCCAAAAATTGAATTATTTAACTTAAGCCACAGAGACAATCTCATTAGGCCCATACTAAAATATATTAAATCATGGGTTTATCCAAAAATCAAAGAAGAAAAATTTGGGTTTTTACATATTATGTAATTAACATATTTTATTATGAATTATTTAATCATATAAAGATATTTTTTTATTTCTTTTAGTTAAAAGCCTGAAACAAACTCAAGTTCAAATTCAGTCTCAGGCCCCAAACCCAAGCTTGAATTCGAGCCCAAACTCGAAACCTAAAATTCAATGGATATTTGAATGGGCTTGGGCTTGAGATTATGTTTTTAGCTTGACGCAACACTATTTAAGCCTGAAACTACCTAACCCGAAAAAGTCAGTTTCGAAACGAATCGGCCCAATTTACACCCATACTCAAACCCTAGAAGAAAGAAAATCCTTTAGTTTTTATAGTCTTAGAGATCTTTAGAAAATTTTAAAAAAATATATAACATAATTTCTTTTTTAATAACCCTAAAAAAGAAATAGAATACAAGACAATTACAGGACCAAATCAACATTTTATCAATGCTTGAATTTCATCATTATCTAGAAAGCAAACATGATCAATTCTAGAAAGATGTTGATAAATAAAGAAACATTGAGCACATGAGTTTCATTATTAAGTCTAGTTTCTTTCTTGATTTATAAATTAATATAGTGATTAATCAACTAGGCCTAATGGAATTACAAGTAATCTAATATTTAAAACCTTACATTCATAAATAATATAATTGAATAAAAGAATTTAATTCATTTAGTAGATCACAAATCTTTGGGATAATATTTCAATGAAGTGATGATGTTTGTAATCTTATTATCTCAATATTTGATGTTGTCAAGGAATCTCTAGAGAATCTTTTCCTAATATAGCATATATATATGTTAACATATGTTTGGTAGGAGTTTGAGACATCTCCTTGGATGTTGTGTAGTGTATGAAAATACAGATGTCCCTATGCATGTTATGTGTGTGGCATGACTTTTTTTTAACAATAATCATTATCAATATTGCACTTATATCCCAAAATTTAGGGGTTTTTTAAAGAGATTTTGTGTAAAAATGAAATAGTAAAGGCAACCAAAATTACTTACGAAAACACACAAGGATTTATGTGGTTTGGCAGTATACTTACGTCCACGTCCACAGATTAATACCAATATTCTTCACTAATAAATCAAATAAGAATAGAATAAGAAAAAACACTCAAGGTTTGAATCCAAAAAACCCTTGTACACCCCTACAGTTTTATCCAAATTCTTGAAGAAGAAAATCCCTTGTAATTTTTAGAGCTTTAAAGATTTTTATTTATAAACAAGGAGTTACTAAATTCATCAATCTCTCATACAGGTCTTGGAAATACCACACATAAACATTTTACGTACCAGATGATACAACTCACCACATTTTTTTCCTTTATTAGGATCATGGAACCATGTATGATTTTTATAACTCTACCTCCAACTGAATACCTACAACCCATGGAGTCCAACTTGTCAAGTGATATTAGATTCTTTCGTATCATTAAGACAAAGACCATATCACCCAAAATACATACCACTCCATCAAACATTTTGATCTTTATCGTTGATCTCGTAATATCACAAATAGATCCATCATCAAAGGAAATCACACATGTCTTCCTTTCCTAGAACATATCAAAATATTCCATTTTAAAGCGTATATGAACATAACAACCTAAGTCTAATATCCATTCATCATAAGAAAATGTGTGCATACCTTTCAAGACTGTTAAAACATCTCTGTAGTCATCATCACTTTCAATTAATCATAATTGTGTTATTAGAAATATTCCCAATTTTTTTAATTTATTTTTCACATGAGTCCCTTTTAATGTGATCATATTTGTTTAATAAGAACGATGCTTTGACATCTTTCAGCTTCATAATATCTTTTTTCGTATAGAAGCATAATTACCAAATTATCATAAGAATCTGAAAGTATGGTAAGAAACATAAGGGCTTTATATTTTTCCTCCAACTTAATATCAATTTTGTGCAACTGATCCAAGATTTAATTTAACGCAGTCATGTGCTTCAAGAGATTCACACGCTTTGTCATCTTCAAGACATACAATTATCTTTTTAGAAATGATTTGTTAGTCAAAATCTTACTCATGTAGAGATTTTTCAACTTCTCCCATAGTCTTGGTGCTAATTTATCCACCATAACATTAAATCAAACATTATCTACAAGTCAAAGTCGAATAATGTTAACTGTTCTCGTCATGATGTCTTCCTAATCTGCATATGTCATATTTTTTAGTTTATTAGACTTTACTTTCAACATCCTAACTAGGCATTGTTGAACCATGATGTCCTTTACACTTCTTTACTGTAGATTGAAATTGTCATTCTCATTGAATCTCTTGACATCAAACTTATCATTGTCATCTGTATAAACTTTTTGGCTTTGATACCAATTTGTAAAATATGAAATAGTAAAGACAATCAAAATCACGCATGAAACCACATAAGGATTTAGTGGTTCGATAGTGTGCCTACGTCCATAGATCAAAACCAATCTTATTCATTAAGAAATTAAAGGAGAACATTACAAGAAAAAATACATAAGATTTTAATCCCAAATTCAATCCCAAAAAACCCTTGTATATATATTTCCCTTTTTCTCTAAATCCTAAAAGAATAAATCCTTTGTAGTTTTTAGAGCCATAAGGATCTCTATTTATAAACATGGAGTTAATAAAATGCATTAATCTCCATAAATATAAAAAAACATTTAGGAAAATATTTCATAATTCATTTTTAATAGTGTTAGATATCAATCCATATATATATATAAGAAACAATACACACATTTAAGACCACGTTTTTTTCTAATTTTTATCTTTACATGAAACTAAACAATTGTAACATCTTCAACTATCACGAATGAAAGTTGCAATACAAAAAATTGATCATTCTGACCTGATAAATAAAAGTTTGTGGATCCAACTATTACTATTAATGAAACTTGGAAAACAAAAAATTGATCATTAAAATATATTTAACAAAAGGTTGTTTCTCAAGTTGTTACTAGTAATGAAACTTGCAAAACAAAAAACTGATCACCGATCATTGTCAAAAAAACTTGTAGATCAAACTATTACTGTTCAACAGAGGTTTGTGGATCGTTGCCATTGGAAGCCTACAAACAATATTATTTTAACTATCAGTACAAGAAAATATAATTAAAATTTTTTTGTTTAAGAAGGCGAAATAACAAATTATTACCTGTGTACCCCGAAGTACTTCAGCCATATTTATAGTACGGCCAAGTTGCTGACTCATAAATGATATCAGTGTTTCAAATTGCATTAACATGTTTGTCTGAAATTCATTCATCTCTCAACGTGTTGCAGCGACTTCTCAGCATGCCTCATTAGCACGACGATTTGTCTCAACGGCCTGTGAGATACACTCTTGACGGGTCGGTTGGGGTCCAACAAACATTGAAGGTCTCACTCCCAACCCCATCTGCCTGACACGACCATGACCATCTTCTCCCATGACTTGAGAGAAGATGTCGTTCCTACCTGTGTTACTTTGGGAACTATCTGACAATTGGGACTCATTCTCTTTTTGTCTCATCTCATCCTAAAATAAATTAAATACAATCAATATGTACATGATTTAAAAAAAAAAGACATAAAAAAATTATTGTAACTTAAAAATATTTTTATAAGATAGATAATTTTGATACATAAATTTTTCCAATAGAATAGGTTGGAAATATATACTTACAATAACTTTCATTGTCTCTGTATCTATAAAGGTCTGGTCCTTTTTTGTGTGGATTACTATGAACATTTGCATCCGGGATGGCTCTACCCCAATATTCTTTTTTGTCTATTAACAAGTAAAGCATAATAAGTCAATAAATATTTTTGCAATCTTGTAATAAATAGGCTCAATGCGTATTTGATTTTACCTCATCGAATTGTCTTGCGAAGTTCTTTGTGCCAGATGTGTGGTGCATTTTTTGATTCTTACAATTGGCTTTGTTTTTCATTTCACGCATCTACAAAGTAAACCATAAAAAATTAGATAATATTCAAATCTTATCAATATTTAATTAAATGAATTTATATGTAACTATGGTTGTTACTCATACCTTACAAACTTTGCTTTTATAAAATTGAACAAGCCAATCCCACTCCACTTGATCCATAAAAGGTGGGAGGTTCTTTTTTGCCTCATCTGGAGCACCCACAAAGTCTAAATAGTATTTTGTTTTCAAAAGGGATTTGCGGTCTTTTCATTTTTTATTGAAGGATTCAAGAACCCAACTCTTCAAGTCGGCAACGGTATCAAAAACCCCCTACATCACATTTAAAAAAGCATATGAGTAAAGTTTATGGATAAATATAAACAGTCGATGTAGTTTAATCGATTTATTTTTCAGATTACCTGAATAATTTGCCAAATGTTCTCTTTAGCTTCAATTGGCACTCGCCTCCAATCTGAATACATAAAAGATATGAACCGTGACTTCTGTATCGCGGTACCTAAGAATTGTCCAAGTAATTTGGTCCCATTGCCAATAGGCTGCTTGTAGTTATTTTTTCGAACACGTGTTTTTAAATCCTGTGGGCCAATGTTCCAAAGTGATTCAAGACGTGTATTGCCTCGTACACGTTTTTTATACGTCTTGGTAGACCTTGTAGAAAATCATGAACAAAAAATTGATTATCTTACATATACATACATGAATGTAAAATCTTAAAAATAATTACTCCATCTTACTAAATGTTGAATCAGATGCCTGATCAGAAGGGACAGTCATGTAGATCTGTGTGGGCCCCAAATTTATCGTCTCATCCTCATGTTGGGGAGGTTGTGAATCATGACGATGCATCCTATAATAAAGATCAAGAAAATGATTAGTTATTTTAAAAACTTATAAGAAATGTTATTAAGTTAATGATAATGGTTAATTCAAAAATTTACCAATGAATTTTTTGAATTATCTATGTCAAATGATATATTGAACTTGGAATTGCATCATTGTACATGAATAATTTCAAACAGCATCACTGGACTCCAACTCATCCCCATCAATACTATTAAAATCTGACTCGTCAATGTTATCCTCCCTAATTTCATCTGTGGCAGTTAAAGGTGTTGTGATAATTAGAGGAGCATTGATCGTTATTCCTGGCATATCTGACCTATCACATGTTATGTTATCATCAGAGGTGATCAAAGTCATCATACTTTGATCATTGCAAGGCAAGCTTTGCAAGTAATCATTGATATCCTCTACTGTACCATTTCCTCCCATTTCAAACAAGTCTCTTGGTTTTGATTGTATAGCAGTATACCAGTTTGAATCCATGAAGTCCTTGACGTAGAATACTTGTGTGGCTTGAGATGCTAGTAAAAATGGTTCATCGTAAACATTTGCTCCAGTATTGGATAAGTATGTGAAATTCACGAGCATAAGTCCCAAGTCATCTTTTTTTATTCCTCTTCTAACATCAACCCACTCACACTTAAACAATACAACACGCTTCCATCCATAATAATTGAGCTCTATGATATCGGTCAATACACCATAATAGGTAATGTCTTCTTGAATTGGGCTTCTATCACTAAGACTTACGAAACTTGATTTATTAGCAACTACGATAACTCCACTGTTTTGAGTTTTTCTCTTACTTTCACTACCTTTCATGCGAAATCTGAACCCATTAATGATGTACGTATTGAATCTTTTTGCAACACGATCAGGACCCTTTGCTAATTTTTTAACTTCATCTGAAAGTGCAAAATTCTCCGAATGGGAGGACTTGTTAAAAAGTCAATCATCAAATTATTTGGCATGAAGCCTATCAATTTCAAAACGATTGACCTGACGATGCTTCTGCTTAAGTTCATTCTTGTGTTTTCTGTATATGTTTGAGTTCAAGAGATATGATTAATTATGGATATATTACATTCAACATGCATGGTAAAACTTAAAATAAATATGCATTCTTATTAGAAGTATGGGACAAATGTCTCAAAGTTGAAGAGCATGTATCGATTTGCTTGCCTCCATGATATTTCATTGAGAGTAAATACTTGTTCTTTCCCCAACGGTCGACCTGAGATAGTGTTACCAAAGTCATCATTTCTTATTGGTGGATTAAACCTTGTCTCCACACTATCAAAGTACCTCAAACAAAATGTTAAGCATTCTTCTGTGAGGTACCCTTCTGGTCGACTTCGATTACACACATATGATTTAAGTGTGAGAATGTACCTATGACCATGCATTGAGATAATTTGACTATGAGATTGAATAGTGTGGTGTGACACGCGTTCACCAACAAATGTTGTAGGAGAACCCATATTTTTATTTGACCTGCGGAATTTATTGATGAGAAACGGAAATGGATAGAGTCCATTTCTACTCGGGTCGTGCATCAAAAATTTTCCTGTTGCCTGATCCTTCACATTGAAAAAGTTGGGGTGAAGTTCAACAAAAGTATGAGTATCAGCAGTAAATTTCTGAATAGATAACAAATTTTGAGAAATTTGGGGAACGTGCAAAACATCATGTAATTGAAAAGAAGAAGTTGAGTTGTCCCAACATGATTAATAGGAATGCCTTTACCATTGCCCACACGGATTTGTTCCTGGCCGTGATACTCATTAGCACGAACATTCAGGTTCACAAAATCAGTTGTGAGGTGATGAGTGGCACTAGAATCAACAAACCAGTTTTCATCAACAGGAGGTTGAGGCATTGCAAGAAGAGCCTGCATGTTGGAATCACTGGAATACGAGTTATCAAATCGATGATAACAAGTTAAGGCTATGTGGCCAAGCTTACCACATACTTGGCAGGTAGGACGAGAGCCATTGTTGGAGGAGCCACGACTTCGACTACGACCACGATTGGTTCGTTGGCCAGAAGAGGTAGAAGTGTGGTTAGTTTGAGAGGGATTAGAGAACCTCCCACCATGATTTCCATGAGAAAAAGTGTCACCACGATTGGCAAAATGTGCCCCAGCAAGAGATAAATCCACCTTGGGTTGTGTTTGAGCCATACGAAGTTCATGGGAAAGGAGATGCCCATAGAGAGCTTCAATAGAGAGAAGTTCGACTCTCATTTGAACAGTGCTGACAAAAAACTCAAATTCGGAGCCAAGACCAATGAGAAGGAAGGAGACTTGTTCCTCTTCAGTGAGAGGTTTATCAATGGCAGCTAGTGTGGCAGTAAGGCCAGTAAACTTGTGAAAATAATCAGTTATAGAAGAATCTCCCTTCTTCGAAGTGGAAAGTTGATAGTGAATGCTTATAACATGAGCCCGTGAATAAGTGGTGAACATTCGTTCGGGAGTGAGCCAAACTTCTCGAGATGTTGTTCATTTGACAACATAAGCTAGAACATTTTCAAATAAAGAGGAGATCAAGGTGCTAAGGATCATCTGATCCTAAATAAGCCATGTATGAAACTCGGGATTGGGTTGAAGCTTGAAAATTCCATCGGTGGTGACAGTGATTGTTTGAGGAGGGGCTAGCCAGGAAGCATCGAGGAAACCAAAAAGGTGTTGGCCACGGAGGTAAGGAACAATCTGAACTTTCCAAAGCAAGTAGTTGTCATGAGTTAATTTGATGGTGACCATGTGATGAACAACAAGAAGATGAGTAGGGGTAGGCAGCAAGGAAAGAGTAGAGGAAGGGGTGAAAGTGGTCATTGTAGTTAAGGTGTTTGATAGAATGTAGGTAGGAAAATACTGTGAAAAAAAAAAGACGTTAGTCTTGTAAGGCTCTTGATACCATGTTTAGACTTGAGAATATAGAGAGTATATTGTATGTTCTGCCTTACTAATTGGTTAAGGTTGATGTCTTTATTTATATTGATGTACAAAGAAGATATATACAAGAGATTAAAGTGGATGTTTATCATAACAACCACAGCGGAGATAAAGGTTTATCATAACAACCACAACATGATAAGATCCCTACTTTATATGGAGATGATCTCTATCTATATACTCTATGCCGTGATCTTCATTATCTGCAGAGTTTGAATTTAATTGAGTATTATCCTTAACAAAAACAAATACAAGAAAAATAAAGAGAGTACAGAAATGAATACAACCACAATACAAGATATATGTGATTAACCCACAATGAGGTTACATCCACGGACAAACAAGCAAGTAAAACTCTACTACTCAAGGAAGAAATTACAAGTATAGAGGTTTATACTTGCTTCTAACTCTCTGGTGAAACCCACCATATCTCTATACCCAACTCTAGTAAGAACCAAAAAAAAAAAAAAAAAATTGATCTCACTCCCGTAATCACAAACCTGCAACAATAATGTGTAGATCACTCTTAAGTACCAAGTTTCTAAATTTTACAAGAGAAGAAAAATACATGTATAGAGACTTAATTAGGCCTGTCAACGGATATGTATCCGATTGGATACTACTATATCCGAATTTGAATCCGAAAAAAAATAATACTATCCGAATTCGAATTCGAATCCGAAAAATATATCGGATATTCGATTCGAAAAAAATCCTGCAAAATACCATCGTCTTCGATCTGTCGGACTTCGCACAGTCGAAACCCCCGAAAAGTCACTCCGACTGGTTCGGAGAGAGAGAGAGTGTGTGTGTGTATGAGTGAATATGTACCTGTAATCTCGTCTACCGGAGAAGATGTGTCGGAGTTCGCACAGTCGAAACTCCAAACCCTCAGATTTCCTCCTAAAAAATCACGATTGGTTCGAATCAGATCGGGGAGAGAGAGCGAGAGAGAGAGAGAGATAGAGAGAGGTACCTGATGCTCGCCGGTCGGAGAAGAGAGTGTTGCGAAGTTCGATCGAAATTCATCGCTCCGAATCCGTCACTGGTTTGTCTCGTATTCTTTGGTTAGAGAAGATAAAGTTCAAAAAATAACATTTCGTTGTATAACACGAATACGCATCACCATATATACATATGTAAAACTTTTGTTGTAAAACATAAATACATGATATATATATTATATTGGAGCGGATATTATCGAATCGGATATCGCGATATCCGAATTCGTATCCGAAACGCATTCAAATTTTCAAATGACATCCGAATCCGAAATCCGAAAATTTCGGATAATATCCGATTTTTCGATTTCGGATTTCGGCTATCCATTGACACCCCTAGACTCAATGCTTTCTTACACTTTCAACAAAAGAGAAAATCTCTCTAGAAAAACCCCTTTTATGGACAAGAACGATCATATAGGAACCCCTTTAATTTCTCATAAACTAATGAAAGGATCATACCCAAAATATCCCATATAAGTGAAAAAATCTATGGTTCAAAAAACAAAAGAATATGGTGATTTTATATCACCAAACCCAACACAAAACGTTAATGGTCATGTTTTTGTTAAAAAAATTCAAAACAATAACAAATTCGATGATTTTAAAGGTATTATTTCGCAGGTTTAAAGTGACTAATTCCAATTAGTGACTTTAAACCTGTGAAATAAGCACTTTAAAAAACCTTTGAATTTGTTATCGTCCACATTTTTGTAATTAAAATGAACATTGAATCGAAATCGTAAATTCGTCAAAAGTTGATCACTTTTTTGTAAATATCCCTTCTTTCTTAAGGTAGGTCCAAAAGACTTGACTTGGTAAGAGTGGGAGTGTGACTAAGTTAGGCTAGCTTAACTCGTAAACTAATATAAGCATGGGGAGAACTATAAACAATGATCATAAAAATAAAAGAAAAGCAATGTTACATCATCACTCCTTTGGATTTCATTGTAGTCCAAGAAAACAGTTCATATTTTATTAAATAAACAAAAGGAAGCCCATAGATAACTAGATATATATGCTTCAATTCCCAATGATAGAAAATTGCAATTTCTTGAGCCCTTCCCTGACATGGAATGATAAGCTTTGAACTGTTGTGAAAGCAATGTTAAGTGGAAGCCATAACACGCAAGCTATTGCATCACCATTTTTTCCAATGGTGATTGCCCCTACACTTTTTGGTAAATATTTGTGATAGCCCAGCCTGTCCTTTAAAACTGATGACATACTCCCTTTGACCTTGGTCTTCTTTAAGAGAGAAATGGAAAATGATCTAAATGTCTTTTCTTCAATATGTAGCCAAAATCTTGATTTTTCTTATCAAAACCAGACATTGGTCTCTTGCATAATTCTTTTTTTTTTTTTTTAAACCTTCAACCTAAACCTCAAGAACAAGATATGGTTTTTGAGAAAAAAGAACATGTTCATTTTGAATAGAAAACTCAAGGATTTTCTATAAGGGTTTAAATGATATTGAAAACAATGGATTGAAGATTAACTCTAATAAATTAAATATATTGTAAGTTAGGACTCCTCTACCGTATCTGATTACCTTTCCTATTTTAGTTATTATTAGTTTTCCTGATTCTTACAATTTCCTAATTTTAGGTCGTTTCTATTAGTAAAGTCGTTTCCCATTTAGAATTGTTTCCTATTAGGAGTTTATTTCCTTTTAAGGGATTTGTTTCCCATTAGGATTGTTTCTTTAATATGATATAAAGGAGCATAACGTGAAAAAAGCTTATTTTTGATGGCCCAAGACTTCAAATTTTTCATTGTCAATTTTTGTTTTTTTTTTCTTTTTTAACGGACTGAAATCATCAAATTAAGGGAGGATGAGAGAAATTTGATGGCTCTAAATCGTCTAATTGGGGAACATAAAAAATTTCATCGGCCATGGACCATCAAAATTCAATTTCTAAAATTTGTGGGCTTTGGCCCGTTGAATTTTCTTGTCAAAATTTTCAGTTTTCACATAGTGATAGTTAGTTCTACAAAGCTTAAGCAATAATAACAAAGTTATTTTTATCTTTTCAGAAATTATTCTTCTTCTCAATCTCTCATTATCTTCTCATTTTTCTTCTTCTTGATCTAAGAATCCTAACAATGAACCATAGATCAGGTTGAAGAGCTTGAAGATGATATGTTTTTGGGAGAGAACACAAAGTTTCTTTGACAAGAAGTTGAAGAGTAAGGCATTGAGATCATTTTCCATTAGCTTATAATTGAAGACCAAGGTTAAGGGTTATATCATCAGTTTGAAAACATAGGGATGTATCTCATCGATCAAATATTCACCATATGTCGAGGGTATGTCTCAAGCACTTTTATAAAACAAAAAAAAATATTATTATCGAATTCATTAACTACACATAGGAATCTTCTTCAATCCGTATTTTAGCAAAACCAAATCTCCATGCCAACAAGAAATCCTCTTGAAGATTTAGATCATTCTCTCTCTCTCTCTCTCATTTACACACATGCAAGACTTACTATTAATATTTACTTGATACTTCGAAATGGAATCTCTTTGATCATAAGTTTCAAGAATGATTTTAGAAAAGTAAATTTCTATTGGTTGTTGGATGAGATTACACAGGTACTAATAAAATTTATATAAAAAAATCAAAATTTAGAAAGATAACACATAAAACAAACATAACCTAATTTTCATTCTCTCCTTGGATATAAAATATTATCCTAATTTTAACCTTCATAAGATGATATGTTGTACCATTATGTCTCCTTACAGTGCATCCTCCTCCTCAGCATCATCGTCATTGAAGCCTTATCCGACTAAATGATTTATGCTCCTTCAATTCATTAGCTCATTTCTCTAGATCCACGTTGTTTGCTATTATATATGGGCATCCTCTTTGAGGGTAAGGAAAGGCAATAAAATTGGAGGAATATTATTGAAAAAGGGTAGTAGATGAGAAAGATAATAATGTTGGAGGGGCATTCTTGGAAAAGGAGGTAGAAGAGGAAGAGAACAAAGTTGGAAGGCTATTAATTCTTGAAAAGGAATATAAGAGGAAACAAAATAAAGTCAAGAGTTTTCCTCGAGATTCGTAGGAATATTAAATCCCAACCCATCTTTATGTTGGGGATAAATGAGTGGGGACCTATAGTTGTGTTTTATTATATAGATATATGTGTGTGTGTGTGTTCGCTTCCTATATTAATATTCATAAGAGAGACGGATGGAAACCTGATCTCATTGAACATCAATTTCTAGGATGATGGTTTTCATATTTTATGAGCTTTTAAGGGTTTAACGCTGCTCTTTGTAATTTATATATCTTTACCTGTTTTGTCATCTAATCTTTCCAATTGGTTTGAATTTTGATTCAAAATATAATATAAAATGATCATGTGCTACACACTAGTTATATAAAAATGAAAATTTACCTAAGAATAACCGGATTTGTCAATCAACACCATAGCAAATCATATCTAAGGTAGATCATGAGGGCATTGGGGATGTTGGTTCCGTGAGTAGGAGGAGACAAAGGCACAAATCCATTAATATGGCCTCTTTGATTAGGGTTTATTAAATTCTAGCTCCATATCCTAAGGAACAAAGGTTGAACTCAGTAGCATCTGCACATGTTCTTTGTAGTTTCCAAGGTACAACCTGCCAGTTGTATCAACACCCATAACCCTAATAATAGAATCCATTTGGAATTCTTTTTTTTTTTTTTCTTGTTATACTATTTTTTTTCCACACTCACATTGGCTTTGCTAAGGTTAGGTCAGAAATCAAATCAATTGGTTTATTTTAACCATCTGATCTAAGAATTTGATCAGATGGTAAATATTTTAGAAAATGATCATCAAAACTGTAAGTATTATGGTGTATGGGTAAATTAACAGAACTGAACATAGTCATTAATGGTATGGTTTTGGAGGATTTGGGCAGAAACCATCAAACACCATTTATTATATGGAACAGACCTTATGGAAAACTAGAACCATTACATAGAAATATGCTTGAACAATTATATAACTGGTGTCTGCCAAGCCATGGAGTGGTACAAAGCAAACCTGTTATGTTTAGGATGCATACCTATCATGTGCAACAGAATAATCCAATAAGAGTCATGCCACATTGTCATCAGTCACCGGAGATTAGAGAGGTCAAATTAACCGTCCACATTAGTGCTCCTAGAACAATCACAATGTACGATGTTTTCATGCCTTAAGACCCCTAAGATACTTAGATGGAGACCCAAAGAATGCCTTAGTAAACTTAAAGAAAAGATTGGAGAAAAGGAGGAACAAAGATTATTTTTATCTTTTTTATGGAAAATGCATTACTGTCCACGTTGGACATTGGGTTCAACACTGAGTTGACCTGACAGTGCATAGATAAATCTATGGTTATTTGTGCATGGGCAAGTTAACTCAGTGTTAGACCCAGTGTCCAATGCAGGTAATGTAGCACAACTATTTTTTTAGTTCTAAATCTTCAACCTTTTTTTATAGAGGTTGAATTGATTGTTGCGCATTCCCAATGCAACAACTCTTGATATCTCAAGGAATCATAACTTTCAATTAAATGGGTCTTAATCAATGTGTACTATACGTATGGAACCCACATGGACAACCCTATTAAATCAACAAATCCAATTTGCAATATGGTTGATTTTAGTTTTGTAGAAACAACTAAAAATTCCTCCTCAAAGACATTTAAATCTCCCCTGAAACATTAGCTTCTCCAATGCAATAGTCGTAAACAATGAAGTGTCTACTTGATTTTGATCATCACGTACTGCCATATTAAGTTGACATGTACTTTTATTTTTATACCTTTGGATTATGATTATATTACTAGTTGCACTTATAACTTACTCACATGCATGCATGAATTATATGTATAAGAGCGTTGGGAGATGAAAAGGGGGAATTGGAGTAAGAGGGTCGCAGCATGATGCTTGTTATGTGGATTTGGTTGAAAAGGAAGCCTATCAATGCAGCAGTGAGCAAGTTCGTAAGATTTCTTGTCAAATACTTCATCCAGAAATTGCACAAATTCCATTAGTGATGAAGTTAGTGTTTGGTGTGTCTATAGGTGCCAAAAACTATTGTTGAATCCTAATAAGTGGAATATATGTATTTTTTCAATTATTTATTTATTTATTTTTGTAATGCTTTTCTAATTCAACTATGATACAATAACTCAGAAAGTCAACAACGTGGCATGTGCAAGAACCGTGGATTTTTCTCCTCGGGATACACAATTGCACATCCCCATAAACATGTGCAGTTGTGTATCCCAAGGGAAAAATCTATGATTTTTGCACATGCCATGTGAGTGAGTTTTTGAGTTATTCTATCAAATTGAGTTAGAAAATCGACACTCTTTTTTTTCTGGCTTTGGTGAGCCGCATGTACCAACCACCCTAGCAGGTGTTCACTAGTTAAATATAACCACTTTTATGTAGAGGAGCATATAGATATTTGAAAGTGTGACGTGGGGAGCAAACCAATCGCCCTTACCATCTCAACTAACCCCTAGTAAGTGGAGTATGGAGGTACTCATGGAAGAATGTATTGATCTGGTCTTCAACAATAAAGCAATAGATGGCTTAGGCCATTCACAAGAACTTGATTTTTCCCACACAAACACACACACATATGGGAAAATACTCACGTCCAAGATCTCATGGGAACGTTGCATCCTTTACAACTTCTATTTTTTTAATTTTTTTTAAAGTGTCTTTGAAATACATTTATTATTTTATTTTTTTTAATGCAAAAAAGTATCAAGTGTTTTACTCATTATAAAATGATATTTTTGTAAAAATATTTATTGCATTTATTGTAATGGCCTTTTTTTATTTATAAAAAAAAAGTGTTTTTGTCCGAGAACCAAAATACCTTTACTTTTTTTTTTTTTCTACATAAAATAATAAAAATTAAGTGCATTTTGATTAAATCAAAGTTGTGAATAATGCTAACATCCCCATGAACCATTAACCAGATTACCGAAACTAAGTAAATCAAGCGATGAAGTATCTCCTACTTGAGGAAGAACCGAAAACCCATATTCAAACCACACAAACCAAAGGACCAAGCTACATAATTACAAATAGAATTGTTCTAAATTGACTTCTTTCTACACTGTAGATTTTTTCCTTGAGATACAAGGGAAGAATCTATGGTTTGCTGCACACTAATTCAGTTTAGCATTTCCCTTGCAAATAATATATATTATCTACGAAAGTGGCATGATTTTTTATTTTTGCTAGGACGTCTAGGACTATGAGACCTAGATGTATATTCATGGAGTTTGCTGCACATAAAATAAACAAAAGGCATAGGGATTGAAAGATATATATTTAGAAACTGAAACAAGTGATTGAAATGGACTTTTCACATTAATTGCAAGACCATAATTACTTCTCCAAGAGATGCCATTAGGATCTAATCTTTTTAAGAATCTTAGAAGATTCTTCTTGGATCTCATTGTGTTTTTTAACTCCAAAAGCTGAGGCACGTAAGAGTCTCGCACACCTTATGGTGGTTGTGGTGCAAGTCCCTGTGAATGTAGTATTGCAAGTATATGTAATTTTATATAGACAGATATCGAAGTTGATTTGATTCTTAGTTGGATAGATCTCTCACCACATGATATGGGTGTTTAGTAGCTTTGTTTATTAGGTTTATAAAAAGGATTAGAAATCATAGCGTTTTTTAAGGGATTGCTTTGCAAATCGTGTGGAGTAATGCACGAATTGCTTGCATGCATGTGGACAACAGTAGATATTCTCTACATCTTTCTCCACTTGTTCGTCTTAATTTTATATCAATTCTCTTTCCCGTTTTTTATCTCCTTCAATCATTCTTTAAATGTTTCACAGGTTTCATGAGGTACATCAAATCAAACCAAACAAACAAAATCTTTAATTCTTTTTCTTTTCCCTCTTTTTTTAAATTTTATTTCTTTATTTTATGTTTTTCTCTACTTTAATTAGATTGGGCCTGGGTCATCATCCTCAAAACCTTAACACAAAGATTAATCATTTTCCTCTATTCCATTCTATCCAAAGTCACATCTCTTGTTATTGAAAGAGTGCTCAGGTTGGGACAACGTAAGCCCATAGTACTTCAATCAAAATTTGGGATCAAACTTGTATATATCTATGAGACGAGTAACTTTTGTAATCTTTGTGGTTCCTATCCAAAGCCACATCTCTTGTTATCCAAAGAGTGTTCAGGTTGGGACACCGTAAGCCCATCATACCTCAATCAAAATTTGGGCTCAAACTGAGTCAATAACTAGTATATATCTATGACATTGAGTGACTTTTGAAATCTTTGGGGGTTCACCTCTTGTTTGTTTGCATTTTTTTTAGTATCTCAATGAATTGCTTGATTAGCTAAAAAAGTACAAATCGTGATAAACTGACTAATAAAAAACATACTCAACTGACATGCCATGTGCATAGAACCATAGATTTTTTTTTCCTTAAAATACACAAGAAAAAATCTATGGTTTTGTGCACATTCCCCATTAATTGAGTATCTTTTTTTAGTCAGTTTATAATTATTCAAAAAGTATATATATGGATCTCGGTCCTATATGGGTTAGAACTTTTAGAATGGACATAGGAGATCATCCTCACAAAAAATCAGCCCAATTTGAAACTTCTAACCCCATAAAAAGTGGTTTAGAATTGTGGACCGTCGATGTTTTACTATTAATTTGTAAACTACTTTTGATGGGGTTAGAAGTTTCACATAGGGCTGATTTTTTGTGAGGATGATCTTCCCACCATAGAGGTCATCTTAAAAAAACAAAAATCACCTCAATCCGAACCTTTAAGTCATATAAGACAATTTTTTTCTCTCAACATTGTCTCCCTAATATTGTTTTCCGAACGCTACAAAATATATACATATAGAGGGGGGCGTTCAAGGACCATATCCAAAACCAAACATAGTGCTAAACAGTTTTCAATATATGGGTTAGAAATTTCAAAATTTATTGATTTTTTGTGAGAATGATCTTTACCACTAAAAATCAGTCCATTCTAAAACTTCTAATCCTAGTTTACAAGTTGACAAATTGTGGACTGTCCTATTTTTGTAAACCACTTTTGATGGGGTTAGAAGTTTCAGAGTAGGTTAATTTTTAGTGAGAATCATCACCTCACCATAGAGATCATCCTCACAAAAAAAAAAAAAAAAAAAAAATCAGCCCAATTCGAAATTTCTAACCCATATTTTGAAATATGTTTGTCACAATGTTTGGTTTTGTATATGGCCCTTGAATCTGACCTTATATATGTTTTATAAGTTTTGGAATGGGCTAGAGATCATCCTCACCAAAAATTAGCTCATTCCGAAACTTCTAACCCTACTTTACAACTTGAAGAATTGTGGGATCTCCAATTTTTGTAAACCACTTTTGATGGTATTAGGAGTTTCAGAATAGGATGATTTTTTGTAAGAATAATCTCCTCACCATAGAAATCACCCTAGACAAATATCAGCTCATTTTGAAACTTATAACTCATATATTAACAAATGTTTGGCACAATGTTTGCTTTTGTATATTGCCCTTGAACGTGGAGTCAGATTATCATGATTCTCTCTCTCTCTCTCTCTCTCTCTCTCTCTCTCTCTCTCTCTCTCTCTTTATATATATAGGGAGCGGTTTAGCGGTTCTAAAGTTTGCCAAACATTTTTCAAAACATGGGTTAGAAGTTTTGGAATGGGTTGATTTTTTATGAGGATGATCTCTGTGGTTAAGAGATTATTCTCTCCAAAAATCAGCTCATTTTGAAATTTATAACCCTAGTTTACAAATTGAAAAATCGCGGACCGTCCAATTTTTGTAACTCACTTTTGATGGGGTTAGAAGTTTTGGAATAGGTTGATTTTTGGTGAGGACGATCTCCTCATCATAGAGATCATCCTTACAAAAAAATTTAGCCCATTCCAAAACTTCTAACCCATGTTTTGAAAAATGTTTGGCATGATGTTTGGCAAACTTTAGGGCCGCTGAACTGCTCCCATATATATATATATATATATATATATAGGTCTAGGTTCAGCAACCAACGTTAGAGAGCTAACACATTTGTCCTATATAGCTTAAAAGTTTTGGATTGAATTAATTTTTTGTGAGGATGATCTCTACAGTGAAAAGATCATCCTCACAAAAAACAGTCCAATCTGAAACTTCTAACCCAATAAAAAATGGTTTAGAAATTATGGACCATTGATTTTTTTTTTTTCGAAAATTTGTAAATCACTTTTGATGGACTTAGAAGTTTTAGATTGGGCTATTTTTTGTGAGGATGATCTCCTCACCATAGATAGCATCCTAAAAAAAAATTAGCTCAATCCAAAACTTTTAAATTATATAGGACAACGTTGACTACCAAACGCCACCATATATATAGGGTCATGTTCGACACCCTATGTTTTGCCATATGTGTTTTGTCCTACATGGTAAAAGTTTTGGAATGGGTCGATTTTTGGTGATGACGATCTCCTTACCATAGATATCATTATCACCAAAAATCAGTCCATTCCAAAACTTCTAAGCCCATCAAAAGTGGTTTACAAAAAAAATGGAAGGTCCACGATTATTCAACTTGTAAACATGGGGCTAAAAGTTTAAGAATGGGTTGATTTTTTGTGAGAATGATATATATATAGGGTCCCGTTCAGCAACAAACATTTTGACAAACATTTTGGCAAAACATTTTTCAAAACATGGGTTAGAGGTTTTCGAATGGGCTGATTTTTGGTGAGGATGATCTCTACGGTGAGGAGATCATCCTCACCAAAAATCAGCCCATTCCAAACCCTCTAACCCATGTTTTGAAAAATGTTTTGTCAAAATGTTTGTTGCTGAACATTTCCCATATATATATATATGGGTCGGGTTCAAGAGTCAAATTCTTAGCCAAAGTTTTGTCTTATATGGGCTGAAAGTTTTAGAATGAACTGATTTTTTATGAGAATGATCTACTCACCATTCTGAAACTTCTAACCCATCAAAACTAATTTATAAACCAACAGTGACGATCCACGATTCTTCAACTTATAAATTGGGGTTAGAAGTTTTAGAATTGGCTGATTTTTTGTGAGGAAAAGAGCATTCCGAAACTTTTATTCCACATAAGGCAAAACACTTTGTCTAGGACTTTGGCAACCGAACACTGCCCTAGAGAGAGAAAGAGTGACCGCATGTCCATGTGATACCCAAAACTATGATTAGGTGTCAGGTGGTTGTAGAGCACAAATTTTAAGAATTTTGAAAGTTTATTTCACTGTTAAATTAATGTATTTTAAATTTGAGAGTTCAATGACCATTCATTTTCGAAGCCTTTTGATTAGGTAAAAAATAATATTTTTATATATTTTAATGTTGTTTTAAGTCTAATCTAAACCATGAATCCCAAAGGTTGAGCAGTCATTAGAGCCAATATGGTAGTCTGTATAACCTTCTCGTTGGAAACCAATAGCTCACAAGAGAGCCTAGTGGTCTTGTTCATGCCCACTAGGAAGCACAATAATGTACATTTGGAAATTTTGATGGGCTACCTTCTCATCAAGCTGTATGAATTCTGTTAAAAATTATCACCATCTTCAAGATCAACTCGCTCTGGTATAAATTGCCAAGCTATGGATTGAGGAATATGTATTGTTTTTCTAACTTGTAATTGACCCAACATTTTTGAAAAATCATGACCTTTCGATTTCATGATCATGCTTTCTTCGAAAATTAAATTAAAATAATAAATATCCACATAATTGAATTTGAATGGTCACAATATGTTTCTATATTGAATCTTTATATTATGAGTTTTGTAAAAATATAAAAAATAATCCTAACCTTCATGACTTATGAGATAATGATAGGGTGCATTAATATATTACCTACAATAATACATCTTAAAGATCAAGGTATGATATATTTATATATACCTTCCTACAGTAGATCTTATCTCTAAAAATAATTGTTGAACCATTATGAAGTATTATTGTTATTGTTTTCAAATATATCAAATTATAAATTAAGTTATCAATTTTATACATTCACATATTATGAAAAATAGTGACAAAAAACACTATATTTTATGGTCGGAAGCCCATTCTTGTTTGACGTCAGCTCATAACACACACACACACAGCCTTTATTTAGATCATTTAAATGGCCATTTAGGTTTTATATATTAAGAGAATTAGATATCATTTTAAACATTGTAAACAATTGAAAGGGTCAATCTGCTACAATGCATTTAATGATAGTTTGACAATATAAAAATCCAATTGACAATAACATTTTTATTTTATTTTATTTTATTGACCTTCCTTTGAAAATCCGTGATACTCTACTTGGAGTAGGGCTTAAATGGGTCAGGTTTGGGCCGGATCTGAGTATTTCCATATCGAGCTCCGAATTTTCATTTAGATTCTAATGGACCAAATTACTTGATTTGGGTTGGATCATTTTGGGCCATTCAACATTTTTTTGCTATTTTTCTTTTTTTACACTATGTGAAAATAGGGGTAAATTCAAGGTGACTCTTTTAAACATTACTACATGAAGAAAGAAAAAAAAAAATAGGGCTAAGTTCCACAGACCTTAACACCGAATTTGCCTCTTTTTCATGTAGTGTAATTGCTATACTATTCTATTTACTATTGTAATTCTTTTATTTTATAAGAATTCATGTTATATTAGAGTAGTAGTAGAATTTTTTTCTTTCTTTTGAAAAGCATAAAAATATAATTTTCAAAGTAATATATCATTTGAATTTAGGTGGATATAGGGATGAATCCGTATCTAACTCGGATTAAGGAACATCAACTCATATTCCACCAATTTTTTATTCAGGATCTACCCTAAGAGTCCAAACTTGCTAAATTCAAATTTTGGTCACTCAAAGTTTGGATAAAATTTGACCCATTTTATGCCCTGATTTGAAGTCATGATTTTAAAACTAGTCCAAGACCAAGATAATTACTTAGGCAATTTATCCTAATTTCAGAGGCTATCGGGCAAGATAGTCACTGTGAATCCTCCATCACATCGACTCATCTGATATTTTGAAAATATTGGCCGACTGCATGAAAATTCAGCCAAATAAACTAGTTTAGGGTTTTTGATGTAAATCAATTAATATTTTTTAGTGATTTAAATATTCCAAGACTGAAATAATCACTCGGGAGAGTTATCATGGTTTTAGAGGCTATCAGGCGAGGTTCTCAATGTGAATCTTGCATCACATCGGATATTTCAAAAATATTGGCCGAATGCATGAAAATTCAGCTGAATAAGCTAGTTTAGGTTTTTGATGTAAAAGAATTAATATTTTTTAGTGATTTTAAAATATTCATTATCAATAAAAAAAAAGATTTTGTAACTTAATTAGCTTCTGCTATAATCTACCCTATAATAAGCAAACATTATGTTTATTTAAATATAAATACTGATAAATAATTTTAAATCGATTCAAACTCTTTAACTCATCTTAGATGGATGAATTGGAAAAGTAGACTTGGCATTGGTGTTTGGAGTCCCACACCAAAGAATATTTGAGCCTAAACAAAGAAAACTCAAATATTAATAGAACATATTTCTGTCTTACCTAATTGATCAGAGGGATCTCGTTTTAGATTTAATCTATTTAATATATTCTAAACTATATTTTTAATCATAATTATTGGTCTGGCCATGTGTTAGTAACTAGGGCCAAAGGTGCAATATCAAAATACATTGGGCCTTAAAGCCAATTAAGCTACCAACCATAATATATATAAAAATAAGTTCAAAAGCTAACCATTTTCAATCCCTTTAGGGCTACTGTTGCTTTCTTTTGGCTTCTCTTCCTTTTGTAACTTATTATATTTTGATTGTTGGTGTCACTTGTCCTATAAGAAATGGTACCTATGGCTTTTCACCCTCTAAACGCCCGCATATGATAGGACTCAAATCATACCTGAAACAGCTCAATTTGATTTGGTGCATGGCAACCATAATATCTTGAAAGAAATCCACTATTAATTATTAAAGATCTCTTAATAGTATTTTCTTTAATTGAAATTTAGATTTGAAATTTTTATTGAAATTTAAAATCTTCAAAAAGTTTACAATTTTAATGGTAGTTATTTAAAAACTATGGAAATATATATATATATATATATATATATATATATATATATATATATATATATTGGTAAGAGGCATTATGATGGACAATAATTTCAAAACAAAATTACATTGGAAATATTTTAACCCTTATTAAAACTACTCAATCTTTCTTTTACTCAAAAATTTAATATCCCTAATAAAAATTTGCTATGAATATATAAACCGTACAATGAAAAATTAAAATTTTCTTTAGATAAATAATTAAAAAAAATTAAATAAAAATGTCACCGCAAAAAATTGGTTCAGGGGCCGATATCTCCTGCAACACCCTAGCCAATCGACATAGAGTTGGACTCGTGATGCACAATCCTTTCTGCCAATATAATACTACGCTCCAATAAAATACATGGGACAAATGTAAGAATCTCCCTAATTAGAGTGCCTAGTATTGTCGTTTGCCTTCAAATACATTTGTGTTATTCTGTTTAATATGGATTAATCTTTTAATTTCTTTGTCGTGCACCATGTATAACCCCGATGCATGCCATGTGTACACAAAGTCTTGGGAGAATTTTAGGTATGAAAATATTTCAGAATTTATTTAGATTGATATAATTTTAAATTTCAAAATTTAAGTTTCTTGACCCTATAATCAACTATGTGTTATACATTGTGGTCTACCGTTATAAATGCTTTCATGTAATTTACTATTCAATATAAGTTATAAAGATTTGAAAAATAGGAAAATCTAAGATATATGTCTAATAGGGAAGCGGATCCTCTATAACCCAGAAATAATGTAGCTATTCTTCTACAAAAATAACAACATAATTAATCCTCCTTCTACTTGTGGTGATTTGGAAAAAAAAAAAAAAAAACACTTTTTTATTCTAATCAAGTGTTTGAAATTTGACGATCGATGAAATCTTAAATTTAAACGGTTAGATGTAATTGCCTTGATGATGTGATGCATTTTCAATCGTTGAAAATCGTTACGAGGAGCTACAGGAGAAATGCGCTACAGAGGATCTGCTCCCGTCTAATAGGCACTAAGAACCACCACCATTAAGTGGATCCCATTACTTGGCTGATAAACATGGGTCCTATTTCCCTGCATGTGTGCCACGTGTATTTTCAGCAAAAGGTAGACCAACTTATGGTCCAACCTAGTGGTACCTTAATTATTCTATACTTAGGCAGGTCACAGGTGACTCTTTAATTTGTTTTCTTTGAAAAATCGATAATTAATTCATTTTTTTAATACATAAAATCAAATGACAATCGCTTTCAATTGTGGTCATTAACTCCCAAGTCACACAAAGAGAAATAAAAAAGAAGAAAAAAATAATATATAATTTATAGAACTTCTCAAAGTGAAGAAAAAAATGAGGGAGAGAGAGAGAAGTAAGAGAGAGAAAATCTAACTATATATCACTGAATCTACAGAATCTGATACAGCTATGCAATAATTACTTTAAACAAACAGCTTAAAAGGGGTATTGGATTGGAGATCTTCATTCACACTTTTGCAATAATTTTGTAGAAGTTGGTTTTGGTGCAAATTTGATTAGAGAGAAGAAGGGATGGGTAGCAATTATTTTGGAGAACCAAACATGGGAGATGGAAGATCTGGATCTTCGAAGAAGGGAAAGAAGAGCAATTCAGACAAGCCCAAACAACCTCAAAGAGGCCTAGGAGTAGCTCAGTTAGAGAAGATCAGATTACATAACCAAATGAATAGTAGCTATCTTCCTTCCCTTCACACACCTTACCACACTAATCTCAATCAGGTCTCTCTCTCTCTTCATGGTGTGAGCATTATGATAATTATTTGAGATTTATTGGGTTTACAGTAATTTTCATGGTTGTTTGTTATGGTTACAATATATGCAGGAGGATATGAGAGTGGAAACAACATATTCATCAGTTCCATCATCACCATCATTTGGTTTTCACCCCAACATCATGGTATGTATCTCTTGGTTTACTTAGAAAGAAATCAACAAAAGGGTTTTGACATGAAACCTCATAGTTCCTTTTTTAAGTGAATTATACTTATATGATATGCTTCAAGATATGTCTCAAAATTTATTGGTGACATTATTTTGTTGTTATATATGTGCTATATGAAATCCTCATCACCTCATGTTCATTATCACCACTATGACCACCATCTATAAGTTCAATTAAGAAGAAGAAAATACTAGGAGTTTGGATGAAATTTTCTATAATGGTTTGTACAAATTTGTATTTAGGTCAGAAACTAGCTAATACAACTACATGGTGACATCAGATGGGCCATCGTATGTCAGGCTTGATTTGGGGTGTGCCGGGGGGGGGGGGGGGGGGGGGGATTTAGAAATCAACAAAAGGGTTTTTTACATGAAATCTTATAATTACTTTGTTTTTCCTACATGAATCATGATGATATGATTTGCTTCATGTGTCTCAAATTTTTGGGTATAGTTTTTGTACTTATATGACATGGTTACCATGTTCATCATCATAACCAGAACCATCTATAAGTTTCCTAAATGAAAGAGAGATTGGAAGTTTGAAAGAACTTTACTATAACTATTTTATACAAATTTGTATTTAGGTCACCAACTAATACTATACTCTACATGTAATCAGATGGGTATGGGAGAGATGGAAGCCACAGGAATCAGATATGGTGACTCCCAATCTAGTACTACTGCTAGGTACTTATATTTGATAGTATTAATTTTTCAGCATCTTCAAAGCTTATATATATCTTTTATTATAGAAAGAAACTGATCTATCCATGGTATTTCATTATAATCAGATGGAGTCACAACAATGGGATCATAGAGACCCAATACTCGACACAGCCGACCGTGACTAGACAGCTCTTGAGCTCAAACATGGAGGTTTGTTTCAAGAATTTTTCGCATTTCATTAGAGTTCTTTAATCAAGACTAATACTAGTAACTGTTTGATATAATTTTATTCACTCATGATAATGAATTTTATTTTTTTTCCATATTTCATATTATAGAAATCCGTGCAAAAGAAGAGAGGGAAAGAACTGTGGGATTCAATGGGATCGAGCAGTCAGAACTCCGATTCAAGTGAAACACAAGAATTAGACTTAGATCTCAAGCTGTCTCTTTAGTCTGAGATATTGTGCAATTGGGAACAATGGGTTTAAATTTTTATTTATAGTAGAGAGTTCAACATAAATAGTTGGACTTACAAATTGGGCAAATTGTTAGATTGGGTTAGTTTTCATGTGGAATGATTCATCTTCTGTAATGAAAGATAGATTGATTTTCTGCATAATATACATGAAACTCTTATTGTTACATTTTATGAACTGTGGAAGAAATGAAAATTGCCACAAAGAAGTTCTAGTCTTCTTCTTCTCGAGCTTTTTAATTAGGGTGAATTACCATTTCATGAGCTGAAAATGAGTTATTTACTATTCTGGCTAATTGTTCATTTTAATTACCAAAACCTTAATGATCATGTTTTCGTTAAAAAACAAAAAAAATTAGAATGGTAATGAATTCGGCAGTTTTAAAGTGACTATTTCCTTCCAGATTCGTTATCGTTCACGTTTTGGTAATTAAAATGAACAATGAGCCAAAATCGTCAATTCGTCAAAAGTTGATTACTTTTTCGTAAATATCCCTTTTAATTATGTTAATTATAAGGTTTAACAGGAATCATCAAGCTAGCATAGTAGCTCCCCTCATTAAGGTTTCTATTCAGGCTTACTTTTTATATATTCTTGAGTTCATATTTTCACTCTACTTGTTTCCAAGTAATGTACCTACTCACTTTCAAATCCTCAATAGTATTAGATTTACTAAAGAGGAAAAAAAAGGAACAATAGCTAGAACAAAATGAGCATTACCTTGACACGTGACATGGGCGTAGTTGTCTATGTGCCATGGCCATGAGTACTAGGTGTTAATGTGCCAAGAAGTATTCGGCATGGTATCGTCCAAACTTCCATTACAGCAGTACAATTGTACAAATATTGATTTGTAGTAATTGACACACGACATGGAGGTGTCAATTTGTCATGGACATGGGTGCTTGGTGTCAATGTGCCTATAGGTATTCAGCATGGTAATTAATCATCAAAATTTCCAATGCCGCATACAATCATACAAATATTGATTTTAAGTACAACAAATCATACAGATGATACTCTAGTAATTTATGATATATGGAGGAAGCTTTGAGGTGGACGGCTACTCAAGTTACTAGGATATATGATTTAATGTCAATTCATTTTAGAAAAAATTTAGGAAAAATGGAATTCTATCATATGTATGTAAAATTGCGTCGATTCTTTTTTACTAAATAGTAAAAAAGAATCTAACTGGTTAATTGGGGAATTTTTTGAGAATTAAGAGTCGTCACCTAATTTAGGTTTAGAAATAAAAAATAACTCCAAAATAGATCCGGATCGATCCATGGGTAAGAGAAATGGCTAAGGGGTCATATTACGGATTTCGAAAGGTATTAGGCATCGAACCCGTCCGATCGAGATAATCGGTCTCTACTACGATCCAAAACTATCATATGGTCAACGAAGCAAAGACTACAGTCAAACTAGGGTCCAATCATTATCAATTTATGTTGAATTTTCTAAATAGATCTTACGGCTAAATTTTTTTCAAACATTAGATGATTCCTTGAATTTCATATAAAAAGAAAAAAAAATGAAAAAACCATAATCATATCACATTTTAAAGTTCACAGCTAAAGAAAAAAAAAAGTTTGAATCCCGAACTACCGAATTGGTGAAACATGAATCAAATAAAAATATTGTCAAATCGGTAGAATATTTAAACACTCTAAGTCAAGAAAATTACTAAGTCAAGAATATATAAATATACTTTCCAAATTGAAAATCATTAATATTAGTAAAATTATCAAATCAATAAAAGTCTGATTTTATATGAATTTTTCAAATTGAAAAATATTGATTTTGGCAAAATTTCTGAATTAGAAAATTATGAATGAAATTTCAAATTAGAAAGTTTTGAATATAAAATTTTCGAATTAGAAATTTATGGATATGAACTTTCAAATTAGAAACTTATGAATATGAAATTTCCAAATTAGAAAATTATAAACATGAAGTTTCCAAATTAGAAATATACTAATATAAACATTCTAAATTAAAAATTATGATTATGAACTTCCAAATAAAGAAATTATGAATATGAAATTTTCAAATTAAAAATTATGAATATGAACTTTCCAAATTAGAAATTATGAATATGAATTTTTTGCATTAGAAAATTATAAATATAAACTTTCAAAATTAGAAATTATGAATATGAAATTTCCAAATTAGAAGGTTGTGATTATGAATTTATAAAATTAAAAATTTATGAATATAAACTTCAAATTAAAAATTATGAATATGAACTTTCAATTTTAAAAATTATGAATAGGAAATTTTCAAATTAGAAATTTACGATTAAAACTTTCAAATTAAAAAAATACGAATATGAATTTTCCAAATTAGAAGATTATGAATATGAATTTTTAAAATTAGAAATTATGAATATGAAATTTCAAAATTATAAATTTATGAATATGAAAATTTCAAATTAAAAGGTTATGAATATGAACTTTTCAAATTAGAAATTTATGAATATAAACTTTTTAAAATTAGAAGTTTATAAATATACATTACAAAATTGATGAAAATCAATATCATACAAAAATTATCAAATCTGAAAATTATGAATATTCATAAATCACAAAATTGATGAAAATCAATATCATATAAAAATTATCAAATCTAAAAATTATGAACATTCATAAATCATAAAATTGATGAAAACATCAACATCATATAAAAATTACCAAATCTGAAAATTAGAAACATTTATGAATTACAAAATTGGTAAAAAATCAATATTACGTAAAAATTATCAAATCTAGAAACTATGAACGTTCATAAATCACAAAAATTGATGAAAGTCAATATCATATAAAAATTATCAAATCTGAAAATTATAAACATCACGAATTTGATGAAAATCAATATCATGTAAAATTCTCAAATCATTATTAAATTGAAAGATTTTGACATCTCACAAAATTAACAAATCAGAAAAAATATGAATACATATAAATTTTCTAGATTTAAAAATATTTTATAATAAGAATAAAATAATAAAATATAAAAGAAAAAAGAATTTCAATTTAAGAAAGCATAAGGGGAAGGAAGGGAAGAAGAATTAAAAGTATAAAAAAAATTTAAAAATAATAAACTAGACTTACCTCTAAAATTAAAAAACATGGTCTGTAGGATTCCTTCAAGCTCAATCCAAGATAATTGCAAAAGGCATGATAGGAGAAGATAAAGAATGCGAGTCATTGGAACTTCTTCCTCTTCTTCTTTTTTTTCTTCCCCTTCAATATTACTATTATTTTTGTTATTCTATTTTTTCTTTTTCTTTTTTTATTTTTCTCTTTTGAAAGAACAAGAAAGAAAGATGTAAAGGAAGAGAAAGTATAAAGGAGAGTGTGAGAGAGAGAAGAGGAGAGAGATTTTTTTTCTAATTTTTTGATTTCCTTTTTTTCTCATTTTTTTATTATTGCACTTTTTTTTATCACGTTTCTTTATTATTTTAAGATTTTTCTTTTTTTTGTTTCACATTTTTTTTTATTATTTCATGCTTCTTATTATCTTTTTCTAAAGATTTTTTTTGCTATTAACAAATTGATAACAATCTCACGTTTGTCGTAATTCGATAGTCTTTTGTTTTAATTTTAATTCGATTGGTCGATTGAAATTTAATTTTAATTCAATTGGTCTATTTAATTTAATTTTAATTTTGATAGGTTGATTGAACTTTTATTTTGATTCAATTGGTCGATTTAATTTTGATTTTGATTCGATTGGTTGATTGAATTTTAATTTTAATTGGTTGATTTAATTTTAATTTTGAATTTGATTGGTTAAGTAAATTTTAATTTTGAATTTGATCAACTGATTAAATTTGAATTTAATTAGTTGATTGAATTTTAATTTTAAATTTGATTAGTTGATTTAGGTCATTTTTGTGATTTCTCATAAATTATATTATTTTTTACTTTCATCGATTTGGGTTCTATTAGACTTGAAATCATATCCCAAAGACAATAAAAGTACTTTCGAAATTTTTTGAAGGTACAAGATTCATGAAAGTATTTTCGTTATTTTGTTAATTTTTGCAAATTTATGAATTTTGGCATGAGATTTATTTTAGTCCCAAAATAATTATTTCCAAGTCTCGAGGTCACATTTTTTTAGTGTCCTGATGTCTCTAGATTATCGAAATGTATAGCGAACTTAAGCGTACGTACTTGCTAAATCGGGTGTAAGGTGTAACGATCCTAAACGTGCGTAATTTTTTATATCGAGTCATGACAAGTGAAAGAAATGAAATGACTAGAAATAGGAAAATTTGAAAAAGGCACTCTCTAACTTTTGAGTTCTTTATGCTTATTATTAGGAATTCACCACAATTGAGTGACTAATTGTCGAATTAGGCATATACAAAAATGGATTGTCTACAGATGCCCATATTTGACAAAGGGTGGAAGCAAACTAGATAGTAAATTTACTTTGATTGATAATGTGACATCTGAATGTCAAAATCAATAACATATCATTTTACTGTCTAATTCGACAATTTGTCGAAGCGTCCAAATCCTTGAGAATAAGCTCTCCTTAGACTAAAAAATGTCAAACTCTTAAATTTTGAAAATTTCTCATTGACTTATGCAAAAGTGCACGTATGTGCAATGGTGTGATGCTTATGAAATACTTTATCGAATCATTAAAAATAAACTCTCATCGATTAAAAAAGTGTCAAGTCTTAGAGATTTTCTCTCATTGACAATAATGATTCTAATTGAAGTATACATACGCAATGAAACTAATCATACTATGTGAAATTATGGTAAGGTTGAACCATGAGGTAATTAGAGTCATAGCATTATCGGAATTAGGTAATGTAAGAAACTCATTAAATCATATTTGAAATTCTTTTTTAGAATTCGAGCTTATATGAACCATATTTCTTGGGCAGGGATTTGAAGAAACTTATTAAAATCATACTTAAACTCATATTCTATAATTTACAAAGTTGGAGTCTCGTTTCTTAGACTCGAATTTACTAGAACCACGCTTCTCAGGCTGAGGTTTGTAAGAACTTATTAAAATCCTATTCGAACTTATATTCTATGGTTCAAAAGGTTGGAGTCTCATTTCTCGAACTCGAATTTACTAAAGTCATGTTTCTTAGGCTGGGATTTTGTAAGAACTTGTTAAAATCCTACTAGAACTCATATTTCATGGTTCGAAAAATTGATGTTTCGTTTCTCGAACTCGAACTTACTAAAACCATACTTCTCGGGCTGGGATTTTGTAGTGATTTATTAAAATCCTACTTAAACTCGTATTCTATTATTCGAAAAGTCGAAGTCTCATTTTTACTATTCAAACTTATTGAAGTCACATTTCTTGGGCTGAGATTTTGCATTAACTTATTAAAATCCTACTTTAACTCATATTCTATGGTTCATAAAGTTGGAATCTCGTTTCACAAACTTGAACTTGTTAGAGCCACACTTCTTGGGCTTGGTTTTGCAAGAACTTATTAAAATTATATTTTAACTCACATTTAATGATTAACAAAGTTGGAGTCTCGTTTTTCATACTCGAACTTATTACAACCGCTTTTCTCAGACTTGAATTTGTAAGAACTTATTAAAATCCTACTTTAACTCACATTTTATGGTTCATAAAGTTGGAGTTTCATTTCTCGAATTCAAACTTACTAGAGCCACGCTTCTTAGACTAAGGTTAGTTAGAGCCTCGGTATTGTTGAGCACAAAAGTTAAGAGATTAGGTCTTTATTGGCTTATCATGCATCTGGATTCATAATTATCATTGGACTTTACCAAATTTTTAGAGTTTTGAGTAAGATTTTTCTTTTTGATCATATGATTAAAAATAAAATTTTTGAATCATAGTGAATCTCAAAAATATGCATAATTTTAGGTTGACTTCTAACCAAAATTTGACTATGAAATTGATGGAATGAATTGTACTTGAAAAAAAAAATGAAAAACTATGAAGTCTGATAAATAATAGAAAGAAGAATCAACATTTTTTCTATTTTCAGGACTCTTAAGATATCATACATGATATAAGCAATTGGTCATTTTTTTTAATTTCTTTTGAGAAATGCTTGAGCTGGACTTAAAATCTTGATAATTATTGGAATAAAATATTTCTTTTCAAAATGATCGATAGTTCTACATTTTACTTTAGAAAACACTGGAACAAATAAACATACTCTTAAAGATCCAACATGTTTAAGATGGCTTATAAGTTTCGTCGACTTCAACAATATCTCCGTTGGATGTAAGCTCTTAACTGAAAAATGAATGTTGTGATTTGAATAACTTTTGTTAAAACTTTCTTTTGAATTTTTCTTTTCCGTGGGATCTTTTCATTTTCTTATTTGGTGTCCTAATTTTTGCGTAGGTTGCATTTTCAAGTTTTCAATATAATGGGCTTCGTTTTTTTATAGGGATGCATTGACTTTTGCCTAGGTCATCTTTTCAGGTTTTCAACCTAACATGTTCTTTTTTTTTATTTGTGCTTATGCCCTAACTTCTGCCTAAGTCGCATTTTCAAATTTTCAACTTAGCAGACTTCTCTTTCTTTTGAGAATCTCGAATATTCAACTCGACAAATTTTTGGTTCCCTACACTTTAATCGAGTTAATTAACATTCAAGAAAACTTAATAGTTGGACTTTGAACATGGTTTAGAAAGAAAAGGTATATGGCTCAACTTTCCAAAATGCCCCTAGTCCGATATTTTCTTTTTCCTGTCAATTCTTTTGATTTTTTTTCTAATGCCCTTAGTTTTGCATTATTTTTTTTTGAACCTTTCAATAAGAGATTTTCTTTTGGATGATACTTTTCTTAAGAGAATATATATAGTTTTTTTTTTTTGCGTGACCGAGCTTAAAGTAACTTCTCAAGTTGTTTACGTAACTCAAATATTTCTTTTATCTTTTGGGATTAGGTCAAAATGTAGTTTATAAATACTACCCTACCAAGGTTCATTGGCATAACTCAGAAAAAAAAAAAGTTATTGATTTTTTAAAGGTTGGGAGGGGCTAAAAAATGTTTATCTTTTTCTTAGTAAGATAAAAAAATTATTCAATCAAAGAAGACCTCTTTAGGTGAAATGCTACTTAATTTGGTCAAGGTTTTGAAGACTTGATGTCTTAATTGCTCTGTCGAGTAAAGTCTTCTTTTGAGAATGAATGACCTTCAATCGTCTTTTGTGAAATTAAGTATAATTGAGTTCTTTGTATTTGACTGTTCAACTTTTCCAAAATTTCAAGAAAATCTTTTATTCTTTTATGAATGAAAACTCTCCTTTTTCGAGTAAAAAATATAGTGGATCCTTTTTGTAGGTCTTAACACCTTTGTCGATGGTTTCAACTACATCATATTTGATCAATAATCTTTGATTTTGAAATTTACCATTGACTTTTATGTCTTGATCTATTTTGTTGTAATCTATTTTGATGAAAGGCAACATGGTGCTTATAACTGACATATTCTCATAAGACCATGTGAGAATACTACTGAATTTCTTGAGTGAATTTATCATTTTTTCATATTTCCCTAAGGATAATGTAGTACCAATTTATACTTCTTGAGTATCCTCTTTAATTTCAATATTTATCAAGTTTGATTAGTAAATTCTAAATTATTCTTCATATTAGATATTATGCTTAAATCATTATTAAGCGCACAATAATAAAAAAAAAACTTATTTATTTTATTAGAAGTAAAAAAATATAAACTAACAAATTTGACTAAAGCTCAAAAATTAAAAATGCCCAACATAATCGAAATGATTAACTGAATTCAAAGGCTGACTAAACTTCATTGAAACTAAAAAGAAACTCAGGGGCACTTAACTACAAAGCGAGGAGGTCGGACAAAATCCTAAAGTTATGCCACTTTGGGTATCTTCAAAATGGATGACTTGAGCTCGTCTACTTTCATTGTCTCTTCATGTTTTGATTCAAGCATGTCTGATGCTAAATAACTCATTGCTTCAATAATCTTTTTATTTTGCAATTCTATTACTATCTTAGGGTAGGTATATTTATTCTAGTATAGTGAGGATAAACTGTTAGGATCAATCGAGTAAATGAATGAAATTTGGTCAACTGATTTGAGTTTGAATATGGATATTAGGTTCAAAGTAAGAGGAGGTTGATTTTGAAATGTAGGAAAATGATTAGTTTTAACATTGGGTGTAGTAAGAACGGATATGGTGACTTTTTCTTGCTCAATAAGGTCTTAAATAGCATAGTACAGAGTAATACACTTATCAAGAACATGACCAAACATCTGATAGAATTCACAAAATTGCCCATTATCCAAGTTTTGAGGGAGAAGATTAGGCAAAGACTTAGGTTGCAATGGTGTCTGCAATCACATTTTCATCTATTTTTTAAAGGAGATACTAAGGAATATTCCAAGATTTGAGAATTGTCTCTTAAGCTTGATTTGTGAGGATTGGATGGCTTGAGGAGGTAGTGCGAAATAAGTATTGACCACTTATAAGGAATTCACAAAATTGCCCATTATCCAAGTTTTGAGGGAGAAGATTAGACAAAGACTTAGGTTGCAATAGTGTCTGCAATCACATTTTCATCTATTTTTTAAAGGTGATACTAAAGAATATTCCAAGATTTGATAATTATCTCTTAGACTTGATTTGTGAGGATTGAATGGCTTGAGGAGGTAATGCGAAAGAAGTATTGGCCACTTATAAGGAATTGGCACTAGATTTGAAATTTTTGTATTTTGACTTAGATGAGTTACCAAAGAGTAGGTATCCTCAACTTGATTTACAACCTCAATAAAAGATTGAAAAGTGGGAAGGTACTGAGGCATCAAGTATTTGGCATAATTTGGAAGAAGATTCTTAAAAATGATTTTAACTTGTTCCTTTTCTTGAGGTCGATCCCACAATTAAACGACTTTAGCTCTCCATCAAACAATGAACTTAGTGAAGGTTTCCCCTGACTTCTATTTAATTATTTTTAAATTTCTTCTTATGAATTCAATATCCATGTTGAATAAATCATAACCAATAAACTCATTCATCAATAAATGCCATGTTATTACATGAAATGAGTCCGGTCACATGAGCCAATGTAAGGCAAGTCATATGAGAGTTCTTTAAAAAAGTTGAGCCATATGTTCTTTACTCAGTCCTTGAGATTGCATAATATTAACATATACTTTCAAATAAGTCCTAAGGTATCCAATCCCGTCAAACTTATCCATGTCTAACATTGTGAATTTTCTCGCAGACGGATAATATCATTGCCCTTAATCCAAAGGCAAAATCAGCTGGGTCCTTGATATTCTTCAAGGTAGTTTCAACCTGAGTTATTGATAGATTAAGATAAGGTCAAAGAGTAATTAATCATTTTCTTGTTCTTCGACAAGATCAAACATAGCTTGAGGTTTTATAGTTTAATCTTTTTTATTTTCATTTTTGAGGCTCTCAATTTGTGTTTGAACAAAAGTAATAATCTGTACTTGAAAGGATTTCAAAATTTGACAGAGTACTGTTTCATCCATGGTAATTATTTCTTCTTGTGGTAAGGGTTGACTATTTGGACTTGACGATGGTACTCTAGCAAGACAACTCTTTTGACAGACCCAAGGTGGCACAGACGATGGTTTAGAACATGTAGGAGCAATTATTACCCGATCGAAGTAAACCAAGATTAACCATTGATTTTGAAAGCTTGACTCTTAATCACATATTAAAATTTTGATATAAATTAGCCCAAGTTCAATAGGAAACATCGAATTAGTCACAAATCTACCCCTAATTGGGGTTGAACCTTTGGTCAGACAAATTAGTTTGACCATATGGTCAAATCTTCTTAGTGCGAATTAAGTCAAATCTTTAAACCTAAAATCAATTGGTCCAACTAGTTTAGTATTGGCCGATTAGATCCATTTTTCAATTGGGCCAACTGGTTTAATTGGTACACAATGATCAGTATTTTTTATCACTTGTATTACAAGATTCATTTGAACAGTCTGGATCGGTCTGCTCACTTACCTATCGGTTGGATTAAAGAATTGTAACCCGAAAGCATTCATGATCGATTCGAGTCATAGCCTAATAGAACCGCACTTAAGTTCAAGTTTATAAACTCACTATATGATTAAGGTTAGATTAAGACAAAGCTTAGGTTACTTCAACATAAATATCAATATACCTTACAGTTTCACTTGGTTAAGCAGTACGTGGTGTTTTTAGTTTGATGTACCTGAGGTATTATATTGAAATTGTAGCATTCACATGCGTCTCTCGTGTCCCAAAGGACCAAGTTAGCTAGATCTGACTACAGTGTTTATAGGGAATGTCGTGATGCAAACATGGATATGCATGCTCGTGAGTGTGTGCAAAGGGACAGGGTGCGGTCGAAGCAATTTCGTGAATCAACAAACCATACAAGCTATATACATTCATCAACCAATTACAAGAAATAATCAATCAATCACATCCAAACACATATCAATGAGAGAAATAACAAAAACTAGCATAATATAATAATAGTCTCTTTGAGTCAATTGGGTTTACTCGAGTGAAAGTCATCCTATGGATAGTCTTGTATCAGCTCAAGTTTGACCCTAAAATCTCAAGTGGAGTTGTCACTAAAATCACCTTGACCCTTTTTCACCAAATAGTGAAAAAAAATCTGACTGGTTAATTGGGAAATTTTCTAAGAAATAGGAGTCGTCACTTAGTTTAGATCTAGGAACCAAAAATAACTCTAAAATGGATCTAAATTAGTCCACGAGTAAGATAAATGGGTAAGGGGTCGGATTACAGGTTTCGAAAGGTGTTAGGCACTGAACTCGTCCGATCAAGATGATCAGTCTCTATTACAATCCAAAACTATCACATGGTCAAGCTAAGATCTAATCATTATCAATTTATGCCAAATTTGCTAAATAGATCCTACGACTAAATATTTTCAAGCATTACATGATTCCTTGAATTTCGCATATAATGAAAAAATCCTAACCATATCATGTTCTAAAGTTCAGATGTAAAGAAAAACACTTGAATCTCGAATTACCAAATTGGTGAAATATCAAATAAAAATATTGCCAAATAGGTAGAATATTTAAACACTCCGAGTCAATAAAATTGCTAAGTCAAGAATATATAAATATATTTTCCAAATTGAAAATCATTGATATTAACAAAATTATCAAATCAATAAAAATATGATTTTATATAAATCTTCCAAATTGAAAAACAATGATTTTGACAAATTCCTAAATTAGAAAATTATAAATGAAATTTCAAAATAGAAAGTTATGAATATAAATTTTCCAAATTAAAATTTTATGAATATGAACTTCCAAATTAGAAAATTACGAATATGAATTTTCCAAATTCAGAAATTATGAATATGAATTTTCAAATAAAGAAATTATGAATATAGAATTTTCAAATTAAAAGTTTTGAATATGAACTTTCCAAATTAGAAATTATGAATATAGATTTTCGAATTAGAAACTTACGAATATGAACTTTCAAAATTAGAAATTATGAATATGGAATTTCCAAATTTGAAGGTTATGAATATGAATGTGTAAAATTAAAATTTTATGAAATATAAACTTTCCAAATTAAAAATGATGAATATGAAATTTCAAAATTACAATTTATTAATATAAAATTTTCAAATTAGAAATTTACAAATATAAACTTCCAAATTAAAAAAATATGAATATAGAGTTTTAAAATTAGAATGTTATAAATATGAACTTTCCAAATTAAGATTTTATTAATATAAACTTTACAAAATTAGAAGTTTATAAATATAAATCATAAAATTGATGAAAATCAATATCATACAAAAATTATTAAATCTGAAAATTATGAACATTCATAAATCACAAAATTAATAATAATAAAAAAATCAATATCATATAAAAATCTGAAAATCTGAAAATTATAAATATTCATAAATCACAAAATTGATGAAATCAACATCATATAAAAATTACCAAATCTGAAAATTAGGAACATTCATGAATTACAAAATTAATGAAAATAAACATCATGTAAAAATTATCAAATCTAAAAACTATGAATATTCATAAATCACAAAGTTGATGAAAATCAATATCATATAAAAATTATCAAATCTGAAAACTATAAACATGTATGAATCACGAATTTGGTGAAAATCAATGTCATGTAAAATTCTCAAATCTAAAAAATATAAACACGTATAAATCACAAATTTGGTGAAAATCAATGTCATGTAAACTTTCCAAGTCTGAAAATAAGAACATATGTAAAATTTCTTGATTGAAAATTTTAACATCATGTAAAATTACCAAATCAAAAAAAAAATAGTAAAAAAATATAAAATTCTTTAATTGAAAGATTTTGATATCCCATAAAATTAACAAATCAAAAAAAAAATATGAACACGTGTAAAATTTCTAGATTTGAAATTTTTTTATAATAAGAACAAAACAATAAATAAAATAAAAATAAAAATAATCTCAATTTGAGAAAGTATAGTGGGAATGAAGGGAAAAAAATTAAAAGTACAAAAAAATAAAAATAAAAACCTAGACTTACCTCTAGAATATAAAAAACGTGGTTGTATAAAATTCATTTAGGCACGATCCAAGATAACTACAAGAGACACGATGGGAGAGGATGAAGAATGCGAGTCCTTAGAACTTCTTCTTCTTCTTTTTCTTCTCCTTCTATATTAATATTAATTTTGTTATTCTATTTTTCCTTCTTTTTTTTTTCCTTTGTTTTTATTTTCTTTGAAGGAAAAAGAAAGAAAGATCTAAAAGAAGAGAAAGTATAGAGGAGAGGGAGAAAGAGAAGAAAAAAGATTGTAGAGGAGAGAGGGTATTTTTTATAGATTTTTCTTTCTAATTTTTTTTTTTTTTTTTTTGTTTCACATTTTTTATTATTGCACATTGTTTTTCTTTTTTTTAATCACATTTTTTTTTATTATATTTAAAAAAATTTCTTTCCTTTTTTTTTGTTTCATATTTTTTTATTATTGCACATTCCTTATTTTATTTTTTTCACATTTTTTTATTATTTATTTTTATTAACAAGTAGGTAATGATCCCACATTTGTCGCAACTTGATAGTCCTTTGTTTTAATTTTAATTCGATTGATCGATTAAATTTGATTTTAATTTGATTGGTCGATTTAATTTTAATTTTGATTGGTTGACTGAACTTTTATTTTGGTTCGATTGGTCAATTTAATTTTGATTTTGATTTAATTGATCGATTGAATTTTAATTTTAATTTTGATTACTTAATTTAATTTTAATTTTGAATTTGATTGGTTAAGTAAATTTTAATTTTTGTTTGATTGGTTGATTGAATTTTTATTTTGAATTTGATTGGTTGATTAAATTTTAATTTGAATTTAATTAGTTGATTGAAGTTTAATTTTGAATTTGATTGGCTGTTTTAATTTTAATTTTAATTTTGAATTTGATTGGTTGATTTAGGTCAATTTTGTGATTTCTCATAAAAAAAATTTATATTCGTTGATTTGGGCTCTATTAGACTCTAAATCATATCCTAAAGGCAATGAAGGTATTTTCGAGACTTTCCGGAGGTACAAGATTCATGAGGGGTATGTTCATCATTTTGTTAGTTTTTACAAATTTTATTAATTTTGACTTGAGATTTCTTTCAATCCCAACGTAATTATTTCTAAGTCTCAAGGTCACATTTTCTTAAAGTCGTGATGTCTCTAGATTATCGAAATGTGTAGCGAACCTAAACATACGTACTTGCTAAATCGGATGTAAGGTATAGCGATCTTATACGTGCGTAATATCTATGTCGAATCTTAACGAGTAAAAGAGATTAAATGACTAGAAGTGGGAAAATTTGGGAAATGTATTATTTGGATTTCTAGTTCTTTACGCTCATTATTAAGAATCCACCACAACCAGATGACAAATTGTCGAATTAAACATATGCAAAAATGGGTTGTCTACAATATAGAAATTACTTTGTGTTATTCTTGGTATTACCATCATGATAAAGCTTGAAAATTGAAAGTCCCAAAGTAGCATTTAATAAGAAAAAAGAAAGTGGCATTCATGAGTGGGAGGTTTAAAGTTTTCTCAATAGAATCGGGATCGAGAAATGTGTCCTAGTTGGTATTTAAAATACAATGGGCTCCTAAACAAGCCATGCACTCACCACTATGCATTTTAAATTCAACCAAAACTTGACACTTAGGTACCATATGTTGTTATATGAATGGGACATCGTTCTGGATAGCAACGCTTCTCAATAGGGATAATGGCATAATACCCTCCTAATCATTCTAGTATATCTAGAAGTGGTAAATTATTCTTTTAAAATTGGTTAAATTTGTAAAAATGATTATGTGAAAACTATTGATGTAAAAATAGTTCTTCAAAAATAGTATCAAGCAAGTGATTGCAACTCTAGTCACCAAATTCTCCGACTTATTGAAAAAGTCACGATTAATCGTGACTTTTTTCCTTTACCCATCTCTTTAATCACGACTTTTTTTTTATTATAAATCATGACTTTTATGAAAATTACAATTAAATCATGAATCTTATGATTAAATCGAGAACTTTGCAATTAAATTGAAAGATACAAATTTAATTACTAGAACTCGTAAGAGAATATGACCTTGATGAAGATAATTGTGATCATTTTATTGATATTAGATAATGATCAAGATTCAAATGAGGATGACATTGAATATTTTTATATTTTGAATAATATAAACCTTGAATATGTTGTGAATTTGTGGTTAGTTGTTTTGGATATAAGGATGATATCCATATGGAGATTTGGTGATTTATTATTGTGGTTTAATATGAAGTTTGTTGATCATATAATATAAGACCACCTAGTATGAACAATTACATAGGCTTAAGCTTAGCTTGATTTCTTTTCGAATTTTTTGAAATTAATTTTTCCTTATCGACTTATTCCTTAATCCCAACTTAGTAATTATGATTGCAAGGACAATGATACACTACAGGAACAAGGAGTTATAGCAACAACTTTTAGTGACAGTCAAATTTTGACCGTCGTTACACAGTCATTTAGTTGTGAAATGGAATCTCCTAACTCTGACTCACTCTCTATGTCTCTTGTCTCAAACTCGAAAACAGTCTCTCTCTTTCTCTCTCTCTCATCTTAAACTCGAAAACAAGTTCTCTCTCTCTCTCTCTCTCTCTCTCTCATCTCAAGCTTGAAAATGAAGTCTCTATGTCTCTCTCATCTCATACTCGAACTTAAGATCTCATTTGAAACAGATCATCAAATTAAGGTCTATTTCTATCGATCTCTTTATCTCTCTTGATCTCTCAAACGTGTGAGGGTTCAATCTAAACAGATCCGATCTGATCTCGGCCTCCCGAAAGTTTGAAAAATAGATTTCTTTTGATAGAAAAGGTATGTTTTCTTGTATATTTTGTTGATTTTTCTCTCCAATCGATCCCTATACCCTAGATTTTTCTATTATAAGGTATGAACTCTCGGTCTCACTTAGTGATTTTTTTATTTATTTCTTTTGATCGGTGAAGTTGAGCTCTCGATTTTTCTCACTGTATAATCATAATTTCTATAATGTTGATTCAAATTTTGGTTCAATTTCAAACTAAAGTTCTAATTTCTATAATTTTAATTCAATTTTTGGTTCAGTTTCAAATCAAAACCCTAATTTCTTCTTTTTATAGCTAACTAATATTCAATTGTACAATATCGCAATCGAACCCTAAACCCTAGATTTCATTTTCTAGGTTTTTAATATTGATAGGAGATCAACTCAGTTGAGCTTCAACACCGAAAGATAGGTTTTCAAAGATTTTATTGGTTGTACTTCAGCTCTGAACTCAATCACTTTTTGGACGAAATCAGATTTTAGGTGAGTTTATGGTTCATTTTTTTTTTTTTTTTGTTTACCTTCCGAAAATGCAATATGCCATTGTTTTTTATTTTATTTTTTTATGGTAAATTTATTTACTTGAATTTGATAGTTCATTGTCATTTCTCAAAATAGTAGATTCACCTTTCTAGCTTGTAGACCAATTTAAAGCATTAGATAGTTCTAATATATGTTATTTTTTATGCTTGTAATTTCAACTCTGTTATTAAAACATGTACAATTGGGCACCCATTTATATCCTTATCTAAAATAACAAATTATTCTAAAAAGGATTAAAGGAGAAATAAAGGAGTTTTAACATGTATGTATAATTGTAATTCTCCATATATATATATATTTTTTTTGTATCATATGAACCTACAACAACAGAAAGGCTACTAAACCTTATTTCCTTAAAGAGCTTGAATTCTAAACAATTGAATTCATACATTTTTGAAGCTCACCCTTCTATGTATTCTTAAACAATTTTAGCAATAGAACTCACTTGATGTATGACTCCTATATCCTCAGGACTTTTTCAAACTTTGGCTACTAGCTTCTCAGGGAATCGACACCATCCCATGTACTTTGAAGACCCGAAATAATATCTTCCATCTATATCATCTTCAATAATAATTCTTGAAATTGTTGCTTTGTTATGATCACTTTTATCCTTTTAAGACCACCCACACGATCATCATCGAACGTTTTAGTAGAATCAACATAACCCGGGCAACTAACAAGATAATACATATGGCCAATCTTCAACTCATAATTTGGTGGGAGATGATGTAACACCCCAGATTTTCAACTCATATCTCGAGGAAAGTAAATGGTGAGATTTAGAGGGAAATATCGAATGAAAGACTTAGTAAAATACTCGAATATTGCTATGATTGATTTTGAGGAAAATCGACTTCGCCATTAGATTCAAAAGGATCGAAATATATACATTAGCTTGTAAGCAAGTTTGAATTCGAGTTCGAAGGAAAAAATTATAAAATCCTCGAATTTCGCGTTAAGTGGGACCCAAAATAGAAAATTTTCGTTAGAGGGAGAATTAAGAAAATTCGACTACACCATTAGAACCACAACGAAAAATTATTTGAAATGGTATATTCGTTTGTCAATTTTCGAGCCCGAATAGTTAAGTTATGATCGAAACTAGAAATGATGGAAAAATTACAAGTATACCCTCAGCCCTTTTATAAAAGAAAACTCACTTTCTTTTATTTCATTTCACTTCTTCATTCTTCTCCAAAGAACTCAACTCAGCCATTTTCTAGACCTAGGGTTTCAACCCATTCTCACCATGTTCTAGAGCGAACGAGTCCGAGTTGAACCTCGACGAAGAAGGCAAAGTCGTCGGCGTTGTCGAGCTCTACGTCCTCACCCCATCCAACCTCCATTTCCTCTTCTTTTCTCTTGGTCTCCCACAAGAATCAGCAAGTGGGTTTTTATATAATCACTTGGAACCTCATCCAAATCATAGGAGAGTCGTTGTTGGTCATTAGGAAGCGGGAAGAACACCTTCAAAGAGGGTTTCACAACCAACCACTTCGTTGGCACCCGAGTTCAACCACTTTCGGAACTTCGAGCCGCCTAACATTGATCCTTAGTGTTGATTCATCACCATTGGCGTCCACAAACAAGTAAGGGACTTCCAATTCTTATTGGTAGCTTTAGATTTCCGAAATGTGCATTTAGGGTTTTGAAACAAAACTTATTGTTTGCATTTAAATCGTAGAAATTGGTGGTTGATTTCAAATTCATGGTAGAAGTAGGTGTTTTGTTTATGCTTTATAGAATTTTGATAACAAAATCGTGGGTGGGTCGAATGGTTCGAAGAATGGAAGAAGAAATCGAAAAAGGGATCGAAAAATCCAAAAATTGCGAGTGAGGTTCAGGCTGTAGGTGGGAAGGGTCGGTGCCACCGGCACCCACCGAAGGCATTCTGTCGGTCCCACCGACAGAATGTTGCTTCTGCCACCGATGAAATTAAGAAGCCGCCGAAAACTTTGTTCTGTCGGCAGGACCGTCGGTCCCACCGACACCTGTCGATGTGTATTCTGTTGGTTCCACCGACAGCATATTGATTCTGCCACCGACAGACACAGTTTTGACCAGAACAGTGTTCTGACTCTTGGCTTGACCTCCTCAATCCTTATACATTATTTCTCACCCTTTATTTCATTAAAAACATTTAAGTAAATGTCCTCTTTAATTTTTACTTTCCATTTAAGATCCAAATCTCAAAGGATCAAAATCCGAATTTTGGTTTCAAGAACAAAACATAATTTTCGACATTTTCGGCAAGTTTTCAAAATGAAATAACTTTCGCGTTCCTTTGAATTAGATTACAAAAACTATATGGTGTCGAATCTCATGATCAAGACTTTCATTTCGAAAAACCCGTTTTTAATTTTGAGAACTTTGAAAAATTGAGTTTCTGACACTTAGCCAAATTTTCACCAGCTTTCTCTATTTTTAACAGCTTTGGTCCCGAGCATCGCTGGGACCTTGTTTTCGAATAAACTTCGGTGGTTTTCAATGGAAAGACCAAAAGAATGACTTTGAAAGATTGAAAATGAATGGTTGATTTGAAAGGATGAAAAGTGAGAATGTCGAGAGAATGGGAAAAGGGTATGAACGGTAAAATGTCAGAATCACACCCGAGGGGTGATGTCTACATTTTACATTGTATGTTGTGTGTAGGTTGGTGAAAGGATATCCAGGTTATTAATGAAAGGGTTGCATGTTTATTTCCGATTATGTTAGCGCGTGCGCTGAGTACTGTTGTTTATTTTAGGTCGGGTGGCCACGGTTGCATGGTAGGAACTGGATATCCGTTCTCAACCTTGTTCTATTAATTTCTCTTTTGTTTTAAATGAAAAATCATATATGTACGTAGCTATTTTGTGAGCTGTTAAAGGGTTTGTGAATGCCTGAAGGGATAGTGTGTCACATCATCCGGAGGGGTATACTATCCTAGGATGTACGGTAGGGACCACCAAACTCATACGTGGTATGGGACGCGTATGAGAGTGGAGTCACAACTGGAATCCAGGTCCATTCCTTTCTTATCTTTACCAGTGAACATGTATTGTAAAGGTGGTCGTATACGAGTGGAGTGTCATTTGGGAATCACATGCACGCCTGATAGGCATAGACGAAGATGATTAGTCAGTGATCACTAACAATCTAGTAGTAGTCGAACGTTCTGACACATCGAAAAGAGACCCATTGCTTACGGTCACGTCAAACGGCCAGCCTGAGCTGGATAAATGGTCCCGCAAGCGTGGTAGACACGACCAACCACAAAATCAGGAACTACGATGTTATTGGGGAATATCATGTCCTGACTGGGAGCGATCCAGTCGTGAATCCCAACTCTTTAATTCCAATACTCCACCATTTGTATTATGTATATGTCGTTATATTTCGAATTACAAACTGAGAAACATGTCTATTATTTTAATGTTGCCAACGGTATTTGCATAAAATGGAAAAATGTATAATGAGTATGGATGATTGATGTTATGTGAAATTTTTAGAACTATTTAGTTGCTCATCCCTGGCTATATGTACCAGTTGATCGTATTTTATCTTGTAAAACCTTGCATGTATTAAAATGTTCAGTATGCTTTATTCGATCATGCTTAGGAAGGGTTATTAGTAGGAATTGGCTGTGGACTTACTGGGTAACCATTGTTACTCACCCTTTCCTTCCTATTTTTTTTTAGTTTCAGCACTTGCAGCTACCGAGACAGGCGTCGAGTCAGTAATTGAGGAGTATCTGGTCGGTCAGATCGACGATCAGAGTTTATTGCCTGGTGAGCACTAGGGCTACATCCGTTAGTGTTGTCAGTTTCATCCAGGATGTATGTAGTTTTTGGATTGAGAGTTTAGACCTATGTTAGAGTGAGAGTGTTTTGGTAAACCTGTATATTGATAAATCTTCCGCACTCTGATCTACTTACATGTTAGATGTATTTAGTCTTCCGCTGTTCATTTCCTGTATTTACATCTTTATATACAGGTTCTGTTATAGATTGGTTTATCAGGTTTGAGTTCCGTGAAACGCTAACATAAACAGAGGAGACCATGCCGAAATTTCAAGGTGCCACCTAGTACCTTGAGGTTTGGCATTGGGATTTGTGTTAGCGTTTGGCGGGGCGCCACAGATGATGTTATGAATATTCTTGTGAAATACATACGACGAAACCGATAAAATTTACCAAAAGATCCTTCACGAGGATCGACGTTCTATATTCGAGGATCTTACCATTGCTTTTCGATATAAGTTAGATCTTTTCGTGCTCCATCGATTTGAATGGATAATTTCTATTGGGTCTACGAAGTGGTATGCAATTTCCCATGGTTCTAAGGAGGTATAACATGGTAAACAAGAAATCCATTAAGTAACTTAGAGGGATAATGTCTTTGATAATAGAAGGAATTGTTTGATTTTCACATGTAAGCATGCCGCCATGATGAATTACTACATGAGAGTAGGGGGCTTGATCCCATTTTCAGGCTTGCTTTATGGGAGTCCCACGCATTCCTTTAAAATGTTTGGGTTGGGTTTGAAAAATGTGTCCATCTTGTTAAATAAATGATATTGAGTCAACAAAAAGCTCAATAAAATTGTTTGAATACCCACCCATTAAAAATATATTTAACACATTATTAAAATATTTATAAAAATTTAACAAGTTTTTGTTCTCGGATCAAATATTTTGTCAATAGTTGACTAGTTGTTTCCTTAGTTTTCGTTATCTGTGATCATGTGTTTTTGGTTTAAAGGTGACATTGTCGTGAAGTGGATATGCTGATAGATAAAAGTTGGATTCAGCTGCCTAGAGATACCCCTGAGTATGAAGCATGAATTAATAAGTTCTTAGATTTTTCAGTTTCTCGTTTAAGGTTCGATGATGCGATCTAATGTTCTTGCGTCAGATGTCTCAACATGTTGGTAAAGAATAGAGAAATCGTACATGGTGACTTATTATTGTATGGGATAGATAAGAGATATATACATTGGACATGTCATGATGAGACATTCTAAAATCAATATAGAATTGATGAGTTCGAAGAGAGTGATGAAATGTAAGGAATATTACAAGATGCATTTAAAATCCCAAACTCTGATTGTGAAGAGATTACTAAGTTGAATGATGACAGTCTAGATGAGCCAAATGCGGATGCAAATAAGTTTTCTGAAATGTTGAAAGTTGTCGAAATTGAGTTATATCTAGGTTGCACTAAATTTTCAAAATTATCTTTCATTGTAAAGTTGTTTCATCTAAAATGTCTTAATGGATGGAATAATAAATCATTCGATATGTTACTCAAATTGTTAAAAGATGTATTTTCTATTGGTGAAAAGTTGTCAAAGAATTATTACGAATCGAAAAAGATCCTATAAAAACTTAGCTTACATTACAGGAAGATACATTAGTGTCCGAATTACTGCATGCTATATTGGAAAGAGCATGAGAAAGCAAATGAATACGTAGTATGTGATGAGTCTAGATGGAGATCAATTGGATGTCAGTCAACTGAGGAACCTTCCTTTTCGTCTACAAAATACAAGAAAATAGCTGCAAAGATTTTGCATCATTTTTCATTAAAATCGAGGCTTAAGTGGTTGTTTATATCTTCAAAAACAGTTGAGAACATGAGATGGTATTACGATAGTCGTATAAAAGACGACGTGTTGAAGCATCCAGCTGATTCTATAGCATGGGAAGCTTTAAACAAAGAATATCCGTCATTTGGTTTTGAACCTCGGAATGTTAGACTTGGATTGGCAAGCGATGACTTTACGCATTTCAGTTACATGAGTACTCCTAGCACATAGCCTGTTGTTTTAATTCCGTATAACTTGCCTCTATGGATATGTATAAAACCAACTTCTTTTATGTTGTCGTTACTCATTCCAGATCTTAAGGCTCTTGAAAACGACATTGATGTGTACTTGCAATCATTGATACACAAATTGAATGAATTGTGGACAGATGGAGTTGAGACATACGATGCTTCAAGAAAACAAAATTTTAAAATGCATGCAACCATTTTATGAACTATCAACAACTTTCCTGCTTATACAAATTTATCAGGATGGAGTACTAAAAGAAAACTTTTTTGTCCCTCTTGCCACAAAGACACTTGTTTAGTCAGATTGTAGAAAGGAAACAAAAAATTTTACTTGAGACATCGTCAATTCTTACCACTTGATCATAGACTCTGACAAAATAAAAAAATCATTTAATGGAAAAAAAGAGTTGGAACTTACACCAAAATTGTTGAGTGGATAGAATGAACTTGATCAATTATGAGAATACAAGCAAATTATTTTTAGTAAGGCAAATAAAGATAAAACTGGGAAGAAGAGAAAAAAGGATGATTGTAAATTACCAAAAAATTGGAAGAAAAAAACATATTTTTCAATTTACTGTATTGGAAAGATCTTTTATTGCGTCACAACTTGGATGTTATACACATCGGAAAAAAAAATGGTGGGCGCATGAAAGAGCTCTCTATGAGTGTATGGATCCCTAGATCTCTCAATGTATGCAATGAATGGTAATAAACTAGAAGATTTATATGATTCAGTTAGACCTACGTCCACGGATGGGAAAAGAGAAAGTTTTAATATATTTGAGAGTGATTGCAGCCATGACTTATAACCCCAAGTTGAGTATTTGATGAACACTACCAACTAGAATCAACATGCTCTTTTATTCATTAAAGATCCACCTACCAGTAAGTTTAATTTTCGACAAGAAAAGGACCACAATGAGAGAATAGATCCATCCTCAGCGTTATTTCAATGGTGAAGGAAAAAACTCCAGACATTAATGATGAACTTGTGGTTTCAATGTTGGGTTTAATTACTATGAAAGTTGCAAGAATAGATTGAGGGAGTTGATCATAGAGAAAAATTGAAAGAGTCATGCTGGTGTAACCTCAAGATTAGGCCTCATCATGTTGGTGTGTACAATGTTAGGTCCAATCTTGAGATCACTTCAGCATTATTCAAATTGAAATCTAGACATTTTTCTTTTGAGCCATGCAGATTGACTTCAATTCACACTTTGCTGACGTGCAGGTGCACAAAGTATGAATTAAGGTCACTTCAGCATTATTCTTTTCTTTATCTTTGTGAAAATAGATTTTTTTTAATCTTTAAAGAGAAATTCTATTGGCACACCAACTTTTACTTACAACACAACCATCGACTGTGATTGTCTATAGAATTTTTTTTTTTTAATGGGAACAAAAAATCTATAGACATCCTCATAGATTGGTCATTGGTGAGGTTATAACTTATAAGTATAAGTTGGTGTGTTAATGGAAGCTCTCTTTTTTTTTAACTAATTATTATTATTATTTTGTATTGAATATGCATATGAATGCCAAATGCCCTAAAAAGCGATCATAATCAAGTCAGAAATGTAAAAATCGCAGTAAATCCAATGTCACTCCAGCATTAGTGTATAATCAATTATGAGGCCCATAAATTTGATTGTTTGACTTTATAATATATGATTATCAAGTGGCCTTCCGAGGATGAAATAATTAAGCATTTACTTACGTTGCAAAGTAAAATTTCCGTTTTAACTTGTATCAATCTCAAAATTCCATTAATAACCTCTTTATTCTTCTTCTTCTTTTTTTATGGGGTAAGCTGGACTTGAACCCAAGACCTCAAAGTTGTTTTGCAATGTGCAAACCAGCTGATCTATGCATCTAAGCCACCATTAATGCCCTCTTACAAACTTCATGAAATGCAAAGAATTTTCCATTGATGTGAAATGGCTTCATAAGTCCCTTCATCACATCAAAGCCACGTCCCAAGGATACAGGATCGTTCCTCCTTCCCACATGTTCTAGAACCATGTATTTTGTTATTGAAAATGTGTTTCCTCCTTGTTTATCTCAAGAGTCATATTTTCTGACGCCCCCTCTGACACACGCCCCCATACGCTCCTTGACATGGCATGGGCCATAATCATAGATCTTTTTCCCCAAGATACACAACTTCACATCCCCATAAATATGTTTGTCCCAAGAAAAAAAGATCTATGGTTCTAGCACATGCCATGTCAGAGTGGGGCATCAAAAAATCATTATTCTTTTCTCAATCCATCTTATTTTGTATCTTCTTCTCGTCCTTTTAGAACCTTTTAACAATATATTATGTTTTTCAAAATTATTGAATAAGGAAGAGAGAGAGAGAGAGAGAGAGAGATTGTTTCTATGGAAGCTACTATGTAGCAAATCTTACTCCAAAATCCCAATTATCATCTTGGGATTTGAGGACTTAAATATTGTAACATAAGAGAGGATGACTTAAGCTACCATTGGTGAGTTTACATTGGCTAAAAAACATATCATATACATCATATATCTAACTAAAATACTAATATGAATCATTGATACATTACAAAGCCAATTTTTATGGAACCCAAATAATTGATCCAAACCTATAGTTATTCCATTTGAATGGGTTGAGTTTTTGGTTTGATCCATCCATTGAAAGCTGTTGAAACTTTCAAATATATCAACCATAGTTTTTAAGGAGCTTTTCTATTTTCAAATCTGATCTAAACCATGAGTACAAGAGGACTAAGTTATTATTTTTCTTCATGAGAGAGGTTCTATGAATTGTAGAACAAGAGCCACGCTCCCATAACTTTGATGTTATATATCTATAACTCTTTAGAAACTGAGTAGGACTGTTAAATTGGCCTATTAACCCATTAATCTAGTCCGGCCTGCCCATTAATCTAGTCCGATGCCTAGTTACTTCGAAAGGAAAGCCCGAAAATCAACCTGAGTTCAATCCAAGGGCGAGCTTTGGTTTAACCGATTTAGAACCGATGGGGTTTAGGACTGATCTAAGGTACAGCTCGACTCTTTAAGGTAGGGTTAGGGGCTCCAACCCGCCCCATTGATAATCCTAAAACAAGGATTTATGGGCAATTTTAAACTAGCAAATTAAAAAAAAAAAAGGTGATTTAGACATATCCCCCAAGTTTTGGTGAATATTATTAGTGATATCCCTGTGTTTTGAAACTGTCGTCATACCTCCCTTGACCTCAGTGTTCTTAATAGAATTATATAAAAATACCCAAATGCCCTAATCTTCAATCTTTAACAAAAAAAACAAAAACAAAAAAGAAAAAAACATTTTTTTCCTTCAAAACTAGTCATCTTCGTTCTCTATGAATAAAATTTTTAAAAGTTAAGGACCTGTGTGGATTGACTTTTCTAAGTACTTCTGACTTTTGCAGGGAGTCAGAAGTACTTTAAAGGTGTTTGGATAAATAACTCTTGGAAAGAACTACTTTACTGTGGAGTCATTTTAGTGCTTTTTCACGAAGTACCAATGGTGCTACTTCTCTAAACTACTCTTGGGCGGAGTCACAAAACATTGTCAAAATGACGGGATTGGGATAAGTATGCCCTTCATAAATTTGGAAAATTACAAACTTACTCTCAAAAAAATAATTGGAATAATATTATATTACTATCCATTGATATGGTGGTAACCATTTGGTGTAATATTTGGGACAAGTATACCCCTCATAAATTTTGAAAATTACAAGCATACCCTCAAAAATGTAATTGCAGTAATACTATATTACTATCCATTGACGTGGTGGTAGCTTTTTGGTGCAGCATTTAGGACAAATATACCCCTCATAAATTTTGAAAATTACCCTAAAAAATGTAATTAAATAATATTTATTATTATCCATTGATGTAGTGGTAACCTTTTAGTGTAGCATTTAAATTTGGATTTCTAGCTCCCCCAATTGCGCACTCAATGATTTATCCATGAACATTCCAACCATGGTTGAAATTTTCTTATTGTAAGATTGATGTGAATAATTACACACAAATTTACTATATATTGATGTGGTGAAAGCTTCATATTTTTAGTGATTGTATATATTTGCTCACAATATCTTCTATTTGTTTATAATTGTTAGATGTTTATATTAGTTTTTATTGATAAAAATAATAACTTTTATTTCTTTTGAAGAATAATTTGTTGAGTTATAATGTTAAAAATAGTAACTGATACTTATAAGGGTATTTTGATCATTTTAATAGAATCCAAAATATTTTCCAAACACAAAACTCTATCAAAAGTACTTCTGATAGTACTTTTCAGAACCTGCATCCAAACACACAATAGTTATCCACCTACTCCAAAAAGTACTTTAAAAAGTACTTACGAAAGTACTTATGTTCTAAGTACTTCTGGCTCCTGTATCCACACAGGCCCATTCTTACTACTTCAAGTCTTCCACGATTTTCTTCAAAAGGGTCAAGGCAATGTAGACAATGATGGACTGAAGATAAGGTTAGAGCTTGAGGCAATGTAGAAAATGATGAACTGAAGATAAGGTTAGAGCTATAAATAGGACTTACAGGAAAATAGAAAAAGATGGGATATTGGGCAAAAAAAATTAGGTTTTTTGTTTGTTTTGTGCAAAGGGTTAATGTTAAGTTGGAAATGATGAATTAAAGATAGGTTAAGTAATTTTTTTTTTTTTTTTTTAACAAAAAAAACAAATATACCATAAGGGTTGAAGACAAGGGCATTTCGATCTTTTTAAATCGGTCTATTAAGAAGACTGAGGTCAAGGGAGGCATGTGGTCTACCATTCACCGAGACGTTGGGGTTTGTCAAAATCAAATCACGCAAAACTAGGGGTGCAACTTGGTCCGGTTCAAACTGAGAACCGAACCGATAACTTTGAGGTAGTTTGGTTCAATTTGAAACAAGTTGTCGTTCAATTCCGGATTACAAAAATAGAGAACTGATCAATTTGATTCGATTCTCGAATCAAATTTGTATAGAACCGAACCAAATCGAGAATAGAACCCCTATGCACTAAATAAATATATATGTATATACTAATTATTATGAATTATTTTAAGAATTAGTACATAGGTTAATGATTTTTTATGAATAAACTAATGATTTTTTAAGCATAGATTCGTTATTAATTATATGAAATTTTATGTTTATTTTTTCATTACAAAAATATTACTTATAATTTATAAAATAATTGCAATCCATGGAACAAAACACCGACTTTAATTCAATTTGAATTGGTTTGATTCTAGTGGAATTTGATTCGGCTCTAGTTCTTATTTAGTGAAATTGACCTATGTCGATTCAATTCCAATTTGACCTCAAACCGAATCCAACCAAGTTGCACCCATACCTAAAACTCATGATTTAGAGTGTTTAGGTTTAAAATAATGATTTTCTTATTGAAAAGTCTTCGTTATACTTGGCAGACATGGCACGGATAGGGATACAGAATCATAGATCTATTTCCTCGGGATACACAACTATAAATCCTCCTCATAAAAGATATGAAGTGGTGTCTCCCTATCTGATATTTGATGGCTGAAACCTTTATAGTTAGAATATCGGCACTCGTTTAGGTTTATTGAAGTGTTCATTTTTTAATGAACACGTGGCAGTTAATTATAGATTAACAGTTTAACATCTTCATTGGAAAACAGCAAATCCCTACACCGAAACTATCTACACAGCTGAACTGCTGAAGGCGTTAACACGTTTTGATGGAAAAACCTCTCAAACAGCTCAGCTCAGCTCAGCTGGCCCTTTCTTCACGCATCGTTTCTCGCACGATTTTCTCCTACTACCACCGCGTGCCAGCTTGGGTACACCACTATTCTTTTTCAACATTGCCACCACCATTCCCAAAAACTACAGAAATACCCTCCTTCAAGATTTTCTTCCTCTTGAAACAGTACTGTTGTATACAAGGTTCATCTGCTCATCAATCTTGATATCAAGACCGTTGGATTTGCCATAGTTCCAACTTCATTGATTGAACAATCATAGCCACCCAACACATGGACTTTTTCCCACCATCTTTCCCCTAAGGTTTAGCTTCATTTTATCAAATATAAACATCATAGCCCTACATCATCATATTTCATTGAAATCAAATCTCTGAATACATGTAAGATGTATTTGCGTCCAACTATAATTCTCCATATAAAATGACCAAACTACCCTTGAAAGGACGAATACTGACCTTGTCCGGCACAACAACTATACTTTTCATGCCAGTGCAAGAAGGTTTCATTAGAACGTATCTGAGAATGTCAAACACATGAAGTCAAATATTAATAAAATCATTAAAACAAGTCTACCTTATTAGTTCTAGAGCAAAATAATTATTTTTTTAAAAGGTATATTTTATGGTTAGAAAACTATATAAAGGTCATTCCACAACTATTCAAAGCATTCCAACTTCAATTCCTTGTGAGTCTCTTGGGTTGGGATGGGGAAATTGCAAGTATTGTTCTTAGCTCTAACTCTCTCTCTAATTTCATTTGATCAAAATGTGGTCGATGCTAAGTTTTCCAAAAGCGTGTACTTCACTTGGGGTGCACATCATTCATCGATTCTAGGGAATGGCGATGATCTTCAACTTGTGTTGGATAGAACTTCAGGTATAATGTCTACTTCTTGTGCTTTATCCAAAGTTTTATCCCAATGAGTTGGGGTCAGATGAAGGAATCTTGTTCCTTCATTCCACTCTATCCAAAGCTAAATCTTTTGTTATTCTAACTATTATGATGTAAACACTTGATCGAAATCTCACTTGTCAGATTCTATAAATAGAAGAACCGATCACAATTCTTCTTTCTGTGAATCGACAATGATATATCTGATTGTGCATAATATCATGAAAACGAATACAAATATATTTGACTACTACTTAATGTTGGCAATAGGTCTGAAAAATTATCTAAAAGGATGAAACTTCGAAATCATGGCATACATCTTTGGAACAGAATCCATTTTGAGAAATTTGAACAGTCTTCTAGCAAGTTTATTTCTGATTTTGTATCAAAACCATCTCTGAAAATTGGGTACCTAGAGTTTTGGTTTTAAGATCTCTAATGTTATGTTGATCATCTTCAACTTGTTGCTTCATTTATGTTAAAGAAAGAGTATTTCTCTAACCATCTTATCTCACCAACCCAATGTTTACCCTTATTACTGTTTTCAGGATCTGGAATTCAGTCAAAGAGAGGATTTCTCTTTGGAAGCATTGAAATGCTAATCAAATTAGTACCCGGGAATTCTGCTGGGACTGTCACTGCCTATTATGTAAGTATCAATTTAGACATAGGTGTCACAAGTTCATGATCTCCATACCATCACCTTAGCGTTACTGATTTAACATCTCTCCCCATACCCAGATCCTTCAAAGTCCCTCAAGAACATTTGTTGATGAGAGTACAATGCCATACCTGAATGTTTTATATAAAAGAAATTCAAAAGAACTAAGACGCATAAGCATGTCCATGAATGTTGAGTGTATATTTTCCTCTACTATCGGGTGTGTCATACCTCAGTTATATTCATAGTTCTCCCCCTCTCCAACAGATCAGCCTTTTGTAGTAGTTAGTTGGTTAACATGGTATCAGAGCGCTAGGTTTGCATAGGTCACAGGTTCGATTCTTTCCACCCTTATAGGGGAGGTGTAGTGTAGTGTATATTTTTCTCCACTCTCAGGTGTGTCATAGTCATACCTTAATTAAGCCTCGTGAACCTCTTATATTCATAGTTCTCCCCCTCTCCAACAGATAGGTCTTTTGGAGTAGTTGGTTGGCTGACAATGAACCCAGAGATTTGTGGGTTGGGAAGTCCAATTCCTAAGAGTAATACTAAACAATTGGCTAAAAAACCATTTTCAATTTTCTGCAGCTATCATCAACAGGTAGCAAGCACGACGAGATAGACTTTGAGTTCTTGGGGAACGTATCAGGACAACCTTATATCATCCACACAAATATCTATACTTCGGGAAATGGAAGCAGAGAGCAGCAATTCTACCCATGGTTTGACCCAACCGCAGATTTCCATAACTATACCATACATTGGAACCCGAGCGAGATTGTGTAAGTTCACTTCTAATGCTATTCTCTCACCTTTTTTTACACCTTCAACGTCATCGTTACTATAACCATGTTTTGCTATTGTTTTAGGTGGTTCATTGATGGGTTAGCAATCCGTGTTTTCCGTAACTACGAGAGCGTTGGGATTCCTTTCCCCAACAAACAAGGGATGAGGGTTTATTCAAGTTTATGGAATGCTGATAACTGGGCAACAAGAGGTGGACTTGAAAAGATAGATTGGAACAATTCACCCTTCACAGCTAGATTCCAAAAGTTTAGGGCAAGAGCTTGCAAGTGGGATGGGCCCATCAGCATAAGTCAATGTGCCTCTAATAACCCCGCTAATTGGTGGACATCACCCATTTATAGTAAGCTAAGCTATGCTCAGATAGGTCAGATGAATTGGGTCAGAGACAATTTCATGATCTACGATTACTGCAAAGATACTAGAAGGTTCAATGGACAAATGCCCCTCGAGTGTTATAAACAACAATATTAATAGGACGGAACAATGTCGGTGTGGTCGTTCAAAAGATGAATAAGCCCATAGAGGCCTCATTGTTTTTTTATTCTTTCAGTTTGCTACTAAGAAATAAATTCTTAATTTCTTTTTGTGTGTGTTTCGAGAATTTAGCTATCATTCTCGGATTTAATGTCTTAGACCAAATAAGATTTGTATCTTGCATTGTAATCTCTCCACAGAAGGAGGATTGAATAGACAGTATTTTAAGAAAATGATGACATGTTAAGATATACTGATAGCTTTGCATCATGGAATAAATTTCTCAATTTCTATTCAGTGTGGGCAAAGGTTTCATGATTTGAACAGAGCTGAATTTAGAATAAATGAAAATCAAATTTTTTAGATAAGAATAACATGTTGACAACCTACAAGAATTCAAAAAACCACACTACATAGTCTACAATCATAAAAGAATGCCTAGATAATAGAAAAGTTGCTGAAAATCACACCACACATTATCCTAGTTATAACCATGTAAGAGTAGGCCCACATAAATACCTTCTTGTTAGTGAGCTTCAGGAGACATTGTCAAACCCCCATTCAAGTGGAGGACATTCTTAATATAAATCTGACACATAGTTACTGTAGGTGCATAATTACACCTGCTGATGTGGACCAACAAGAAACCTCTGCGTTGTTGCGACTGCATGTATAAGTTTAATCAAGACAAACACATGTTGCACTATCCATATCAAAGAATTAACTCGGTTGGCAAGTAGTTTAATCCGAGATCTCTAGGTGTCAACTCTTCTTAGTCTTAAAAAGACTCGGCCAGGGTGTCGGCTAGAAGGGAGCACTCGATTGAATACGGCCAAGTGAACGATTTTGCGAAGAAAGAATTATGGTAACATCTAGGAGGACCCATGTGAATCACAACAGAAAATCTCCTAAGATCTTCAGGATTCCAAGTACTGAACAATATGACAGAGAAGGAAATCAAGTTAGAAAGAGTCTTGAATTAATATGGAAGGGAAAAAAGGATAATATTAGAAGATTCCTTAAAGGACACAAAAATTAAGGTAAGATTTGCAAGATCTTCACAGGGAAGGCTGCCAAAGGAAGAAAAACACTATCTATCTATAAATAGGGAGATCAACACACGGGTAAAAGACTTTTCACTCATTCTCGACCTAAACCCTTTTTGATTCTTTGATAACTTATCTTGATCTGGGAACACTTCCTAGATTTGGGACTTTCTGTAGGAAATAGGAGGAAAATCTTCATCGAGATTCGAGGGGTTGAAGTGATCTTGTTTACCTACAGTTAGCAATTCGATGCACGGAAAAAAATCGTCACAAGATTAATTCGAGTACAATTCGGAATTTAAAGATTCAGCAAAAAGACAAAAGACAGGAAAATACAATACGGGAATGGTTCAAGTATAATTCAAGTTCAACACTCTAAAAAACTTTTACAAATTCTCTCTCTCTCTCTCTCTCTCTCTCTCTCTCTCTCTCTCTCTCTCTCTCTCTATATATATATATATATATATATATATATATATATGAGTTAGAAGTTTCAGAATGGGCTGATTTTTTGTGAGGATAGTCTCTATGGTGAGGAGATCATTCTCACTAAAAATCAGCTCATGCTGAAACCTCTAGCCCCAGCAAAAGTGGTTTACAAATTAACAGTCCATGATTCTTCAACTTGTAAACCACTTTTGATGGGGTTAAAAGTTTCAGAAGGGCTGATATTTTGTGAGGATGATCTCTATGGTAAGGAGATCATCCTCACAAAAAATCAACCCACCATTCCAAAACTAATAACCCATATAGGACAAAACATTGGCTATCAATGTTGGTTTTGTTCGTTGGCTGTTGAACCTGACCCCAGCCCATTCCAAAACTTCTAATCCATATAGACGTTCTCCTTCAAAATGTTCTATTTGATTCGGGACATTTCGAGGCAACAAATCGATTTGGGCATTTAGGGACTTATGAAGGGAGACATTTAGCATGAGTTCATCCTCTTGTTCTTACCATGAAGATAATGGATCAAGGATCCAATCTCAACATAATGAAGTGATTAGATCAAGTTTTAGATCTAGAACTTCTATCCATTATAACTTGGAGAGCAAGAAAATAGGAAAGACAAGAAGAAATTACTAAAAAACCTAAGGAAATAGAAAACTTGGAGAACAAGAAACAAGAACAAATGCAAGTAAATCAGAAATTTCATTAGGAAAATTGAAAATAAAAAAGAAAGGTTTACATTTTTGAAGCTTCGTCAACCGGAGGTCTCTCTCATTGTGAAAGAGAACTCCTCTCTCTAGTTCATCTTCTTCTTCCCCAAGCTTTCTTCTCTCTTTTCTATTTTTTAGGAATAAAGCCCTCTAGCAAAACTAAAGCTCTCTCTTCCTTTCTCTCTCTTTTGAAAAAAACCAAAAAAATCATCTCTAAAATCTTACAAGACTCCCCTATTTATAGAATTATAGAGGAGTCTGTTACAAAAAACTACATGCAAATACAAAACTACTCCTGTATGAAGTTCTATCAAGATAGCGAATGATCATTCGCTATTTGTAAGCACATGTCTTTTGATCATCTTTTTCTTTTGATTCTTGTTGATAATCCTTTATTCTCCAATTCCCTTGTACTGGTCTTGCTTGTACTCTACTTCCTGGCCAATTTTGTCTCCATTTCAGAACTCGTCCGAGACTGAGACGTATCGCCTCAGTTAACTCAGTATCAGGCATAAACGAGACAGACGGACAATCTCTTTTTAGTTGGCAGAATCTCGTGAGACAAACGAGACATCTTGGACTAGATATAGAAAATCTCGTCCTAGATAATCAAGACCTGTGAGTTTTACCAGTTTTCATGATTGAAACCCTATCATTTTCACCCACAAATCAAGTTTTGCTCCTTTTCTCAATCAAGTGAATCAGATAATAAAGGGTTTGGGTTCAAATGAGGTGAAAAACTTCATCTTCTTCATTAGATTTTTAAATGGTTAAAAATCATTATCTCAATGTTGAAACGAGACGACTCAAACGAGACAAGACGTATCATTCGAGTAAACTCAGTATCAGGCATGGACGAGACGAGACGAGACGCGAAACCGAGTTTTGAAACCATGTTTCAAACATCAAATAGGGTGAGATCATGGCACCATACAACAATAGAACAAAACATTGGCAATTTTTTGTACGGCAACACCTATTTATATTAAATTCAACCAATAAGTATTTGGGGCCCACATACATAACATCCATACCATAAAAGCTCATCACAAGTAAGTAAATCCCTATGGGTTGTCGCACAACACACATAGAATAGCCCTAGAGTTGTTCTATACGACCAAAATTCTAACACTCCCCCTCAAGTTGGAGCATACATATCAAAGATGCTTAGCTTGGCTCAAAAAAAAGAAAAAGGTACATGAGATAAGGGCTTAGTGAGAAAATCAGTCAACTTGTCACTTTACTTCACATAGGATGTGACAATCTGTTTACGCATGACTAAATCTTGAACAAAGTGACAATCAACTTTGATATGCTTGGTGTGCTCGTGAAAGATAGGGTTGCTGGCAATAAAAACGGCAGCCTGATTATCACAAAACATCTGCATAAGTAATGAAGCATCAATACCCATGTCGCGAAGAAGAAAATAAACCCATAACATCTCAAAAGCAATATGGGCCATTGCACGATATTCAGCTTCAACACTAAAGCGAGACAAAATGTTTTATTTCTTACTACACCAAGTAACAAGATTTTCACCAACAAATGTGCAATAACCAAAGGTAAATTAGCAATCAAAACGACTCCCAGCCCAATTAGCACCAGAGTATCCAGAAATAGTTAAGGAAGATGAAGGGCAGTACAAGAGACTCTTTCCAAGAGTACCCTTCAGATAGCATAGAATACGACAGATAGCTTCCCAATAAGGTTGTCAAGGGGCATACATAAACTAACTAACCACTCCCACAACATAAGCAATGTTAGGACGAGTAACTGTGAGATCTATGAGCTTACCAACCACCAGTGCCTCCCAGTGTCCTCAAAAACTTCCCCATGTTTAGCATCAAGCTTGACAAAAGAATCCATCGGAGAATCAACTGGACAAGATCCCCCAGTGCCCATCTTAGATAATAAGTCCAACACATACTTGCGTTGGCATAAAGTGAGTCCATCCTTGGAACGTGTCACCTCAATCTCAAGGAAATAACGCGAAGAAGGCCCAAGTCTTTTGTATGAAACTAAGTACCCAAATAAACCTTCAACTGGGCAAGACCAATAGAATCACTACCAGTAATAATAATGCCATCCACATACACAATAAGAACAATAATACTTGAGGGGGAATGACGAGTAAATACAGAATGATCAGAGGTCGAACGCTAAAACGTATAACGAAACACCACAAAGTTAAATTTGTTAAACCAAGCACGTGGAGACTGTTTCAATCCATACAACGCCTTCTTCAACCTACGCACAAGATGTTCTTGCCCCTCAACTACATAACCTGGGTGTTGATCCATATACACTTCCTCTTGTAAATATCCATGAAGAAATGCATTTTTTATGTATAGTTGGTAAAGTGGCCAGTTAGAACTTACTGCGACAAATAACATAATTCGAACAAAGTTAAGGCGAGCAATAGGTGAAAAAGTTCCACAATAATCCACATCATAAGTGTAAGTATACCCTTTAGCCACCAATCGAGCCTTAAGGCGATCAATTGAGCCATCAGATTGATGTTTTACCGTGTACAGCCAACAATGGTTTTTCCAGAAGAAAGAGTGGTGAGGTCCCAAGTCTAATTCTGACAAAAGGCATGCATCTCGTCATCTATAGCATGTTTCCATCTAGAAGAAGTCAGAGCCTGACGATAAGTATTAAGAACAAAAACTATAGACAATGAAAATGCAAAGGAGTGAAAAGTAGAGGAAAGGCAATGAAAAGATACAAAATTAGAAATAAGATGATTAGTACAGGAATGAATACCTTTCCGCAAAGCAATAGATAATGTGGAGGATGAGGGTGCTATGAGAAGAGTTGGAAGGTCCTTAGAAGAGGCAAGAGGTGGAAGGTCCTCAAGAGAGTCAGGTGATGGTTCGGCTGCGGTTGGACCGTAGGATACAACTGGGCGATTCTTAGAGAGCTAATAAGCCTGCAAACGAGGAGGAGAAGATACTGGAAGAGGAATAGTAGGCAAAACTAACCCCCCTGATGAGAATGAACCAGATCAAAATCAAATTGACGGCCCAAAGTGGAGAAAAAATGGGTCAACTCAAAAAAGGAGACATCAACGCTAATATAATACAGACGCCCTATAAGATCATAACAACGATAACCCTTTTGAGTCCTAGAATAACCCAAGAAGACACACTTAACAGAACGAGGAGATAACTTATTACGGCCAATCCCAAGAATGTGGACGAAGGACACACACCCAAAGACATGCAAAACTAAAGGAAATGGCTTGGTCATAGGATAAAACAAAGAGAAAGGTGTTTGGTTACCCAAAACAAGCGAAGGAACTCAATTAATGAGGTAACAAGCAGTAAGAACATCATCGGCCCAATAAGGTTTAGGAATGGGCATGTTAAACAATAATGTGCGAGTCAAATCTAAAATATAACGAAGTTTACGTTCGGCGATGCCATTCTATTGAAAGGTATGTGGACAAGTAGTCTGATGGATAATACAATAGTCTCTATAGAAATCAGACATACAGTTTTGGGTATACTCAAGAGCATTGTCAGAACGAAAAATTTTAACACGGCATTCAAACTGAACAAATATCTCATTATAAAAAACTAAGAAAATTTGGATAATTCAAAACGATCTTTCATTAAAAAAAGCCAAGTCATTTTAGAATAATCATCCATAAAAATGACTAAATAAGAAAAATCAAAAGTACTTTTTATTCTTGCAGGACCCCAAATGTCTGTATGGACTACATCAAAAGGACTCAATTGACGACTCTGTAGAATAGGAGGAAAACTACAACGGTGATGCTTGCCTAACTGACAAGTCTCACATGCTAATACTGAAATAGAACTCCATGTGGGAACAACTTGACGCAACTTTTGCAATGACGGATAACCCAAGCGATAATGCCACTATAGAGGAGAGACGACAGCACTCAAAGCAAGAATTTGCTCATCACAGTCCAGAAAATACAGCCCATTCAATTCATACCCCAAACTAATCACCTTCTTCGTTCTGAGGTCCTGAAAAACACAAGATCTAGGAAAAAATGTTACAAAACAATTTAGTGATTTTGTTAGTTTACTTATAGATAAAAAATTAAAAAGAAATTCAGGAACAAATAAGCCAGAAAGTGTTATGGAATTGGTAGGGTGAAGATCACTAGTGCCATAGACAATGCGAGAAGAACCATCAACTAAAACAATACGAGATCTAGATGAGTGAAAATTAGAAAAAATGGAAGAGATACCAAACATGTGAGCTCTAGCACCAGAGTCAATAATACAAGAAGAGGAAGGGAATCAAATAACTTCACAAGTAGAATTACCTGTATTGACCATAGTGTTTGTGGGAGCAAATGAATGTGAGTAGACCTGACAACTTCTGAAGGATCTGACTAAGTTGAGCAATAAGATTATCATGAGACTCAGAATTAGTAATTAGGGCTCTAAAAGTAAATGGTTGAGTGACAAATGTGAATGACGTATCAGCAGATGCATTGTAAGTATAGTCAAAACGTCCCCATTTGTCCCAACAATAATCTTCAATATGCCCTGTCTTACCACAATAGTTGCATTTCCAATTTGAGTTATTAGTACCACAACCAGAAATAATACCACCACCACGACGCCCAGGGGTTCCATCACGACCACTACGATTACCACTATAACCGCCACCGTGAGTACCGTCGTGTCCACTACGAGGAGTCCCACGAGTACCATTACTAGTGATTAAGGCAAATGACTCCTTAAAATGAGCTGAGTACGTAAGGGAGGCTCTCTAAAGGCAAGAATATGCATTCATTGCAGTAGGAAGCTGTTCACCAGCCAAAATCTGATCCTTGAATACACTATACTCTGAGTTAAGACTAGACGGCAATAATGCAACTTGAAACTCTTCCCATTGGCGTTCGCTGAACTTCCAAATCAGTGCTCAGAGGTTGATAGAATAGTAGTTCTTCTCATATACTTTTCAGATTGTTGTAATGTTCATTCAGGGGTTTATCACCCTATTTGGTAGTGAACATACATTCAAACAAATCAAACACCCTAGTCACATTATTCTCTTGAGAGTACTACAAGAGAGCTCCAGATCTTCTTTACAAATGGTCCCTTGCTTAACCAAAGCGAGGTCATAACCAATGAATTCTCACTTCATCAATCTTCATAGGTCTTTGAATCCTCAGGAGGAGGATCTTCAACAAGTTATTTTCCTTACTTTTTTGCTCATAGGAACACCTTTATAGCATGAGACCAAGAATGGCAGTTATTTTCATTCAATCTTACCGAAATAATTTTCTTAGTTGAATCCTCACTTGAAGAGCTACATTCATCCATTAGAACAACCGCTACATTCATCCATTAGAACAACCACAAAGAGGAGTTAACACACAACGAGGGAGGCAACAATCGTTGTAAAGGACACCCCACACCGCAATTAATCCTTCTAAAACATCTTTAAAAAGCACCACGCAACCTCAAAACTCAGTCACAACCAACCACAAACAAACAACTAAACCCTAGATACACATCTTGGGTTTATCTTGCAACACCACAATGAATCAAAATTCCTTTTACCACAAAACTGCAGATATAAGAGTTCAACTGCAGAAATAAGGGTTTAAAACCCAAAAAAAAAAAGGAAGAGAAGAAAACAAAGGTTTGCTCAGATACCAAGTGAGAAACCAAGAAACCTAGAGCAAGTACTAAAGGAGGAGAAAGAGAGGAGAAGAAGATTAGAGAGAGAGAGAGAGCCAAAAACACAGCAGCTTCTGTGTTGTACAGCAGCACTCCTCTTTATATTAAATTCAACCAATAAAGTATGTAGGGCCTATATACATAACATAAGGTGGGCCCTATAACCTAAAAAACCCACCATAAGTAAGTAAATCCCTATGGGTTGTCACACAACACACACAGAACAGCCCTAGGGCTGTTCTATACAAACAAAATTCTAACAATGATAATGATAATAATATATGAGGCTGAAATAAGTAGGTTGACTAGTCAACGATGCTAGGTGCCATGTGGTGGCCTATCGAAGGCACAAAAAGTTGACTATTCAAAAGGGGAACAGACGCCACTTGGTGCCTAATCATTGGAGCAACGACGAATGAAGGAATGAAGACATGACACAAGAAGGTGGCGGGCAAGTAGGAATTCCACCTACGTCACGATCAAGATTGTTATAAAAGTAATCTTAGGCGATGTCAAACTAAAATGTTCCCAAATCCAAACCTAGAGAAAGCTTGCGTGAAGTAAAGAGTGAACCAAAAAGTTGTCGCATGACTTCTTTAAGTCATTCTCTAGAGTGTCGAGATATCGGTACAGATTGCCACAAAAAATGATGCCTAAAGGGAAATGCAAACTTGCCGCAAGTTTGATGGCCAGTGGAAAAAAGAAAGGGTTGTACTTTCTCATCCGGTTCATACTCTATTACATGGCAAGATAGCCAATATACTGTGAATGCTTCCAATTTGTAAGGAAACTTGTATCCTTCGACCTTGATGAATTGACCACCAGCCCTCTAACCCCAGAAGTGCCTCACCCATCCCACAAAGTTAGCCCCTTTTCGAATGAATTGACTTAGTACGAGGATTGAAAGAGGGGTCAAGGTTAATCTTCGAAGCAGACTGCGCTTCTGTAAGAAAATCCTTGATGGAGCTCTTGAGGATTGAGAACGAGGTTCCGCCTTCCCTATCTCCCCAGTAATAGGAAGTCCCATCAACAAAAAAACATCCTCAAGGGTAATGATCAACTCACCCCAGGCAAAAATGAAGGTGTGAGTATCACTGCACCAGCGACTAGTAATTCCTTCAAAGCTGACAACATCCTTCGCTATCTTCAGCCTTGTGGAGATGCACATGTGTCGTATATCCCTGTAGCCTTTAGCTTGTTAACTGCGGACTCATCTAGCATCATCTCTCTAACCCATTCAACCCAGGCATCAGAGGGAGAAGCATGACTTTCAAACTTGATATCTGTCACGCCCCAAAAACTCAACCCGAATCCCCATGATTCCCAAGTTGAATCCCGAGGCATGATATAAAACCATATTATGATAATCAATACACAAACGTAAACGACAAATAATATAACTATATGTCATACCTAATCATTGCTAAACAGAACAGATACGTATCCTCAAACATCATAACACTTGACATATATACATAAAACAGTAATGACATAATATGGTGTTCATAATTACATAACAAAAACGATAGCTAAAGACTTAAACCTGACTCTAGTTTAAGACTCATTACTAGTAATACCCATGCTCCACTCCTGGAAGCTTGGACTGATCATCTATAAGGCCCTGACACTGAGCCTCCTCGGAAGGATCACCTAAACCAGCTGCGCCTGAAATTTGTGATGTCGTAGGGGTGAGTAACAGGAAAGTTACCCAATAGGGGAATCTTACAATTCTAAATAACAGCATCCTATATGCAGTTTAAACATTCTAAGAATTCATAAATCATGCATATTTGATATTCAACACATAGTTGAAAATAATTGAACACCGATATCATAAAATTTAGTAGGAAATTGAAACACTTAAAAATCTGAAGAAACAATTGTTCATAATATAACATCAAATAATAGAGTACTATAATAGAGAGTTGAGGGTCACGACTGATGTGAACATCTCAGTCAAAATACGATTATTCCAATACTTCATCAGTGTGGAACCCCACCGTTAGTTCCTGATTCTATGGCCAGCTTCTGCCACAATTTGGGTAACTGTTTTTCGGCTCAGGTTGGCCGTTGACTAAGGCCTTAAGAAACGGGTCAAATCAAGTAGGTCATTCTTTTTTGACTACTCTAGACTATTAATGATCATTAACTAGCCATCTTCATCTATGCCAATCTGGCGTGCATGTGATCCTCGATATTCTCTATCAATCATACAACTATCTACATCTTGTTCTCTATTAAAGATAGAAAAGAAATTCCCGAATTCCTGTTGTGATGTTGTGTTCTTATGCATCCCATAATACATAAGAACTCAAACAACGCAACTGTTATCCTAGAATAACACATCATTCCGGAAATGTCACAACATGTTATTCATTATAGGTTTTCACAATCTCTTTAATAAATCACTAAAATACTACATATAAGTATTTATTTTCTTTTCAAAACGTAATGAAAGTAAAACATACACGTGTTTTAAATACCCAGTCCACTCTTAAATGTACAGTCTCATCTCTCTTTTCTTTTTCTTTCTTTCGTGTCTTATACGACCCTTAGTCGAAGCATTTCACTCATTCGTGTCTTACACAGTCTATGACTGAAGCATCACTTCATCTTTTCTCTCTTTTTCGTGTCTTATACGGCATACGCCGAAGCATCTCACTAACTGGGTATTTTAAAAACACAACAATCAATTGAGAACTCGTTCTCATATTTATTTTAATAAATTACTTTTCTACCCAACTTTTTAATTAGAAACATTTCTTGGAAATCCATTACTAAAATGATTAAAGTAAACTGTCCACCAGTTTAACTTATTCAAAAATCATGTATGTTTATAAAAAATGTGAACAAAATATACGTATTGTGTGTAAAAACAGCAACTTATATAGTTGCTGTATTTTCTTTTTGACAAGTACAAATACGTATAAAATACGTATAAAGTACTTATAAAATACGTATAAAACAACAAATATTTTGAGCATTCAATTAAAGTATATATAGTAAAATATTATATAAAAACAGCAACTTTCATAGTTGCTGTATTTTATATTTAACACGTATAAATACGTATAACGTACGTATAAAACACGTATAACGTACGTATAAAGCAACCATTTTTTTTTAATCCTATCTAGCATACATGTTGTCAATTTTATACAAAAATAGCAACTTTCATAGTTGCTGTATTTTGTTTTTGGCATATATAATTACGTATAAAACATGTATAAATCAATTACAAACATGTTATAATTCTTTTTAAACAAAATAACAAATACTAGCATGCTTTAAAATCATAAAAACAATAATATAAATATGTATAAAGAATATGCATGTTGTTAAAAATTTACAAAACAATTTTAACTTTAAAATTACTAAATCAAAATTGTTTTAAAAACAAAACAAATTCAATTTTTACAACTATAAAATCAACAATATATATATATATATATATATATATATTTTAAATTACTAAAACTATTATAAATAGTTGTAAGGGCCTACCTTTTTCTTTATTTCTCATTATTTTCCTTTCCTTCTTTTATTTCTCTTCCTTCTTTTCTTTCTCTTCCTTCTTTCTTCTTACTTTTCTCTTCTTTCTTTATGTAAAAATGAAACAATCAAACAAAAATTCAGCTAATATCTTATTTGATATTTTCAAAAAAAAATATCTAGATATTACAAAAATTCTAATTCTTTTAGAATTTCTTAAAAAGATCTTAGTCAATTTGACTTAGTCAAAGTTGTTTGACTAGTCAACAATAATTGACTTGACTTGAGTCAACAATGGTTGACTTGGTCATTTTTTTTTTTTTTTTTTTTTTTTTTTAAACATTACAATCACAACACCCTTTTCCAAGGGAAACCTGAAGTTACCATTAGGATCCACATACTCGTCGCCCTCCCCCTTGGGCCATAAGAAAGTCCATCATAATCCTGGGGAGCCAAAAGGTAGTCGATGTCAATAGTTTCATGAATGAAGTTGTCTTCAATCTAAGGTAGATCCTACGATATTTTCGAAAACGCTTTCATAGTGGCAATCTTACTTTGGCGCTATCGGTGGTTGTCCTTTAATAGTCATAAGGTTTTCCCTCTTCCCGCCACCACAAAGTCTTACAAAGGGTCAAAAAGATCCTAGAGGGGAGAAGCGAAGAGTCATTGGAAGTTTTGAACAGAGCAATAGTTGAGGTAGACCTCTCCCCTTCTTTTATATATGGAGGCACCAAGAACAAAGGCAATAAATAGCCCTCAATAAATCGTCTGCAACTCATGATGTGCACGAGAACCAAGGACTGTCGTTGTAATTGGACATGATGACATCATAAAAACTTTTGGCAACTGGAAATAACGGGCATAGACAAAGTTGGGAAATCAAGGTTATCGAGACAATAATTAACCGTCTCTTTGACAAAACACATTAATGACCCTACGTTGGTGTCCGCCAACAACCTCAGACTTTAGAGGACACTAATGCACATACTGATGATGTCACCTCAAACATGTATGGCGGACTAAATGTATGAGGCTGAAATAAGGTTGTCTTGTCAACAATGACTAGGCGCCATGTGGTGGCCTATCTAAGGCACCGAAAGTTGACTATTCAAAAGGGGAACAGACACCACTTGACGTATGGCGACATGACACAAGAAGGTGGTGGACACGTAGGAATTCCACCTACGCCCTGATAGGCTAAGAACGGCAAGATTGAGGTTGCTATAAAAGTAATCCTAAGTTGTTAGGGATAAGAAAAATGGGGCATCTGGCATGTACGAATGCAACAAAAGGTGTTTAAGAAGACCCAATGAGCTAATGACACGTGGATATAGATTGAGGCGACTAACAAGAATTCGTTAAGGCCAATAGAGTGATGCCAGCTGCAGCTGCATTGCTTGCTAAATGGCGCTGATGTGGATCGAAATTCACCTCTCTATTCCATTGCCAACTGGCAATGGATAATTGGCAGAACGACTTTATAAATAGGGAAGAATCAGGAAGTTAAAGGGATCCTAATCCATTTCCTTAGAGTCACCACAACAAATAATAATAAGTGTTTTAGTGACCTTCTAGTTATTGGACTCTCTCCTTCGCTATCAACCTATTTGATACTGATTCCGTAATGTTTAAAAAAAAAATGTTGACTAAGTCAACTAAGGTTGACTCAAGTCAAGTCAATTATTGTTGACTAGTCAAACAACTTTGACTAAGTCAAATTGACTAAGATCTTTTTAAGAAATTCTAAAAGAATTAGAATTTTTGTAATATCTAGATATTTTTTTTGAAAATATCAAATAAGATATTAGCTGAATTTTTGTTTGATTGTTTCATTTTTACACAAAGAAAGAAGAGAAAAGTAAGAAAAAAGAAGGAAGAGAAAGAAAAGAAGGAAAGGAAAAGAAAGAGAAATAAAGAAAAAGGTAGGCCCTTACAACTATTTATAATAGTTTTAGTAATTTAAAATATATATATATATATTGCTGATTTTATAATTGTAAAAAATATAATTTGTTTTGTTTTTAAAACAATTCTGATTTAGTAATTTTAAAACTAAAATTATTTTGTAAATTTTTAACAATATGCATATACTTTATACATACTTATATTATTGTTTTTTTATGAATTTAAAACATGCTAGTAGTTGTTGGTTTGTTTAAAAAGAATTATTACATGCTTGTAGATTGATTTATACACGTTTTATACGTAATTATATATGCTAAAAACAAAATACAGCAACTATGAAAGTTGTTGTTTTTGTATAAAATTGACAACATGTATGTTAGATAGAAGAATAAAAATAAATTGTTGCTTTATACGTACGTTATACGTATTTTATACGTACGTTATACGTGTTTTATACGTGTTTATACGTGTTAAATATAAAATACAGCAACTATGAAAGTTGCTGTTTTTATATAATATTTTACTATATATACTTTAATTGAATGCTCAAAATATTTGTTACTTTATATGTATTTTATAAGTACTTTATACGTATTTTGTACTTGTCAAAAAGAAAAATACAGTAACTATATGAGTTGCTGTTTTTACACACAATACGTATATTTTGTTCACATTTTTTATAAACATACATGATTTTTGAATAAGTTAAACTGGTGGACAGTTTACTTTAATCATTTTAGTAATGGATTTCCAAGAAATGTTTCTAATTAAAAAGTTGGGTAGAAAAGTAATTTATTAAAATAAATATGAGAACGAGTTCTCAATTGAATGTCGTGCTTTTAAAATACCCAGTTAGTGAGATGCTTCAGCGTATGCCGTATAACACACGAAAAGGAGAAAATAGATGAAGTGATGCTTCAGTAATAGACTGTGTAAGACAAGAATGAGTGAAATGCTTCGACTAAGAGTCGTGTAAGACACGAAAGAAAGAAAAAGAAAAGAGAGATGAGACTGTACATTTAAGAGTGGACTGGGTATTTAAAACACGTGTATGCTTTACTTTCATTGCGTTTTGAAAAGAAAATAAATACTTATATGTAGTATTTTAGTGATTTATTAAAGAGATTGTGAAAACCTATAAAGAATAACATGTTGTGACATTTCCGGAATGATGTATTATTCTAGGATAACAGTTGCGTTGTTTGAGTTCTTATGTATTATGGGATGCATAAGAACACAACATCACAACAGGAATCCAGGAATTTCTTTTCTATCTTTAATAAATGACAAGATGTAGATAGTTGTATGATTGATAGAGAATATCAAGGATCACAAGCACGCCAGATTGGCATAGATGAAGATGGCTAGTTAATGATCATTAATAGTCTAGAGTAGTCAAGAAATAATAACCTACTTGATTTGGCCCGTTTCTTAAGGTCTTGGTCAACGGCCAACCTGAGCCGGAAAACAATTACCCAAATTATGGCAGAGGCTGGCCATAGAATCAGGAACTAACGGTAGGGTTCCACATTGGTGAAGTATTGGAATAATCGTATTTTGACTAAGATGTTCACATCAGTCGTGACCCTCAACTCTCTATTATAGTACTCTATTATTTGATATTATATTAGGAACAATTATTTCTTCAAATTTTTAAGTGTTTCAATTTCCTACTAAGTTTTATGACATCGGTGTTCAATTATTTTCAATTGTGTTGAATATCAAATATGCATGATTTATAAATTTTTAGAATGTTTAATCTGCATATAGGATGCTGTTATTTAGAATTGTAAGATTCCCCTATTGGGTAACTCCCCTGTTACTCACCTCTACGACATCACAAATTTCAGGCACACCTGGTTTAGGTGATCCTTCCGAGGAGGCTAAGTGACAGGGCCTTATAGATGATCAGTCCAAGCTTCCAGGAGTGGAGCATGGGTATTACTAGTAATAAATCTTAAACTAGAGTTAGGTTTAAGTCTTTAGTTGTTGTTTTTGTTATGTAATTATGAAAACCATATTATGTCATTACTGTTTTATGTATATATGTCAAGTGTTCTGATGTTTGAGGATACGTATCTGTTCTGTTAAGCAATGATCAGGTATGACATATAGTTATATTATTTGCCGTTTACGTTTATGAATTGATTATCATGATATGGGTTTTATATCATGCCTCGGGATTCAACTTGGGAATCATGGGGATTTGGGTTGAGTTTTTGGGGCGTGACAGATTCATTTGAAAGGTATCACTAGGGTGGTTTTGATGAACAAATGAATTATGGGAAGAGGGTCTAAATTAAAACTCATCTGTAAAATTACAAAATGTGAAATGTTTTACTAAATTCAATTCAACATCAAAGGACCAAAACAAATATAACTAAGAACAGAACAAATCAAATAAACAACAACAAACATGAATATTCAATCAAAATGAGAAATGAGTCCATCAGATTTCTCAGTTTACCTGACTTAAAAGACCAAAAAATCAAATTTCTACAACCTAAAAATAAAAAATCAGAAGTAGAACTAAGGATTCTTGATGAGATATGGCTCTAATTAAAATTTTCAATCGAGGAGCAATTATATAATTAAGAATGCAACAAATCAGATAAATAACAACAAACTTGAATATTTAATAGAAATAAGAAATGGATCTATCAGATTTCCCAGTTTAACTAACAAGAAAGACCAAACAAAATCAAACATCTACAAAACAAGATACAATTATTAGGGGGGGGGGGGGGGGGGGGGGGGAGGAATCAAAATTAGAACTAAGGATTGGTGATAACATATGGGTCCAATCAAAACATCAATTAAACATTGAAAAAGAAAAACAATCAAATAAACACCAATTTCTAATCACATAATACAGACCCAGACACCAAGAACAATAAGAAATGTACCCAACAAAGCGAACCCAACACGAGTTTCTTCGCCAAGGGCCATCGCAGACACTGCAGTGGCCGCAAATGTGGTTGCGTTGGTCACAGGAACTGCTACAGATATGGGGCTTTCGCTTAAAATAGCGAAGAAAGCAGCAGAGGCCGATAAATTTAACAAGAAAGGAACTGAATATTGCCAAATTAAGAGGAGATTTAGCCAATTTTTCAAATACCCAATTAGACGTTGATGAATTTGAGAATGTTGTTGAGGTTTTCTTGCAAAAGATTGGAGCTTTTTGTCCCAAAGCAGTGCACCCCGGCGCATTATAGCGTTTGTTACGCCCCATACGAGGCCGATTGCGATCATCTTCTGTACATCGCTCATATCTGTTTTTTTTTCTTCTTTCAGTCTTCAGTTTTCTCACAGTTTTGTTAAAAAGAGTGTCGTTTTTATTAGGTAATCAAGTTATACCCCCATACATTGCTGATACAAACAATGCGTTTTTTTTTCCCTTAGCTCACCTTGTGGTGCACATGATTTGGATTGGCTCGGATCTGTGATAAAATAGAAATCAAATCAAACATTATCAGTTCTACAAATTTGGAACTAAACCAATCCAATTATCCTATAGAATCGAATCAACCTAAACCTACCTTGATTCGGATTGGTTCTCGATTCTCGATTCTCATACTTACTATTATTCAATAATAAAATTAAAATAATTAAAACTTAAAACTAAGTAAAATAAATATTAAATAAAATATCACGTATAACACATTAAAAATAAAGGGATTTGAGATTTTGAGTATTGTTTGAATGTTTTTAACCTTTTGTCTTTTAAGATTATACTTTATTTTTAAATAAATAAATAAAATATATATATATATATATATATATATATATATTCGATTTTTGGATTGGTTCAATTCTATTACACCCCTACTCCAAAATTGAATCAAATCAATCGATATCTTTTTGTACAATCTGTACCCGAAGGAAAGCATGCTTAATCCAAATCAATCCAATCCAAAAGACTTCGGATTAGTTCGGTTCTCAAATTTATCCGATCCAATGTGCTCCCCTACCTTGTATTTGTTTGTAGTACAGGTGTGCAACGTGCTCCGATTCAAACCGAGAACTAAACCAATCCAAAGTTTTTGGATTGGTTTAGTTCTGTTTGGATTAAGGTTTGATTCTCAGTTCAAGGCTTTATAGAATCTAACCAAAACTAGAACCGGACCCTCATGTAATAAATAAATATTATTGATTGATTATGAATTATTTTAGGAGTTAGTGACATGAATTAATGATTTTTATTATAGATAAATTAATGACTTATTTTATGGATAGGTTAATGATTTAGTATATCAAATTTTATGTTTATTATATATTTGATTTTTTTTTACAATTAAAATTTTGTATCTTCCAAGCAAATTTATAAAATATTGGCAACTAATAGAATCAAACCGACTTAATTCGGTTTGGTTCTATTAGCTTTTCAATTTGGTTATGGTTCTTATTTAGTAAAATCAACCTATGCCGGTTGGGTTCCAATTTGGTCTCAACCCAAATCAAATTTCACTCCTAGTTTGTAGGGAGGTAAACCTAATATAACTAATTTTACAGGGGTGTCACAAAATTACACTTTTTTTATTATTATTTATCAGCAAGAGGATGATACATTGACAAGGCCAAATTTGATGGATCGGGAAGTAGGTCTTCAAATGGATTCGGTCGATGTGGGACCAATTTGATAATGATCAAATTTAATTCTGAACACTCCCTAATTTTCTTATGTTTGGGAATGTTTTTCCTCAAGTTTGTTACATTTTCGGTCAATCGTTTGAGGATGAGTAACATTTTTATTGCCCAGCCCTCTTTTTGATCAGTGATTTTCGATCATCATGTTATGTAAAATGTCTTGCATTATGTTGCGTTACATAGAGCTATGGGGGTGCATGGGGAACGCCCCCACTAACCCGAATTTTTTAAAAGGTACGAAAAGGGCAAATCGTATACTTTTTTCTTAAAGATTTTTTATTTTTTAAGAGTTTCTATTTTGGAGAGTTTTACATGTTTTGGTAACCCTCAATTATATAAATAGAGATCTCTAAGACTGTAAAACTTAAGAGAAAAATAGTTATTGTTCTTATTTTATTGTGGACTTAAGCACATTGTCGAACACGTAAATCCTTGTGTTTTGTACGATTATATTATCTTTGTTATTTCATTTTTTCAAACATCCAAACGACTGAAGGTGTGGGGGAATAATATTTGGCTTTCACTCAAATCTTGACTTGTCACTTAGAATAATCCACCAAGATCCAAAGTTTATAAGGTCGAACAAGTTGTTTCTAAAACAGATTTCGAGAAAAGAGTCATAAAGACCCTAAATATATAACAAAGGAATCAAGCAAAGAGTAATTTAATAATTATCACATGAAGAAGCTAAAATGAGAACAAAAAAATAAAAAACCTAACCTCGAAAATCAAGGGTTTCAAGAAATAAACAAAAACAAAGAGAGAGAAACACTCACATACAACACTCTAAAAATATAGGGTGATTTAGACATGATTCTCTATGTTTTTGTTGAATATTAGAGATACCCCGCTATATTTTGAAAGTGATGACATGCATCCCTTGACCTCAGTCTTCTACATAGACTTAGAGATCAATAGAGCACCCCTAGGAATATCCTTCCATCTCATCCATCCATTTGATGGAAAGCCTCAAACATCGATTGAGTGCGACAGTTTCCTTGTAAAAACCTATGATGTGCTCCAAAAAAACTTCCATGATGCCATGTGGAACATTCTTTGGGCCCATGTGGTTTTAAATCTCGTCCGATAAGTTTTGACTTGGCTATCCATCACGTTGGTGGTCACAACACTGATACGTTTCGGCTTCAGATGGGATTTAAAACCACGGTGAGTATAGCATTATATCAAAACATAAAAATAAAAATCTGTAATGGGTCGACCCTCATCGAAATCTTTCCTATTTAATTAATCTTAAACCAGGAAAAAGAAAAAAAAACTAACTCAATAATATGAGACTTCCAAATGGTTGACAAGAAATACATAAATCTCATTCTCAATGCAAATATTTTTTGGGAATTTTTGTTTTTATATACAGTATTCAACCATCCCAGATCATAAACATAATCACCAAGCTCCAACAGTAACATGTCAATCAATCTCAGTTTTTTTTTTTTTTTTTTTTTTTTTTTTTACTTTCCCTGTGGTCAGTAAAATTACATGCAAAATGCTCCATGGAAGCACACCACATTGCCAACCCAAGATAAACAGTCAAATTAGTCGCTTGAGCACACAGCACCAGATGTTTCAATTTCCTCGCCACCCATTTCTTTCCATACTCATCTTTCATCTATGATGAAGACAACACGTGTTCATCGATACTGAATATGAGAGCAGAAAAACTCTTAGCCCACAACTCAGCCTAACAAAGTTTCTTTCTGGGTCCAACAAGAAAGGTATTAGTTGTAAATGTTAAGATAATGAAACTTATTTTGCCTTCAATGGATGATGAATCACTTCTGGAAGGCGAAGATTGGTCTGTCAAATCCAGTAACGCTACCTGGTAAGCTGTCGGCTATGTTCTCTACCGTCCTGAAACCAATCTGCAAGCATTTTTAATATCAGATGCCTAAATCAACCTAAGAAAAAGAATATATATATATATATATAAGGTAAGCTTTTTCATTTTGGGTATTTTCGAATGTCAACCTTCAACCGAACAAATAGTCTACCTTGTCCAGAAGTATATCCTGAAAAAGGCATGGATGGATCAAAATATTTTGGTAATTTAACGTCGCAGTCTGCAAATAGTCAGAAACAGTGAGTTCAACCTCTTGAAATTGGTGTTTGAGATGACTGAAGATGGCATATAATTTGATATTATCAAACAACTAAAAAAAAAGACAAAAGAAAGATAGTTCAAACATGCTGACAAGTTGTAAACTCGATTATTTATATATATATAAAGAGAGAGAGATGAGACATGCAGGGTATTAAAACTAAACAAATGTTTTGCTAATTTAGTCAAAATTTGATGATTTGTAACTTGGTACAGCAAAGTTTACCGGTAGTATTTGCCAAATTTTGTTGTTCACAGCCAAAACATTAAACCAAATGAGAAGTATTTAAAATCATTTTTATCTCCATTTTTGAGAGACTTAAGGACTCTTGAGTAAAAAGTATTGTAGGACTTGAAATCAAGAACAAGCGCTCGTCAGGTTGTTTGTTTATTTCAAAGTTTTATTTTATTTTTTTTATGGGTAAGCTCGACTTGAACCCGTTACCTCAAAGTTGTTCTTCAAAAATAATATATATACGTTCTTCATAATTTCATAGTTCTCTCTCTTTTTTTGTATGGGTAAGATGGACTTGAATCCACGACCTAAAAGTTGCATTGAGGTATGAGTCTAATACACAAGATTCATTCATTATATTTCTTTAACATACCTAAGCTATAATCTACATGATTCATTGCTATATTTAGAATTTTCAGGTTAAGAAAATCAAAAAAATTGGGTGAGAATCAATTTTGTTTGTTTCCACCCAAATATGCTTGTCCTTAAATTACTTACATGCATGGGTGCAGAGCAGTGTCACTCTAAAATGGTTGAGTATATATTGTGATACAATGAACTGTAAGTGCTCTCATCATGAGCGTGTGTTGTGTCAATGCTTTTACAATCATTATGCAGATCTCTCCACAATGGCAAACTTCTAAACGATTTCTTCATGAAAAATTGATTTTCTTTTCCTAATACTGAGGACAGGAAAATATGGAAACTCAACTACTTTTTTTTTATGAAAATTGAATTTCTTCATGAAATTCATTTAGCTAATATTTCATACTACTTTTTTTTTTAATTGATTGTACATTTTTGTTCTTACTGACAAGCATAAATTTATTCAATCAGAAAACAGAACAAAGAAGGCTGAGGAGACCTTTAGATGAAAAGGGAAACCATATCTACAAGCACACAATCGAGAGAAATCTCGAAAATGATACCTAAAATGGTCACAATGACGCTCTGACAAGAATGCACCTTCCCTTAAAAAATGCGACTATTATGCTCTTTCCAAACACCCCCAACAAATGACAAATGGAACGAACAACCAAAGAATCCCTTCTCCAAAAATAGATATTTAGGATTGCCAACTTTGAAAAGGATGTAATAACAGAAAATACCCAACTAAAATCCAGTAAAAGTGGAAGAAAGATGAAATGAGACCAAATGTCTCAAATGAAGGAACTATGAATCAAAAAGTTTTCCATTAGCTTTGTATAGAGAACAAAAATAACAATCCTAAGTTATATTATAATCGATAGTCAAAATTCTAAGGCGACCAAATTAAAAAAGGCTACGTTGGATGGAACTAGAGGACCCCCAATAACTGAAGGTAACAAAATAAAGGTTGGTGCCTAAGCCAAGGACTAGTAAAATGATTTGATAGAGAAAACACAATCCTAACCCCTCAACCAGAACCCACAATCTTCCTCCAGGAGAGAGATGGACACGTCAAAATTTTCCTGGATAACTTTCTTCCGAAGACTATTATGATCAATACGACAACCGTTGGCCAAGTGATGTCATGTTCATGACCATGGTCTCCTTTGCTCATACATGATAATATAAAATCACGTCAAAATGTGGCACACAACATTTCAACGGCCTAGAACATTAAAGCATAAGCCTCATGGGTCATGAGCATGCCTTCCAAAAAAATATTGAATAATTTAGTAATAAAGAAATTGAAAAAAAAAAAAAAAAAGATGATCCATTTCATGTTAGAAACAGATATGCTTTTGTTGATGCTATTTAATATATAGCTTACTGTATAATGTTTTATTGGCATCATTTAATTTAGAATAGCTTATTATCATTAAACTAGGGTTAGGACAGGGTCAAAACAGAAAATAAAGTGAAAACATTGTACGCTACTACAACCTTCTACCAACAACACATGCTCGCAAGGTACACACATTTATGACAAAAAACTTAAAAAGATACGTGGAAGGGAGGCAGTAATATTTTTCAAAGCCTCAGTAGATAAGCCATAGGCCAGCTTTTATGCTTTTCAAATAGGGTATGGGGTTTTTTGGAGAAGCTCCACCCCAAGGTGAACCTCAAGTATAAACCACAAACATCTTTTAAAACATTGCTTCCCATTCGTAATGCTAGGCCATTAATGAGATACAAGGATACAGCTACTTCAACATAGTATTGTTCTATGCACGAATGAGAATGTTTCACTTCTATTTACATGAATCAATTAGATATAGAATGAATAAAGAATTGCCCAGGTTGCTTGTTAGCTCGTTGTAGGGGTGAAACTCCTCAATTATTTTTGTGTGGTTCAGACTCCATCAAGCCCTTCGTGTACATACGTTAAAATTAAGTGGTGAAACTCTTCTTAAAGTTCTACAACCCTTCTTTATTTTCTCTACAAACCCCCAACCCTCAAACACTAGAAAATTAAATTCGTCCATCACTTTCAGCCCACAGATATCAAATTTTATCATACCTACCTTCCTAGCCTGACATGTTAAAAAGTATCCCATCTTCAACCCTAACCCTAGCCCCTATGTTTAAGTTCCATTAAATCCTATTCCAGCACCTTTCAACCATTTTTCAAACCTAATAAAAGCCTATCCTGCAGTCCTCCTGTTATCAAAGCTATTATACATCATTTTGGCATCAGAGATCTTGTCCTACATCATATGGAGTCAATGAAAGCTTGGCTACATAGTTTGGCTGTCTAATATATGCTATCCACACAATGATTCCATAAAACTGCCCTTTAAGATATAACCAGGACGTGCGTAGCTAGAGAATCAAAAAATAGAAATATGGAGATATTAAATACCTCAGACACCAAATAATTCTTTTGATATGACTTCCAAGGTTGAGGTTCCAACACAAGAATGCCACCCTGGTCATAATAATTATAAAAGATATTAGTAAATTGTAACAAAATTAGGAAACAGGAATCCAACTTTTTTTTTGATAGACCAAGAACAAGAAGACTATGCCTTAGAACCAAGATTCAAGACTACAAACCCAGTCCCATCTCCCCAAGAAATCCTCGAGCAAGACACCCCTAAAATGTAATAAAGCTTTTACACCATCAATACACAAAGCCCAAAACAGAAATCCAACTTTGATGCAGGTAGGCCCACACCAAATGGTTGATACCACGACTCCCCTTCAACATGCAACATGTGTCCAAACAAGCCCATACTATGGTTACTTTTTTAGTAGTAGTGATAAAAACCTCAAGAGTTGGTGAGACGGCCAAGACCACAACTCAGGAAGCAAAGGTCTTGAGTTTGAATCCCCCCTTAGGGGCCATACTGGTTAACACCCTCAGGGATTTATCCCAGAAATTACCTGGTGCATGTGGGGGGAGGGGACTGAGCATGCCCCGAGGATTAGTTGGGTCTTCTAAGAGGCCCGATACCTCGGTTCCAACAAGAAAAAAAAAAGGTAATGATAAGGGATGGGACAATTAGAAAACAAAAATTAATTCATTAGGAAAACCAACTTTGTGCCACCCTATCATTGATCAGACACCACCAAAAACATCATCCGCATGAACCATTTTTATAACCAAACAAAATGACAACATTCTTAGAAAACAAACATATACCGGTCGAAGAAGTCTCCAGATATTCGCAAATAAAGTAATCAATCCATCATCGCCCCAATTCAGATGGATCCATTTTGTCACACTCAAACTGCAAAATATGAACGAAGCCCATTTCAGCACAATACCAATACACCACAAATACAGCCAGAATATACTAATTTGTGCAAGAACAAGAAAACTAATGATAGAACCAAGAATCAAAGAAGTACAGAAATTATACAATGCAAGCTAATGAATTAATAACAGTAGATGTAGATCAATATAAACACAATTTCATTCTCAAATTTTTTTCGGCAGGAAAATCCTCAGGAGTTTTTTTTTTTTTTTTTTGTTTCCTCTAAGGTTCTCGGGAAAATCAAATACATAAAGTTTTGAAATTAACCATTGAATTGTAAAAAACCAATATTCATGAAGATCTTATGATAAGTGCACACCATAGTTACTGAAATTACAATTGATCAGTTCATAGTGAGATATCTACTGTCTTGCAAAAACTATCAAACCACAACTGTCCATCAAGTATGATCACTAGATCTCGGGCAGAACCAGGATTTTCTTGTGGGGGGCAAAGTTTAGGTTAGTATGGTAAGGTTGAAGAACTTGAAGAGGATTGATTTTGGACATACCTTCTTGATCTCGCTCTTTTCTAATAGAATAATGCAAAAACGAGCTTATTACCCTCATCTTCAACCTGAAACCAAAACCCTTTTGGTTCTCTTGTTAAAACCTCCAACCTCTTGGGAAAAATTTATTACCCTAGTTTTCAACCTTAAGACTATCTACTTTAACCTTCAAATCTAAAAGATAAGATAGGATTTTTAAAGTAATAATATTTTTTTTATGGAAAATTCTAGCTCTTATTTTTTATTTTATTTTTAAAGAAAGAAAGTATCAGGATTTTTTACAAGGGTTTAAGCCAATGTTCAAAATGATGGATTAGAGATGAAGTTATATAGATTAAAATTAACTACTCTAGAGGTCAAAGGGCTCGAAGATGACTAGTTTTAGGAAGAAAAAATTAAGGTGTTTTTTTTTTTTTTACAAGTTGAAAATGAGTGTATTTTAGTTACATTTTGTTAGTCTAGAAAACAAGAATAAGGTCAAAGTAGCATGTCATTAGTAATAAAATATAGGGATATCTCACATATTCACCAATTTGATGGAGGGGGAAAAGATCAAAGGGGGCATGGCGTCAATTTGAAAACACAAGTGGGGATCCCACAAATATATACCAAACTTAGGAGGGGACGATAAAATTGAAGGGGTGGAATGGGGACAACAGGGTGAAAGGAGCATTTCATCAACTTTAAAACATAGTGGTATCTCACTTTATAATCTAAATTTACCGGGGGGAGGGCTTCTAATATCAAAAAATTGAGGGGGCCTGGGCCCTTACTGGCTCCGCCCTTACTTGACAGAGTTGACACAGAATGAGTGAAGAATTTACCAAAGAATAGTATCATATTTCTCTGAGTGTCGACCCAATCTCTCAACAAAATTTTCTTTTCGAAAAGAGACTCTGTCAAACAGATTTTTTGGTTTAACCACAGCTTCCTCATTCAAAGACACAGCACTATTCCCCACCAAACCATTTGCTCCCTCTGAAAGTTCTGATTCAGAAGCATTTGAAGATTGACTTTTCGTGCTCTCCATTTTGGATATTCTTTTGAGGTTCCAATATGCACTCTCTACTAGATCTGCAAAAGCAAGAGCAGTTAAGTTTAAACATAACCTCGGCCACAGGAACCATGTCACTTTACTTCAAATCAAAAACATAATTTTTTTTTTTATAGGCAAATCAATAACATAATATTAGTACACAAATACTTTACTTATATACTTGCCTGCTTCATAAGAAACTTCAGGGTAAAAAAAACTTCCAAAATTAAATAGAAATACTAATGGAGGGTGCGAGATGTGTGTGGTTGCTGAAGTACACTAGAAACATTTTTGACAAAAGTATTAGAGAAATAAGTTATATGGTTAGTGGGTAAGTAAATTTAATGCATTATCTTTGTGTACTTTATTGCTAGTTGTAAAAAAAAAAATTAAGTTTGTAATTGTAACAGCACTATGGCAATTGGCATAAAAAACTATTTCACATTTAATAAAAAGAACTAATAATGGGTACTACTGTAAAGATCTCTGTGAGAGCTTTCTAGCAGTACTACGTTACTTATAGCTTTGGATGTTATGCCGTTTTGAAAAAACCAAACAGGAAACTAATTTTTGAGGGGGTGTGGTTTGATATGATTCGGTAGGAGTATGGTGGTTGGACAGTTTTGTAAATTTTGGCAACTTAGAGGATAATTTTGGTTTTCTGAAGAATGAAGAGGCCAAAATACCCTCAATTGTATTATAATTCTAACATGTTTGCAAAGACATTGTAGGAACAGTTTTGGAAAAGGAGCTGTAATGGCTTCGAATGGAACATCATCGTTGTATGGTAGTGTACATGGCCTTGTTAGCCATCCACAATGTTCCACAGGCTTGAAAACTTTAGATCATTTTCATGGTCAACAACTGTTTAAATAAATCATAAAAAGTTGGAAACAATAAAGTCCACAGAACATAACCCCAGAATATTGAACAATAATAGAGGTGAAATTCAACAAAACCAAACTAGAAAAATATAGCAGCAGAAAGTCTAGCTAAAGACTCATCATAAAGATTCAGACTTTGATTACTAGCACTATTAATTGAGTGCCCATTGTCTGCAAGTAATGAATATATTTCAACTAAGGGAATATCAACTAATTAACAAATGAGTAGACCATTCAACATAGGAATTTTGATTTCAATGTTGGAATATGTAAGGAAACCACTTTCAAGTCCAACTATGAAATAACTGCCTCACGAAATTAGACATAATAAAACGGAGCTTTGGGGTTAATTATGGAATTTATAAGCAATAGTGGTGGAAAACTTCCCACTTTTTTAGATCTTCTTTTTCTTACACAAACAAAGGTGAACTGATTTGGCCTCTTGATCCCAATTTAGGATTAAAGTAGGGCTAAGTAATTAAGATCAAACAAAACGTGTTGGGCTGATTTACCTTGTGAATTGTGGATGTGAGATGCATTGAAACATAACTCATTTTTCTCAACTCCCACCTATGATCAACTAAATTTCGGTGAAAATGATATTCTCACCAAGAAGATCATCCTCTCAAAAAATCAGTCCTTTTTGAAACTTCTAACTACATCAACACTAGAGTTCAAATTAACACTAAAATTAGATGGGCCAAAAAAATTTCATGTTGTTTTCCTCATTTAATAAGGTTAAAAGGATTTGAATGAACTTACTTTTGGGTCCACTGACCCATAAACTTTTATCCCACACTAATATTGACCTTAACACCAAAAAAAATTGGCTTGATCGACGATTTCTAAATGTTGAATTTCGGCATTTTCATCAAAGGATTGAAATACTAAATTATTTTTTTACTTACCTAAATGTAAGGAAAGAAACCAAGTTCTGTGACATCATGAAGCACAAAGAAAATATAATTGATATCCCACATACAGATTGTGAAGATCAGAGCGTTTTCCTTACAAGTGATTTTTTTTCTGTTAGACTAGTGAAGGAGTCCGTACCAAGAGACTTTGCCAACTTACCAAATTGGCAACTTCTCTTACAAGTGATATGATAATTAATATGCCACGACTTGAGAGAAACCATATTCGAAGCCACCAAGGAAAGTGGAAATCAGAGATGCATTTAACAAATTTCCCTTGACAAGAGAAAGATGAAGGTGTAAATCCCGGATGCAATACATTGCAAAATCAAACCTTAAAGTTTAGACTAGTGATGGAAAGAAATCAAATATCAACTAGCACTTGAAAACAAGCATCAGACCATATTGGGCATTTATGAGAGGAATATTTCTTCAGAGAAGTGAATCTTGTTAAATATAAAGACATGATACAACTGACCACAAACACCCAGTTCATCATCATCATAGCCCGTGCTGTATCCCAATTATTAGGGGTTGGCAATATGAATCTGACTTTGACACTATCTCATTTTAGAGCTATATATCCTCTACAGTCCAATTCACTCTTGGCCTGTCTCACACTTTTACAGAACCCCAACTTGCACAAAAGCATTCCCCACTGGTCTCATTGGTGTTGTCATTGGTCTTCCTTGTTTATACTCAATCTTTCAAAATGTTAATATTGTTTGAGCCTTTGGGATATGCTAACTACAAACCATCTCAATTTGTAACCAAAAGAGGTGGTATCCCAATTTGTAAAGAAAATGGTAACCCTTAGACTATTTCTAAAGCTTTACAAATGAATTCAGGATCATGTTTAATATTCTTAGTATTCAAAGACATGAAGAAAAACCCCATTTTAACAGTTCGCTAATCTAAAAAGATGGATTAAACCACGAAAAGGAGGATGAAATGAAATGTTCCTACCATACACTTGTCAACAACAAAATAAGGTGGTATCTGAGAAACTTACGAGCATCGATGTCTATACCGAGGATGCTTTGGCAACAAAAATTCTTCGCTGTAGATGAAAAAAATAATTGCATATTAGCTCAGGGTTTAAGAAAAAGGTGCCAAATAGAGACTGATATTTGCAACATAAATATTAGTCAACTCAAAGTAAATATTAGACAACATTCAGTAACCTGATAGAAATTATGAGCAAGACCGAAATACCTGAATAAAAGTAAACTGTGCTATATGAACATAAAATAACTAGTTCTAACAGTATCTGGCCCAGAATCCAGCAGCTGAGAACCTACTGTTCTAATAGGAACTAAAGAAACTTTAAGATGATAAAAAAAAAAAATCGAGTTATGCTAGGATGAGGATTCGGAAACCCAACCCAATTCTATTTTGTATTATGTATATGTATTTTAAGCGAAGGGTGCATTTTGAAATTTCCAAAAGATTTACAAGGATGAAGGGCCAAGATTAGAAATAATCAAAATTATATCAAGGGCTGATATTTGCCCTCATTATGTTGCGCCAAGTATGATGAGTTAAAAAGGGCTTCGAGTTTCAAACTCCCTTTAGCCTCTCTTCCCTCTTCTACCAAAAATTGCATCTACATCATTACCGCTGATAAAACAAAGATATCTTTCTTCTCCACCCTCCCACCTCCCTACATTTGTCCATTTCAATCTCTGTCAGAGCTTAATTGGCGAGAGTGGCAAGGGCTGAGGTCACAACAGAAGTCACGAAGGACAATGGGGACGATGAGGAAAAATATGGTGGGGAATCAGAAAATTTTAGGCTTAATAGTCACAGGCCTACTAATACGATTAAGGGTGCCACTCCCTTTCTGAGACCTCAATCAATGCTCCAAGAGTTGTTCCTTCTCCAAACTTTGTTCCCAAAATGTTTTTTTTTTTTTTTTTTATTAGTGTAAATTTACTAATGAAGGAACGAAATACAAAAGAGACATACAAGGTGACCAACCCAAAAAGCTCCCAACAATCTACTAAAGTCTCCCACCAAAAGACAAAGTCTTCATAGAAAACACCCTTGAAATCAGGGTATAGCTTACACCAAAAAAAATAAAAGCCCCAAAATGTTTAGAGTAATGTCATGAAAGTTTGAGATCATCCCTCTAAAAAATTTCTAATTCCTTTCCGACCAAATTCTCCAACAAATGGCAAAAGGAAGAAACCACTAAAAAATGTTCAATCTCCTAGAGAAACAGGACAAATCCCAACTCTAAAAGAGAGAAAAAGCAGTGATCGAAAGAATAAAAGAATCACAAATAGGCCAAAGAAGTGCCTCCATAAGGTAGAGGAAGACTCATAGTGTAATAAAATATGATCAACGGCTCGGCATTGGCTAGACAAAGAGCACAACAATTAGGCATCACAAAACCTCAAGAGATAAGCAGATCAAGTGTGGGTACTTTGTTCCCAAAATTTGAAACCTAGCTCTATCCATTTTGTTGATCACTCTTTCTTCTCTTGATAGGTGGCAAGAAGAACTTGTTCCCATGTGTTGAATAACAATAGTTGAACAACTCAGGATCTTTTTGAATTTTGGCTCTTTTGGGGGTTTTCTTTTCGTCATTCAAAATGAACATTGTGGAGCCTATTGCCTTTTGCCTTTTGCCTTTTGCCATTTGTTGGGGTCTATGGAAGGAAAGGAATAAGCGAATTTTTTAAGGAAAAGAGTCACCTTTTAAAGAGCTTAAGTTTAACATGTTGGGGTTACTTATCCATTGGGGAAAGGTTTCTCAAGAGTTTAAGGGCATCTTCTTTGAAGATTTTGTTGTTTGATGGGATCTCGTTTGTAACTTGGGAGATTAGTGGTAGCTTTAGTAATTTTTTGTGATTTTCTTTATTTTACCCTCTTTTTGATAAGCTTTGTAATTTTGGGACTTCTCGTCCCTTTTCTAATGAAATGTTAACCTATCAAAAAAACAATAGTTGTGACAATATTGACAATAATTACAGCAATGTGGCAACAATAATGTAATAATAGAAAATTTTAAAATGCTACAAATATTTCAGAATTATTGACCAACAAAAAACCCTCCACCTAAAAATATATAGCTTTTGTCAATAACTCATTAGATATGTATTGCTAATGAGTCATATCATTCAAGGATTGCATGGTGGTGGCTAGTTGGAAATGCAAAAAAGCTATTAACATGGATGAGTGGAAAGACAGCTTAAGCTATTGCATGAGAGAGAGAAAGAAGACAGGTTTCTAAGTTGACATAGAAGAAGGCAAATGGCAACAGCCAAATTACTAGAGATGGCATAAGTTAAACCTGATCAAAGATTGATAATGCAGGAGAGAATGATGTCTACTAAGAGAAATAGAGAAGTTTTCATACAATCATAAAAACCTACAAAAATACTGAAAATAATCTTCCAATGCGGTTGAAATAAGAAACAACCTACTAATTCCCTCTACAAGTGAACCGTAACGCAATACTATGGGTAACTAATGTTAGCAAAGCTTCAAAAGTTATCATAATATTTTTTATGGATAAAGATATTATTAATCAATCAACGTCTATTTACATGATCTAATAACAACTTTTTGTAATAAAACAAAACCCTAAAACTTAATTACCTAACTTAAATTAAGACCTACGTAACAAATCCTAACCATCCATCTAAAGGATCATGGATATTTTTTTTGCATGAAGCCTTAAGATGATTCCAACCCGATTTTCTGTCAAGTTTTTGGAATCCCAGCTTGAGACCAACCCAGTGTAGGAAAAGACCCTTCCAAGAACAACTGAAGGTTAAGATGGGCTCCCCGAGTTGGTTTTTAGAGTACAGCTTAAGGGGTTCTATGTGAGGATTAGGATTACAATGCAACTGATTAAACCCATACTCCACGTGGTTAACTTACACTACAACACCCCAGCTACACATTCTAGTTTTGGTTAGCAATGGAGACAAATACCAAGACAGAAATCAAAACAAAGGTGGATGTAAATGATGATCGGTCTATTAGATCAATTTTGAGGAGTGTGTGATCTAAATATCATCACAATTCTCTCTTTTAGTCTATTAATAGCATAAATGGTTAGGATAAGGCTTCAAGATGAAGCATTAGGAATAGGTTTAGAGTTAAGATTTCAGGATTTTGAAAGGGCACTACTTGAAACTTTGGGGATCGTTTTCTCCATGACCTTCAAATGGATAATACTGATCCTAATGCAGAAATACACAAAAAACACTCTTTGAAGCTAAGTAAGCAACATCCATCAATAGGGATAGTTTATTCATCATAATCTGATATGAACCTAAGTAACTAACAAATACACCAAAAGAATATGGGTGTTAATTGTCCAAAAAGTTAAGCCCTTATCTCTTTGGGGTCCTAACACACCACCACACTCCGCAATCAAATGTCCATCATGGCCCATTCTAGGGCAACTTGCACTTAGGTGGGACCCTTGTCGAGCCCTCAAGTAGCCCTTTCCCAGGTCACCCATCCACCGACATCTTCGATGACCCTCTGTAATGGCTTTCACTCTAATACCCTTCTCATCCCCCCCCCCCCCCCCCAACCCACCCACACCCATGTGGTGTTTCCTAAGGTCACCCTTTCCAAGGTTTGAACCCTAAAGGAGATCGTGGCTCTAAATCCAACTAAGGGTGCATAAATTTAAGCCCTTGTCGCTTTGGGAAGTAACACAATCCTTCTTATAAATAACAATAACATATAATTCTGCAACCTAATTAAGAAGAATTTTATCTAATTTTCTAAACAAACCTATAATGCTGTTCCTACCAATAAGGTACAACTAAGGTAACAAAATTAAAACTACCCCAACAACTTATAAGACTAAATGAAGAATCCTTAGAACACAACAAGAACAACCCAAAACATAAATAAACTTAATAATCCGATAAAAAGTAAAACCTCTGCCAATAATCAACATGAATAAAAATTACCGATTTCAATAGTTATTAGACCCTGATTGCACCCAATGTCAAGGCAGTCCTTCCCTTCAAACCATTCCTTCTTCAACACCATTAACCGTGGATCTTCCTTCATGTTTCGACAAATCTGAAACATAAAAATTAAACAAATATTTCAAAACTAAACATGCTCTCTTTTGTTTTTAGAGAGATAGAGATAGAGAGAGAGAGATTACACGATAACCGTAGTAGTTCCTGTAATTTCCGAAGATGGCCACCTCTTTACGTTTTCTCTTCTTCGTCGCGGACTTTTCTTCGTTCGCCATTGTTTTTTTGCTTCTTTTTTCTTCTCTGAGGCTGAGTTACAAAAACGCAGAGCTCTTTCTCTCTCTCTCTCTCTCTCTCTCTCTGATTATTTGGTGGGAAGGGTTTTGTAGGGTTTACTGTAAGAAACTAAGCGTAGCTTAACAGCCAAGATTCAAATAACAGCAAAAGATGAAGTTTAAAATCTAAATCCGAAATTCGAGGGATCCAATCCAATTAACTTATCGGATATCCGATTCAGTTTCGAATAGGTTACCCGTAAAAAAGTGTTTTTTCTTTTTTGCGAAAAACACCATTAATCTTCAATTGTGGTTTAAAAGCAAAAAAGGCCAAAAACCCTCATCTTCCATCTGAGTAGTCCAAAAACCTTTGTTTTCCCATTCATCTTCAATTGTATAAAAAAACCTTGAATTTTTTTTCTCAAACCCTAGCCATCCATGATAAGTGCCTCACTATCATTAGCGAAGTGGATGGAAGTCTGTAGTAAAGGAATGAAGAGAGATAAAGGAATGAAGATAATGTTCTCTGTTTTTTTATTTTCTTTTTGATATGTGTACAAGTGTTGCTATATATAATAACATTGGAGAATCAATTAAGGATATAACGGATATATTCAAATTTTGAAATATAAAAACTGAATCCCAGATTTTATGCATCCTATTATTGAATCCCAGATTTTACGCATCCTATTATTGAATCCCAGATTTTACGCATCCTATTATCTTGTGCTTGATTTGTGGTGGCTGATGACAGCTTTGTGATTCGGCATCAGGTGCACCAATATCCCCCCGCAATCGAAATGGCAGATCTTGCAATTGAAGATTGGCACGTAACAAAGTGAATCGAGGAGCATTCAAGGCTTTGGTGAGCAAGTCAGCCAACTGGTCTTTTGAAGAGACAAACGAAACTTGAAGCTTTTTTTGTAAGACTTGATCTCGCACATAATGAAAATCAATTTCAATATGTTTGGTTCGGGCATGAAACACTGGATTGGATGAGAGATATGTGGCCCCAATATTGTCACACCATAACGTTGGGCAGTGAGGAAGAGAAATGTGTAAATCATGTAGAACCGATTGAATCCATTGAAGTTCCGCAGCGGCGTTGGAAAGAGATTTATATTCGGACTCAGTGCTACTTCTTGCCACTGTTTGTTGTTGTTTACAACTCCATGAGATTAAGTTCTTGCCATGGAAAATACAGTAAGCACCCACACTTCTTCTGTCGTCAATATCCCCCGCCCAATCAGCATCACTAAAGCTATGAAGAGCTTGATTAATTTGTCTGGTAAAGTGAAGGCCGAATGAAATGGTATGCTTAAGATATCGAAGGATTCGCTTCACCGCCTGCCAATGGGGTTCTTTTGATTAATGCATGAACTTGCTTACTCGATGAACACTGTAAGCGATATCTGGACGTGTAAAACCAAGGTAATGCAAAGCTCCAACTGTACTCCGATAAAGTTGAGGATCACTGAAGTCGGCACCTTCAAATTTGGAGAGATTGCAGGTGGTTGCCATGGGAGTTGCACATGGTTTCACGTTGTCCATGTTTACTTTCCGTAATAGATCACCAATGTATTTTCGTTGGGTTAAGAACAAATCATCACCCATACGTAAAGTTTCAACACCAAGGAAAAAAGATAATTGTCCAAGGTCTTTAACTGAAAAGATTGAAGATAAAGTGCCAATTAATTGGTCAATAGCCTTAGTATCCGAACCTGTAACAATTATGTCATCCACATAGATGAGGATGATTATTTGTATTTTTCCTTGCTGAAAAGTGTAGAGAGAGGTGTCAGCCTTGGAGCCTTTAAAGCCGATTGTTTGCAATTGATCCGTGAGGCAAGAGAACCATGCTCTTGGTGCTTGCCGAAGGCCATAGAGACTTTTTTTTAATTTGCAAACATGATGAGGATAATCCGGATGAATAAATCCTTGTGGTTGTTGCATATAAACATCCTCTTGTAGAAATCCATGAAGAAATGCATTTTGAATATCCAATTGGCGTAGTGGCCAATTATTAGAGACTGCAAGAGAGATGACGAGCCGAATTGTAGTTGGTTTAACCACCGGGCTAGAAGTCTCAGTAAAATCAACACCTTCTTGTTGGTGGAAGCCTTTAGCAACAACGCGGGCTTTGAATCGTTCAATACTACCGTCCGCCTTTTTTTTGACACGGTACACCCATTTATTCCCAACAAGATTATATTCTTGTCGGGGTGGAACTAGATCCCAAGTTCCATTTTGAATTAAGGCATTGAATTCTGAAAGCATTGCATTCCTCCATTGTGAGTGTTTATTTGCTTCGGTGAAACAACTTGGCTCAATGTAAGAATTATTTACTTCGGCAAGAAGTGCTTTTGGAAGTGGATATTTGATGTATCCAACGTACGGCCGTTTCGGCTTGAGGTTATTTGTTTGTGACCGTGTGACCATGCGTTGTGTTGTAGCAGATGTAGACACTTGGGTAGGCAAGGTACTGGGTTGTGAAATTTCAGCAGGCGTCAAACTTGATGCAGCATGCAGGTCTGGAGCGATGGCATCATCTGGATGGTGCAATGCCATTGTAGTGGCATTTGGCATTAAATCAAATTCAAGTGGTGTTGGATGAGGTTGAGATATTTGAGCACCTGTATTTAAAATTTGTGTGTGCGGACATGTGGAATGCAAATTAAAAGGAAGGGATGCCGTGTCAGATGGAGAGTGGCCGAGAGAAAGAGGATCTGATTTTTTATATGGAAAGAGAGATTCATCAAAGACCACGTGCCGAGAGACATAGATTTTTCCTGTTGATAAGTCTAAGCATTTGTACCCCTGATGTGAGAGACTATAGCCTACAAAAATGCAAGTTTTGGAGCGAAAATCAATTTTGTGACGATTATAGGGTCGTAGGTTGGGCCAGCAAGCACAACCAAAGACACGCATAAAGTCGTAGTTTGGTTTTTTGTGATATGCTTTTTCAAACGGAGAGTGGTTATTCAAGATTTTAGTTGGCAAACGATTAATAATATAGGTTGCCGTTTGAAAAGCATCTTCCCAATAGGAGTGAGGAAGGTTTGAATGAGCTAATAAAGCAAGTCCCATTTCAACAATTTGACGATGACGTCTTTCAACTGAACCCATTTGTTCATGAGTATAAGGACATGAAATACGATGTTCAATGCCAAAAATTTTTGAAATGAGTATTGAGTCGGTGAAATTCTCCGCCCCAATCGCTTTGAATAGCTTTAATTTTTGTATCAAAGTGCCGTTCAACAAATGTTTGAAATTGGAAAAAAATATTTTCAACTTCAGATTTATTTTTGAGGGGGAAAAACCAAATAAATTTTATACAATCATCTAAGAAACAAACATAATAACGAGAGTTATAGCTCGAGGTAACAGCACTTGGTCCCCATACATCCGAATAAATTAGTTCTAAAGGTCGAGTTGCATGGTTAACAGATTTTGAAAAGGGCAAATTGTGGCTCTTGGCCATCTCACAATCAGGGCAAACAGATTGCCTTTTATTAACTTGAACATAAATTTTATTGGAATTTAACACATGATTAACAGTTCGAAAATTAGTATGTCCTAGTCGACGATGCCAATCAGAGATGGAAATACGAACACCGACAAAGACAGAAGAGGCAACGCGTGGAAGTGGTGTAGAAAAGCAATACAACCCATCTTTGCTATGGCCTTGATGAAGGATGTTCCCCGAGTAGTCCTTGATGAGAAAAAAATCATTGTGAAACTCAAAGTAAACATTGTTATCTCGAGTAAATTTTTGAACAGAAATTAGATTTTTTGTGATTTGAGGAACAACAAGAATTTTATCAAGAATAAAAGATTTTGAAGGTGTGGATAAGGATGTGGTGCCAGTGTGGGTTATAGACAAACCTGTACCATCACCGACTTGGATTTGATCTGTGCCAACATAGTCTTCTCCACGTACATTGAGATTATTGAAATTGTTGGTCAGATGGTGCGTTGCTCTAGAGTCAACATGCCACTCTTGGTCAGACGACTGCCGAGTTTGGTTGGTGGAGAGGTTGGCTTGTCCAGTCCGACGTGGTGGTGGGGGTAGAAAGTGAGGATCATAACGCTTATAACATCGAGAGGCAGTATGGCGTGATTTTTCACATAGTTGGCACCACAAGTCAGAATTACGAGGTGAGAAATTACCTCTACCAGTGCCACGATTTGAGCCTCCAAAGGCATGCCCTCTAGTGGAGCTGCTACGGCCACGATAGTCGAAAAAATTCTGCTGACGTGCAGCTACATTGGCTGACACGTTCGTTGTTGGAGTAGACTGGGAATGGTGTGTAATTCGGGCTTCACAAGTAAGAAGCATAGAGTAGACCTCCTCCATTGTCAGTGACTCATCGCGAGCAGAGATGGTAGTGACAAGGGAGTCATATTCTGATCCCAAACCAGCAAGCAAATAAGTGATGATGTCATCAGTGTTCAATAGTTGCCCAGCAATTGCAAGGTTGTCTGCAAGACGTTTAATATGCATGAAATATTCACTTGTCGTCTGATTGTTTTTGCGAGCTGTTGAGAGTTGAGTCTGTACTTGGATGATTTGAGCCCTGGACTGAGAAGCAAAAGAGGATGTGAGAGCAAGCCACACTTCACGAGAAGTTGTGCAGTGAGCAACCTGTGCAAGAACTTCATCAGTGAGAGAAGCATTGAGACAACTAAGAATTAAATTGTCTTGAGTTTCCCAAATGTCAAAAAGAGGATTCGGAGTCGTGGTGCCATTGTCGGCAACAATTTCCTTAGACGGTGGCTGGAGAGAACCATCGAGGTAGCCAAAAACCTTTTGGCCTTTCAAATATGGAAGCATGGTGGCCTTCCAGGTGGGGTAGTTGGTACGGTTGAGTTTAGTAATATTGAGAGAGGAGGTGGGATTGAAGAGGGGAAGTTGAGTGGGCTGAGTAGTAGTCATGATGAAGAAAGAAAGAAAAATTGCAGAGAGATGACGTTGGTCTATTGCTCTGATACCATAAAGGAATGAAGAGAGATAAAGGAATGAAGAGAATGTTCTCTGTTTTTTTATTTTCTTTTTGATATGTGTACAAGTGTTGCTATATATAATAACATTGGAGAATCAATTAAGGATATAACGGATATATTCAAATTTTGAAATATAAAAACTGAATCCCAGATTTTATGCATCCTATTATTGAATCCCAGATTTTACGCATCCTATTATTGAATCCCAGATTTTACGCATCCTATTATCTTGTGCTTGATTTGTGGTGGCTGATGACAGCTTTGTGATTCGGCATCAGGTGCACCAATATGTAGAACTTAGGTGTATGGGATAAGTCCTTAGAGAGTCTTTAGATAATACATAAATAAGAGTTCTTCATCGAATAAAAATCATCTTAAAAAATTTGTTACAACTCCTATAGAGTTTTGGAGGATCGATTCACCTCAAAAATTTGTTTTAACTAGTTGTTTCATTTGTGGCCTAAGAGACAACATATGTCTTGATGTCCAAATGATGCTTACTTCGACAATTGGGTTAGTACAATTACAAGTAGAAAATCGAGAATCGAACCAAATCGATAACTTTGGGTGGTTTGGTTTAATTTAGAACAAGCTCAGTTCTGGATTATGAAAATGGAGAACCGATCAATTTAGTTTGGTTCTCGGATCAAGCTTATATAGAACCAAATCCTTATGCAATAAATAAATAAATATATACAAATATATAATAATTATTATGAATTATTTTAGCCATTAGGACATAGATTAATGATCTTTCATGGATAAACTAATGACTTTATATGGATAGAATTTTATTTTTATTATATGTTTGTTTTTTCATTAAAAAATGTTACAATTTATACAATATTGGCAACCATTGAACCAAACCGACTTTAGTTCGGTTTGAGTTGGTTTGGTTCCAATGGAATTAGGTTCGGTTCTAATTCTCATTTAGTAGAACCGACCTATGCTAGTTCAGTTCCAATTTAACCTCAAACAGAACCAAGTTGCATCCCTAGTTACAAGAGGAGAAAATCACTACTCAATGCAAATTTAACCATATAGATAACATCAAAATGGCTCCAGTCATCACTAAAACTTCAACGAAGACAAAAGTCACCCTTTCTCCAATCAAACACACCTTACTCCAGTTGAAGCACAATAGAGGCATGAGCGTGGTTTATGCTATAATTGTGATGACAAGTTCTTTTTGGTCACAAGTGCAAAATCCAAAAATTATTTCTTATTGAAGGGCTAGATGAGGACCAACACACTAATGTAGTAGTGGTAAAGAACCTGGAATATGTTGTTGACCAACCTAAGATCTCCTTGCAAGCCATTGGTGGGTTAGAACACCACAAACTATGAGGGTTCGAGGAATCCTACAAAAAAGACCAATCATTATTGTTGTAGATTCTAGTAGTACCCACAATTTTGTGGATCCTAATACTATCAAACGCGTAGGAGTCAAGCCTACTTGAGGAGCTCAATTCGAGGTGATGGTGGCAAACAGAGAAAAATTGACTAGTGAAGGATGGTGTTTGGCCTTAACTATACAAGTCAAAGATTTATCTATTACTAATGATTTTTACGCACTTCCTCTTAGAAGTTATGATGTTGTTCTTGGGGCATTATAACTTCAAACATAGGGGCCAATCTTATGGGATTTTAAGAACCTTAAGATGCAATTCATGATCAAAGAAAAATCCCATTTGTTAGGAGTTTAACAAAAAGTACTAAAGATGGTCGATGGGCCCACTTGAGAGAAAGGCATCTTCAAAAAGGCTAAAAGGCTATTTTTACAGTTATACAACATTTCAAAACCCACACTTCCATCACAACAGTCGAGTGATCTCAACTTTTTCTAAAGGAATTCAGTGATGTATTTGATGAACCTCAAGGATTGCCACCACCACGAACACATGACCATCGAATTCTATTGCAGCCTGACAATCACCCAGTTAGTGTTCGTCCTTACCGTTATCTTCATTATCAGAAATATGAAATTGAAAAGATAGTGAGGGAATGCTTATGTCTCGAATAATTAGGCCTAGTGTGATAAACAGCCACGTCGGTCCTACCGTCTTCCTAAGCCAAACCCAAAGTACGTGGCATAAGAGTGGAGCTTATTCAATTTTGTTACTAGTATGTTGCGGCTATGTGGGAGAACTGGTTTAGTCCAACATTCATATGCTTAGGAGTAGGACAAAGTTTTTTTGCATTTGTTAACTATTATTCACAGTTATGGTCGTAAGTTTAAGAGAAGTTGTTAAACTCTGTTTATTTAAATTCCATTGTAGTGCATTAATAAAGCAGGAAAATTTTCATTCAACAATTGTGGTTTATTTCTCACCCAAAGAGAATATTTATTTTGCTATTATCAACCTTGATTGGGACCTTAACATTGGTATCAGAGCTGTATTTACAATGGAATCTAACAAAGAAAGGATCGAGAGTTTAGAAACGGGACTTGGCAGACTTTAAGATGGCATGACCCGAATGGAACTTGGTGTTGCTGACAAGTTACACCAACTAGAAGGAACTATCAACAGGTTGTCCAAAGCCTTATTCACAAATAAAGAAGGATCTAGCAACAACAATAACAGCCGAGATAGTTACTCTTGCGCCAACAAAGAGAAAACTAGAGAGGACACGAAGAGGAATCAACAAAATTTTTCATCTAAAATAGCTAAGCTTGAGTTTCCAAAATATTCCGATGACGATCCAACCAAGTGGTTCAACCGCGTTGATTAATTCTTTGAGTTTCAAGGCACTAATAAAACAAAAAAGTAAATATCTCTAACATCATTCCATCTTGAGGGTGAAGCCAATCAATAGTGGCAGTGGCTACGACAAGCTTACAAGGAAGAAGGTAGAACGGTAACATGGTCGATTTTTTAGGAAGAACTGTAGGATCAATTTGGACCTACGGAATGCAAAGATTTCGATGAAGCACTATCACGGGTTAGATAGAGGAGCTTCCTGCGAGATTACCAGCAAGAATTGGGCAATCGAGTACATGGATGGACGCAAAAGGTGTTGGTGGGGACCTTCATGGGAAGTCTCAAGCCTGAGATTGTAGAAGGCATCAGGATGTTCAAACCAAAATCACTGAAAGAAGCTATTAGTCTTGTACGCATAAGAGAAGATCAACTTCTTCGACGACGAAAATTCACCAGACCACCTCAATTCAATCGACTACAACTAGACTCTCCTATCCTAGCTAGATCCAACAAAGCACCTACGATGAAATGTCTATCTTGGGAAGAAATACAGAAAAGATGTGCTCAAGGTTTGTGTTTCAATTACAATGATAAATTCACTATGGGCCATAAATGCCGAGGACCACAATTATTGCTACTCGAATGATGTTCTGACGAAAATAGTATTACACTCGAGGATATCACAGGCTATACAACAGGGGATACCGTATTAAACTTCCAATTCGAACCAGAAATATCACTACATGCTCTGATTGGGTGGTCGACCTCCAAGACCATGCAAGTCACGGCCAAATAAGACACCAAAAAGAAGTTGTACTAATTGACAGCAGGTCTACCCATAACTTCATAAGTGAGAAGCTGGCTAGTTTGCTCCATTTACCAGTAATTCCCACTAAATCATTTACTATCCGAGTGGCTAATGGAAATCGACTACAATGACAAGGAAGATATGAACAAGTACATGTCCGAATGCAAGGCATTCCCTTTTCCCTTACTCTATATTCCTTGCCTCTAACCGGATTGGACTTGGTATTGGGTATACAATGGGTGGAGCAATTGGAACCAGTTGTCTGCAATTGAAAACAGATGACAATAGAGTTCCAATGGGAGAATCAAGCTCAAAAATTACAAGGCACCGACACGCAAACCATTCAATCTGCATCTTTGAAGACAGTTACAAAAGAAGTGAGACAAAGAAATTCAACTTTTGCAATTTGCTTACAATCATTGGTAGAAGTGTCACAACCCCATGTTCACATCGAAATGTAACAAATATTGGAGGATTATGCTGATATTTTCCAAGAACTGACACAGCTACCTCCGATAAGAGAAGTCAACCACTACATTCTCTTTAAAAAATGCACCGAACCAGTCAATGTATAACCCTATAGGTATGCCTCTTTCCAAAAAGCTGAAATAGAAAAACAAGTTCTTGACATGTTAAAATTGGGGCTTATCAGACCTAGTACCAGTCCATTTTCATATCCTATTTTACTAGTTAAAAAGAAAGATGGTACCTGGCATTTTTACACTAATTATAGAGCTCTTAATGTTGTTATCATTAAAAACCGATTTCCCATTCGCATGGTTGATGACATGCTAGATGAACTTCATGGGGCAACTTACTTCACAAAATTGGATCTACGGGCCGGCTACCATCAGGTTCGAGTCCATGCCTCAGAAATTCTTGAAACTACTTTTCATACTCATAATGGTCATTATGAATATTTAGTTATGCCATTTGGCCTTTGTAATGCACCATCTACTTTTCAGGCTATTATGAATTCCATATTTCGTCCTTACCTCCGTAAATTTATCCTAGTCTTTTTTTATGACATTTTGATTTATAGTCCCAATTGGATCATGCATCTTGAACATGTTCAACAAGCTTTGGAATTTCTAACGCATAATTAATTTTTCATAAAAGTTAGCAAATGTGCATCTGGCCAACATGAACTAGAGTATTTAGGCCATATTGTTACTCATCAATGAGTAAAGGTAGATCAAGCCAAAATTAAGGCAATGCTCAACTGGCCTAGACCTACTAATATTTCGGAATTACATGGTTTCTTAGGTCTTACAGGTTATTACAGGAAATTTGTCTATCATTATGGCATCTTGGCTCGACCCCTCATCAACCTTTTGAAGAAAGGACATTTTGGAGGGATAGATGAAGCAAAAGCTGTTTTCCAGTCCCTTAAAAATGCCATGACATCCACTCCTATTCTTGCTATGCCTAACTTTAATGAAACCTTTGTTATTGAATATAATGCTTCAAGTGATGGGATTGGCGCAGTTCTAACTTAACAACAAAAATCAATTGTCTTTATGAGTCAAGCCAAAACGCTCATAGTCTACATACTCTAGGGAGATTTTAGCAATTATTAAAGCAATCTGAGTTTGGCGACCATACTTGTTAGGCAGGAAGTTCTACATACAAACAGACCAACATAGCCTTAAATATTTGTTAGAACAACGTGTGGGTACACCAGAAGAGCAAAAATGGGTGGCCAAACTTCTTTGATATGACTATGAGATAAACTACAAACCAAGCTGAGAAAATTCAGCAGTAAATGCCCTCTCCCGGGTTCTTGGAAGCCCACTTCTTAATGCCTTGTATGTTTTACAGGTCCATTTGTGGGATGAAATTAAAGCTGCAGTTGTTGGACATTCCTATATGGATAAACTTGGCAAATTAGCTACCGAAAAACCAAGAACTCCTTATGCCTGGCGTAATGGATTGGTTTTCCACAAAAATCGGGTAGTGGTGCCTCCCAACTCCCACATAGTTGACCAACTATTGAAAGAATTCTATGATTCGCCACTTGAAAGCCATTCCGGCGTGCTACGAACATTCAGGTGACTTTTCCAACAATTTTATTGGCCCTCTATGTTTCGGGTGATGCATAACTACATTTCATCATGCGATGTTTGTCAATAAGCCAAGGCTTCAACATTAGCGCCAGCGGGTCTCCTCCAACCACTACTTATCCCGTGCCAAGTATAGGATGATATCACCATGGATTTCATCAAAAGACTTCTCTCATCCAACGACAAAAATACCATCTTAGTTGTTGTGGATTGACTCAGCAAGTCTACCCATTTCCTGGCTTTGGCTCATCCGTTTACAGTAAAAATAGTGGCGGAAAAGTTTGTCGACGGTGTGGTTAAGCTTCACAGAATGCCTAAATCAATTATTAATGGCCGTGATCCAATTTTTATATGCCATTTTTGGAAAGAATTCTTCAAGTTATCTAGAACTCAATTGAAGATGAGTTCAACCTATCACCCTCAAACGGATGGACAATTCGAAGTTGTTAATAGGTGTGTGGAGCAGTATCTACGTTGCCTAGTCCATCAACAACCGCAAACATGGAGTTCTCTTCTTCTGTGGGCAGAATTTTGGTATAACACAACTTATCACACCTCCATAGGGATGACATATTTTCAAGCATTGTATGGGCAGCTACCTCCAACTATTCTTCCCTACCAAGTTGGCCAATATCTAGCCTATGAGGTAGATCAACAACTCCTGTCACAAGATGTTTTGCAGCACCAATTAAATGACAATTTTGCATACTGCTAGTAATCACATGAAGCAGGTGGCTGACTCTAAACGAGGCAACATTGAGTTTCAAGAAGGGGATTTAGTTTTCCTAAAACTACATCCTTACTGACAACAAATAGTTTTTAAACGCTTATCTCATAAATTAGCAAGCCAATTCTAGGGCCTGTATCTCATTGAGAAACGTATTGGCAAAGTGGCTTATCAACTTAAGCTGCCAGAAGGGTCCCGTATCCATTCTATCTTCCATGTCTCGTTACTTAAGAAGAAAGTGGGTAAGTCATGTATGACAAGTACCAATTTACCACCTATTACTGATGCAAGGCAGGTTGTTATGACTCTAGAAGCTATTTTGGAAACTCGTTGGATTAAAAGAGGCTCTCACTTTGTTGAAGAGAGTCTAGTTAAATGGCATGGATTTCCTGCAAAAGACACTACTTAGGAAAACACAACTGAGCTGCAGGAGAGGTTCCAAGACATGGACCTTGAGGAAAAGGTTCCAGTGAAAGAGGGATATTAATAAACAACCACGTCGTTCCCACCATCTTCCTAAGCCAAAACCAAAGTATGTAACATAAGAGTGGAGCTGATTCAATTATGTTACTAGTCTATTGCGGCTATGTGAGAGAGCTGGTTTAGTCCAACGTTCATATGCTTAGGAATATGACAAAGTTTGTTTGCATTTGTTAGCTATTATTCATAGTTATGGTCGTAAGTTTAGGAGAAGTTGTTAAACTCTGTTTATTTAAATTCCATTGTAATACATTAATAAAGTAGGCAATTTTTCATTCAACAATTGTGGTTTATTTCTCACCTGAAAAGATTATTTATTTTGTTATTATGAGCCTTGATTCGAACCTTAACACAATGTTAGTCCTCAAGGTATTTTGGACCATATAGAATTGTTGATAGAGTTGGACAATTGCCTACAAGCTCCAACTCTCTTAAAAAAAAGATCGTGGTAGACGTTCCATGTCAAATTCAACCGCTAAATGCTATGGGAGATAAACGGTCAAGGGGAGTACTAGAAAAGATCATAAGCCGCTAGATTGAGGTGTTAGTGAGCCACATGGATGAATATGCCACATGGGACATACAAATCCTTGACCTTGAGGACAAGGTCAATCCACGTGGGAGGATTGATACAAAGTTTTGGAGAATCGGTTCACCTCGAATAGAATTAACTTTACTTCTTTCTTACTCATTTCTTCTCTGTTTTTTGATATTTCTCTTAGTAAATATGGGCAAGAGAAGAAGAGTGTACGTCTTAGATTCTATCTACTTCGACTTCATAACCTAAAGGCAAGTTAAGAAAACAATGGAGAGAGAGGGGGGGGAGAAAGAGAAAATTACCTTAACTGGTCCTCGAGAAGATCACCATCACCAAAGATTGGAAAATGTTGGAATGACACAAACGGAGACACAAGGGTGACAAAAATGATATGGTGATGCGCACATAACCGTAGATGTTTTTTATTTGTATCTCGCGGAAAAACATCTACGGTAATGTGCATGACACCATGAGTTTTTGTCACCTTTGTGTCTCTTTTTGTGTCACCCCAACATGACTCCCAAAGATTACATGGTTTCAAAACTCAATTTGATCTCATCTCGTTCATTATCAAGATCGAGTTGTCTCGATCGAGATAAATCATTTTTAAAAGTTGATGACATGTTCGGTTCATCTTCATCTTATATATGTACCACTTGAAAATGCCTTTATTTTTCTCAAATTTCATTCACATCATTGTTTTGTTGTAATTTTTTTATTTTATTTTATAGCCATGCTAAACTGACTCTAAAAAAAAGAGTCGTGATAAACTGACTTAGAGAAAGACTCAAAACTCACTCAACTGACATGCCAAGCGTAGAGAGTCATAAGAAAATGACTAGTGATTTTTTTACTCGAAAAGACTAACTTAGTCTATACGCAGCTGACGTGGCAAGGGAATAGAACCATTGTGGTGCCCCACCAAATGCTAATACAAAGCCTCATGTCAAATCTCGAGGCACTAAGTGGCGCTTCGAAATTTTGGCATGGTCTCCTCTGTTTATGTTAGCATTCCAAGGCGTTCAACCTACACCTGATAAACGACATACAATCATGCATATATACATACAAAATATAATACTAGTGGAAGCCTATATACATCTAATAACGTACTATAGATTAGAGTGCAAAAGAAAAAAATTTATATGCAGGATTATACAGAAATTCCTCACTCTAACAAAATTCCTAACACTCAATACAGAATCCAAAATACCTCTAGACGAACTAACACCACTAGGGGATATAGCCCCAGTACTCACTAGATAATGGACTCTGGTCGTCTATCTGACCTACCATCTGGTCCCTACTTGCTGGTTCTACTCCCATCTCGCCAACTACAGACTCTAAAGGTAAAAAAGAATAAGGAATGAACGGATGAATAACAATGGTTACTTAGTAAGGAAACAAATAATTTCTGCCAATATCCCCTCTTAACATGAACTAATAAGTATACTGAATCATTTTAACAATACAAAATTTTACAGAATAAACTACGATAAACTAGTACATATAGTCAGGGATGAGCAACTAAACATTTTAAAACTCATATTACAATAATCAATAGTACCTACTATAGTATTTTTTTTTACAAATCTAATTGATCAAATGAAAATATTAAACATGCATTTCATTTTATATATCAAAATAAGGCAACATATACATAATACACAATAGTGGAGTAGTGGAATTAAAGAGTTGGGATTCATGACTGGATTGCTCCCAGTTGGGATATGATGTTACAATTCCTTACTGACTTTTAATTATTGATTTTGTGGTCGGTCGCTGCACTTACCACGCTTGGTTGACCATTTATCTGGTTTAGGCTGACCATTTGACGTGACCGTAAGTCATGGGTCTCTTTTCGATGTGTCAGAACATTCGACTATTATAGATTGTTAGTGATTACTGACTAATCATCTTCGTCTATGCCTATCAGGTGTGCATGTGATTCTCAAATATACAAACCATTCGTATACGACCACCTTTACATAACAAGTTCACTAGTAAAAATAGAAATAAATGAACCCGAATTCCAATTGTGACTCCACTCTCATACGCGTCCCATACCACGTATGAGTTTAGTGGTTCCTACCGTACATCCCAGGATAATACACTACTCCGGATAATATGACGCACTATCCCTTCAAGCATTCACAGACTCTTTAACAACTCACAAAATAGTTATATATATATAATTTTCATTTGAAAATAAAAGAGAAATTACAATACAAGATTGAGAATGGATATCTAATTTCTTAGCATGCAACTATGACCATCTGTCTTAAAATAAATAACTGAACGAAAAAGTAAATAGTGCATCGTACTAACAGAAAGTAAATAAACACGCAACCAGTAATATTATCCATGGATATCCATTCACCAACATACACACAAAACAACAATGTAAAATGCAAACATCACCCATCGGGTATGATTCTAACATTTTACCGTTTTCATACCATTTTTCTCTTTTTTCGATTTTTATAGTTTTCAATCTCTGAAACAAAATATCCAATTTCTGATATTCATCAACTCAATATGAGTTAATTGAATCTTAAATCATTTTTTTAATTATGAAATTCATTTTTATCAATAATATTGAAAAAATACAAAACTTAGATCAAAACGGGGTCCGAGCGATACATAGGACCCAACTGACGAAAATAAATTAGTGAAATATCTTACCCACGTATAATTTATTATAAAATATAATTAAACATATCAAATATGCAAGTTCTAGCATGAATTTGAAATAACCAATTGAATTCTATATTTTTGGAAACACATCACAAATTTTTAATAAAATTCTAAATGGAATTTTCACAATCTACGATTACTAATAGAAATTGAGAGTTCCTTATTATCTCTGTGTGAAAGGATCGAAACGCGTGTGCGAAAATCGAGACAATCTATACTAAAATCGAGGTGGATCAAACTTCGAGACAGCTGATTTTTGAGTTTGACTTGGTGGTTTCAAAGATCTCAACACCGTCGTCCTTTCTCCCTTCTGCTACAGATGACGGTTTAACCCCGAAACAAATGAAATTCGAGGTCGAAGTTGTGAAACCCCCGTATATATATGCGGCTATTTTTTTACGATACGGGGTGAAAAAAAAAACATAAGGAAATTGGTGGGTTTTGTAGAAAACGACGTTGAGGACGTTTCTCCCTTCTGTGTTGGCGGTCGAAGACGGATAATTTGCGACGATCGAAGTTTGAAAATTGGGAAGAAAACCAATTTAAAAAAAAAAAAAAAAACTCGTTGGCTGATTTTTTGGACGACTTTGGAAGATGAATAGTATTTTTATAAAAGAAAAATTATTTATATAAATACGAGACAAAATCGATATTTTTTCGATTGTTTCGTTCGACGATAATTTGACCGTCTAGACTCCAAAATTGACAAATGAATACTTTATTTTGTCTAATTTTTCATTTCGGATCTAATGGTGTGATCAATTTCTACAAATTCTATCTTTAACAAAAATTTACATTTCTAGTCCGAAGTGACCTTAAAATTGACGTCGTTGTCATTTTTAACGATAATTCTACTTTTTAATCTCCAAAAATGACAAATAAATAGTTCATTTTCTATAATTTTTCGTTATGAATCCAATGGTATGATTGAACCTTAACAATTCTTTCTCTAGTAAAAAGTTATTATTTTAGCTTGGTCCGACTTGATAATCGAGGATTTTGCAATTTTTCTGTTCGGACTTGCATTTGAACATGTTTATGTTTTTCGATCATTTTGAATCCAATGGTGAAGTCAGATTTTATTAAAAATGACCATAACAAAATCTTACAATTTTACCCTAAGTTCCACTTTCAGAATTTTTTTTTAAATTCAACTATTTATTTTTCTCGAGATACGAGTAAAAAACTCAAGGTTTTACAACCATTGATCTTTTTTTTTGGGATACACAAGGAAAAAAGATCTCCACGTCAGCTGCGTATAGACCGAGTGAGTCTTTTTGAGTTAGAATATTGTGATAAGAAAATATTTATGATTTTGTCCAATTGAGTGAATTTTGAATATATTAGTTTTTAAGTGAGTTTATCATTATTCAAAAATAAAATATTCAATCGTACTCAACTGACATGGAATGTGCACAAAACTATATATCTTTTTCTTCTAGATGCGCAAGGAAAAAAAATCTATGATTATGTGCACATTCAACGTCAATTGAGTATCTTTTTTGGATCAAGTTTAGTATATATATATAGGGGGCGTTCCATGACCAACTTTTTGGCAAAACATTTTTCAAGACATGAGTTAGAGGTTTTGGAATGGGCTGATTTTTGGTGAGGATGATCTCTACGGTGAGGAGATCATCCTCACCAAAAATCAGCCCATTCCAAAACTTCTAACCCCATAAAAAACAGTTTACAAAAAATGGACGGTCCACGATTTTTCAGCTTGTAAACATGGGTTAGAAGTTTTGAAATTGGCTGATTTTTGATGAGGATGATCTCCTCACCATAGAGATCATTCTCACCAAAAATCAGCCCATTCCAAAACCTCTAACCCATGTTTTGAAAAATGTTTTGCCAAAAAGTTTGCTAAAAAGTTTGCCCTTGAACGCTACCCTCTATATATATATATATATATATATATGGGAAATGTTCAGCACCCTAAGTTTTACCACACACTTTAACAAACGTTTTTTGTCCTACATGGGTTAGAAGTTTTGGAATGAGCTGATTTTTGGTGAGGATGATCTCTATGATTAGAAGATCCTCCTCCTCAAAAATCAGCCCATTCCGAAATGTTTAGCCCCATGTTTACACGTTGAAAAATCGTGGACCGTCCATTTTTTGTAAATCAATTTTGATGGGGTTAGAAGTTTTGGAATGAGCTGATTTTTGGTGAGGATGATCTCCTCACCATAGAGATCATCCTCACCAAAAATCAGCCCATTCCGAAACTTCTAACCCATGTAAGACAAAACGCGTTTGTTAAAGTGTGTGGTAAAACTAAGGGTGGCGAACGGGACCCTATATATATATATATATATATATATGGGGGCGTTCAAGGGCCAACTTTTTAGCAAACTTTTTGGCAAAACATTTTTCAAAACATGGGTTAGAGGTTTTGGAATGGGCTGATTTTTGGTGAGGATGATCTTTACGGTGAGGAGATCATCATCACCAAAAATCAGCCCATTCCAAAACTTCTAACCCCATCAAAAACAGTTTATAAAAAATGGACGGTTCACGATTTTTCAACTTGTAAACATGGGTTAGAAGTTTTGGAATGGGCTGATTTTTGGTGAGGATGATCTTCACACCGTAGAGATCATCCTCACCAAAAATCAGCCCATTCCAAAACCTCTAACCCATGTTTTGAAAAATGTTTTGCCAAAAAGTTTGCTAAAAAGTTTGCCCTTGAACGCTACCCTATATATATATATATATAGGGTAGGGTTCAAGGGCAAACTTTTTAGCAAACTTTTTGGCAAAACATTTTTCAAAACATGGGTTAGAGGTTTTGGAATGGGCTGATTTTTGGTGAGGATGATCTCTACGGTGAGTAGATCATCCTCACCAAAAATCAGCCCATTCCAAAACTTCTAACCCATGTTTACCAGTTGAAAAATCGTGAACCGTCCATTTTTTGTAAACTATTTTTTATGGTGTTAGAAGTTTTGGAATGAGCTGATTTTTGGTGAGGATGATCTCCTCACCATAGAGATCATCCTCACCAAAAATCAGCCCATTCCAAAACTTCTAACTCATGTTTTGAAAAATGTTTTACCAAAAAGTTTGTTGCTGAACGGGACCTCATATATATATATATATATATTTTGAATAATGATTTTTTGACACTCTCATTAACATACACCCCCATCAAAGAATCGTAGATCATTTGCCTCGAGATACATAGAATTATGAATCTTTTCCTTGTGTATCCCAAGGCAAATGATCAACAGTTCTGTGATGGGGCGTACGTCGAAGGGGGTGACTATTTTTTTTTTCATTAATGTTATTTACTTTTTCAAACTCAATTTCCCCTTTACGTTTTTTCTAAACATTTGATAATTTATGACATGCCCTCTTGACCTTGGTGTTCTCTCACAGATTATTGGAAAATGTCATCAACGCCCTTCTCCTCTTCATAAAGTATGTAAAAGAGGAAAAAGAAAATACATTGTAATAAAATAAGATATGAATTGAATATAAAAAGGATAGAAAAAAAAATTACTACATCATAAGTTCTTCATATCTTCTTTTTAAATAATAAAGAGAATAAATGTTGAGGATCACCACTCCCTCTGGCAACATCCACTAATTCGCAACTTTGAAATTCATATTTTGACACCGATGTTTTTATGATACCCCTAATAACCAATCGAATGAGAAGTGCTTTTCCTTGTATAGATCCTATTTCAATAGGAAGTTGATGGGTCGATTTGCCTACACGATCTTGCTTTTATTGCCATATCAAGACCTCGGAAGGCATCATTCTTATAGAGAGAAACGTGGTTTCACATCTTCTTAACCCAAAATGGAAATGATTAATTATAGGGATCAATCTATATTCGTATAGTTTCATAATAATTCTTTAAAATTTCTGTATAATTTCCTTTGGATTGAGCCGACATCTGTTACGATCGTTCATCCGGCTCACCAATGGGCCTAGCTCCTGAGTCCAAATCCTAATCAAATCTGACCTAATCCAGACCCAGTCTAGGACAGGCTGGGCCAAACTTTGACAACCTAGGTATATGAGGACATTAGGGCATACTTTAACCCCAAGACTTCCCTTAAAGAGATGGCCACATTTATTTAAGAGAGCTGTTATTGGCACACCAGCTTTTACTTGTAAACCACCAATCCATATGTAAACAAATACTTAATTTCAAAAGGATTGGCGTGTGGTAAGTAAAAAAATTGGTGGCAATAGAATTTTTCTTATTTAAATGCTCCAAAATATAAACTTTGGCTCCTGATCCCACTTACCAACCCAAATCCATTTTGAACACTCGTGTGTATCCTTTATAAAAACTTAGAATCTATTTAAGTGGATAGGAGTAAAATGTGACTAAAGGTATGTGAAGTGGGACCTAAAAAAAAAAAGTTACACCCAAAGCTCTACTTTTAGACAATATCAAACAAATACAATGATGATGACTTTGGTTTAGTGGATTTTGTCTTGGAATTACAAAACTCCATTCTCAGAAAAAAGAGAATTTGGGCTGTTTGGTTGTGATGTTTGTGTTGTGCAGCTCTATAGTTTAACCGAGCCACCATTGCATTGCAGTACCATTTATTCCAGACAAGAAGATGTTTGTTTTAATAGATATTACTACGAGCATAAAACCCCAGATCGAACTACGAAGAAGGAAAAAAAATTAGAATACAACAAGATTTACATGGTAGGAAATGCCAACATCCATGGATGAGTTGAGAGCGATTTACAAACTTTTTGAAAGAAAAGATGGCCTTGAATTTCTCCCATAACAAGTAAAGCACGTGTCAAGTCCGACTTTAAAGTGGCCAAGCCGCTTCAAAATTTTGGACGGAGCCTCCTCGTAGTCTGACACGTGGCTTTTTATATTTATTTCACAACCCCACTCTTTGATTAATATTTGAGATACCTCCTGGGAGACACCACGTGTAATCCAAAAGAGAGGTTATACCCAAATTTTGAAGTGGGATGGGCGCTTCAAAGTTAGATTTGCTTAAAACTACCTAGATTTGCTTTTCACAGTTAATATACGCTACAAAAGTTAATCTTGTGATCTATGGATAATAGGCATCATATCCCAACTCTCTTGCACAAGGAAAATGCTGGAATGACACAAACGGAGACACAGGGGTGACACCACGCACATAACCATAGATGCTTTTTACTCGTATCTCTCGGAAAAGCATCTATGGTAATGTGCATGACACCACGTCATTGTGTTACTCCTGTGTCTCCCTTTGTGTCACCCCAGCACGACTCCTTGTACAGTGGTGGCGAGAAATTTTACTTTCAAATAATAGATAGATAAGCGGGTAAAGAGGGCTCACTAGTCTCTCTACCCATCATGGAAATCCTAATAGGGTGACCATAACCTATTTTGCTAGGATTCCATTTTAGATTACAAATACAAAAGTTTGAATAATGATTTTCTAACCCCGCCCCGCCCCTTCTTACATACACCCATTCACAAAGTCATAGATCATTTGCCTTGGGAAACATAGAACCATAAATCTTTTTCTTGTGTATCCCGAGGAAAATGATCTATGGTTCTGTGATGGGGTGTACATCAGAGGGGGGGTGTCAGATTATCACGACTCTTTCAGTTTTATCTTATGTATTTGGAGAATTAACAATCCAGTCTTGAATAAAATTGGTACATATGTTGGGTCAAAACGTTTTAGTATGAACCTAACTCTATCAGTAAATAATAAATAATAATCTATCAGTAATTTATTAATTTTAATAAATAATAATCTATTAGTAAAAACCTAACTCTAGACCACTTTATCTTCATTGTTTCATCATTACCTTAGATCATTTTTGTACATTTTACTTTGATCTAAAATACCGATAAAGGCAGACCCATTTTCGTATATACTACACTGTGATAATTGGTACAAAGGGGCCAACTTATGATGAAATCAGCCGCTCAAGAAATTGTGTTTTTAAGTCCTTTACAAGAAAAGCACAAGAGTGGAACAAAAAAGAAACACAGAAGTTGGGGGACAAACATGGTCCAGCTTTAATCAGTCACTCTCCTTTAAGCAGAACAAATACAGTCTCAACTTTCTTTATTTTTTATTTATTTTCACTTACAAAAAGAAACAATTGCACCATTTTAAATACCCATTATTCTTCTTGATTTGAAACTAACAACTTGAAGAGTTACACCATCGTTCATGTTTGGTTCTTTATGGATCCATTTATTTGTCGGCCCAAATGCTCGTCGAGTCGATTGGAAGACATAGAAGAAGATGGTCCTGTAACTTGGCTCACAATGACATGTGGCCCTCCTGAAACTCCTACAGAGTCTATGGAGTTTCTTGCTAGATCATGGAGCCTTTCTTCTCTAGAGTTGTGCAAAGCTCTTACTAACACTAGTCTTCATTCTAATGTTCTTGGCATTGGCATGGACATGGAGTCTACTTCTTCATTCTCCTCCACTGATAACGTTGCAATGGAATCTGTAAGGTCTCTATCTTGATTATTTGATTCGATTTTGAGTATGGAGCGATTCTCAAGTTTGTATAGATCGACATATTTGATAACGAAAATTATTAGCCTTACCCCGTTGGATACGCTAAAACTAACATTAAAAATGTCATTCTTGACCCAAATGAGACTTGCATTATGTTTTCATGAGTAATATTATTAAAGAAAAACGACAAATAGATTGAATATTACTTATAGCTGCAAATTATCATGAGATAGGAGTGTCTAGATTCGATGAAAATATAAGAGCATTACTATTTATCATTTATGTGAGAGGTTGAGGTTTGAAAATATAGTACACCATTTACTCTTTTTTTTTTTACTTGGAGAACCACTTTGGTTCACAAGTGAGCTTATATTGCCACACCAAGTATTTTTTTGATACACCAATTAATGAGTACAAAATAAGGATATAGACACACCAAAAAAGAGTAATGACATGGAAGGTGGTGTTATGGTATTTGAACAGCATTCAATATTCGATTTCTTTCTCGATCACTTCCTCTCTCATAATCAATTCCTTTACAATGTGTTTGGATGAGAGAAACGGAGATAAGAGAAGAAAACAAAACAAAACAACGCAACTTCTTTCCATCCTGTTTGGATAGATAGGAGAGAAAAGAAAACAATAGAATAGGAAGTTATTTGTTCTATTTTCTCATTTTCTCTCCGAATCTCTCAGATTAGGGGGAGAAAAAAATTAAACAATTTTCTCTCTCAATTAACTTTCTTCTCTCTCCTCACTTAACTTCCCAAACAAAAGAAATGGAGAGAAAACTAATTCCTTTCTCTTCTCTTTTCTCCACAAAGAGAGCTCAAAAATATTTTCACTCGAGTAAAAAACTAAAATCGAATAGCTTATCAAAGAAGAAGATGACACTGAAAGGAGGGGGTCATTAGAAAAATGGAATAATTATCAGCAAGCCTAACATAATAATTTCATCATTTGGTTTGGTGTGTGATAAGTAGAAGTTAGGGTGGAAATATAAACTCTCAAATATAAGTTTTAAATAAAAGTGATCTATATCAAAGACAAACTAGTAAACCACATGTTGAGTACTCCATCCCATGTTGAGTTTGTCTGTACTCTATGTGCAGCAAAGCCTGCAGTTGGCCCAACAACTATCTGTTCCTCAGCCATGTGATGTTAGCAGCCCTCCAGCCTCTCCTAAGGAGAATGAAGATACAAAGGTATCTTACTAGATTCTTTCTTCTTTTGGTGGGCCATCTCCAATCAAGTCTATCTGAGTCGTCCGATCTTAATTTTGGCCTATGCCAGTACAACATCCAAGAGGTGGCCCACCAATTGATCTGATGGTGATTGATTGGATTTACTAATGGTTGAGTTTGTGCAGGAGATGCTCTTACTTCACCAAGCTCTGAATCCTGAATTCCTCCTAACTAACCACCAATTGCTCAAGAATGGGGTACACTTGTTTCTTATTTTCATTCTAAAATTAGACAGTTTTTTTAGAAAATGGTTTCTATTTTGGCAAAATCTCAGTTTTTGTATTCAGGCTCTCTAAGGGCCTGTTTGGAAATTGTAGTTGCTGGGATTGGAGTATTGACTATTGAGAGTTGTCAGCAATTCCTACGAAACACACCCTTAAATGATCGTCCTTAAGCCGAATTTGTTAAAAGAGAACCAAGACCAACATTGATGATGTTCCTCCCTTGACCTCGGTCCTCTCTATATAGACCAATGAAAATAACATAAATAATCTTTAAAAATTTATTTTTTCTCGCAAGGTCTATATTTTCAAACTCTTCAACCGCTATGGATTTGATAAAATGTTTTTTTTGTTTCCAGCTCTATAAGAGTGTGCTGAGAGGGAAAACAATGGGAAGAAGGATGAAAGATCAAAAGGAGAAGAAAAGGCAAGAGATTCGAACACATAAGGCACAACTACACGCTGCTATATCAGTAGCTGGTGTTGCTGCAGCCGTAGCTGCCATTGCAGCTGCTACTGCTGCATCATCGTCTAACATTTCAACTGCCCAGCATGAGGAGTCCTCGAAAATATCGTCTGCCGTTGCATCTGCAGCAGCATTGGTGGCATCCCATTGTGTAGAGTTAGCTGAAGAAATGGGTGTGGATCGCGATCAGATCACAACAGTCATCGACTCTGCTGTTAATGTTAGAACTACTGGAGATATCCTGACTCTAACTGCAGGAGCAGCAACTGGTATCTCCAATCCAATATAACTTTTTTATTTGTATTGGAAACACGATAGGTTTCATCTGTTACAGCTTCTACATCAATAACACTTTTAGATATACTCAGCTTCTGGGTTTCCATAGTAACCAGAAGCCGGAGCTTTCCAGACCAGCTTTCCACTTCAGCGAGAATCCAGAAATTACAACCCCAAAATGTTTCTATAGTTGTCACTGTCTCTTGTTTAAGAAGCACTCTAATCAATCAAACACAATCTAGATTAAAGTAGCAGTTTTTCCCAAGCACCTCAACCTTCAGAAGCACTTTAGATACAAAAAGCACTTCTATTAAGGCACAATCATGATTAGTACAGAAGTGATTCCATAAAAGCACTTCTATTAAGGCAGCCCTTACACTTTTATTAATCTTTTGAAAAGTCAAATTGAAGCTCTTGTTCCTACACAATGATCCTTTGATAATATAGGGGAGAATGGAGTCCAACATTGAATCAGTCGATCAGGCCGCTTCAAAATTTTGGAGGAACCCTCCTCATGACATGACAAGTGGATTTTTATGTTTATTTCACGCCCCTAATTTTTTGTTAATATTTGGGATACCTCCTTGAAGCGGGATGTCCGCTTCAAAGTTTTTTCAAGGAGAATGAACAAGTGAATGAGACTCCACGAGCCTCCTAAGATTCTTGAAAAAAGGATTAAACATGAAAAAGCTCCGTCCACCTTTAGAATCAAACTCAATTTGACATGTTTCTTGTTGCAGCCTTACGAGGAGCCGCAACACTCAAGGTAAGACTGCAGAAGGGATACCGAACTGCAGCCCTTGCTCCAACTGAAGAACAGGTCGAGGAGGGAAAAGAACTTGAAATATCATCAGTGTTAACTTTTGTTTCCAATGGAGGCGAACTACTCAAACGAACAAGGAAAGGTATTGTTCTAGTAAGACAAAAATCTTAATGCTAAAGCCCATTTTACTAAGATGATACCCATAGCATCAACTAATTGTTGTTCACAGGTGCTCTTCATTGGAAGCACGTTTCTTTCTATATCAATTCAAATTGGCAGGTATAACAAAGAAAAGAAAGATTTATTTATTTTTTTGTTTTTTTTTTTTAAATCTAAACACCTGGGATGATATATGCAGGTGGTTGCAAAAATGAAAAGCAGACATATTGTAGGAGCTTTTACAAAGAAGAAAAAGTGTAAGCAAAGAACCCCACAATAGCTCATACTAACCTTATGATCTCTGACTGCACCTGTCAGCAGTAATCAAGTCATGCCATGTTTCCAGGTTTGGTGTCCGATGTCTATTGCGATATTCCATCCTGGCCCGGACGAGATAGTGAGGACAGCAGTGAGGGAAGAGCTTACTTTGGAATCAAAACAGCTGATAGGCTAATTGAATTTGAATGTAGAAGCAAATGTGACAAACAGATGTGGGTTGATGGTATTAGGCAGATGTTACATCGTCATGCCAACATGACATGATTTTGAGGAAGATGTCAAGTTTCAAGGGACGAAGACAAGATTTTAATTTCATATAATAAAAATAACAGATGAAATAAAAGCCTGGAACTTTCTACACTGTTGTTGAAGGAAGATGTTTATTACAATGTTTCTACAGTACGCAAAGAGACTATCTACAAATCGAGATTTGGTGGCATTCTCTTATGGGGTGATGCTTTTGGAAGAATCAAATCTAGTAGAAGGCAAGATTTTAAACAAAACCGTCATGAATCTCTGCATGGATTCAGTTGTGGGAAGCCTGTGGAGGGCATTATTGTGTTCAGAGTCCCTCCAATTCCTTGAGAAAATCAATATTGTCCACAAAAACCTGAGGAGAGAAAAGGGGAAAATCAAACTCAGTTGAATCATAATCAAGTTTAAAAAAAGGATCTTTATCCATCCACTTAACATATTACAAACTACTTATGAAAAAAAACATATTACAAGATAAAAGAAGGGTTTTCTTAATGTGTGCCCTTAGGGCAAACGGTAAAGAGCATTAAAAAATAATTTTTTTTATCAAAAATATCCCTAGATTCTAATTCCCAAGGTATACTTATTGCACTTTAACACGTGCCTTTATGTGAAACAATTTATTGATGTGGAGGCTGTTCTTTAAGGGAAAAAGTACATAATAGCTAAATCCCTGTGCATAATAGAACTGAATGGGATTTGTAGACTAAATGTGACAGAGATAATTTATCCTTTCAAATCATCATAGCTGCTTTTAAATAGTTGGGGTAGGAAATTTATCCTTTCAATAGTCTCAGAAAAAAGTATAGAGCCTAAAATGGTCTCCAAATGTTTTGTGGGCTCATGCCATTAGGACTTCATACGTACACCAACACCACCAGTTGCAAAAGCTCATGCTTTGCAGGTCAGGATCAATGACCACTCAGTATACAGAATAGTGTTCAAAAAACACCAATCAACTCATGAAAAATGTTAATCAATAAGGTTTGGATGGGTATGAGTACCAAGATCATAACTCAAACTGCCATATAGAAAATACATATTCCGGTTGACAGTCAGTCTAGCAAATGCATAATCATCTCTGCCTTATCCCAAATATTGGATAGGGAACATAAATCCTACCTCACCATGCCAACTCTAACCAGATATATATATATAGCAGATGCAAATTAAGATGTAATATAATATAAATTCAGAACGGATTCGTAATGGTAGATGGTAATTTACAGTTTATCGACAACAGATTTTTTAGTACGAAGGGTTCAAGTGTGGGCATGGATTTTTCTATAACTGCTATTTGAATTATGATGTTGACTATTATACACAAGTAATTTCAGAGGAAATTTCAACCAGGAAGTCATTTGAGTGGGCATGGCTACAAATTCATTCTGCTTTACGAATTCTCACATGACTGCATTCTGTCACATAATCAGTTTGCGGTTTCTTTTCACAATAACAGATTTTATCTTGCCTAGTCGTTGCTCATATGTAATTGGGCCATATTGCAAACTCCCTGAAACTCTACAAATTCTTCTTTTTACCAATGTGGTTTCTCACATTGGTGGAAGTCTCACAAGAATTGCCATGAGATGATAATGTGAATTCCGAATGCAATTCTACAACCCAAATTCAGTTATGGTTTTAAATTGCAAGTAGAAGTTATGATCTATAATGGCAGGAAACGGATACAGGTACTGATATGGACAAATTGGGATAAGAGTTTAAATGTTCCACAACCAACGATATGGATATAGATACAGGTATCCTTCCCATTTCCTAAAACTATGACAGGAATACCTTTTTTTTTTTTTGATTGCTAAAGAATAATTTTATTGGAAGATTATGACAGGAATACCTTTAACATATCATCAACATCATCAATGCCTTAACCAGTTTATTTTTGGGTCATTGTATATGAGGGAAGGGGGGGGGGGGGGGGGGGGGATGGGAGTTGGTACAACTGTTTTCAATGGGATCAGTAACTTGATGATGGCAGGAATTGAACCCAGGTCTATGGTATCATTACTCATAAACCTTATTCCCTCATTCAATTCTGTCTAGAGAGATGTCTTTTGTATTCTGGTGTGTTCATATCCACTCTGACTGCTTTAACATGTAACGTTACAAAAATGATAATCAAATAACTGCTATCAAATATTTTATGTTATATTACGTAACTTGAAAATTAGTAATGCTGCAATAGTAATTTAACTAGTATTTTTGTGACTCTGTTATCCATTGTATATAAATAAATATTAAGGTATTCTCCCATATCCAAATCCATATCGTGTCAATACTAGTACTCTAGTCATATACAGGTATCCGGGGTATTGTAGGTTATGATTTATAAAGAAGTTCACGAAGTCATTGAAGTGGCGATCAAGATAAGCAAAGATACAATATAGCAAATTAAAATAAGAGGTGTCAACAGAACAATGTCATAGATCATCAAAGTTGCCTGCAAGCATTCATTTGCTGACAGGTCAATTGCAAAATGATGTGACAAATATAGATGTCCAGATTCATCAAATAAAAACATCCAATGTAATTCTAACATGTGTAATTATTTCAATAGTTATAACCAAGTTCAGCTCAGAAATATCTAGAAGTATAGCGAAATCTTTAACTTGAGGAGGAGTCATTTACTTTTTTATTTTTAATTTGACTTTTTCTGCAATTCAGATATAGGGTGAACAATTTAAGCATTCACTTTATATTTATTTCCTCTTTTGAGAGTAATTCTTTGTGAAAAATGTTCTATTGAGCCTTATGTGATCATTAAAGAGAACATTACTACTTACTATTAATTTCGTCTTTCCAGAATTAGAAGGTGTGTTTATTTATTTATTTATTTTTGCTTTGTAAGTTCGTCATAAAAAATAAAGTTCTATTGAGCCTTATGTGAACAATAAGGTTACCTTTGATTCAAGAGGCTTGTTTCATTTCCAAAGATGTAATAACAATGGTCAATGCGTTGAGTATGTTTCCCATAACCATTCTATATCTCCCTCCCTCACTTTTATTTATATATCATTATCTTTTTGGTCCTTTTGATTGTTTTTTTTTTTACCTTTTCCCTTTTAGGTAGGTCTCCTCACTTATACAAAGAAAAGGCCATCACATCTAGCGGATAAGTTTTCCAGTCACTTGCCAAGATAAAGTTATCCAGTCTCAGAGAAAAAAAGGAAATCAGGACATCAAAAAGCAATCCCTAGAAATATTTAAAGACAAGAAGTGTTATAGCATAAGCATGAAGAACTAAAATGACTAGAAGACATACTGATTTCCAACCATCAGGATCCAAGCAGGCGGTGATCTTGGTGTTGATGCCAGGTAATGGTCCAGGATCACGTGTAATCTTCCCTCCACAAAGTTTAATTGCTTCTGCAGTCCTATAAACATCATTTGTTCCAATCGCAATCTGGTAAAATCGTACAACACAAGGAATAAGTCATCTTAAAGGAATCCATTGAACAATGGGATGAATCTAGAATATTGCTTACCAAAAAATAGTAGTGTAGAGAAAAAATACAATTTTTTTATATTAAAGGATAGTGACAATCACCTTATAACAAACAAAACAAAAACAAAAGACTTGGGGAAGAAAAAGAAGGGTATCCACCTGTGCATAACCATTTCCTTTATCATATTCAGTGACCCCGTAGTTGTATGTCAACTCCAGCACCGCATTTTTATCTTCCGGACCATAGCCCATTATGGCAATTGTATACTGGAACAACATGTATACCAAATGTAAGCCCATCAGGAATATTAAGACGAGATACTAAGCAAGGCTCACAAAATTACTCATAAAGACAACATGAAAGAAAGAACAATCAACAAAGAAATTCTGTCCAGCTTGTTGATAAGGAAAATGCCATGTTACCTTGTACTCAGGATTATCTCTTTTACGAAGAAGCTCCATACCAAAAGCCTATAAATCATAATCGTAGAACAGAAACATAAAGATAGTGACTATTTAAATATAAATTAAAATGAAGAAAGTTTTCTGATTTATGTGCAGAATAATACTTGCCTTCTCATAGAAATTTATGGCGCGATCAAGATCACCCACTCGAAGCATCACTTGACACAAGGGCTCAGGCGTAGGCCCTCTTTCCAAAAGCTCAAACTTATAACCATCAGGATCTTCAACAAAAGCAATTACAGTACTGCCACCTTTGACAGGACCAGGTTCTCTGGTTACTTTGCCCCCTTTAGCCTTTATAAGATCAACTGTCTTGATAACCTATGCCAAGAAATATGAAAATACATACCCTCATAAAAGCTCACAAAACATTTGAAAAATACTTCAAGAGCTATACAATGCTGATTACCCTTATATCTACTGTCAAGGTCTCATGTGACTGAACAAGATTAAATAAAACAAAGGGGAGAAAACTTCCTGATTTGTAATGTTACAAAGATATGCTTAATACAGATGTTGGTGCCCATTTGATTGGCATTTGACAGTAACTATAAGATATCATCCAGAATTTATGAAAAATTCTCAACAACACTAATTTATAGAAAGAAAACACAGCACTAGCAAATATTATATATTCTACATGTAGTTGAACCGGTTAAATTGTGCTGCCTCTGAACTATTTTTAAGCAGCAAAACTATATTGAGAAGAAAGAAACCGCCAAACCCAGCCTAACAAATCCCAATTTATGTGATGCAAAACTAGAATCATGCACCTAATTTACTAATGAGGTAACAGAGAACTTAAAATGGTTTAGTTTGATCATTTTGACAAATAGATTTTGAACACTTAAAAAACTGGTAGCTTTGACAACTCAGTGCACAGATAGATGCAAGAAAGCCCAAGCCAGCTGAGCCACAAGTGCAAGAACAGAGTTTTTGAATACTGCTTTAAAAAGTTAATAACCAGCCCCAAAATATATAATAATTTCCACAATGCTTCTTATAGGGATCCCATTCCTAAATGCTTTTCCCCCAGTATATTACAATTCGCAATTCAAGGTGTTCATCTTATCACCTGCATTGACAAAACATCACATTTTCCCTTCAAGATTTCAGGATCACCAGGGAAATATAGACCAGAAAAAAGGAATCCCATTGAATCACTATCATTGCACCAGTTGGAAGTCTTGAAAAGATTCCAATCACTAGGAGCATGCAAGAAAAAAAAACTCATACTTGGTGAAGTAGGCTTAAGCATACATGGACATAAACAAAGAGTAGAGTGAGGAAATGTTACAGCAAGGTAAATACAAAACTATTGTGCAACAGCTGTTGTGTAGTTTGATACAATAAGTGATGAACTATGGGGTCTTCTTCCTTTTGTGGTGTACTGGAGCATTTTGAAGGAGAGAAATAACCGTCTTTTCGAGGGAAAGGAGGCAGAGGTTCAGGACATTGTGGTGGCAATCTTAGCTTTGTTGATTTTTGGTGTCAATTATTTAAGGAATTTAGGGGGCTTTTCTTCAAGGATTTTCTTGTTAGGTGGGACAAGGTGTCTAACTTAGCTATGGATTATGAGTTTGCTTGGAGTGTTTTTTTGCTTTTTGATAGGTTTGGTTTTATCTCTTGTACCTTTTCGGCTGGCCATCTCGACCTGCATTCTTTCTAATGAAATTATCTTTACCTATAAAAAAATATCAAATAATAGAGACTTACATCCTCAACCGCAACACCAAAGTGGCCAAAACCAGCTCCGATATCATACTTGTCAACTCCGTAATCTGCCAACATTTATAGTGGAGACAGAAGTCAATGAGAAACTACATAAGAGCATTTCCAACAACGTCTCAAATTTTGGTGGCAATTCAAAATTTTGAAATTGTCTCCCATAAAAGCTCTCCAATATAGGTGTCATACGGTCTCGCAAAGTGGAATATGCTAAAAGCAATGCTATATGTATCAATGCTTTTAGAATATCTCAAAATTTGCTAAAGTGTCTTTTTGTGTTGGAAAAAGTGTATTTTGGATTATTCTTTTTACCAAATTACCATCCAAAGCATAAAAAAATATTGTTTTAATTTATTTATTTTTCCAAATTGTATTCAAAGCATACCAATAGCATTTTTTTGAGATCAAGCAGTGGACAGACATGTGTCAAATATGACATTTTTCACTTTATTGTTTTAAAAAATGGAATTGAAGGAGGCAAATACAGCATTGCCATTGGAGATGCTCCAACATAAACTAATGCATGACTTGGTTCATAAAAGGACAAAATGGGAACAAGATTAGCGGTTAATCAAATGGCTTACTATAAGTGAGTTCAACAACAAAGTGGGAGTCTTCAGGTCCGTATCCAAGAAAGGCGTTCGTGTATCTCTCTTCGGGTATGTCACGTTTTCTTAATAGCTTCATCCCCAGGCACTCTGTATAGAATCTGCAATCACAACACATTAATTAGCTTCTGATATGAACCATGCATCAGTTTCATTGAAGGAAAAAAAAAAGTCCAAGAAGAAGTAGTGCATAATGTTCTGAAGAGACGTGCTTTATGGTCTTATCCAAGTCCCCAACACGATAAACAACGTGAAGCATTCTTCGCTTGTCATTTTTGACCCACTCTAAGGAACTTTCCTTGCTAACAGCAGTGCTTGCTTGTGCTATATTTCCAGGTGTGCCAGCTTCTATGCTGTTTCCCTCTGCTCTTACAAACTTTGATGCTTTTATATCAAATAACTGTGTCTGTGGAATAACTGAATAACAACCCAAAATCCATAAGCACGTAACAGAAGCAGTGCATCTGAACTATATCTACAATTTAAAATAAAAAATTAAATAAATGGATTAGTTTTAAGTCATAAAATTGGTTTTCTTTTGGTTGAATGTGTCTTTTGACCCTTGCCCACTGAAATACTGCTCAATCACATATAGATGCTAAAGAGGAAATGAAGCAACAAAGAACAGTACATCACTGAAATTCAAGTAATATAGGAGGTCATCATTAAAATTCTTCTTCAGAGACCCACATTAACAAAAGTAACCACCACCATTACCCAATGACTTATTAGATCTAAAAGAGCCTAATCTATCCTCCACCATTTAAATAAACAAAAATAATCGATGCCAGAAACATAGTGGCAATAATGTTGAATTGAAATAAACAATAAGTGATGCACAAATCTGTATATTTCAGTGAGCCAGTCACCTCTAAAGTGACCCAAATGTGAATCCGTTGAAACGATACTCTGCTTTACTAACATCAATTTCCCATTAGTAAGACATTTTTTATAGGCATCCAAGTCTTGGTTCTTGCCAATTCTAACGATTTTCCTACTATCATCCATTCGATAAAGGTACCAACACCAAATTTTTGGGATAAGGCTTTGAGGATGAAGATGATGATGTCCAATCAATAAGAGCCCTATCAAATGAACGGTCCAGATTTACAAATAAGGTCAAGTGTACGACAAATAATAATCTAAAACCAAAATTGTCGTACAGTTTGTAAGAACATTAAAAAAAAGTACAAAAAAAAAAAAAAAAAAAACCACAAAATGCAACATTTTAATTTCATAAACACCAGAAAGAAAAAAAAAAAATCAAATTCAAACAACCGTAAGTCCATTGAACCATTAATAACATCATCCAACCAGCGAAACAAAAAAACAATCACCAAAACAAAACCCTAGAATCATTGAACATTCCAACAAACACGTACAGTGATACAGGTTGAAAAGTCTAAAACAGGATCTTAACCATATCCACAACTATAGATTACGAATTCTACAATTGATTAGAAAAATAAAATAAAATCGAAACCAAAAAAATATAAGATTTTTCTAGGATTTGAGAGGTAGAGAGAGAGAGAGAGAGAGAAAGAAAGAAAGGGGGGTAGGGATTCACCGCTGCCGAGATGAAAGAGAGCGAGTCTTCGAGAAGGGTTATATGAGGCGAGAGAGACACCAAAGCGAGTAGTGGTGGCCGAGAAGGATCTGAGAGAAGAAAGAGAAGAGAAAGAAGGGCGAAGCGAAGCCAGATGGAGAGATGAGGACGCCATGGGAAGTATCCTCACCATTTTTCCTTCTTTTTTTTTTTTTTTTCTGTCACTCTCTCTGTGTTCTGTTGTCGATCCGATAAAAGAGATATTAAGAGAGATTTTGTTTTTTCTTGTAATTTTTTGCTGCACTAACTTTAGATGTTTTTTCTGATTCTTTGCTTTGTTTCTATGTAACTATGGCTTATAAGAACCGAATTTTACTGAGACTATTCGGTTTAACTCGGACGATCCGAAGGAGTTAAAAGTAACCGATTTCAACATCTAATCAAAAGATTAATTATATTGCCACATCAACTTTTACTAACTGCACCCCAATTTCTTTCTTAAATCCTTTCTTTTTTTTTTTTTTTGAAAGATATTAGATTTTATTCGTGAGTGAAATTGAAATCCCTTACATAAGTAGATGAGTTCCCGAGACATGGTTACAAAGAAGATTGAGAAGCTAACAGATGTACTTGATTATTGAACTTTCTCTTGATAAATCTCGTTGACTAAGTTAGGATCTTTTATTTGTAATAAGCACATGAATTTCTCAAGAATAAGTTGTTATCGTCACAAAATCTCATTGTAACTAACTAATAATATTTAAAATCTAAAAATTTATATTTATGGGGTTGGAGATTTGGTGACTCGAGAAAAAAATATAAAATCCGAACATGTTCATTAGGAATATTATTTATGATGTACATCAGATTAAGTCGATTAGATTTTTCACACCTATACCAGTCATTTTTCTCCTTTGCACCACTATTGATTATGGGTTTAGGTTGTTCATCTAAGCTAAAGGTTGAGTTCAAATCCTCTAGTCCTAAGTTGAATATTACTTTTTTCTTTTTAATCCGAGATATTAGACCTAATTAGGGTCTTCACACTTGGTAATGAACCCATTGTCATGACTCATGAATAATACTACTCACAATCACCTACATGTATATATATATATAATAATGATAAATATAGCCATGCACTTTAATTTTTGGGCGGAGCTAGTAAGGAGCGCTGGTGGGGCAATTGCCCCCACAGAACTTTGAGACACCCCTATATTTTCAACTAATTACATACCCATTTGTCCCCACTCCCTCACCTTTCTCCCCATTTGCCCTCACCTCCCTCTAATTTTTGCCCCCCTCCCCTCAATTTTTTGTTGATGGCATTGCGGGCCTTCTCATATACTAATTGGAAATGACCTAAATATCATTTTCTTCAACTTCCCTAAAATCGTTCATCTTCAAGTTCTTCAACTATACAATTAATCATAGTTTGCCCCCACTATAAGAAAATCTTGGCTCCAACCCTGCTTTAATTGATGGGAAAGACAATCAAATTTTCAATACTCAGAGCCTCAGAACAATTAACTCTGAAAAAGATCAACCTCGCATATAATAATCATTCTTTTGGGCTAAGATTATCACATGAAATAATCTTCCACTGATGAAGTAAATTTTCATCAGTGACTGATTATTTATAATGATGCAATTTGCAACTTTTGCACCTTTAAGTGTGTTAAGTAATATGTTATGTTATTTACATTCACCATCTCAATCTATATGATTAAAAAAACTCAATAACCCATCTTTGGGTTTGATCATTGCTTGTCTTAACCAAATGTCACATGTAATCACTTGACGTTGGGGCGTGTTTGCTTGCATAGAAAATTTTAATTGGCAAATCATTTGTTAAGAAAATGATTTTCAAGGCAAATGATTTGTTAAGCAAATCCTATTATACTATTTGGGCACAACTTGAAAAAATTTCGTGAAAATTTATTTTTGTTGTTTGAATTGCATTAAAAAAATCAAACAAAACATTATTCTAATTTGACTTTATGATAATTATATAAAAAATAACGATAAAATCATTTTTTTTGTGTGGAAAGATTGAACTATTACACCCCAATTTCTTAATTTATTGGAGAACTATTATTGGCACACCCCAAATTTTTTAGATAGCTCCTATTGGCACCTTATATTTTAATTAGTCCATCCCAAATTCTTAAACTATTTATCAACCCCCCCCCTCCAAAAAAAAAAAAAAAATTTAATAATTAATTAATTAATTAAAGGACATTCTTCAAACATCACAAAAGTTTGGCACAAATTATAATCTCAACATTATAACACTCGTTCAAACAATTTAGTAGTTGTTTATAATTATGATTAGGTTCATATAAAATCTTAAACCTACAAAACAGAACAAATAATGAGATAGTTTTTTTTTGACACCCCAACTTTTACTTATTATTTTATTTTGTATTTGGGATGTAATTAATACATTTTTGGGTGCCCAAAGCAGCACTCTAACTTTTTTTTTTTTATAAAACAAACATTGATAAAATTTAAAATTAATTATTCAAACAAAAATTTGCAACAAAAAAAATGGATTGATTTAGATAATTTTAATTGTTTTTTTTATAAAAACAATTAATTTTTAACAATTTAAATGCTTATTTTATAAATAAAATGATTCTTTTGTTTTATTTCCTTTTTAATTTTGCGTGTTTTTTTATTTTGTTTTACTTTATTGATAAAATAAATATTGATTTGTCGTGTGCTTGCAAATCATTTTTCAAAAAGGGAGGGGTAAGAAAATGATTTGCCATTAATGAAAGAATATTGGGGGTGTTGGCAAATCATTTTTCATGCAAATTTAGAGTTTTTGACTCGTCAAACACTGGAAACTAGTCATTTTCTTAGGAATTTCAATTTTCCCCTAATTTTCCGTGCAATCAAACATACCCGTTATGTAAATTTATAAATAATATCCCCTCTTTCCCCAAGAACAATTGGAACTTTATGAATATATTACTTTAGTGACTAGACATTCAATAGAATTATAACAATACTTGTGCATTTGATTGAATAAAAAAGATTCAATTTTCTCCAAATATGACTCCAATATTATATACATATTATGCATTATTTTATATGAATGACATACATTAAAATTCAATAACATGCATTAACTAATTAATCATTGAATATGATTTTGAAAGCTCAATTGAATATTTATATTGCAAAGATCTCGAAAAAAAAATACCCGAAATTGACAAATTATTTACACAAAACAGAATTAAATTGGGCTCAGAATCGCGGAAATATGAAATTGGACCTAACATGGTCAAAAACGGCTGAACCAGATTGAGTTGTTGTACCAGTTTGGTCAAACTAGGTCAAGCCAACCCATTTGAGTTGGATCGGTTTGATCCACTTGGGTCAGGTTTGATTAGGTCAGGATGGGTTGGACTTGGGTTTGAACCAATGAACCAAATCGTGACCATATAAGTTGTTTGTACCATGGTTTTGGACTTAGAACTGCAAAACCTTTAAACAAACAGCCCATTGGGTTGAAAAAGGCCTGGCCTAAGATTTATTAAAAGGCCCAACAAAACTAGTTCTTCATCTTTATACCATTTCAATTCAAAATTTTAATGGTATAATAAATGTAAATCTGTGGGCTGTCAACAGCTGTACTTTACGTAAATATCTATTGTAGCACGGATTTCTTGTATCTCTATCAACCATGGAGGGTATTTCAGTTACAGAAAATCCCAGGCCGAAGACAAATTTGACAAACACTAACCTGCGCCCTCGACCAACTTGACTTCGGGTAAGAAATACTAGATCCGAACCCTACCCAAGTCGGGTTGGCCCGGTTGTTCGGGTTAATAATTTATCATTAATATTAGATAATTTAGTACTGGTAATGATATATATAAAGATAAGTGGCTTGTAAAATAACTTAAAATTTATAATTATTTTTCTTAAAAATGTATTTCAAAAGTTTATAGACATAAAATTATAAGTTAATCTAAATAGAGAAGAAAAATAATAAGATTAACTAAAATAATCATTTTATTAATAATCACAATTTTCAAAAATAAAAAATAAAAAGATTTAAAGTTGTAATATAATTATTGTACGACAATACATAATTACACTTAAAACAAAGCATTATTAACAAAGATGATTATTTATCTAATAAAAATAATCATACACATTCAAATCTGAATTATGAGTGTGAAAGAAACTAAGATAAGAAATATTTTTAAATATAATCGTATTAAGTTAGGGTTCGGGCAAATCGAGTTGGCTGATATTATGTTTGCGGTTAATCCGATTTGAGTCGGGCATTTTTTTTTTTTTTTTTGTTGCCTGATCCAGTGCTCGAACCCAAGTTAACCATGTCAAGACATCGCTTAAGGTTGGATTCAACCCATTGGGTTTGGGTTTTGTCTGCCCAAGTTGCAACCTTATAAAGTAGTGTCTTTTCCTCCGATCTCCACCTTAACCTTTTATCACTCAACCGAATAACAAATTAATCACATGGAGAAGCTCTCCTATGATTCTTAGATTGCAAAGTTTTGAAATCCATTATTTTATTTATTTTGATGTTTTATACTTATAATATTTTCTTTTGTCATTCATGATGTCTTTTTCTTTATAAGGGGATTTGGTTTTCTAGGTGCATTAAATAAAATTTTCACTGAATTATCATTATAAGCCAGCAAGATGACATTGCTATATATATATATATGAACAGTGTTATTACGACCCCTGTTACAACTCATATTGCGACACACCATTTTGTCTTATATGGGAAAAAAAATGTTTGGAATGGACTGATTTTTTGTGAGGATGATCTCTATGATGAGAGGATCATCCTGGCAAAAAATCATCTAATTCCAAAACTTCTAACCCCATCAAAATTGATTTACAAAAATTGGACGATATATAATTTTTCAACAAAAATTGGACGGTCTAGAAGTTTCATAATGAGCTGATTTTTGGCAATGATGATCTCCTCACCATAAAGATCATCCTTACAAAAAATCAGCCCATTCCAAACATTTTTGCCCATATAAAACAAAATGGTGTGTCGCAATATGAGTCGTAATAGGGGTTGTAAGAACCCGACCCTCTATATATATATATATATATATATATATATATAGAGAGAGAGAGAGAGAGAGAGAGAGCGAGAGAGAGAGGTATTTGTAGGGATAGATCTGGGGCATGATTTGGTATCGGTGATAGTTGCCAACACAATCACACCCAAAATAAAAAAAATTCGAGATTGGTGATTTATAATCACTGTTTTCAAGCATATTTTCCTAATTTGGTAAGAAATTATAGTTGTTTCCTTTTTTTTTATAGGGAGATTGAGAAAAAAAAAAAAAAATTGGTTGGCTCAAGCCGAAGTCACTGAAGTTTTACGACTGATTTTAAGACGTCACATTATCAATATTTTCATCGATGGACTGTTTACCATCTAAAGTGGGAATTTGGTGTAAAAATATGGAGTAGCTTTAGACTAACTCCAAATATTTTTGTGAATATTTGAGATAAGTCTATGTATTCAAGTGATGACATAGCCTTTATAACCTCAATTCTCAATTTTTAGGGTGATTTAGACACCCCTCTACATTTTGGTGAATATTTGAGATACTGCTATGTTTTTAATTGATGGCATGCTTCTTTGATTTTGATCTTCTTTTTTAGACTAATAAAATTTACCTAAATACCCTCATTTTCAACATTTAAAGGAAACCCTTAACCTTTCTTCCTAAAACCAACCACCTTCGAGTTCTTCAATCTATTTAGTAAATTAATTTTAATCCATCATTTTGAACTTCATTTTAATTCCTTGTAGAAAATTCTAAAATTTCCTATCAAAAAATCTCATCATCTTCAACTTCAAAAGTTTTAATTTTGATTTTAATTTTAAAGTTGAAAATTGAGTAGATTAATCTTGTGCTTGAAGATAGGGGTAAATAAAATTTACTCTAGACATCGAAGATGATTGGTTTTGGCAAAATCAATGGATTTTTTGTTTTAGGTTGACGAATAGGATAAAAAAATTATCCAAAACATTAAAGATTATTGGTTTTAAGAAGAGAAATCAAAGGATTTTTTATTAATCTATTAAAGAGTCCAAGGTCAAGGGGACCGGGACATGTATGCATTTGAGTGCATATTTTCTAAACCGACAACATTAACCCTTGACTTAGGCCTTCTTTCGTAGACTAATGAGTACCAGCCTAAATGCCCTTTTTTCAACCTCTAATTAAATAGTCTTGGATTTTCTCCCCAAAATCAATCATCTTCAAACTCTTAATTATATTTCATTTCCTCAGCTCCTTGAAGTTTCTCTCCAAAACCAGTCATCTTCAAACTCTTAATTATATTTTGCACCCTTAAAAGAAAATCCTGGCTCCACCCCTAGCGATGATGTCGATGATCAAAATCCGACGTTGAAAATGAATCTAAACTAGAGGACCTTCAATCCTCTCACCACTTCTTGCAAAATATGATCATGAATCTCTTGTACCTCCCTTACTTTCATAGGTGAGGATTGGGACCATCCATAAATTATTTTCCATAGATAGAACGAGGAAGTTTTCATCAACTAAGACCCTGCTTGTTTGCCCCGCAGAAAGTCACAAACAGAAAATTTTACAATAATTTACCGAATGCGGTTGCTTGGATGTAAACATTTTTGTGGGTCCCACTGAAAACAATCGTGACATTTCACAAAAATTCAACTAAAAAACACCATAAAATTTTGTAGATAAAAACTTCCACAAAACCTTACGTTTTTATCTTCCTCTTTTCCACACGATCTAAGAACAATCCAAGCTGACCTTTCTCTCTCTCTCTCCACCCCTCTGCTCTATCTTTCCCCTACATGATTGTTTATGTTTTGATAATTAAAATGAAAAGTGGTTAAAATTGTATATAACTCATTTTCAACTCACGAAATAGTAATTCACCCTATATTTTTGTTTTGCTTTAGCGGGCCGCATATACCAATCACCCTAGCACGTGTTAGCTGTTAAATATAACCACTTTTTAAGTGGAGGGCTTATAGAAATTCAAAGGTGTGATCTGGGAGCATACCCAATTGTCCTTACCATCTCAACTAACTCCTAATGGTATAATTCACCCTATATGAATATCTTAGTTAGTTGACAATGAAGGTGCCACTTAGTTAAGTGGTAAGGCCTAAGGAGAGTTGATTCCATGGCCTAAGGTTCAAGTCCCTATTAACCAATAATCCCTTACTTGCTTAGCCTTAAAGAAGAAAAACAAAAAAAAACAAAAACTTAGTTAGTTGACAAATTACCTATCAACCCACTAATATGAATTATACTAAATATAGCTCATTTGTTCATGTTAAAAGTTTGTTTGTATTTGGTTTCTACTAATGACAATGGTTGGTTTGAGATTTATTTTATTTATTAATTTAGCTATTTGGTTGGTTCATATTAAAAGATCTCTCAAATGTTGGTTCAAATAGGTAATCATATTTCAAATGTTAATCCCTTATGGAAATTAATATTGGTTTGTAATTTTTTAATTTATTTAAAAATACGGAGTCAAATGTCAATTTCTTTAAACTTTAAATTAGACTTTATAGGAAAAATAGGATTTTTCAAAAAAAACATAAATTGCATTTTTTTTTTTTTTATATATTTTGTTTTCGGAATAACCAAGCAAGCACAAAATTTTGCATTAGACACAACCAAGCACTCTCATTGTAAAATTACGTAAAATCCAATAAATGTAAAACTTTATAACCACAAAATTTTGTATTTATAGCGATTTGCGATGCAAACAAGTAGGGCCTAAGACTCTTAGTTCTACGTAGAACTATATTTTCAAGAGATGAATATAAATTGGGATGTTTAGGTGTTACATACCTCTATGTGTTAGGGTGCTCCACTTATAAGAAGTGATATGGTACTACATGCCTCAATATATTGAGGATGTTTCTACTAACAAAACATAGATAACTGCTATCTGGTTGGGATCCGTTGACTTGTAAGAATGACTCATAAAAAAAACACATGATCCCAAACCTTTAAATACAAAATACAATGGTTGGGATTTATGAGTATCTCGATAACACAAATCTTGAAAATACTTATCTCGGGGATAAATCCAAAGGGTTGGGATCATGTGTTTTTTTATAAATCATTCTTAGGATTCAAGGGATCTTGACCCTTTTGTAAAATGTGAAGAATTGTTGTTGGATCACAAATTATTCTTACATCTTCTTTAATTTCTCCTAAAAGAGACATGTTCTCGCAAGGAAGAAAAACGTATCATTGATCCTCTTCAAGACACATATCTTCAATCGTGTGGTTTAGGAGATTTCAGGGAGGAGACATTGGTTCCTTGTTGTGGGCATCATCTTGATTTGGGATAGGAAGATGGTGACATGGAGTAAATAGTCTTATAGGGGACCTCTAGACCTGACCATTTTATGTTCCATTTAGGTATGTAAAAGTTCAGTTCTATGGGTTCTTATAGGTGTTTGTGCCTCAAACAATAAAAGGATGGGATTTAATCTTGGGACGAATTAGAAAATGAAAATGAACATGGCTTTAGAGCCATGTTATAAGAAGGATGGAAGACTTTGTTGAGCTTGTGAAATCCAATGATTTGCAAATTAGACATGTTTTTCGTATTATATATGTGGGAAAATAATTATTTCTCTGAAAGGGTTACTCCTATCAAATTCGAGAACATGTGATTGTTTATCTAAATTTCCTAGATCTTATCTACTTATGTGGGGATCTTTTAGATATGCATGGAAGACTTGGTTTGCTCTTATTAACGAAGGTGGGGGCCTTGAACTAGATTTTCAGAAAAAATGAGCTTAACATTGGAAGATATTGCAACTTCAATAATAAATATGCACCATGTCAACTTTCAAACGAGGAAATTAATGCAACACCTCTAAGCTGAAAATGAAAGATGAGTGCAAGGAAGTACTTAAGGTTCAAATTGGAATGTTTTAATTAAGGTTCAAAAAGAAAGAAAAAAAAAGTTATGTAATTTGTGGATATTTTTCAAGGGATACCCATATCCATTAATTAGATAAGAGGATTTAAAAACATATTTCTTGTTTATCATCCTTATTTTTGTTGGTATGTCTTTTTTTAAATTTGGAACTTTAACTAAATGCTTTCTACATTTCTCATCTATTGAGCATTTATTATATAAAATATCAATATACCTTTGTCTTTTTTACTAAAAGACAAAATGGGCAAGGGTATGATTGGAAAGTGGGCATGGTGGAGATTGCTAACATCCCCATAAGGTTTTGGACATCTACATTATTCTCAACATACCTGAATAACATATTTGAGTTCACATCAACTATGGGATATTTTATTTTTTGTCAAAAAGATTAATGTCTTCGATTTTTCTTTCTTGGATAGAGTGAACTAATAAATAAATTTAAGATTTCAAATAAAGAAGTCGATCAAGATGACCAACAAAAACCAATGTTTTACAAATCAAACTAGTCATTGACCTGTATGATTGACTGAGTCGGTCCAAATTGGTCAGGCTGGTGGGTCAAATCGGTTTGACCAAAATGAAATATTAATTAAGTTTTTGAGTTACTTTCCAAAATCTAGTTACTCAACTTCAAAAACATGATCCAATGTAATAGGGATGTAAATTAAAAGATTTCTTCTATATAGGATTGTAGATTTTAAGAATTTAAAAAGATAATTTTCTACCATGGGAATTGAATTTGAAATTTAATATAGATACTTTGTCACTATTGGATTTGAATTGAAATTTAAGAGTTGCAGGAATCAAACAAAAAATAAATTTATTTGTAAGTTTTATTTTATGTGTTTCGATTTGAATTGGGTGTGAGTTTTAGATTGTTGTAGTGTTATTTTTTCAATGCGGCAGTCCATGTGAGTCAAATAATTAAAATCTTACTAAATTAGACAATTTTCTAATAGTTTACAAGAGTAGACCTTAGGTAAAATGGCATGTCATCAATTTCAGAATATAATGGGCATCTCAAATAGTCACCAAATTGTGGAGGGGTAAATATCAACCCAAAATTGAACTAGTCATTTCACAAACCCAGTCGAGTCATCGATCCAACCAATTGAACTAGGTGGGTCAATTGATTTTTATAAAATTGAGTTTTTTTAATTGACTCGACCCGTAGAAACTAGTGGGTCTGGTCTAATAAGGTCTGATTGTTAAAACACTAATCAAAACCACTGAAACCTATATGATGGGACAATTCAAAGGGAATACTACAAACTCAATCCCATCTACATAAAAAATCCTTAAAAATGACATTCTACATTTCTTACACATTTTACTAAAATAATTAAGATATAAATAATAACATCCTAAACAGTTGTTCTTTATCCTTAAAGAACCAAGGGTTCATCTCCTACTGAATCCCCTATCACAAATGGTGTAAGCACAAGATCCTCTTTAAAGCTAAGAAGGAATAATTACAAAGAGCAAGGAACGGAAGAAGCAACCAACAATGCCAAATAAAGCCTAAAAAAATCTCTATACTTATGATTTATTGTACAATGAAGGAGATTTATGATCCACAAACTCCTCATTCTTCTTACATGACAAATCAAAAGTAGGCGTGTAAAAATCCCTCTATATAAGATGATCTAAAGTAAGAATCTTTTCCAAAATTGTGATCCAAATAAAAAAAACACCTTTAAGGGTACCTTGGGACTCCAACACGTCACATCAAGAAACAAAAGAGGATCCACTTTTGCAAATAAATAATATAATAATCTCACTAAGGAAGTCGTCATGATTCTTATCCCATATCCTCTCGTCCTTCAATTCAAACTTCAATAAAATGTTTGTAATGTAGGCTAGTGGAAGACTATCTACCTCTACCCTTCACTACACTTTGTTAAGATAGTCTTTACGACAAAGACTGTCCACCTCCACTCTAAACTTCTGAAGTCACTTATCTAGTAAAGTCAAAAAATCTTCAAATCTAACTTCCTAAAGTTTAACTCCCCAAGTTTTTTTTTGCCAACTAGATACAGTTCCAAATTTCAAGAACAAAAACTTTTCTAACTTTTATATATAAAAAATTAGAATTGAATAACAACCATTTTTCAAATATATAAACAATTATAGATAAATTTTCTTTTTATTCCATGACTATTTCCCTATTAATGTCCTATACATTTACTTAGAAAGTGATTCAATGTTCCTAATTGATGTTTGTAGACATGAAATGTTTACAACTTGAACCTCAATGCTACATTGTTTGGAGTCACCACCATTTTTTTTTTTTTGAAATGAGTGTGAATGGGCACCCGAATCGATTTTTTGAAAAATCATTTTTTTCATAGCATTGTAGTGACTCTCATGTGTTGGGAAGGACAAGGTCTACCTAAGATCTAAGTAAGGAGGTCCGATTAGAGGTTGGGGAAGGTGTTACACACCCCATCCTCTTCACCAAAGTTGGTTACCTTGTTTGACCATTTTAAAAAAAAAACTTAAGAACATAAATAGAAAATGCATAAAGATGCATGCTAAGGTGGTGTGTGCATTGAGTAAAAATATTCCCTTTGAGAAGGGTTTTGATTTCAATGTGAACTTAGGGACATCTTATGAAGAAGGATGACCCATGTAGCCACATTATTTTTATGGATATGAATGTTGGTTTTAAGCTATTAGAGATATTTCATGATGGAGTTCCCTTGAGGCTACAATCTTGATGCATGTATGCATGGCTAGAAACTTAGTGTTTCACCTCATGAAGATGGTGACACATTTCTTTATCATTGCCATACATATGTGAATGTGTGCATTGTGTACAATATAAACATTGAGATTGAGATAAAAAAGACTTCAACCCCTATCATTTCGATCGAACCTTAGTCCAATCTATCAGGGATAGGAGAAGGTGTGCATTACATCTTAAGGATTTCTAAAAATAAAAAAAAGGAGATGGTTAAAATAAGAAAATGCCAACTTAAAATAGATAGACTACATCTTAAACCCCATATTGTCCTTTAATGAACTTGAACCTTGAGAGGTAGACCTGAGAATTGAGTGAGATGGTTGAGGGTTGAGTGAGTTGAAATTAGAAGATGAGAGAATGAGTATGGATTTTGGTAGAGTTTTAGGTTGAGAGATGGGGACTTAAGAGCATGAATTGTTTATAGAAAGTGAGGATATTTATATAGTTTTTAGAAGACTTTTTGGGATAAAGTAGTCCAACCCTAAAAATAAAGAAAATGGACATGAGGTTTAGGTTATTTCTTTTTGAAATTTTCATTTATATGAGGGTAAAGATGACATTTGTGAGGAAACTTAAAAAATATTCTTTGATTTTTGATTTTTTGGTAAATAGTGGTGAAAAAATAAAAGTACTTTTGAGAGGGTGAATAGGAGAATGACATGTGTAAATGTGGAGTGGTAGGTGAAAAGTAAAACTTGATTCATTTATAAATAACTCATAAAACAATGGTGGAAGTATATTTTTGAAATTGACCAATGAAAGAATAAAAATACTTTTGGAAGAGTGAGTAAATGAGTGACATGTGTAAAGGTGAAGTGGTAGGTGTAAAGTAGACTTTGATTCATTTATAAATAACTCATAAAGCAATAGTGGATGTGTATTTTTTAAATGGACTAATGGGAGAGCTCCATGTATGTACTTGAAGATTCCCACCTTTTGAGGGTATGATTGAAAGTTCTCTCAACTTTATGGTTTATTATCAAAGACCAAATAACCTTTTTGGTTTGACTACCCTTTTTGGGAAAGGTATTCTTGGACTTTCACAAATAGGAGTTGACTCTCTAATTAGATAATGCATTGGGTATTGAGGGCTTATGGGAGATCAATATGTGTCACATTTTGAGGGGATGTGAGAGAATGGGCTTGGTGTTAGGCTCAGAGTAGACTTGGTTTAAGACTTAGAGAGTGGATTTTGTCTTGGGCTTAGGTTGGACTAGGAAATTGATTTAAGTTTATGGGTTTTGAGTGGTATTGGGTTTAGGAATGAGAGAATGGGCTTGAATTTAGGTTAAAAGGCATACTTTGTCTTGGGCTTAGGTTAGATTAGGAAATGGACCTTGGTTATGGTATGAGTAATGGAACGGTGAATGGAGAATGAATACGAATTTAGAGTGGGTTATGGACAAGGTTGAGTGTGCAAAGCTATATGACATGATGTATATATGCATGAAAAATGATGCCACGTGGCAATGCGGGCCCGTTGAGGAACTTGAGTTCTTAGTTGGAATCAATTCGAAAAAATTTGGATTTTCCTAACGGGTGCGTGCAAATTTGGGTATCTACAATGTCCTTTATGGAAAAATGAATCGCCTCCCGATTATTGGGGAATCTTCGAATTTATGGACCAATTTCCTGATGAGGAGTTACAGAAGTTGAGCCACGAGTTGGAATCCACTATCCCTTGTGTATACACCCCAATTTAACCCCCCGAAAAGGATCCCAAAGAATGTATTTTTCTCAAAAATCCATAAATAGTTTAAAGGTCCAAATTTTCAAAAACTTAATCTTTTTATTTGAATAAAGGCCCTAAGACTTCCAATAGTCCTATGGATCCACAATAAAGTCTATCTATTTTCTAAACCCAATCTTATCAACCTATCATCATTCTAACCCCAAACCTAAGATCAAGTCCTAAGTTCATCTAAAATCCATCATCCCTAAGCCATCCCAAACCTCCTACTAAATCAATTTCTAACTTAAACCTAATCATAAACTAAATCAATTCCAATTCATCCCCTAACATAAGCCAATCCTAAGTCCAATACCTTACCTATGATTAAACCCAAGTCCAACACTACTATAAGAGTCTAATTAAGGTTCATGGACCAAGATTAAACTCCACAAACCCTCAACAAGTCTTTTCTCAAAAGATATAGACACTTGTCACCACCACAATCAACCTCCCAAATTCATTTCAACTAGTTTCATTATCGTCCTCAAAAGCTACACAACCTATACCTCAACCCACACCACATGCCATAACATATCCTCATCATTTCCTCTTAAAACATTCACCACAAACCACCTCTATACTACACCACACCTCTTCTCATTAATTTACTCAACGTAGGTATGAGTTACTTACCAAAAAGCTACTCATTTTTATACCATTTATCACATGTCATCACCAAATTTACCATGCCAAAACTTAATCACTTAATCCCTTACACAAGTTAGTCTTTTAACTAAACACTCATACTTTTCAACCCTAACCAACACTCAAGCTAGGAATGGGTTGCCTAACCAACCTAATTAGATTTTATCCCTGGGTTTGGGTAAAAACAATCCACTTAACCCATTTTCTACAATTACATATCCTTAACATCACAATTCAAACCCCTCATACTTAAAAACCCATGCAATTTCCCCTTACCTTTTACCTATGACCATTCTAATCCTAAAAGTTACTCTCAACACTTATAAAAGCTCCATATCCCTTTCAAAAATCTCATGCTTAAACTTTCTTTTTTAAACCTTTCAACTCTCAAAATTCTCTCAACCTATCTAAAATCTCTCTCAAATTTCTAAATCACCTCTTTCATAATCTCAATCCCTACACTAAAAATCCTTTCAACCCGTAACTTAAATCCATCAATCTTGAAAACTTTCAATCTCTCTGCATCCAAAGATCAAAAGACCTTTTTTTAAGATCAAAAAGCAAACTCAAAAAAAGAAAAATCAAGAACAAGGTAGGACGAAGATAAAAGAAAAATAAGAAATAATATATTAACTTCCTCACCTTCTCTTCCTTCCATCTTTCTCCTTATCTTTTTTATTTTCGATTTAGATTGACCTTAACATATGATAGACACGCTCCCCTACAATTGGTAGATTGGGCTTCGACTCGATCGAAAAGGTAGGAGTTGAAAATCATTTTCAAAATAATTTCTTTTAAAAAAATTTCTGTACATTTGCACCCACCACAAAATTATTTTTGAGGCTAAAAGTAATTGGAGCCTTGACCAATATGTCCACATTTTTACAAAATTATATTCTCAAGACATAGATAGGGATCCTTCCTTGATAAGGAAACCCTCATAATCCAAGTCAAGATTAAAGTCCTTTGAACTCGAGGGTACAAAATTGAATTTTTACGATTTTCTTTACTTTATTTTATTTTCAAAAAATGACCACATTTTGAGGTTGTCACCTAAGGTGAAAAAAATAAGGTATCTATAACCTTTCCTAATTTCTAAATTGACCCCTTACCTAAATCTTAGGTAGATCCATGTCTCTTATCCGTACGAGGTTCACTATAGAAAATAATTTTTTCAAAACTATCTTTTGGGTGCTTATTCACCCATTTTCTAAAAAAGAATAGTGACGACTCCAAAACTATGTAGTTTTGATGTTTCGTATTTGAAAATCGTATAGCTACACCTTGAATACGTTTTAGTTTTGTATCGACGTTAATAACTAAGATCTCAACAACAAAAGATAATAATACATATAAATGAGAAGAATAATATCATATAAACTACATTTACATTCATTCTCATTAAAACTTTTGGTTAAATAAAGAAATTATTAGTACTACTTACCACATTATTGTGTCTTATTTTTAAATGCTTATAAACAAATTAGCATTGACATAACCAAGTAATTAGAACATGGAAATGGTTAAGAATCAGAACTCATGTATTTTGTTCGACATTAAAAAAATGATTCATTAATCTTACCATAAAATAGACATGCCGATTTAGGATGTTTAATATTCTCTCCTAGCTAATATCCAAACTCGCAACTTTGGCTTTGAAGAAGTATACATCCAAGCAAGGTATTCGTCATAGAAATTGCAAATGCCAATTTAGAACAAAAAAAATCAATTTTCTAATAACTTTGTTGCACGAACCCATTATAAAAAGCTTAAATTTTCAAAAATCTCAAGTTGATTTTGATTAAAGGTCAAAAGCCCCTCAACGGGCTCACATTGCATATACACACACAGACATTATTTCATATTAATTTGCATGCCCAAACATTGTCCCTAATTCAATCCAATTCCATACCCACTTCTTTAACCCATTTATCTGAATCTATGGACCGACCTAATTCCATACCCGCTCTTTAATCTAAATTCATTTTCCATTAATCAATACATTATCCATATCTTAACCTAATACCAACTCCACATTCAAGCCTAGTTTAAATACCCAAACCTCAATCATCCTAAGTTAAAAATCCAAGCTCAAAACCAAAATCCAATGCCAAGTCCGTTCTAAACGCATAGTCTTATACTTCCCCCCAAAAGAGGACACATGGTGTCGCTCATAAACCCCAATGCCTAATGCTCCAAGCTAATTTGAGAGTCAATTCTCTTGAGAAAACTCAAGAATGCCGTCTTCAAAAATTGAGGTCAAACAAAAAAAGTGATTTGATTTTTGGTAAAAATCCATAAAGTTCAGAGAACTTCTAATCTTAGCCTTAAAAGGTAGGAATCTTTAATTATATGTATGGAGGTCTCCCATTGATCCATTTAAAAAATATATATTGACCCTTACTTTATAAGTTATTTACAAATGAATTAAGGTCTATTTTTTACCTACCACTTCACTTTTATACATGTCACTCCCCTACCCACCTTCCTAAAAATATTTTTATCTTATTATCACTATTTATAAAAAACCAATGATTAAAATACTTTTAAAGTTTCATCTCACAAATTTCACCTTTACCCTCACAAAAATAAAAATTCAAAAATAAATAACTTAAACCTCATATTATTTCTCTTTATTTTTAGGGTTAGATACCTTACCCAAAAGTTCTTCAAATTTTTTATAAATAACCATATTTTCTTTGAGCAATTCATGCTTTCATGCTCCCATTTCTCAACCTTAAACTCTACTAAAATCCCTATTCAACTCAAGCCCTCATTTCTCAACATTCTCTCAACTTTCAAGCTTCCAAACAAAAATCATCACTCATTTTTTACCTTCAACACTTAGTCAAAATTCTCAACTTCAAGTTCTTCTACTTAATAAAATCTCATTCAAAACTATCAAGGGACAAGGTAGTCTAAGACTAATTTTATTTCAAGCATTTGCATTTTCTTATTCTATCTTTTTTTTTTTTTTCTTTATAAAAAATCCTTAAGATGTAATAAAAAACCCTCATTCATCCCGAGTAAGTTGAACCTCAACCTTAGGCAAGGAATACTTGAGGTGATTTAACGAAAATAATGAAGATTGAAGTCCTTTTTAACTCACTTATCACCTATGCATCATAATGTATATTGTCCACACACACACCACACATGCTTAGCCACGATGAAGAAATGTATAACTCTCTTGATATGATTGAAATACTAAATTTTTAGTCAAGCATGCATGCATCAAGTATGAATTTAAATGAACTTCATCTACAACATCTCTTTAAAATTCTAAATCAATATTCTAACTTATGTAAAAAGTGATGACTCCATGAAATATCATTTTTCATAGGGTATTCGCACATGTCAATACTAACATTAAATTCTCTTTCAAAGAGATACATTCCCATTATGTGCACATACCCACTTTTTCATGCATCCCATGCATTTTGTTACTCTTTTATTTAATTATCTTAAAAATGACCAATTTTAAAAAGATAACCACCATAGGTGGAGAGAATAAGGTGTTTAATATATTTCTCATTCTCTAACCAAATCACTTTACCTATATCTTAGGTAGCCCACATCCTTTCCCATAAATGAGGGTTACACAATGCCATAAAAAATGATTTTCCTAAATATTTAATTTAAGTGCTTATTCACACATATTTCAAAAAAAAAATGGTGGCAACTCCAAACAACGTAGTATTGATGTTCTATGATGAACAACCTAATGTCTACAAACTTGTTTTGACAACTAAGACCCGAATCCGTAAGGATCTAGCGTGTGAACTTTCGAAAGTACTAAGTTAATTTTGAAATCATTTTCTAAAATTAAAATTGAATTTTTAAACAGTTCAGCAACCCCAGAAGTTGGAGAAATAGTTTTCTTAAAAAGAAAGTCCAGATTAAAACACTAGATATGTTGAACCCAACAAGAACAAATGAAACATTTTAAAATGCAATTATTTTATCAATTTTTTTCTCGATCCAATTAACAAGCAAATGCACATAGATTGAAAAAAAAATGTCATTGAGGCATAGTTATTGATTAATCCTTAGGTCATCTTCCAATTAATTATAAAATTAGATCCTAAAATTAATTATATATGTTGTGCATGATCCATCTTGAACTCAATCTAAACATGGAGTATGACAGTTCTTAGTATAATCAATAAAAGAATATTACTTTTAATTAATTGTTAGAATAATTATAGAAATAAAAAAGTAATGATCAAAATAACAAAAAATCATTTAAAATCGGATTCATCTAGCTTTTGGCTTCCTCAACCTCTCTAATTGAGGGAATAGGACATGAATCGCCACAAGATCAAGGAAGAAAATATAAAAAAATAATGTAGAATAAAGACAAGAATGAACTTGGAAACTCTTAGTCTTCAATAACTATGTTGCAAATTCTCTTTCTTGATTATCGAAAAATAAATCAACAAAAAGAAAACAAATAAAAAATTGAATAACTAAAACCTAAATATTAAACTTAATTCTTCTTAGAGTTGTCCTTCGATTGAAGGACTTGGAGTCGTTTTTATAGAAACAATTAGGCTTCTTTGGATGTTTTGCCAATTCCAAACCCTAATTTTGCATGTGTAGAAAATAAGTTAGCACCGCTAGAGCTCTTGTTTCAATGCCTCCACCACATCCTAATTATATCAGGGCCAATTGTTTTACTTTTGGATTGGGCTTCTGTGATGGGTCCATGATTGCATTCCAATTGGTGAATTCTTCTTTTCCGTTCACTTTTTCTCTCGTGTTATTTGACTTGTAAAAGAATTAATAAACTTTAATTAGGGCTCATGCTAAAACTAATCATAAATTAATACAATATTATTGAAATGATGGTTATACAAAATATTCGGTTAAAATTAAGGAAGTAAAAAATCTTCTAAAGGCTAGATTAATTGGGCCTCATAGATAGACTTTTAGGCCCTTATCAAAGAGCCAAGATGAAGAAGAGAACTTTTGCCATAGTTGATTGATTTGATGTAGCTTATATGATCCTCAAGGACTGAGCCATGAGACATTAGATCATAAAAAGTTAACACCACAACGCGGCACTTTTATTGAAATAACAATAATATTCATTACCTTTTCTAATTTTGAAAAATTATTGATTTTATGAAGATGTCAATATGGTTAGAATAATCAAAATGAGATAATAACTTATATTTTTATTTATTTCATAATCTTAATCAATAATTTAGAATAAATTTTCCATGAAAGAGTAGTTCCGTCAAATTTTGTTGTTCATCGAAATTTTCATTTTATACTTGATAATTAATTATTTGGTTGACATTTACTATTGACCGAATTTTTTTGCCAAATGAATATTGATTTCCATATAAAAAGGAATTTGTTGATTAAATTTCATTTAGGAAATTTAAATATTTCACAGAAACATGTTTAATTTTAAATTCTATTCAGGAGTATAGACTAATCATTGGGGCAATCATAATTCATCTATAATTGGAGTCACATAACTAAAATAAAGTTTTATCCCAAAGATTTGGGACGATTAAATGAATCTTAATCCTTCCTTCAACTTTGTATCAATTCCGCATCTTTGCTTGATAATTTTAGAAATACACTTTCCTTTCTAACTTAATAAGATTTTAAGTCTTATTTGGGGTCATTTTACCCAAATTAACAATCTAACACCACAATTCCTCTAGATTTCATGGGAAACTTATATAATAATAATAATAGAGCTTCATCTAAGATTTTAAAAATGAACGACTACCAAACTTTCATTGAACTCTCAAATTTAAAATTAAAATTCAATGATGAAAATTATATATATATATATATTTCAAAATTCATAGAATTTTATCTTCTACAACCCTTTGGGATCTGATTATGTTTTTGGATACCAAAAGATGAGCTCAACAACCCTTACTAAGAGTTGAAATCTTACTAAGTTAGTAAGAATAGTGGGACTCATAATTTTATCATATTTATAGAAAGATAACACGTACAAATGGAGAGAAGAAAACACAGTACAATTTTCTTATTCCATCACCCACTTCAACAACCTTAATGATTGAGTAATTTTTTGCTCGCATAATTTTTCCTCACAGTGGTCACAGAATCCTCAGTGCTTGCCACGTCAAGTGTACAAGAGTGGTTTTATAATAATAATAAAAAAAAAAAGTTACTTTGGTAAATTATAAATTCACGTGGGTACATGTGATTGGTGGATCACGGATTTCTGTGAGGTCTGCAACAAATTTTTTCTTAACTTAATGATTATTATTGATAGAGATGGGATGTGACAATGGGTTGGACTTTCGACGACTTACGTTATGTTTGATAGATATTGTTAGGGATCAAATCTTTGCTCTTATGCTTCCAAACAAACTCACAGCTAACTCATTATCATTTCCTTGTTTTCTCTCAAATTATTTTCTATATGCCACCTTCTTCTAATGGGAATATATTTCCTTATTATTTGATTGTTTATTAGTTGGCCCACATTGTCTGGTCAAATACCCTAGATATGATCAATAAAAATGCCACATCACTCATTCAAATTTCAAGTGAGCTATATATCTATCACTCCCCTTGACACTAGTAATTTGATGTTTCATCATGAGGTTGGCGCCCATCGTAGACTTGAACTCATGTAGATGTTAAAAAAATAAAAATAAAAATAAAAAAGAGAAAGAAAAATGGACGAATTACCATTTCATGAGTTGAAAATGAGTTATTTACGATTCTAGCTAATTGTTCATTTAAATTACTAAAACAGGAATGATCACGTTTTTATTATAAAAAAAAAATCAGAACATTAACGAATTTGACGGTTTTAAAGTGACTATTTCCAAGTAGTCACTTTAAACCTGCGAAATTGTCACTTTTAAAATCATGGGATTCGTTAGCATTCATGTTGCCAGAATTGTAAATTCGTCAAAAATTGATCACTTTTTCATAAATATTCCAAGAAAAATGATCTTTAAAGTGAGGTCACTCAACTAGTTTTTCGGTTATATAATATTTTTGTGGAAAACAAAACTATATTCATTTATTTTAAATATTAAACAATAAAATGTTATTTTTAAATTCATAATATTTATTTGACTCATTCAAGTTGACTAATGATGAGTTGTTGACTTTACTTGACTGGATGGACATTTGAGCATGATTTTATAACTCGCCCGAGATGACTTGCACGAGTCATTCTGGTCTTAAAGGCAATGGGGTGAGATGGTCAATGTGAATCATCAATCACATTGACTCATCTGATATTCGAGTTGATCCATTCAACATTTTAAAAATGAATCGCTATCCAAAATGATGTCTTGTTCGTATAACAACATTTGGTGTCTACGTGGCATTTTTTTGGTTGGATTTAAAACACACAGGGATCACGGCTTGTTTAGAAGCCCAATGTGTTTTAAACAATAACCAAATCTTACCACATAGACACTTTTTTTATAGAATAGGAATGGGACACCGTATTGGATCCCGAGTCTTTAAAAATATCAGCCAAGTTAATGAAAACTTAACCAGAGTCAACTAAGTTTCGCATTTTTTGTATAAAAGTAATTAATTTTTTTTTTGTTAATTTAAATATTTCTTATTTATATAAGATATAGATTTGTTGGAAGGTAACTACGTGAAAAAAGGGTGAATTTCACGTGAATATTTTAAACATTACATGTAAAAGGAAGTAAATTCGACAGATCTTGACGTTGAAATTTATCCATTTTTTCACGTAGTGGTCAAGTACGTTAATTTAGTTAAAGTCAGTGAATGTTGATATCACGACATAGGTTCAAAACCAACTCCACCTACTAATGACTAATTTTTAATCTTTTATTCACTTGCTCGTAAAAATACGTAAATTGTGATTGAGCAACAACTAATTCACATATAAAGAAAAAAATTATAATTATTTAAAAATAAATATATAATATAAAATAAATTTCTATCAAATTAACCCATGGAAGGTCTAAGACAATATGATTCCAATGTGTGAACTTGGTATTAGTGGGAGTCGAGATGAGATACCTGATTTTAAAACTATGCATTGAAGTCAAGTTTTCAAGATTTAAGACTAGATTTATTGTACCAATCCATATAATAAAATATAACAGTAGGACCCACTTTTGTGGGAAACAAATCCAACTAAGATATACATTCCAATAACTTTTCTTATCTCTTCACTTCCTCTAATTTTATTATATTTCATTTTTTATTCTTCTAACCCAATTTAAATTTTTTTAATCTTTTACCCTTTAATTTCAAAAAATATTAATAATACCTTCTAATTTTATATTTTTTTTCCTCTTTTATGGGGGGAAAAACTTCCATCCAGATAGGATAAACATCCTAACTAATAACAATTTTTATGGGATCCACTTTATTATTTCTTTCTTTATCCCTTCTAATTTTACTATATTTTCTCGTTATCACACATTATTATTTTTCATGTTTTACCATTTAATCGGAAAAAAAATTAATAATGCCCCAATTTTAATTTCTTCCCCTTTTACCCCCTTAATCCCAAAGAGGATATTCGTGCCTACTAGGACTGACAATGATCCGAAATATGCCCGATGCTCGAATTAGTCCGAACCAAGTCAACCCGAAAAAATATGAAAAATTGGAATTTTCAGATTGGATTGAAATCTTATATACGATACAATTTCGAATCGAATTCGGATGTATCCCAATATGTTTCGAAAAAAAAATCCGATCAAAACATATTTTTTTATTTTTTTATTCTTCATTTCATATAAACACATATAGATAAAAACATTTTTGTTTTTTTTTTGTTTCCTTCTATAATTATAGTTGAAAAGTGGATTTTTTTAAATTTTATATGATTTTATATTTTTGAACATTGATAGTTTGAAAGTAAGGCATCTATTTGGATCAATTTTGATTTAAGGATGATATGATACGGATCGGATTTGGTTCACATATTCATTAATCGGATCGATATTGGAGTAGTACTAATCCGGTACCGAACCGATCCGTTGTCAGCCCTACTGCCTACAGTGGTGCTTTCCTCTTCACCCCATTTTTACAATAATATCCTCTCTAATTTTACAAACCCCCCCCCCCCCCCCCACCTAATTCAATAATACCCCTCTAACTGTACTATCTTTCATATTTTACCCTTTAATCCCAAAGTGGACCCCATTACTTTATTCCCTTTTCTAATAATGCCCATAAATTATTTATCACATCCCAATTAAAGATTGAAACACACTCTTCAAACCTTACAAAAGTTTGGCTCAAATTATAATCTCTACATTACAAAACATTATAACACGTATTCAAACAATTTCAATAGTCGTTTACAATTATAATTATAATCATACATAAAATCCTAAACCCAAAATATAAAAATCTAGCAACAACAAAGAAAAAAAAAAAAACGAGAGTCTCTATTGGCATCCAACTTTTACTTATTCTCAATCGTTCACTTATTTTCTTTATTTTTAATTGGGGTGTAATAAGTAAAAGTTGGGGTGTCAATAGTAGTTCTATCAATTTATTGCTTTTCCTCTTTCACGCCCTTAATCCGAGAGAGGATGCCTATGCCTACGGCATGGGTGAACTCTAGTATAGTAAAATTTTGTAAATCACCCAATCATAAATTATAGAGTTGTGCTGGAGTAACATTGAAATGTACATTGTGGGAGACATTTTCTGTGAGGATGTGTGTCAGAATTATACATGCTTTTTATCGAGATACAAACCATTTCAATGTTACTTCAACATTATCCTAAATTATATCATTAAAGATGATAAAGCTTGACATGCTTTGTAGATGTACTTTAGCATTTCTAGAAATTGTGGAGTGGTTCTTGGAAGGGACATTGCAAAAAGTGATCAATCAAACCAGTAGGTCCAACCAAGCTTTCGAAAAGGTAAGACCGACTCTTGACTTATTGGTCAGTTATTCCCAAAATATATATATATATATATATATATATATATATATAGATTTTAAAATAATTTTTCCTAAAAATAATCTCTACAGAAAAGTGGTTTGGTGGTCCAAACTCCCAACTGAGATTTGGCCTTCAACATTTTGTATTATATATATGTATTATGCTCAGGTTAGGTAGGTTATATTTTATATAGGCCACGTGGCAATCAAAATTTTTTTTTGGGTCCACATGTCATCATAAATTTTAGGGTGATTTAGACCTGCCTCCTCACATATTGTTGAATATTAGAGATTTATAGGAAAAGATCCAAATGTCATCATCTTCAACCTCTAGTCAAAAACCAAGATTTTTTTTTCCCTCAAAATCAATCATCTTCAAACTCTCCAACTTCCATGGCATAACTACTAAACTTTATATCAAATTCATTATTTTCAATCTAAAACCAACGCTTTATATAAAATCCTAATTTTTTCTACCCAAAATCCCACTATTTTCAATTTCCTCAAAAATCTTATTTATTTTGTATTCCTCAAACTAGTCATCTTCAAGTTCTTTGAGTTTAATAGTAATTTAATCATTTTCTATCTTTTCTCTTTTATTGAAAATCCTACATTTTTCTATCCAAAATTTTATCATTTTATATTTTTTCAAAAATTATATCTTGCCATGAGATTTGAAGGTTAAAGACTTAAAGAAGACAAAATATAAAGAAAGATGACGAGGGTTAAAAAAATTTACCCAAAAAAATTGAAAATAATTGGCATTGAAAAGAAAATTTTGGATTTTTTATATTAAAGGTTGAAGATGAGGGCATGTGAGTCCTTTTCCATTAGTCTATTTAGGAGATTGAGGTTAGGCGATGCATGTCATCAATTTCAAAACATAATGGGTATCTTTGATATTCCAAAAAACATGGGGGGCCATGTCTTATCACCCCAAATTTTATATCCTTCACTAGGTGAACCTATAAACAAAAACTACAATGATAATAATCTCTAGTTATTGGATTTAAATATTTTACACCATGAGAAATGCCTGGTTCCAATCACACATTTCTGACTAAGCAGGAAAATTAATTAAGTAGGAAAATCATTGTTTTATGAGAAATGTGTGACCAAACAACAGGAAAAGTACGAATTTTCAAGGGAAATCACATCATACAGCTCTGAAGCCCATTATATAATTAAATGGTCAAAGCCAACAGCTTCAGACAAGATTGATTGTGGTGTGTGGATCCATCAATGGTGGGGCAAACATGTTTCGTATGGGTAATGGGCATGCGCAACATTGTTCATTGATTTATCAAAGACTTTAAATCCCAAATAAAAAAGTATTAGTGTCGGTTTCCCAGGAGGTTGGCTTAGTGGTAAAACTAACGATAAGAGTTTGCTCCCTCTGATCCTATGCTCGAAATTGGGTGGACTCCTAATTTACTTTATTACACGTTAAAAATTTTTTGTGGGGTTGGGATGTGCAACCATAAGGACTACTCCCATCTCAAAAGTGATGGTTATCTTTGGGTTTTAATAGTTTTGTACTTTTGATTAATACCCATAATTATTTAAAGGATAATGCTAAAGTGACCTCAAGATTGGATCTCACATCGCATACACCGGCGTGAAAGTGTATGAGAATCATAGATGAGTTTTCTCGAGATGCGAGTGAAAAAAGTATGTATGGCTCCTACCCACTTTCACGTCAAGATGTACGATATGAGGTCCAATCTTGAGGTCTCTCCAATACTACTCTTATTTAATTGATATTAAAACTTGTAATGTTATAATCACCAAATATATCTTTGGATTAGAGGAGGAGATTCAGCCTTTTTTTAGTGGGATTTGACAGAGCTCCTCTTCCTAAGGGACCACTCAAAAGTTATTCTGTAAAGAGATGGATAATATGAGAATGAGGATTGAAGCAATAAAGGTAGCCATGTGGGGAGTCTCACCATTTAAAGAAACAAGAAGTGATAAAGACATGCACTTCACCTCTTACATCAAAAAGTCAAAAACACCCTTGAGCTTTCTTCAAGGAGGATTTTTGGTTCTCTTGTTGGCTTATAAGATATAATTGCATCTCAACTAGATACAAATTTATCAAAATTTATCCCATTATTGAATTCTCATCTCAAATGTTTGAATTATTGAAAATAAATTATTTCTCTATTCAATTTTTTCTTTTTCTTTAAGCATGTCTTTGTATTCATTTTTGCTACCTCAACTAACATGATTATGATTGCTTGATTGTATAAAATTCACCACATTTTCTATAATATCTTTTTTTTTTCTTTCTATTTAAAGATTAATTCTTTGGTTCCATGTTTTCGTGTCAAGAATTCTTTGTAAAAAATGATTTGAACCATTTATTGGAAAAACAGGCATCTCATCCTTTTTTTTTAATAGAATACTAAATGGACAACCTATGTCTAAAATAAATAAGAATATTTTTTATTTTAATTTGAAGTTAATTAATAATAATAAACAATTTTGTGTAGGTTGTGTGTTCAATACCCAGTAGGAGTAGTGGCTTCTTAAGGCCACCTGTGAAGGCATACCCTAACTTATTTGGTGCGTGTGATGTGTGGGCCTTGCACGTGCTCGAAGGAGGGACCCATATGCCTTGGTCCGGGTCCTAGCTCACCCGGTCCCACTAGTTGGATGTTAGTTCGAATACCCCCGCCCCATTAACAAATAATAATAATAATAATAATAATAATAAATAATTTTGCACTGACTCTATTTTTAGACTAATGAATTTTAAACTTAACTTAATAGTCAGACTCAAAAACTCACTAATGTGTCATGCACAAAGAACTGTACATTCTATTGCTCAGGATATACAACTGTACCTTCAGGATGCACAACTATAGATGACAGGTTAGTGGGGTCGGTTGTATATCTCAAGGGAAAAAATCTACGATTCTTTACCCATGCCACGTCAGTGAGGGTTGAATTCCTGTCAATTAGGTTGAGCTCAAAAATCAGCACTCCTAGTTTTAGGGTCAAAAGTTGAGCCAATTTTAGGGTAAAAAATTGTTAAAGTGAAGTCTAAAAATGTGGGCCCAGAAAATTGGCAAACAAGGTCGAAAAGTAATTAAGACCTGAACCAACCTTGGCTGGCCCACTTTTGTAATCCTATCGCTAGCTGATTTTTACCCTACTTTTCCAACAACCATGCAAACCAAAGTGAAAGATTCTTTTGAAAATTCAGTTATAGGGTTAACTTTAACTTCACACCACCTATCAGCTCACAATAGCAACAGAGATCCTCTAAAGAAGATAATAAGAGAATTTGGTCATTGAATTGAGGTCGTTTTCATGTTTTATGGTGTATAAAGGAATGATTGATACTGATGGATCTGAAATTATTTGGCACTTCAGATGTATGAGTGCATGATTTGTCGTTAGAATTAATATGAATGAAAATGAAAATTATGAGAGCATCATGTACAACATTGACTAATGATAAAATGACATGCTAAAATGTACGCGGTCTGTACATGGTAAGTGCACAGAATCGTAGATCTTTTTTTTTTGTGTATCCCAAGAAAAATGATCTATGGTTCTGTGCACTTACAAGTGCAACGTCAGCCGCTTACAGATCGTGTATGTTTTAGCGTGTACCTTTATCACGACTCTACAAAATTACTAAGAAGGGTAGTTGGTACTTGGTACCCTTCAATTGTATCTCTCTTATCTTATTTTTAATAATATTCTTTCAACTTTATTATTTTTCTTCTTTTATGCCTTTAATCCTAATGTGGATGCTCGTTCTACAATTTCTAATACATTTTAAATCAAATCTAATTTGAATTATTGGTATATTAAAGTTGGATATGACTTTTGATGTTTGACCCATCCAACAATAATAGAGGTGTAATTGATGCCCATTTAATTAGAATCGATTAGAATTGAGTCTCTTGGAATCGATAAAACCGTTTAAAGAGAAATGTTTCGATGATTCCGATTCTAATTTTCCATTGATTTGAGAACTAAAATCGAAATCGATAAGAATCAGAACTAACCAATTGACACCCCTACTTACCATAATAAGAACATGATCGAATAAGTTATTGAATTAGATCCAATCCAATCTCTCTTATCAGATAGGTTAATTTCGATCCAATCCAAAAATGTTCCATTCAGATTTCTTGTGTTACAAAAAAAAAAAAAAAAAAAAATTGAATATCCGAATTAGGTTCTGTTTCTACATACCACCAAAACCCGACAACCCGATCTGCGACATCTTATCCTACACCACAAACATGACTGCTAGAGCTCTCTAAAAGACGCACTTGGGAGCCCAACACCCACATTCGTCCACGTAAACTAAATAGGTAATTGGATTGCTTTTGTTGAGCATGTACCACGCAAAGCATCAAAATTGGTGGGCGCATTGTGCACTCGGCGCTTTTTTAGGAGGATTCTTGGAGAAATTAAAATCTATACAGTTTTACTGAAATTTTTTCTCAGTCTCTGTTACTCTTCAAGTTTTGAGATCTAAGGTACGGTATCTTACTCAACTATTTTTATTATTATTATTTTTTTGAATTTATTGTGGATTTCTGTTTCTTTGTTCTTTAAAGTAGGTCAGTTTAAAAAAAGAGTAAATTTAACTTGGTAATAGGGAGTGATTTAATAGCAGTTTTTTTTAGTGGATTTCGAATTTTTTTATACGTTTTTAGTACTTTTGGTGATTTGGGTTTTGTAAATTCTGAATTTCTACTGCAGAATCTTGAATTTTAGAATTTATGGGATTTGTGTTTTGTTTTTTCCTTGATAAGGGAAGCGTGGAGAGCAACAAATGAGTCTGTAATTGAGTTGTAAAGAAAATCCAGAAGTTGTTTAAGCAGTTTGAGCACTCTGATCGGTTTCTTTTGAGATTAGAGGAATTTGGTTTATCTCAAGTTGAGTTTTTGTTGAATCCGTGGTTGGCGTGGTGGCTAAGGATTGTTGAAGTTGAACTTGATGAGTTCGCATGAAATTCTAGGGTTTTGAGCGCTCTGATCGGTTTCTTTTGAGATTAGGGGAATTGGGTTGGTCTCAATTTGAGGTTTTTTTGTTGAATCTGTGGTTGGTGGTATCTAGGGATTGTTGAACTTGATGAGTTCTTATGAAATTCTAGGGTTTGGTTTTGTTTCATTTAATTGTTTTGAGTGATGGGTTGTTGGTATTCGAAGGATTGTATTGGGCAGACTCCAAGTTCTCCAGGAGATTCTAGAATTAAAGAACATAAAAATGTGAGAACTCCTCTGGCTTCTGTTTTTTCTCCTGTTTCTTCAAGTAGTCAAGAAGGAGAAGGTGAGGATCAATTGAATCACCTAAGTGCTACTAGGGATTCCGAAGCGGGTATAACTAGGCTTTCGAGGGTTTCTTCTCAGTTTCTTCCTCCTGATGGGTCTCGCACGGTTAACATTCCATCGGGAAACTATGAATTGAGATACTCTTTTTTGTCTCAAAGAGGGTACTATCCGGAAGCTCTCGATAAAGCAAACCAGGACAGTTTTTGCATTCACACCCCATTTGGATTGAACCCTGATGATCACTTCTTTGGGGTGTTTGATGGGCACGGAGAATTTGGGGCACAGTGTTCACAGTTTGTGAAACAGAAATTATGTGAAAATTTGCTTAGAAATGGTCAGTTTCAAATGGACCCCGTCGAGGCATGTCATGCAGCTTTCTTGACGACAAATTCACAATTACATTCTGATAGTTTGGATGACAGTATGAGTGGGACCACGGCAATAACAATATTGGTTCGGGGGAGGACAATATATGTCGCAAATTCGGGTGACTCTAGAGCTGTTATTGCAGAGAGGAGAGGGGATGGAGGCATTGTTGCTGTGGACCTCTCAATTGATCAGACTCCTTTTCGAGCTGATGAGCTCGAAAGGGTTAAGCTTTATGGAGCTAGAGTTCTTACATTGGATCAGATTGAAGGGTTGAAGAATCCAGATGTGCAGTGTTGGGGCACTGAAGAAGATGATGATGGGGATCCTCCGAGATTGTGGGTGCAAAATGGAATGTATCCTGGTACAGCTTTTACAAGAAGTATAGGGGATTCCGTTGCTGAGACTATTGGGGTTGTTGCTACCCCTGAGATTGTTGTTTTAGAGCTCACACCGGATAATCCGTTCTTTGTGATTGCCAGTGATGGGGTGTTCGAGTTTCTTTCTAGCCAATCTGTGGTCGACATGGTAAGTAATTCTTTTTTTAATCCCACTCATTACTTATTCTATGTGAAACATTGTTGTTTGCTTAATTGCTTTTGCCTGTTAGAAAGTTGTAATTGAAACTTCCGATCGTCTTTGTAGCTTACAGATAATAATCTGGTTTGTGAAGCTGGACAGAGGATAATTTATCAGAGAAATGATAGACATGAAAAAATCCATAAATTGTTAACCACATTAGCCTTTTCCCCCATAAACATATTAAATTGTATTTATTGTAATTAAACAACAATTATAATACTTATGTAAATAGCTAATGCATTGTCAATTTTGGAATATTTGAGGCACATATTTCATTTCAAACCCTCCTATACCTTCTGATATTTGGACTTGATCTTTGATGCCAGCATTAGGGAAGTAATGACTGTCGGGATTTTGACGTTCCATTCAAAATGTTTGTAGCTCTAATCTCATTTTTGAGGCCTGTAATTATTTTGAGTCCATGAGAGGTGAAGTAAAAAACCCTAGATTGGATGTTAAAGATTTGTAGACGAGAATTTTGATCCTCCATTATGCATCAAGTAACACTCACTAAATGTTTGCAGAAGGATTAATTAGGATGTGAAATTTTGATGAGTTTTGTGCCTTCATGTGATTGTATCATCTTTCGTTTGAGTTAAAACTATACTAAAATAAAAGCAAACCAAAAAGAAGGCTCTCATCCTTTTTTTTTTTTTTTTGAGTAAAATTGTTTTTATAATTATATAAAAAAAATAGGTGGGAGCCAAGTTGACCTCCACATAACATCAAACAACTGACAAAGTTCACCCCGAGTTTTCACAAAGAGTTTCCCATCTAAATGAAAAAGTCCTAAAAAAAACAACTTCCTTAAACCCCTTAAACAAGAAGCACTAGAAGTACAACAAACCTAAGATGATCATAAAATCCTCTTGAAGAGAATGCTTCTTCCCTTAAAAATCACGGCAGTTCCTCTCCTTTCAGATGCCCCAATAGAAAGCATAGTTAGCCTGCATAGAAACCTCTTTCTTCCCAGTTACACCTTGGAAGACCAACTTTGAAGCATTGAAATAAGATATCCGTCAGAACACCCATGATAATTCAAAAGATACATAGATGAAGTGACCCCAGATTTCAGATTCAAACTTGCAATGGATCATAGTCACAAAGAGAATGCTTTTTCCCTTAAAAATTACGTCAGTTCCTCTCCTTTCAGATGCCCTGATAGAAAGCTTAGTTAGCCCCCATAGAATCCTCTTTCTTCCCATTTACACCTTGGAAGACCAACTTTGAGGCATTGAAATAAGATATCCGTGAGAACACCCATGATAATTCAAAAGATACATAGATGAAGCGACCCCAGGTTTCAAATTCAAACTTGCAATGGATCATAGTCACAAAGTTGGAGTACGGGTTTAAAACGGCAAGGGAAAACTTTGAAAAAACATAGAAAATGGAAAAAAAAAGGGGAAAGAAACGGGAAAAAAAAGGATGAAACATAGAAGATAAAAAAATATATTAAAAATTATGAAAATGTACATATCTAATAGAGTTGTGATAAACGTACGCGCTGATACATACGCGGTCTGTATGCGGCTAACGTGGCGAAGGTTCAAAACGATAGCTCTTTTTCTTCGGGATACACATGGAAAAAGATCTACGGTTCGATGCCCTTACCACGTCAGCCGCGTACAGACAACGCATGTGTCAGGCTGTCAGTGTGTCGTTCTATCATTAGTCTATCTAATAATACATAAGACATTTATTTTAATTTATTCTTTGTTTCCCATATAAATTGTTCTCAAATATCTATTATACAAGACAGGGTTTTTGTCCCAGTCATAAGCACCATCCACAGTGTGAATTGTGTTGAAAAGATCCAAGGGTTAAGATCAATTCCCTCTAAAATGATGCAACTGTGTGAAACTACCCACTATGTGAAACCACCCCCTACAAAGTAATTTCATGATGACAGATTGTGTTGGATACATCGAACGGGGGGAAAACACTTCCTACTATCATAAATCTAACGACCATAAACCACCCAACTTCCTAAAACCACCCCTTTCCATCTCTCTCTTTCTCTCTCTCTCTCTCTCTCATTTTTCTTTTAACAATTTTGGTTTGAGACTCCAAATAAAGATATGTCTCTCCCTTCTCTCTTTTTTTTTCTTCTTCTCATGCCTCTTTTTGTGTTTAGATTTTTCTAAAGAAAACAGGAATTCGAACGTTGTGTACATCATTTTCTTACACCCCTCTTTGTTGTTTTTGTTGTTCTTTGCAATTATTGTATATGTTATGTTTCTCCATTATTGTTTCAAAGAGAAAAAAGAGGGGTTATTGGATATTTTGTCTATTCAATTAAATTTTCAGGAATATTCAACGTGTAAGGAACACGTGCACATGTCACAAGTGCTGTAGGCACGGGCATCCGTTAGTAATCATACATGTTATGATGCCCCAAAAAATTTACACATCAACACAACTTTTTTTTTCTTCAAAATAATACACTATTGAAAAAATGAAAAATCATAACATCAAGATATTATCATAAAATCCCATATTTCTACATTTATGAATCACTAAATTCTATTATGCATAAATCTCACATTAAAAAAAGAAAGTGTTTTTTTTTTTTTGGGGTTGAAAAGCGTGTTTAAAACGTCAAAAATGCATTTTAAATGAACTTTTTTTTGACATTTTTTGTTTTATTTAAAAAAAACAGAATTTTTTGAAAAAAATTGCGTTTTTATATATATATATTATTATTGTTTTAATCGTCAAATATACAAGACGCGTTTTAAATGTGTTTTTTTTTTTAAATTTTATTTTTGTTACTATGCAATGGATGAGCAAGTGATCAATAGACTCCCCATCGGCAAGGGACATAAGACAATGATTGACCAAAATGACCAACTCAGCAATGATGTCCATAGTTATAATTTCATTCAAAGCAATGGACCACACAAAAAATGATATTTTGGATGGATTTTTGATCCCCCAAATAATAGATGATGGAAACTACAATGGAGAAAAGGGTAGAGCGAAGGTAAGAGAGTGGTGGAATGGTTTGACCAAGATACCATCCCAAGAGCACACCCACATTCTTCGGTCATCACTCTCAATTGAGATTAGGATATGGGAAATCTCAATCAAAAGCATGGTTTGACCAAGATTCCATCCCAAGAGCACACCCACATTCTTCGGTCATCACTCTCAGTCGAGATTGGGATGTCAGAAATCTCAATCATAAGAATGGCTACAGATTGAACTTCTTAGTCATTAAAGTTTTTCCTAATCCAAGATCGTAGGAAACCTCCCCTTCAACCTGAAGCGGGGGAATAACATCTGTTCTCCCTCATTTATTTGGGTTTTTTCTCATGTGTTTAAGGATTGACCTCTATTTAATGAAGTTGTATTCTTTTTAGACTTTGTGAATCCAAGAGAAGGTTCTTGTGATTGATGATGATGAGGATTGTAGAATTTGGGAGGAGTCGTGCGTCAGGGTGTTCTTGGTGAGATCCTTTTATCTTTTGTTATTCAGCCTAATAGTTCTCATTTTTCCCGCATCGTCTGTTTGGGATGTTGAGATCCCATCCAAGGTGTCGTTTTTCATTTAGTTGGCGGTGTTAGCGAAGATCATCAAGAATGGCTACCTCGCTCCCAATGTGTGTGTACTTATGTAAGGGGAATGCAGAGTCATCGGATCATATTTAGTTCATTGCGTATTTGCCCATCAGATTTGGTCTGTCTTTCTTTTCTTGTTTGGCATTGTTGGATGTCTTCTGTACTTTACGTGGGTTTTTGTTTCATTCTTGGATGTTGTGGCGATTGTCTTTCTTGGCGTTCGAGATGATCTTTTAGAGCATTGCTCCTTTTGCAATTTGTTGGGCCTCTGGAAGGCATTCAGGATATAGTCATCTGAATCATTGGTTTTTTTTTTTTTTTTGTATTTTTGTGTAAAGTTTTTAAAGAATTTAGGGGGGGGGGGGGGGGGGGGGGGTGGTGTTTTTCGATGATTGGTTGGGCAGACGGTAATGGGGGTCTTGTATCATTCCTGTTTAACTGTATTGTGTGTTTGGGTCTCTTATTTCTGGGTTGGCCATCTCGACTTCCCTTTTTTCATTATCTATAAAATATCTTTACTTATCCAAAAAAAATTTCTTGGTTGAGAATTCCAAAGAGGAGTTACGCATGTCAATCCTCATTCTCTTCTTTAAAATCAGTAATGGGGGCACTCATTTGTTTGATTTCAGCATGTAATGTGGACCATTAATTGAAGGGACTGACTAGTTGCACAGCACACATTACCAGTTGCACTCCATCACTTAAAAATTCCCATTTGCACTCCATTTGGATGATTACATTCCAAAAATAATTAAAAATGTTGCACTCTTTTTTTCTTCTTCTTCCTCATCCATGCCCGTAGAAATTGTTGTTGGTTCAATAATTTTTACAACGAATACGTGGTCGTTTCTAAACCATGCTTACAAAGTTGCACATTTTGAAATCATTTTGCAAGAAATACTTTGGTTCCAATGAGAATACGAGAAAAGTAGATCACGATTACAGATCACAAGCAATTAAAGCACGAGTAGAGAATACAAAGCTATAGAAAGATGAATAAGCTTTAGGTCCTGAAAGGTTAAGTATTTAAGTGCAATTAGTAGGTTAAAAAAGCGGTTATATGAAAAGGAAATATTTTTTTTTTTTTAAGGTTGGTGTGCAACCAACGATTTGCAGTGTGCAACTAGTTGGTCCCTTAATTGAAACCATGTGACATATCACATCCTCAGTAGTTTATTTGGAGGACTTTGAGGTTCTAATCCGTGGGCTAATTCCAGTTCGAAAATTGTGTTAGTTAATCAGTGAAGGCATGAGTCGACTCACTGATTGGTGTTCAACAGTCCACTTCTTGAGAAAAACAAACTACCGCCCTGGTTTATAATGGGTGAAGGGCTTGGCTGACCATGGCATATTTAGCGATTTTTTGAGTTCTTCAGCTTCTTTGCTGCTCAACATTACTGTGGATTGGAAAAATAATATATCTAGTTATGTATTATTATATATTTCCACATGATCAGTTTCACTTATATAAAAATGTGTATTTAACCATCTGATGGGCAGTTTCTCCATTCTGAGTTTTTATTATTTGGCTGCTTAATTTTCAGGTAGCGAAGTTCAAAGATCCTCGTGATGCTTGTGCTGCAATTGTTGCTGAATCTTATCGACTTTGGCTGCAATATGAAACTCGTACTGATGACATTACGGTCATAGTTGTCCACATAAATGGGTTCACTGATGTAAGGGGGAGCTTGACTTTCAAAATCCATTCAGTTTCTTATGTGCTTTTCTTGCATATTCCATTAACTCATTTCATTTGGTTGTCAGAGTGGAGTTGTGCAAACAGCAACCCCAGCTTATGTTGTAAAATCTATGCCTCAGATTGTAGAAATGAAGGGGTCTGAATCTCCTTCTACCTTAAGCTGGAATTCTAGAAACCATCGTGCAAGGCATGATTTGTCACGGGCACGTCTTCGGGCCATTGAATGTTCTCTAGAGAATGGTCAAGTTTGGGCTCCTCCATCTCCATCCCATAGGAAGACCTGGGAAGAAGAAGTAAATTTTCTTTCTTTCTTTCTTTTTTGATTACTGTAGGCTTATTCAAATAAAAGGAGGACAAGGTGACCCACCTACATTACAAAAGAAAGGACCATATTTTATCTTCATTGAACATAATAGATCTCACCTAAAAGCAAAATCCTTGGAAAGTACACCTTTAAAATCTTGATTACAGCAACCCCGGTACGTCTAGCCTTACTAAAATCTTACTAAGGGTCATTGAGCTCTCTTTGTGGCATCCAAAAACGTAATCCGTGCTACAGGGACATATAGGACAAAAGCCTATGAACTTAACTAAAAAATGGTAAATTTTCACCATTAAATTTGGGAGTTTTTTGGTTCAATAGCCATCCATTTTCAAAACCTTGGATCAAGCCCTTTTTTTTAATTAATTAATTAATTTTTGGATCTGAGTATTTCAATGAAATCTAGAGGGCTGTGGTGTTGGATTGCCTATTTGGTGAGCTCAACGACCCTTAGAATTCGTACTAAGTTAGTAGGGAAATTGTTTCTCATTTTCACCAATTTTTTTGGTGTCTTTCCTTCCAAATCTCCCAACAAACCACTAATGGAAAGTATTGACCATAGAATTCTTTTCTTCTTGGTAAACACCATTAGATTCCACCCCATCTTTTCCTTTTTTTGGCAGAATTCGTATAAAAATCAATTTAAACAGATAAACCTAATAGTTAGCTCTTTTTTCTATTTCTGCATGGGCATACAGTCATTTCTTACTTTCTGTTGCAGGCACATATTGAGCGGGCTTTGCATGACCATTTCCTTTTCCGGAAACTTAATGATTCTCAATGCCATGTTTTATTGGATTGCATGCAAAGACTTGAGGTCCAGGCTGGAGATGTTGTGGTGCAGCAGGTTATTTTCTTCTATTGTTTATTTTCCATTAATAAATAATAAGAGTTTCTCTGTTTACCTTCATAACTTTGATGTTAAGTACACGTCTCACCCATATGTGAGGTATATGACTATATTTAATTTAGATAAAGAACAATATCTACTATAAAAATGTTCACATGGAAGGAAAGGATAAAAGTAAAAACAAAGAAAAGAAACAATTTATAGCTTAGCAAATTCTACTGAGGAAATCTAGAGCCTCTCCAGCTGTCTAAGGTATATGTTCAAGACCAATTTTATTGGAGAGGTTAAAGGATAAAAGGAATATAAAAGTATGTCCTGAAAAGGGTGATATTGTATGTGATGCACTTTTGTGAATCAATAACCTTTGCTTGAACTGAAGTTGGTGATCTTTGTTAACCAACCAACTACTCCAAAGGACTGATCTGTTGGAGAGGGGGAGAGCTATGAATATAAGAGGGTCACGTGGCTTAATTCGGGTATGCCACACCCGAGAGTGGAGGGAAATATACACTCAACACTCCCTCTCACCCAAAAGGGTGGAAAGAATCGAATTCATGGCCTATACGAACCTCGCGCTTTGATACCATGTTAACCAACCAACTCCTCCAAAAGACCGATTTTTTTTTTTGGTGGGGGGGAGGGGTGCGGACTATGAATAGAAGAGGGTCACGGGGCTTAACCGGGGTATGACACACCCTAGAGTGAAGGAAAATATACACTCAACAATCTTCATTGTCTCCTGTGACATTCTAAGGTTATCCAAACATTATATGGGTTTGTTGGGGGTGGGGGGGATTTTCTGAATTTGCAGTTGATAGTGCTGAAGCTCAGAATTTAACTCAATGTATCTTGCGCAACAATCTCTCTAGTTATAAAGGAGTCTTTTTTTTTAATGCAGTGTTGAGTATTGTTAAAACATCCCAACTTCAGGGGTATAACAGATACCATATTGCAGGGAGGAGAGGGAGATTGCTTTTATGTTGTTGGCAGTGGGGAGTTTGAGGTCTTGGCTACACAGGTATTGGAGCTATTTTCCTTTTCTCATGACTTTCAGATTCACTATTCTAATGCTTTCAGCTTCTCCTCTTGTGTGGGATGTTTAGAACAGCTTTTTGAAATAATGTACCCGTAATCTTCATAGTTCTCCTTAGGGGTGCACATGGGTCGGTTTGGTTTGGACTAGGGGTAGAATTGGGACCGAACCAAACTTGATCGGTTCTACAAATTTGAAACTGAAACTGAATCGACTACACCCTAGAACCGAACCAACCCAATCCAACCTTAGTTCGGTTCTCAGTTCTCCAAAAATAATAAATGACATTTTGAAAATTCCATAAACATTCAAAAGAAGGTTCTTAAATTTTAAATATCAAGGGTCCTTACAAGAATCTCGAGAAATTTGATGGTGGTTTCTTTTCAGCCCAAAGCCCAAGGCATTTGGAAAGTAAATAATTTTTCTTTATTATTTTAATATACTTGAAAGAGACATTGTTATATTTGTACAGATGTTGTTTCAATAAATGAAGGGATTTTTAATATATTATACATATATTAGGTTCGGTTCTAGAACACCCCTGAACCGAGAACCGAATCAAATCATTCAGTTCTGCAATTTTGTAATGCAGAACCGAACGGACTGTCTACCAAACCGATCAAGTTCGGTTTGGTTCTCGGTTTTACCTGAACCAACGTGCACCCTAGGCCAGTTTTGTTCTCTTATGATTTTAACTTGATAGCTTTGGATTGTTTGGTGGATTAGTGAGTTTCAGTTGAACTGTTTTTGCATACTTTCAAAGAACTTCTGGACGTTGGATGATAACCAGATGTGTGAATTAGCAGGAAGAGAAAAATGAAAAGGTGCCTAGGGTCCTGCAACGATACACGGCTGAAAAATTGTCATCCTTTGGGGAGCTAGCTTTAATGTAAGATATTTATTTCTACTGAGTTTTACCATTCTTATTGTTGGGATTAAAAACTAAAATATCACGTTTTAACTCGTTGGCCTTAAAAAGTGACTCAGCTCACCAATTCGGATACTATTCCGTGAGTTGATGTGCTTCTCTTTTCCATTGAAAATTTTTATTACTTGACAAAAATAAAATGTTTAACAAACCACTATGGTAATATTCATTCTACTGTTGATGTTTCGGTTCTCCCTTGTATTTCTGGTAAAACAGGTATAACAAACCACTCCAGGCCTCCGTTCGTGCTGTAACAAATGGAACACTGTGGGCTTTAAGGAGAGAAGATTTCCGAGGGATTCTCATGTCAGAATTTACCAATTTATCTTCATTGAAGTTGCTCCGATCAGTAGAGGTTCTCTCTAGGTTGACAATCTTACAACTGAGTCACATTGCAGATTCTCTTTCTGAAGTTTCCTTCTCAGATGGGCAAACAATAATTGATAGGGTACACCAAATATCTATTGGTTGCAAGTGTTCCTTTATAATTCACTCTTCATTTTCTTATGAGTAACTGAACTGTGTTTGCAGAACGAGGTTCTTTCTGCATTATATATCATCCAAAAGGGTCAAGTGAGAATTAGTTATGACACGGACCTAATAAGAAATCCAAACATCAGCAGCCTAGTATCTGAAAATCCCACACATGAAGATCAAACTCAATTCAAGAAGGAAGTATTGGTAGAAAAGACAGAGGGAAGCTATTTTGGTGAATGGGCACTTCTCGGTGAACATGTTGCCTCCCTAAGTGCAATTGCTGTGGGTAATGTCGTATGTTTTATTGTTACGAAGGAGAAGTTTGACTCTGCCGTTGGACCTTTGGCAAAGCTTCCAACGAGCAATCGAAAGTATGTTTAAATCTTCCTCAGGAATGTTTTGACTTGAATTGAAATTATAAAATTTTCTTTCCACGACTCGAGTTTTATGTACAAAGCATCGTCACCAGATTCTCCAACTTGTTGGAAAAGTCATGATTAATTTGTGACTTTTTTTCCTTCCCCGATTTAATCACGATTTTGTGTGTTTGATCAGTTGATGAATCCTGACTTGGACTCACGAATCATGATTGTGATCTCTGTTCATATTTTGAACAGTATAAAACTTGAATATGTTGTAGACCTGTGGCTATATGAATAATATCAATATGGGGTTTGGTGATTTATTATTGTAGTTTAATATGAGGCCTGATGATATAATATGAGAATGCCATCCAGTAGAAAAAAATTACACAGCCCTAACTCTAGCTATTTTTTTTTTTTTTTTCCGATTTTACTGTTTCCCCCGGTCGACTTATTCCCAAACCCTGACTTGGTGACTATGGAACAAAGTGTCTTGTTTCCCTTGTTACAAATTTTATTTTATTATCTATATATATATATATATATATATATATATATATTTTTTTTTTTTTTTTCTCTTTGATCCAAGTATTTCATCTCCCTGATATTACAAAGTCATGGCAATCAGGTTGAAGGACTATTCTTTTAGTTCTAATGAAGCTGCTAAGAATGTCGATGCGTTCAGTATGGCTAAAGTCCAGCTCTCTGATTTGGTAAGGTGGCCACAGATCTAATACCATTGCTTGTTCAACCTACTTACATTTATCCTGGTGAGACGTTTTTCTAAAAAAGAAACTCTTAGATCATGCAATGTTATCTGATTTTTAGGAGTGGAAAACAAGTATATATTCCACAGAGTGCGGTGAGACTGGGCTTGTACTTTCGAGAGGCTCAGGTTCGTGTTTAATGTACATCTGGGTTTATTTATTCTTATACGCGCTGTTCTTGTAGTAACAGATGATTCCTTATGGATCTGATTGGCTATAAGAAAAATACTGAGTTTGAAAAGCTTCTTGAATTAGAGTAATGTACATTTATTAAATTTTATGTGTTTGTTACATCAAGTGATAGATGGTTCGTTATGGATTTGATTGGCTAACAGAAACTATGCTGAGCTTGAAAAGGTTCTCAAAGGAGAGGATTAAACAGCTTGGGATGGAAGCACAGGTCTTGAAGGAGAAAGATCTGTTGAAGAATTTGGGTTCATCAGCTTTTGTGCCACAAGTTCTATGCACTTGTTCCGATCAAACACATGTTGGCATATTGCTAAATACGTGCCTGGCTTGCCCATTGGCTTCAATACTTCACACCCCACTAGATGAACCAACTGCGCGGTTCTGCGCTGCTTCTGTCATCATTGCTTTGGAAGAGCTACACAAGGTTTGATGTCCAAAAGTAGATGTTCTTTTTCTAGGTGGTTTTTTTTTTTGTTTTTGAGAATTTTTGGAACACTATTCATATCTTTTGCAAATTAGTTTGGTGTAGGATACAGCTGCACTAATATTCATTTTTTTCTTCCTTTCCATTTGAACGTTAGAATGGTGTTCTCTACAGAGGCGTGTCTCCAGATGTTCTAATGTTTGACCAAGCTGGAAATCTACAGGTTGGTCTTGGAATCTATTTTTAACCTGTCTCACATTATTTCCTATTTATATACTTGAGTTTGCCCATGCTACTTTAGGGTTAAGGGGGTAAAAAGGAAGAATAATAAAGTTGGAGGAGTATTATTAAAAAAATCTTTGGGATTAAGGGGGTAAAAAAGAAAAAATAATAAAGTTGGAGAGGAATTATTAAGAAGGGTGGTAAAGAGGCAAGGGCATCCTCTGTGGGGTTAAAAGGGTAAAAGAGGTAAAAGAGGAAAGATAGTAAAATTGGGGGGGTTGGGGGGATATTATTGAAAATGGGGAGGGAGAGGAGAGGAAAGACAGTAAAGTTGAAGAGTGTGAAGAGGAAAGGTAATAAAGTGAACCCCACTCCATTGTAGTTGGATGGGACGTTTATCTCACATAACTGTAGTTAGAGTGGGTCATACTGTTGTGTTCTATTGTATAGATTGATATGTGATGTTAAAAAGGAAATTTTCCTTTTTTTCCAAAGCGAGCAAAGTAATTTGGATATTATCATATGCTTATAACATCTTGTTGTGTATCTTTTCTTGTATTATAGCTTGTTGACTTTAGATTTGGGAAGAAATTATCTAGAGACAGAACATTCACAATATGTGGGATGGCGGACTCTTTAGCTCCAGAGATAGTCAAGGGGGAAGGTCATGGTTGTGCCGCTGACTGGTAAAGATTCCTCCCTCTAAATATGTTGATTATGCCAACCATATTTGTCTTTGTAGATCGGTGGGAGTGTTGGTTTTATGTATTATGGCTTTACAAGGTTAAGTTGTAAAATATTCCAACCATCCGGATTCTACAGTTTGACATTGGCCTTCTTTCGGAAGAAAACTGATAAAACAGGATGTTAGGGTGTGCAAAATATTCTAAGCAAATACGTGATGAATTGTACAGCCAAGTCAACTCAGAGAGGAGTGATCCCCCATTGCTTGGTACCCAAAATATTTCATTTTTGGCTGATGTGAATATAGTTTTTTAAACAACATTAATACTAATTAAAGATGAAAAAAAGATATTGCAGAATCAAATAAATTTTTTTGGTATCTCAATTATACATAGCAGTTTCCAACGATTTGGGAGTTGAGATTGTTAAAAATTTCTTTTAGTAGGAAAAAAAAGGGGTGTGAGAATATCTTGTCACCAGGACCCATACCTTTACCAAACAACTGTCCACACGCTCAGCCAACATGGTCAAAAGCCTCTATTTCAAAACCTTGAAAACAATTCAGTTTGTGATATAAGTAAGTCTTAACTTCGCATTTCTTCAATTCGTGGATCATCGACCCATGTGCTGTGTTTGATTGATATAGGATTATTTACCAATATCTCATTGATATTGGATAACTTGCTCGTATCTAATTTACATTTGTGTGCGTTCTATTTTTTCGGTTTGCCATTGTTTGGGAATTGTATTAGTGGTGACTAAATTAGGGGAAAAAAAAAATCTGCAGGTGGGCTTTGGGAGTCTTGATCTATTTCATGCTACAAGCTGAAATGCCATTTGGGTCATGGAGAGAGAGTGAGCTTGATACATTTCCGAAGATTGCAAAAGGACAACTAACTCTTCCACAAACCTTCAGCCCTGAAGCTGTTGACCTCATCACCAAGGTTTTGCTTTCACCACTCATCACTTCTTTCCTTGTCTCTGTTCTTGTCGAACCTAAGAGCAACTCCAATGTCAATGCTATATTTGCTTATCTCAATTTCATTTTTTGAAACAATAAAGGGAAAAAATGTTATATTTGGCATGGATCTCTTCGATGCTCCGTCTAAAAAAAAATGCCATTGGTATGCCTTGGATGGCAATTTTTGGTAAAAAAATAAAATAAAATTCAAAACACACTTTCTCTAATCCAAAAAACACTTTATATTTTGGGATATGCTAATTCCGATGCCAAATTTGGCATAGGATATAAGCATATTTCATATCGAGTTGTGATCCAAAACGGTGTCCTATTCCTATAGCAAAATATGGTGTCTACATGGCACTTGTTTATTGGAAAACAAACACATTGGGCTGTGTGCCATATAGAAAAAACGGCTTGGTTAGGAGCCCAATGTGTCTTAAAACTCCTACCAAAACACGCCACATATGACACCGTTCCTTTGCTATAGGAACTGGACACCATTTTGGATCCTGACTCTTTCAAATTTTAGACAGCTTTTAGCACGTGTTGGAGCATGGTTTTTGGTTGGTCATGCCAAAATTTGGCATTGCTACCCTCAAATAGCATGCCATTGGAGCTTTGAGAAATGAAAATGGCTGATTTCCAAATCCGACTCTTATTTCTGCATGAAAACTTGGACCAGTTACTTGAAGTTGATCAAAATGCAAGATTGGGAAGCCAGGGTGCCGATTTAGTCAAAATTCATAGGTGGTTTGATGGTGTTGACTGGGAAAGAATCAAAGACTCTAGTTTCGCTGTACCTCCTGAGATTACTTCTCGTATTGCTCAGTATTTGGAGAATCGTACGGAAGACTGCTCCATTCCCTTATTTTCCCCGTCTCGAGACAAAGGAGAACTAAGCACTCCAGAATGGTTTGAAGACTGGTAAAAGCCTCAAAATGGTTTGTCCACTTCTTGCTGGCATTATTGACTGAAGTTCTCTCCAATGGGTTCAACTTTTGGACATTGAAAGTCTTGAATCTAGGACCGAGAAAATGGGAGAATGTATTGTTGGCGGGATTTGGTCCAAATGCCAAAATATATCCTCGACATGAGTATTGTGCCAAAAGAATCCAAGGACATTGATGATTTCAGGTGTCCACAACCTTATCGGCTGTTGAAGCAGCTCAACGATGGAGGTCAGTTGTTGAATTCTTTTCTGTAAATACTTGCAAACATCTTGTTATGTTGTTTTTCCCCCCTCGAAAAGAGTTCCATTTTTGGATACAATACAACATAAAAATACTTACGTTTGTGCGAACTAGCTTTTGGAGCGTAACACAACTTTCTTACAATGCAAAGATCCAATGTCTGGAGTATTTTTTTCTTAAATGAATAATGTAACGTGTTAATTAACAAATGCATCGATGCATATTTTCATTCTTATTTCACATTTCATTTGCAGCAACAACAAAGCTTTATACCAAAGATTTGGGGTCTCGGTTAAATGGATCCAATTCTCCCATTCGACTTTGTTCAAAGTCAAGTCTTCTGTTATTGAGAGTGAATTCTTATCTGCTCTAATTTTTTGTTCTTTTGGGTATTCTCTTCAACTTGAGTATTTATTCTAATTGGGATCATAACCGGCCCTCGTTGAATGTGTCTAAATCATCTCAGTTGACTTTCTCTTAATTTGTCATCTATTGGATAAACTAAGAGAAAATCGGTTGAGACAGTTTGGACATGTTCAATTTTAGGTGCTTGTATGGAAGCATATAATTTTTCTTTACATGCTAGATTGTGTAGCTTTCAATATTTTGAGTTACATATTGAATCGAAAGATTGTGCAAATATTTTGTTTTTGTGGGCAGTTTCATTTATTCGTGCCTAGTTTAGAGCTCGAATAAAGCAATGGGGAATTTTTCGGAAGCTTTTCCCACAAAGTTCCATTAGATGATTCTAATGGACTCAAATGCCATGTGCATCAGAGCAAACTAGTTTTAAGAAATTATTTTCCGAGTTAGTACAATTTCAGGGGTTAAGCTGTCATTATGATTTTGCCAGAAAAATGGATGGAAATTTTTTTTTCCGAAAAACAAAATTGCATTTTAAGGTTTATAATCATATATTTTACCATTTAAAACGAAAGGTTTTTCTATCTCACCTCCCACCAAAATAATTTCCACATCCATCTAATGTTATTCTCTCTTTATATTATCCTTCATCCCCAAGACTGAAAACTAACTCTTGTAGAGAATTTATTTTCCAAAGAAATTCACTTTCCCAAAAGCCACTTTCCATAGAAAGTCATATTTCCTAGAAAACAAATTCTTCACAATCATGAAGTGCACATCGATCCGGGTTAGGTGAGAGTGGTCCCACCTTTCCTCTGTGATCCAGGTTTTTATATCTATTTATTTGACTTCTTTAACTAAAAATTAGTTAAATAACAAACAAAGAGTATTTAAATTTGCATGATCATGATAGATTTATAGTTTTGAATGTCTGGTGGGCCCTTTACAATATCCTGATAAAAAAAAAAAAAAAAAATCAATGATTCAACATCATGATGGTTCAAGATATAATAATCCCAATTGTATTTTGTTACAGTTTTATTTATTTTTTAAATCTTCAATATATATATATATATATATATAAAGAATAGTGCTAAAGTGACGTCAGACTGAAATCACAAATCACACTTCTTGATGTGAAAATAAATAAGAACCATAGATATTTTTTTTATCGAGATACAAGTTAAAAAGCATCTATGATTCTTATTCTCGCTCACGTCAAGAAGTGTGAAATGAGGTTCCAGCACAACCCTTATACAAATAGCCATCAAAAAAATCCTTGAACATCACTCTGCTTAAAAATCGCATCTTGTTATTGAGATTTGAAGGTTGAAGACAATAAAAAAATATAAAACATTTTCTTATTAAAGAATCAATCTATAGTTGACTAATCGCTTGTTTGATTTATTTTATTTTATTTTAAATGTGTAACTATCAAGCAAAAGCACTTCTTGTACCACGTGATCGATTAGACGGTTACGAAAGCAACTGTCAAATCTAACTCTCTTTCGATCTCAGCCACTTGATCAAATAATCATGATGTTGTAAATGGGCCCACAACTTTGTTGACCAGATGGGCTAGCCCATCAAAGACATTGACAACAAGACAAATTAGATGATGGTCTTGAAAGCGAAACTTGAGCAAAATGGATGAATGCCAATCCTCACCTAGACAGGTGAATATGGGAATGCTGCTAGAAAGGTTGACTAGATCAACGGTCTGAATAATGACACGTGGCAAAACATGTTTTGACTTTTTCTTTTGAAGATATGATGAGATTCGTGTATTTGTGGAGTATGGATCCCACAAGCTTTCATTGTTGCAATAATTTAAAAAACAGGTTCAGCTCGGCTCGAGAAAATGACTAATTGTTTGGCTCGGCTTGGCTCGTTTGACTCTTGAACTAAACCAAGGCATTGTTTGTTTTTTTACATAGTCAATCTGATGGGATGATCATGGCCGTCTAGTTTTCAATTATTCACTTTATAAATCTTGTGATCATACTCCAACGATGAAGTTAGTAAAAAAAATTTGACAAAAGTAATGAGTTTGAGATGAAAATTGTATAATTATTCCCTTGGCTTTCTGACTCCTCCTCTACTCTCTTGATGTGACATGTACATAGAATCATAGATTTTTTTCTTGATATACAAAATTACACATATTTATGGAGATGTGTAGTTGTGTATCCCGAGGAAATCTAATGTTTTAATCACATGTCACATCAGGAGAGTAGAGGGGAAGTCAATTTATTATTGTTCATAATATAATAGCTTTTGTGATGGAAAAGATAGGGATGTTGTTGCTCTCAATTTCTTTCAATAATCATAGATCTTTGGATCAATACCCATTCAGTCAATCACATAAGAAAAAAAGATAATAGAACGATAGAATACAATTGGAATCTTGGGTACTTACTAGTCTTTTCTCGTAGATTTGCATTATATCGTACATGCATCAAGCTTTGCATTTTTGATTCCACATGTCAAGTTCAAATGAAGTACTATTCTATTTTTCTACATTGATTAATTTTTAGTGTTATTAGAGTTATTTTTATTTGTTAAATTATAATTATTGTAATATATCGTTTCATGAGATTTGATTTGGGTAGGATCAAGGGCGGAGTCTGGATTTTTGGCCAGTGGGGGTTAAGTGTGCTAACGATGACTGACCAATATCTTGGTTTCTTTCTATGAAAATCTTGCACTTGTAACTACAAATGATGGTTGGTCAATAATTTTTATAATATTGACAAAACTTTTCCACTAAAACAATAGATGTTAAGACTTGAAAAAAACTTTGTTTAGACTTGATATCTCAAAATTTTATTTTCTTCAATATTAAAGCTTCAAGAATAAGAAAAGATTTTTAGGGAATTGAAGATGATGAATTTTTTCAAGAACCTCTAAAACGTCATTTTTATGTTCAATGATTTATTGATAAATCATCGATTAGCTCATTACTTTGTCGATTTAATCGGATAATTCCTCCTACTTTGGAGAATTTACAAAATTTCGAAGAATTTTGAGTTGGTGTGAATTTGAGAAGATCGAGCTTAGGATACACGTTGTCAGTTTGAAAAGGGCAGGGGTCTCTACTATAGAACAAATATGCGAGGAGCTAAAATTACCTTGTTATACTTTTCTTTTCTTTTTTGTAATAAAAAAATGAAGTTCAATCAAACTTAGCAAGGGATGTATTTATATTTTTCAATAGAGTCGTGATAATCTGACTCCCCATGTGGCATATTCAAAATACTCTCCAAACGTGGCATGTGCTAGAACCATAAACTTTATACCTTGGGATATACAACCACACATCCTCATAAATTTGTGAAGTTGTGTATCTTGATAAAAGAAAATCTATGGTTTTAGCACATCACTTGTCAAGAGAGTATTTTGAGTTTGCCTTGTGGGGGTGTCAGATTATCACAACTCTTTTCAATAATAAGTACAATGGGGGCTATAACATATATGTCACCAATTTGAACAAATCAGGGGTATATCTAATTGGGAAGGGATCCTCTGTAGTTTTCTGTAGTGAATTTTAAATGGTAGACATTGACAAGTTGAAAAGAAAATCCAACACTCTAACGTCTAAGGATCATGTTGTAGATAAGATTTAAAAATGAGTGAGTCTAGTCATAAATTTCGAAAATGAGCGGTCCCAGAACTAAAATTCTTGAACGCACAATTTTTTTTTGTCTTGGTGATGTGGTGTTACTTAAACCAACAAAATTCACTGCACACAGGGACAAATTACTACAAAGGATCCACTCAACCGCACCCTAATCTAATATTCATCAAACGTGAGGGTCTAAATCAGTTTTTTTCTTTCTCAAAAGTTCAGTGGAGGCTATAACCCCCACTGGTCCCTAATTGACTCTATCCCTTAGGATTGCCTTTCTCAAGTGGGTATGTTCTTTTATTAGTGACATCTTCTTAACGTCAAGTTTATCAAATTTCTCAAGAAATACGATAATTTCTTAAGTTGGAGTGATTGTACTTGTTTCTCTTGAAATGCATGTTAGAGGTCGGGTCAGGATACAAGTGAAAGAATTAGAAATGCAACATTTTCTCTTCTCCCGACATGGCCTATTCAAATAATGGCACATGGATTAGATAGCTCCTGTAGTTGCAGATCATTCCATCAACAATTATTAATTCATGGTTGTAATGGGTTTAAAATATGAGCTATATATATTAGGCTCGAAGCCAAGTCAGAAGAGCTTCATGAGAGGTTGGTTTCACATCAAATAATAACAAGTATTGCGTAAAAAGGAAATGTTTTAAAAAAGGGAGAGAGGGAGAGAGCAAAACGAATGGAATGAGAGCGTCGTGGCCTCTCTGTCATTAGTACCATTTACTTTTTTATTTTATTTTATAGAATATAGAGTGCCCACTTTTTCTATGTCAAATGGTGCATCTCTATCTATCTATCTATCTATCTATCTCTCTCTCTCTCTCTCTCCTCTCTCTCTCTCTCTCTCTTATGGAGAAGAGAGAGAGAGATGCACCATAGAGAGAGAGAGAGAGATGCACCATTTGACATAGAAAAAGTGGGCACTCTATATTCTATAAAATAAAATAAAAAAGTAAATGGTACTAATGACAGAGAGGCCACGACGCTCTCATTCCATTCGTGAGAGAGAGAGAGAGAGATTTGAAAATGAAGGAAAATCTCTCTCTCTCTCTCTAATGGAGGGAGAGAGAGAGAGAGAGAGAGAGAGATTTGAAAATGAAGGAAAATACAAGGAGTTCCACTTAGGACTTAAAATAGACCGTTTTCTAATCAGCCAGCATGTCATAACTCAGCTTTTTTGAAGGTGGGATGAAGAACAACCATACATTCTCTTGGAATCACTAAAATACCTAACTAACCAATTTCACTATACTTCAAGGAAAATCATCTTGTTAATAAATTGATCGAGCAATGTGAAAAGGTTCAAATTAGAAATGAATGAATTTGAAAAAAAAAATATAAAAATAATAAATGATTAACTAATTCTTTTTTTTTTTATTATTATTATTATTTATTAAGATGATTTGGGTACATGTTCGACATTGGCCAATTGCAATCTCTCTTGATATTAATGTTGAATTTGAAGAATTTAAAAGATGAAGATCCAAAATAATCTTAGATGAAAATAGATATGAAATCACTTTCAATATCAGAATATCAAAAGACTTGGTTTTGAATATAATAAAAGAGTAGTGATAATTTGTTTCTACATTCTCATCATAGAACTGTAGATCCTTCACTTCGAGATACTTGAGAAAAATATTTATTGTTCTGAAACTACTAGGTTAGGGAGCGTACAAAGAATGTATGAAAAAATAGAGTTAGAAAATAACTATTCATGGTAAAATAGAAGAAGGTGATTCATTAAATAAACTCTAAATCTTTGGGATAAGATTACATTTTACTTCAAAGAGGTTGCACAACTATAGGGTAAGTGATTTTAGGAATGTATTGGGGGGGAGGGTGTAAAATCCGACTTTTCAGTTCTTTCAACAATCTCTCTCGAATCTTTTTATAATTGCTATTTTGATGCTTCTGCATATTAAATGAAAAACCCACTTGCAAACACTCTGAAGATCAAGTTAAACATGATTTTTGTAGAGTAATCGTAGAAGAAAAATTAGAATTGCATAAATAAATCATTGGAACACAACATGAAAAAAATCAATATTCGACAAACTAAGATATCAAAATTTCCATTGTCAATTTTTTTTTTCAAGGGCCGAAACAATCAAATTAATGAAAAATGAGATAAATTTGATAACTTTAAGTCATCAAGTCTAGGGAACACAAAAATATCAATGGCCTTAGGCTATCGAAATTTGATTTCTAAAATTCGTAGACCGCATATCAAAATTTTCAATTTTCACATGGAGGGAAAAATTGGCCAAAGCCAGTTAGCTCACATCAGATAACTAGCTCTCACGGGTTTTCCTTACATGTGGCTTGCCCAAATGCAAGCTTGATCATTTTAATCAAGCTAGCCCTACTCTTCACTTATTTTAGAATTTTATTTATTTATTTTATTAGTAGTTTTACTAGTTCTTGGCAAAGAATCCTAAGAGATATCATTTGATTTGTTCGTTAACTCTCTTTGAGGTCTGAATAATTGCAAAGGAAAATAATTAGGACTTTTCTCTATCAAATAGGTTAGGATAAGAGCAAAAATATAAATTTCCTAAAGTTCAATATTGGCATTTTAGGGATTAGTATATATATATATATATTTTAGGGATGCATTTCTTTTTTAAGAAATCCCTACATCTCAATAATGTGATTGATGGAGAGCATTTATCGTGGATCGAGGACAGGGGTGGATTTATAGTGGGGCCACAAGAATTTTCAAAATCCATGGAATAATAAGCTATTGTGACAAATATCAAGTGCGCGTAAAAAAAATTCTATCTCTATCGACCCCACATTTTTTTTTTCCAATCTTAATTGTCCCTACAATTATTTTTTTTTCCATTCTTAATTGCCCCCCATATGGGCAAACTCCTAACTCGAACCTTGCTTGAGGCTAGTGTTTTCCAACTAATTACTTTAAAAGAAAAAATACGATTTGTAGTTGTATGATTACTCATCTTCTTGAGAAAATTCATTTGTCCTCAAAAAGTAATTTTTCCCCTACTTTCGAGAAAATATTTTTCATCCACCCCCACCCCCCTCTCCCAAAAAATAAAAAAATTTCTCGTGAAAACTTGAAAAAGAAAGAGAGTCTCTCTAATTATCAAAAAAAAAAAAAAAAAAAAGTCCTACTGCCCTTTTGACATTTTCCCATAAAGAGATACTCCTCAGATAGTAAAATTAATTTTCTAATAACAGTTTTTTTATCTTGAGGAAATGGTTTTCTCTTGAAACGTTTGCTACTCTCTTATCATGCAAACAGACAAAGAGCCATGTCAAAAGATTCGCGAATCCAGGTAAAAAAGGGCAAACCTATTTAGTAGTTATCGTGAAATTCAAAGGGTGTATTGGTAATTTAAGGAAAAAATTATTTTTTCTCCCATAGGGGGGCACAAGGCTAGCATGTAGTACGTGTGACGCGATGGGAGGCAGAAGAGAACCTTTCCATCCTTATTTATATATACTACTTCCAGTCTATCAAACCTACTACCAAGAGTTCTTTTTGAGAGAGAGAGTAGTGTTCTACTTCTACCACCAAGAAATCGGCGAGTAATTGCGGTGAGACTAGACGATTAAATGAGGAAGATCGCGTTAGGACACGGTAGAGAGGCGACTGAGCCGGGTTGTATCCGAGCTCTTATCGTCGAGTTCATCTGCACCTTCCTCTTTGTCTTTGCTGGTGTTGGATCTGCCATCACTGCTGGTATATTTATTTCTCATTATTGCTAACGTGCGCCACTACGCCCACATACATCTCTCTCTCTCTCTCTCTCTCTTATTCATGCTTTTTTCACTGATTTTCATGGCCAACTTAGACCAGTTTCTAACGTGCGCCTGGTGGATTCTTCTGATATATTATTCCAATGGCATCACTCCACGTGTATACATCATGACACGTGGCGTAATTTCGTTGGATCATCAGATTAATACGGATTTTTGTTAACAGCAAATCCCTGTTCGACCTCTGTTAAATCAAAGGGATTTTTCCAATCGACGGCTGAGATGAGAGGAATACGATATCTTTTCTAGAGATTAGTAAGTCTTATCTTGAACGTCACTGCATATGAAAATATACTAGGGAATATCCTTCTCTCTCAGCCCTTCGTTTGATGGAGAACCTCAAACGTCGTATGAGGTTAATATTTTTAAAGAATCAGTAAGGGAAGCTTAAAAGATCAAAATATGATCCGATGATCTCAAATTGGAAAATTGTACTCTTAGCGTCAAACGTACGACCAAGAGTGGAAGTTTTTCTAGGGATTCCCCAGGGAAGCCGATTTCTTGAACTTCTACACTAATCTCTAGGAAACCTTTGGTTTTCCTCCTATCTCAGCTGTGCTCTTAATTCTGTGCGTCAAACGTGGTTTGAAGATAGAAAAAAGTAAATCACGAATTTTCTTTTCTGTTAAAGAATTTCTGTAACTAAGCTGATGAACCAATCGCATGACACCACTTGTATTTAAAAAAAATTAAAATTTGAACTTCAACTGTTCAGAAATTTTCTCTACATCAACCAATCAGGCGTACTTTTGACACATGGCGTCAAGGCATTGGGCCATCAGCTTAATACATAAATTTTTTAACAGCAAATTCGTACTCGAAAAATCCTCTAAAATATTCCTATTTATCATTTGGACCTTTCTAACCCCAACCGTGGGATTGGTACACTTTTTCAAGATAAAATAGGTTGAACTTGATCCGAAATCCAAGTGATTTGAAAATAAAAATTTAGTGGGTTTGGATCGTGGAGTAACCGATTAAGAATAAAAATGGGTTGAATATGGTTTAATATCTCTTGACCCAACATTACTTGATCCAGCCTGACTGACCCGAATGAAGGGATGATATCTCTAAATCTAGCTATGTTTATAATCTTGAAACTAATTCAAACTGAGTATCTGACCCCCCCGATAGTTTTATGATTTTAGTTATTAGGAAAATTACTTAAAGGATCCTGATAGAGGGAGTTCATTTTAAATAATTATTAAGTTTTGGACGATCTCTTGATAATTTATTTAGTAAATTTTTTTTTTCTTAATGATCTTTGGACCTCATCTCCCACTTTTTTCACGATTGAATGCCTTAATTGTTTGAAGTCATCGTTTTCATCTAAAAATATTAGATTTTTGACATCTCAATCAACTTCCGAAGACTTCGTTCTATTAGAAAAGATTTAAGAAAGAAGTAAAAGTCATTTTCAAGAGTGTTTTCAAATATTTTAAAGATGTATATAAAAAAATTAGGATTTTTTTTTTCTTAATTTTTGGATAAAAATTGATAATAAAAAAAAAAAAAAAAAAATTCTTTTGGCTTGAAATAATCTAAACAAGCTGTTATCTCAAGTTTTTAGTCGAGCTTTCTATGTATTTTAGACGAAAAAACTCGAAACTTGAAAAAGAATTGGTTTTACCAGTGTCGAGTTTAACAAAATGAAGGATTAGTAAGAAAGAAAAAAGTTTACTAAATGTCCTATCAAGTTATCGTGCAAAACTTATGGATTAAATAGAAAGAAATCCCTTCGTTAGGGTCCTTTAAATAATTTTCCCTAATTATTATGATCCAATTTTCAATGTTGGTCTGGGTCCGAATATTTTATTCATATCTGAATATGGAATTATGAATATACTTACGACTTAGATGAGATCCACAGCTTAGTTGGTTTAACACATTGCGAAACAACTTTGAGTAGCTTACCCATTACAAAATGAACACATTGGACTGTGCGAATGATTTGATTAAAAGCCCGAGGTGTTTTAAACACCAACTAAAACATGCCACCTAGACACCTAACCTAATTTATAGGAATGGGCATCGAGTTGTCCTATCCTATAATAAAGGTAAGGTGTCTACATAGCATGTTTTTGTTAAAATTTAAAACACCTAAGGCTCTTAACCCAGTTGTGCACACAGCCAGATGCATTTGAAGTCCAATAAAAATGTGTCACAAGACACTTAACATTGTTAAAGGAACGACACCGTTCTGGATGGTGAATCGATGGATAAATACTTATATTCGAGTGTAGATGGAAGGAAAATACATATTTCTTACATATGAATTTAATTTCCTAGGGATTGGTACTCTTATTGGAGAGACGTTTTCCTGAGAATATCCTTACGAATATTCTTCTGTCTCAGGCATTTGTTTGATGAGGACCCTCAAATGTTTTTCTTTTGTGAAAGAAGTACTATTGTTTTATGGGCCCGGCCTTTCGGCCCCTATAAACTTTTTCTTATATGGATTTGGTTGTATTGAGATGCCACATGTACATATTTAAAAAAAATTTGTATAAAGGACATTTTTCACTATTGAATTTGGAATTCAGAGGCTAAAGATTACTTATTATAAAAAAAAAAAAAAAAAACCTTAATCCAGACCATGAACTCTATAGGGATGATGTGTCATTTGGATCAATGTGACAGTCCACATGGCCCAAATGGAGACCTCGGTCCACGCTTTAGTTGATCCGTGGATTCAGAATCATGAAAAATGGCTCATAAAATGCTCAAGGCCGGTCGGCCCTGATGGTTAAGACACAAAACTAAAGCCCTTAGACGATTGGATTTTTTTTATTTTAGTGGTTGGGATTGTGTGTTTATATATGTATAGTCGTCCGATTCTTGACATTTGACAAGTGTCAAGTTGATGGATGTCCGAATTTTCAAGTTTTAGAAAGTATTTTAATTAATTCTGATTTATAGATAAGCTGGTTGGAGATTCCATGGTGGGTCTGTTTGCCGTGGCCGTGGCTCATGCATTGGTAGTAGCCGTGATGATCTCTGCTGGTTTACAAATTTCCGGTGGCCATCTTAATCCCGCTGTCACGCTCGGTCTCCTTGTTGGAGGACACATCACCATCATTCGATCCATTCTTTATTGGATCGATCAACTTTTAGCCTCTTCCCTAGCTTGCATTCTCCTAAAGTATCTCACAGGATTGGTGAGCCACATTTACACATATAACTCTCTCCAATTATACATCCTTTCTTAAAGATAAGATGACGGTTTTTCAACAAATAATAATATTCCTCAATTTTACGTTTTAAATAGATGATGTATATTTTATATTGTCTACAAAACCGGATTTTATATGATCCGAATCGATCTAATAACTCGATCCAAAAAGGTTCTGACCCATAAGAATCTGATCTATTAGGTTATCGGATCGGATCAAGTAACTAGTCTGTAATCTCTCTTGATTGAAACATGAATGTGAGCAAAATAAATATTGTTTTTATTTACATTTATATATGGTTTTCATTTGTGCAGGACACTCCAGTGCACACACTTGCTGTTGGGGTGGGAGCCTTACAAGGGGTGATTTGGGAGATAATTCTCACATTCTCATTGTTGTTCACTGTCTATGCTACTATAGTTGACCCCAAAAAGGGATCTATTGATGGGCTAGGCCCAATACTTACTGGGTTTGTTGTTGGAGCCAATATCTTAGCTGGTGGGCCATTCTCAGGGGCCTCCATGAACCCTGCAAGATCCTTTGGGCCAGCTTTAGTGAGTGGGATCTGGACAGATCATTGGGTCTATTGGGTTGGGCCTCTCATCGGTGGAGGCCTTGCTGGTTTTCTTTTTGAAAACTTCTTCATCTTTAGATCTCATGAACCTCTCCCCAGAGAGGAAGAAAGCTGCTAAGTATTCATCTGTCCTTCTTCTCATATTGTTTCTCACTCCAATGTACTTTATGTGGGTAATGGGCTTTCTTTGATGGTTTGCTTAATTATGTTTGTTTATCTCCAAATGTAAGACTTTGTTATGGTTTTCAGTAGCTTTGTATTTATAGAATTTGGGAGCATGTTTGGAGAGTAAATTGGAGGGCTTCTATCGGCAAGCCAACTTTTACTAACAGCACCCCAAGATGTGTCTTAATTCTTTGGTGATTTACATATGAATTGGGGTGCTGTTAGCAAAAGTTGGCATGACAGTAGAATCTCTCTTTAATTAACTTTTGATGATTACCTAAGAAATGATTCCTACAAAGGGAAAAATTGAAAATGATTAGTGTCTACGACCCACTTTTGACTCTTGGCTTTTGCGGGAATCTGAAGGAACTTAAAATTATCCTTTTAAATTAAATAATCAAAATATCAAAAAAAAAAAAAAAAAAAAAGGGTTCATTTTCTAAAATGCATTTTTTAAACATTGTTATTCTAACATTCACACCAAAAGTCCATCCAACGGAAGTGATTCTAAGAAGCACTTTTATGCAAGCTCTTCCTTCTATTGACATAAGACCTATAGATACGATTGAAAGGCTTAAACATGGTCCAATGGGATTTGATCATTTTTATACTCACCCATGAGGCTGTTTAGATAACCATGAAGAAAAATGATTGAATCAAATGGCTAGAAATCACCGATCATCCCAGTTTTAGATAGTGGGTCCACCAAATATACATTGAGTAAAGGATCTACATAAGATTTTTAGGTCTAGTAACAATATGAATATCCAAAACCTCTCCACAATAGGCTAGACTGGGTCCTATACAAGTCAACCAATGAACCAAATCTCAACAGGTTGAGTTTAGTCCCACATGAGACACTCATTGTCTTGTCTTTCTCCTTATAAACTACTTGACCTCTCCACTCATTGCCAATTGATTTTGAGTTTGACCCTCAAATTTATCATTGAATCAGAGCGGACTTTTCACTCCTCCACGTCACTCAGATCATATCTCCACACGCTTTAACCCAATCCGGCCCACATGTGCGGGGGAGTGACTCATTGCCTTGTTGCTCTCCTTATAAGCTATTGGTCCTCGCCACTCATTACCAATTGATTTTGATTTAGATCCCAAATTTATCAGTGTGATTTGATAAATAAAAATGATTCCGTCATGATGAAAAATGATATAGTAAAGAATACCACTCACTATTATAAAAAATAAATATAAAAAAAAAAAAAAAATTAAAATTAAAATTAAAAAAGAAAAAAATATACAATCTTAGTCCAAAATTCTGTTTATTTGTCAAAATTACAATTGACTCCATCAAAACCCCCAAATTTATCAGTGATATGACTTAAAACTATGATTTGATAAATAAAAGTGACTCCGTCATGATGAAAAATGATATAGTCAAGAATACCAATCACCATTTAAAAGAAAAAAAAAAGCAAAAATATACAATCTTTGTCCAAAATTCTGCTTATTTGTCAAAATAAGCAAAAGTTTTGCACCTATTTGCTCTAAACTTTAAAGAAATCTTATTTCAAGGGCAACATAAGGAAGGCATGGTGACAATTGAGAGTCTTGTGCTTGTACGGTAGCATCTATTTGATGGTAAAATCAGATAAAACAAATACATTATTTATGAATTTGACTTAAACATCATAACTTCTTGGGTAAGTACTGATCTAATTCCCAGGATCAAAAGATGGATTGATCGCACAAAGTATCTCAAGGTTTTGCGATATTGTAAGGTATGCCTACACTCTTCGGGATGGAACTAGTCCTTATTAGGGTTTACAATTGGAAAGATTTTATTTAAAATCGAAGTACATGTAGTAGGTTTGGGTTCTTGTAGTAGACCCGGATAAATAAATAAAAAGGTAGAATATAGGTTGATATCCCTTGATCTGAGTCACACCCGAGTCGAATATGGATTTGTTTCTATATCTATCTAGATCAGAATGATATAATGCTTTGAAAATTATATTTTTCAAAATATTTTCTTTTTTTTACTACTTTAATATAACATGAATTCATATTAAATAGAAAAGAATTATAATAGTAAAATGAAATAATATAGCAATAAGAAAGAGAAATATAACAAAAAAAAGGTTGATCGATTCAAAATTATTCAACATGACCAACTCAAATCAAGTATTTCGGTCGGGTCATATCCGGATCCGGATTTAGTGACCTATTTTAAGCCCCAGTCCCTATCATTGCACTCCCTTTGTGAAGCTACAAACCCCTCCACCCACTTTTTTTTTTTTTTTTTGGTTTTTCTAAAAATTTTAAGGTTGGCTATGGGCGAAAGAAAATCAGATTTCAAGGAAAAACATGCAATCAGTGACTAATTTGAAATCAAGGATAAATCACTTTTTTGTCCTCATCAAATTATGAATCAAAGGCTCACTTACACACACACACACACACACACACACACGACACACATGCTCAACCAAAGAAAAAAAGAAAAGTACACACGTGCGAGTGATGGACAATTGAACCCACTTTTATCATTCATCATACCCACTATAGTGGATAGCTATGGAAATGATCACTAAAAGGGTATCCAATTTTCTAAAGAAGAAAAAAAGGATTAAAAAACAAATATAGAAAAAAGCTCTCCACATAAGCCAAATATCTCTAAGATTCCTCTTTATCCGTTTCAATCCAGCCAGCCTATGTCCCAATAAAAAAAACCCTAACAAGTAATAAATCATTAAATCCTGTTCATCCACGTTTTGATTTAAAATACCCCTTGTGTTTTCAAATTGATCAAATGCCATACACCCTTGACCTTGGTCTTCCTTTTAGGTTAATGAAAAATGACCTAAATGTCATCCATCTTCAACCTCCAACAAAATTACAAAGACCCTTGATTTTTCTACTCAAAATGGGTTATCTATTATAAGACTCTATCGTAAATTTCTTCTGATCTATTCAATCTTATCTTATCTTCTACATGATATGACTTAGTAAAATTGTATATTGTAATATATAATTTACATAATTTATTTTCTATAAAATATATTATATAAATACACATAATCAGAATACATCACCTATTAGATCAGAAAATGGCTGATCCAATAAGTTATTGGATTGGGTTCTTAGAGTATCTCTAATGACAATGTTATATTTGTCTCTTTCAATTCCATCTTTTGAAATAATAAAGGGAAAATGTGTCATATTTGACACGTGTCTTTCTAATACTTCAACTCAAAAGAAAGTCATTTGTTAAAAAGTTGATCTCATTCTTGTTAAATCAACTCAGGATCCAATTCGATCCTTATCAAATTGGTCCCAAACCAACCCTATTCTGATTCAAACCCAATCCATTGATAGTCCTAGAACCCAGACAACTCTACTTTCCTTGAGGTTTCAAGGTTGCATTGTTACAATAACTAGAATCTTAACATTGAGATGAGTTAGTTGTAGATGATTGGTTTCGAAAAGAAAAATCATGATTTTTTGGTTAGAGGTTGAAGTTGAGGGCATTCAGATTATAATTTTCTATTAGTCCATGAGAGAAGACTGTGTTCAAGGGGTTCATGTTATCAGTTTGAATAAAAAGTGGGCATAAAAAATATTCACAAAAAAATTGAGGGGTATTTCTAAATCACCAATAATAATAAAGTGGTCCAAAACACAACAAATAAAGGGCAACTGGGACATGGTCGGTGCACGGTGGCATAAAAAGCAGATCACGCGCTGGTCGTGTCCGTTTTCTTTGTCATTGATGTTTAGAGTGTTAGGTTTTCTACTTCAAGGAGTTGGATTGACAACCTTACTCCGGGTCTTCTTAGTATGCCACTTGGCACACCATTTGGGTCCACATATTATTTAAGTGTTTGGCCCCACTCCCTTAGTGGAAAAATTGGTTGCTAGAAAATTTTATATTTAGGACTTAGAATATCCCATGGTCTTTTATTCATAAATCCATGAAAAAGGAGTATTTTAGAAACACTCCCTATTAACTTGGTGACATTAGGTTTATCCCCTTACAAAATGCAAAATTAGGTTTACCCCATTTTTCCTTAAGTCAATATTTTTTTTTCTTGATGCTTTAATAGGGATTTTTATTTTTTTAATTTTAGTTGATAAATATAAGTATTTGAATAAAATTTTGAAAATAAAATAAAATTTTATCATTAAATCATAAATTAATTAAAAAAAAAAATGCAATGTTAACTTATGGTGGGATAAATCTAATATCACTAATTTAATAGGGGGTGTTTTCTAAAATACCCAAATAAAACTGTGAAGATAATAATTATTAATTAGTATAAACCTATGGATATAGAAAGAAAGAGTTGACATCGGTTTATTGTTTAAACCATGTTTATGGCTATTCGAGACTAGTTTTAAAGTAAGGATGAGAAAGCTTAGAGGTAAGATGGGTGCGGAGACAGAGCAATTAATAGAGAGAAAATAAGAACATTCCTAATGTAAGTGAGTATTATATTTATCTACGACTCCTCAAGTATGTCTTGGGGTGCGTGTCAATTAAGTTTAATCCAATTAAGTCGAATCGAAAAAATTCGACAAGGTGTAAACCTATGATCATAACAACAACTAATTAACATAAACATATAAGTGAACCCTAACGAATATATGACATCATGGGAGTGTAATAGAGAATAACTAGTGATGGGTATAGGAGTGCTACACTCTATCATTTTTCATCTTTTCTTGTACTATTTCCTTTTTGCCATGTCTTAGCGGTCGGTCACATGGATCAATTATTAATGAGAGCTTCCGGACACTTCCATTAAGGCATGTTATTGCCAGCTATGGATGACTATGAAACCTTATTGGCTCTTGAATATGGATATACCATTCACATATTCTCTATTATATATACACCTTATAACGAAGAAGAACATGTCCTCTCTATATTTCTCTCTTTTTTTGTTGGAGTTTCTAAAGCTCTAAAATTACACATTAAGAGCTAAAAATGGCTGGAATCGCTTTTGGACGTTTTGATGATTCTTTCAGTCTGGCTTCCCTTAAGGCTTACCTTGCTGAGTTCATATCTACTCTACTTTTCGTTTTTGCTGGAGTTGGTTCAGCCATAGCTTACAGTAATTCCTACTCTCACTTTCACTAACTAAAGCCTACTTTGGGTACTTGGTGTGTTTCACAGAAGAGCTTCTACAGATTCACTTCTGAAGGAAGTGTTTTTGCACAGTTGGTTATTTAGTAATATTCAAAATTTTAGATTTTTTGGGTTATTAATTCCATATCTTAAAAATGTTTTAAGGGATATTTTAGTTATTATCTTAAAAAAAAAAAAAGGGTTTTATTGATTGAGAAAGAGACTTAACTTTAAGTTATCATATTCCCAAAAATGGCCATTAATGCTGAAAGCTGAAAGTGGGTTTGAAACATTTCTGCTTCTGAGTTGTCAACTTCTAATTTTTGTGGAAAGTGCTTCTCAGATTTCTACCAAGTGTTATTTTGAATTTTAAAAGTGCTTTTGAGGCCAAAAAAAGAAGAAGAAGAAGCATGAGAACCACTATTTAAATATGTTCTCAAAGTCTATCTAATTATAATCTATGGGGATATTTTTTAAAGGAAAAATAATCTAAGATGAGTTATGGGTAAGACTTTTCTAACCTCAAACTATGTTTGAAGAACGTAATCAAACATTTGAATGAGATTAGTGGAACAATAGAATTTTTGTAGCACTTCTATAATTTTCCTAGAGATGATGTTTCTTAAGGAATCCCTATGAATTTTTGTGTAAATGTCTTGTATTCTATTGCGGTACTCTAAACTAAGGCCTAAGGAAGTATCAAGGGTAATTATGTAATATTTTTTAAGGATTTCTATTTTTGAAGAGATAGACACGTTTTCTCTACTTAAGTTTTTGCAGAGATCTCTACAACTTTAAAATTCGAAAGAAATTATAGTGATTAGATTCCTGATTTAATCCGTGGTACTCAAATCACGTAAATCCTTGTGTTTTATTTTTTTCACACCAATTTTTCAATTACAACACACTAATCCTTTTGAAATAAAGAGTGATTCTATTGGCACACTAACTTTTATTTATAACACACCAATCTATATATAAATAGCTCTCAAATTTCCAAAAGGATTAGTCTGTTGTAATTGAAATATTGGTGGGGTTAATAGAAAGCTCTCTTAATATACTATGTCCCATAATACGTTGTTTACTTTTAGTTAATTTCATTGTGGTTGCTTAATGGTTATTGGGTTTTTGTTTTTGCAGATAAGTTATCATCCAATGCAGCCCTTGATCCATCTGGACTTGTCGCGATCGCCATTTGCCATGGGTTTGCTCTCTTTGTTGCCGTCTCCGTTGGTGCCAACATCTCCGGTGGCCACGTCAACCCAGCTGTCACCTTTGGATTGGCTTTGGGTGGTCAAATCACCATCCTTACTGGCATCTTCTACTGGATCGCTCAGCTCGTCGGCGCCATCGTTGCATGCTTCTTACTCAAAGTAGTCACAGGGGGCTTGGTATGATTAAATCATTATAACATATAAAAAAAAAACATTAATACAAATGTTTCTACTATAAGCTTTAGAACATTGGCACGCCAAGTTTTACTTATGACACACCAATCCATGAATTATAGTGTCATCCACCCCTTTTATTTTTCATCACTCCACTCCATTCCTAGTCATGATTAGAGAAAAAGTGAAATAGAAAGTGAGGGAGAAATACAGAGAAAAAAATTGGTGTGCCTATAAACTTATTTGGTGTGTTATACATAAAAGTTGGTGTGCCAATAGAATTTTTCCATCGAGGTACATGACCCCATTTGTTGTTACTTGCTCTTCCAGGCAATTCCAATCCATAGCGTCGGGGCCGGAGTTGGAGTCATCGAAGGATTAGTTATGGAAATTATCATCACCTTTGCTTTGGTCTACACCGTATATGCCACGGCCGCTGACCCGAAGAAGGGCTCCTTAGGCACCATTGCACCTATAGCTATTGGTTTCATTGTTGGTGCCAACATCTTGGCTGCTGGACCTTTCTCTGGTGGATCAATGAACCCGGCTCGGTCTTTTGGTCCAGCCGTGGCTAGCGGAGACTACACCGACATTTGGATCTATTGGGTTGGCCCCCTTATTGGTGGTGGCTTAGCCGGACTGATCTATGGTTATGTGTTCATAACATCTGACCATACTCCTCTTTCCAATGACTATTGATTTGAATTCCAAGGGTATTGACGTCTTGTGTTTTCCAATCCATATTGTTGGTGTAATAATAATAGGAGGAATTGAAGCTTTTGCTCTTCTTTCCTGTTTTTTTTTTTTTTTTTTTTTTTTAAAATTTATTTTTATTGATCTTTTATTTTGTTTTTTGTAATTGATGGATGAAGTTGGTGATGTGCAGCATTGTAGTTTCTTTTTCTTGGGTGCATTATTGACACTTGAAGCTTTATTTTGCTTTTGTTTGGCATTTTATAATTTTATGCTTTTTTGATGGGCCCATCTATACAATTAATGCATGTGATCTCTATCCCAAAAAATAAAAAAAAAATTCTCTAAAAAATGGGCCCTTAAAATCTAATGAGTCAACAAAAGTCATTAATGAACAATGAATATGCTTTAGTACTTGTGGCCCATATGGGTGCCAATAGTGAATCTATAGCTTAAATTAAGTTTTGTACAAACGCACAAGTTTGGAATTTTACAAGGTTCATGTATGAACCCAAGCCCAGAGGATTTACCTAGGAATAGTACCAATAGGATATAAACTAAATAAAAATGGAAAATTACTTAAAGAACCCTTATGGAGGGATTTGTTTCTAAATATTCCTCAAGTTTTGGGTGATTTTTAAATAGTTCATTTAGTAAAAAAAAAAATTCTTAAAGGTCCCTCATTGTTGGTGAGCTCATTACTTTTTATTTATTGTAGAACTCATAATTTTTATTATCTAACTCACCACTTCTTATTGTCAAGCTCATCAATTTTTATTGTTGAATTTGATAGTTTTTAAATACCGTCGAATTCAACAATAAAAAGTGGTGAACACGACACAAGTAAAACTTACCCATCTTCGTTTTCTCGACTAAATTCATGAAAAAATTGACTAAAAACTTGATAATGATTTGTTTAGATGATTTTAAATCAAAAGAACCATCCTCGAATGATTTTCCTCCAAGAATGAAGAAAAGAATAGAAAAAATCTAATTTTTTACATACGTTTATAAAAAAAGTTGAAAATACCCTTAAAAATGATTTATTCTTTACCTTCTTGAATCCTTTTTGAGGGAATGGAGTCTGCAAAACTCAATTGCGATGTTGAAAATCAAATTTTTTTGGATGAAAATGTTGAGATCGAATGATTAGAACATTTAACCATGAGAAATGTGACGAATGGGATTTAGGGACTGATTAGATCGAAAAGAAAGTTTTATTAAAATAACTATTAAGAGAAACCTTAAAATTTAGGGATTAATTAAAAAATAAATCACTTCACTAATGCCCTTTTAAGTAATTTTCCAAAATAAAAGAGATTGAGAGATGTTGACATATACGATAAACACCACTAAGGACATCAATGAAAAATAGTGCTTTTGTGCCTGTCAAGGACTTCAAAGCGAAGAAATAATTGAAAATTATGAAGATTGAAGATTGTTATCACGGATCCATAGATCCAATGATACTTATAGAGAAATAAACAAGAAAACAATTAAAAAAGAATAATGATAAACTGACACCCCAACATGGCATACTCCCCCATGCACCCCTAACGTGGCATGTGCTAGAACCAAAGATTTTTTTTTCATCGGGATACAAAACTGCATATATTTATGGGAATGTGCAATTGTGTATCCCAAGGAAAATATCTATGATTCTGACACATGCCACGTTAGGGGCTTATGGGAGAGTATGTCATGTGGGGGTGTTAGATTATCACGAGTAATTAAAAAAGCCAAGAAAACACATGGCTAAGTTGGTTTGACCCATAGCAAATCAACTCCGAGGCCATGGGTTCAAGTCCAGCTTACACATAAAAAAAAAAAAAAAATAGGGTGAGGGTTTCGCCCCCACCTTTGGTTAGAGGGCATACACTCCCCCCTTTTTCAATATGAGGGTGTCGATGTATTTAATTATTTTATTTTTTCTAAAATCTTCCAAACTCTCTCTCTCCAATCTCTCTATAATATCTTCTTATTCTTTCTCATTTCAAGATTTATTGATTTTTTTTCTCTTAAATTTCATTGTCTTCAACCCCTTTTTTTAATTTCTATCAAAATCTTACTGCACATTCTTTTATTTATTTATTTTTTAATTTACAAAATAAGAACCCTTATTTTCCCTAAAAATCCATGCTACTAAAGTAAAATCTTTACCCTTCAACCTCAAGATTCTGTCTTCAATCTTTCAATTTTAAGAATAAGATAAGAGTTTTAGGGAGGTCGAAGATGATGGGTTTTTGGGAAGTAATCCAAAAATATCACTTATTATTATTATTATTATTAATTTTTGATTTTTCTTTTCTAGATTGATTTGAATTAACCACCAACCTCCCCTGCCCTCTGCCAAGTAATTGTCAAATCTAAACTTGGCTAAGATGGGCATTATGCCTCAAAGCATGGCTAATTCTATTTTTCTAGATCACTTGAAACTTTTCATACAACTTTAATTTTGTTGTCAAAGAGTCTCTTGATTTCTCAATAAACAAACATTATTGACATTGATTTGATTTTCGTCTCCTCTTCTCGTCAAGATCCTCGAAGAGTAAGATAATTAGTGACAGTGGAGTGCATTAATTGTTTCACAAAATTTTTGGTCAAATAAGTTTCGATTCATTTTGACATCAGTGACTTGTTCGATCCACAACATCTTGGTCTCGGTGTGTACTACCGAGATGATTTGAAAAACAGAGTTTAAAACCATGGTATGAATATGATTACTTACTCAGGTAAACTCTCGCAATCATGCTTTGGAGAAACTAAGACACGACTTGGGCGAGTCATCTCACTCTCCAAGGCCTCGAAGTTATACATTCGATGTGATTTTTCTCATTATATTTGGTTTAATGTGTTCGAGATTTGAGTCATCTCACTTGAGATTTTGAAAACCTTGGCCATTATTTGAGTCACCAATTTAAATTCTTTCCATATATGTTCTGATCACCAATTCATATTAGATCTAGTTATATTTTATGGGAATTGGAGAATAACTCAAATCAAAATGAATTTGACTTTCCTTTTTTTTCTTTCCCAAAGTAACTCATTAACATTGAACTTCGGATTTTTAGTTCTTTATGTTGGATCTCTCTTTACGTCTTTCATCAAACCTTAAATCAACAATCAATCATCATTTCAACACAGCCAATACAAAAAAAAAAATCCCAAGTGTTGGTAGTGTAGAAAGTAAGACCTATATCATTTTGGGATCGTAACATACCACCGAGCCTTGTAACTGACATCTGAGATGGCTCACTTTTGTGGCAACTTTCACTTTGATACCCTTTTTTCGGACACTCAGCTAGCCATTTCTCTTAATCACTCATCTCGAGGTTTGGACCCAAGACATGATGATGCCTCTCACATTCAAATGAAACAAACCCTACCAATACACCAAAAAGATACTGCGGTGTTCGTTCGTAGTGGAGAAAGTAAGGCTTACATCTTCTTTGACTTAATATATATATTTTTTAATTTTTAATTTTTAAACTTAAAATTCTATTATTACAAGGCAAACAAAGACAAATTTTCTTTTCTTAAACCGTGTGAGATCAATTTTCACAGATTAGGACGAGATACGGTAGAATTTGATTTTGTCTTGAATAATGATTTTCTAACGCCCCCCTCTAACACACACCCCCATACGACCCCTGACATGGCATGTGCTAGAACCACAGATTCTTTTCCTTGGGATACACAACTGCATATATTTATAGGGATGTACAGTTGTGTATCCCAAGGGAAAAATCTATGGTTCTAACTCATGACACATCAGGGGGCATCACCGGAAGATCACAACACTTATATCTTTATAGGTAGGATGTATGAAAAAACACATGATCCCAATTATCTAAACATGAAATTCAACGAAGCAATGAAAATTTAAATCGCTGACTATGAATGGAATCCCTAGATTTAGTGATGTATACGATGAAATAAAGAAGAACACAATCAAGGAATTAAAGAAAACATCAGATTTACATGGTTCGACTATGCATTCGTCCACGAATGAGGATTGAGAACACTTTTTAAAAATATTTTATTATGTATAAAAATGATTACAACTCCTTAATTTTATAACTCATTACAATAAACATTCTTCTATGGTTAACACATCATAGTCAAGGATGCAAACTTTTTCACGCGGACTTGAATTACAAAATACAAATTTTAATTGACTCATTCAAGTTGACTTGTGAGTTTTCGATTTGACTCAATAATGGATATCGAGTTTTATAGCTATGGATGAGAAAAATCCCAAGTTTACCAAAACTGTCAAAATTAATAATAATTTTACTCTATTCAATGATATGGAATGTTTGTTTTCACTTGCAAAGGGTCGTCGCTAGTCAAGCTCTCTCTCTTTTCTCCATTATTGTATTTTCTTGGGTCTGTTTCACACTGGAAACCTTATCATCTCTACAATGAGGTCAGATGGGTCGTCATCTCCATAAGATAGTCAAGCTATCAAATATAGACTTTTTATTTTCTTTTTCTTTTTTTCTATTTCTATTGGAGTACCAGCATCCATGGTTTTCATTAAATAATTGTATATTTTTAGAATGGTTTTGTGAGAAAACACATAATCCTGACCATATAAACACAAAATCCAACGACCAAGATTTAGATGTATCACTATAACATGTCGTCCCATCTCAAGGATAAATCTCAATAGTTGGATTTTGTATTTAAACGGTTGGGATCATGTGTTTTTTTCCTTAAACCATTGTTCTTCAAGAGTAATCAGATCTTGAATAGATGCTTAATAACAAACTGCATTTTAGATAGATCACAAACGTGTAAATCTTTATTTTAACAACAAATCCAATTGACGCGGACGAGATTTTTTCAAAACATTAAGTTAGACAAATCAATGTGATGAACAATTCTAATTATTTTCTAACTCGGTTACTTATGAAAGATAACTTACCCAAGTTGTCTTGAGTCTTGGACGAGTCTAATTTAAAATATGATACCAACATCTCTAATGTCAACAAGTCCTCGTGGTCGGCAAGTCTTCCCTGCAAGAGCACCACATTTCCAAAGTTAGGATCCATCGTGATCATGGGTCATTCTGAGAACTCACCAAGGATTAATCATGGTGGTCCCTAACAAATAATAAACCACAAATTTTATATTTGTGTCTCATTCACTTTAATATAATATATCTGTATCAATCTACTTCACATATGAATTCAGTGTTGTTTTGAAGTTTTCTAGCTTTGCATTTCTTCCACCATTTTATTGACTTTATACTCCAAAGATATCAAAAAATTCTTCAATTACTCGGTTCATGCTTATTGCGCTGAAATTTCATGGAAACTACTTACGTAGAAAATGGTGCTCCCTTTAGTCTTTTTATTTCTAACAATCATCTCTTCATACTAATTCCTCCTTCAACCTCTCTTTCTCGACCACGACCACCACCACCACCACTGCACGTAGAGTTTGAAAGATGGATCGGAGGCTCTACGAGGTAGTTCTAAAAGGCGATGTTCCTGCCTTTCTTGATCTCATTCACGAAAATGAGTCCATTATCGAACAAGTGACCCCCCGAACGCTTAGCTCTGTTTTACACTTAGCTTCCAAGTTCGGACACCTTGAATTGGTATCAGAAATTATTAAATTACAGCCAAAAATGGTATCAGCAGAGAACGAGAAGATGGAAACTCCATTGCATGAAGCATGTCGCGAAGGGCATGTCAATGTTATGAAGCTGTTGTTGGAGACAGACGCTTGGGTTGCTTACAAGCTAAACCGTGACAGGGAGAGTGTTTTATTTGTGGCTTGTGGTCGAGGTTGGTTCGATGTGGTGAAACATCTAATGAGCTATTCATGGCTTCTCACGTTGGAGGAAGATGAGACAACAACTTCACTTCATGTTGCAGCGTCAGGAGGGCACCTAGGTAAGTTTGGAATTCGGATTTCAGAACTAGAAAATAATTGCATAATTGATAAAACATAGTGAAGACATAAAAAGTGAAACATGAACTGGTCAAGATGAAATGCAACTTTTATGGATTGTACTGGAAAAGAGCTATAACATGTCTATTAAAAACAATATATCACCCACGCACAAACGCACACATGCACACAGGTCAAAAATGTCGCAAAGCACGGGGGCTTCTTGGCTCCCGAACCCGGCACTCTGCAACGAACCCGAGTCCTACATACCTCGACCAAAGTAACCTGAGATTAGGGCAAAAACTAACAAGAGCAACTACCATATGTCGGCAGACAACCTTCGATTTCTTACCTTTCTCTCAAAATTAGTAGGCCTTCCTTCGATTTCTTCCCTTACGCTTATAATCAGTAGATGAAGGAAGATTTTTGAAACTAGGTTGTGGTATCAACACCAACAAGATTTTAACCAACTTAGCAACCTAACACCTTCAAGTCCATTTAGAAGTTGAAGAGCTTTTTATCACTTGAGTAGAAACCCAAATCGAAGAGCTTAGCAGTCAATAACAAAAACAATAAATTGGTAATCCACAGTAGATACATCATAATTAATTTTATGGTTTTTGTGGGTGCCAAAACTTGCATACATTATCCACCTTCCACGTGACACCTTGAGATTCACATCATCATCTCACGCAACTACTCGATTGCTCCATGTAATCACTCAACATTGAAGTGAAACTCGCCAAAGAATGTTCTTTAGAGAATTCTAACAATCTTTAGAGAATTCTAAGATATTGTTGTTAAGAACTCCAAAAGGCTTGAGAAAATATTAAGAGACCAGTTTGTAAATTTATAAATAAACCTCTTCCACCTAAAGGAGATGGGGCAACTAATGGTGGGGGAAAACTGTTACAACCAACTGTATTCTTTTCATAGTGAAATGACTCAATGAGCCTGATGACATACCCACAACTTGTGGGGAACCTCGTCAACAAATCATCAGCTCTTATTTTTCTCCTCTTTTGATCATTCTTGTGTCTGAATTTATTTTTTGTGATGCATGTATCACGAGGTATCAAGGACATCCCAGAAAATGCACTCACAATTTGGTACTAAAAGAAAGTTGGTGTATCAATATAAGATTTCATAGAAAAAAATCTTTCTAGATATATTAAAAAAGGTTTATTAATATTGGAGACAAAAATAAATGAGGTATGACTATATGTGCATCATTTGGTACTAGACGGTTATTCGTAGGCTTAATTGGGTGCCTTAAGTTCTTACTAACAACAACAACAACAACAACAACAAAGCCTTATCCCAAAGATTTGGGGTCAAGGAAACGAATCATGCTCTTCCATTCCACTTTGTCCAATACCAAGTTGTCTGTCATTCAGAGTGAGTTAATATCTGCGACGCCTAGCATAAATAGAATGAAATTACTCCACAAGTGGAGTTTAAGTTCTTACTACTCTACCACTATCACTTGTGTTACAGACATTGTTAAAGAAATACTAGAAGATCGCCCAGACTTTGCATGGAGAAGAGACTCCCAAGGGTGTTCTCCCTTGCATTTAGCTTGTAGCAAAGGACACTTAGAGATAACGAGAGAGCTTCTAATATTGGACTCAGACCTCTCCTCCTTACAAGACAATGAAGGTAGAACACCTCTCCATTGGGCTGCTATTAAAGGACGAGTTAACATCCTCGATGAGATCCTCTCAACAAGTCTTGAATCGGTTGAGATGATAACGAATTTAGGTGAAACTGCCCTACATCTAGGTGTGAGGAACAACCAGTACGAGGCAGTGAAGTACTTGGTGGAGACACTCAATGTCACTAACCTTTTGAATTTTCCCAACAACGATGGTAACACCATCTTGCATCTGGCAACCGCCGCAAAACTCAACACAGTAAGAATCTCTTCCACTATAATTTCACACCTTTTATCTCCTTTACATTATATAACCCATATTGATAAGCATTTCTTTTTCTCCTTTTATTTTGGTTCGAGAATAGATGGTTAACTACTTGGTAACTTCAACAAGTATTGATGTAAATGCTCTTAACCGAAGAGGATTCACGCCTCTTGATGTTGCTGAGTCGGACGTCAGCAAGTCTGGTGCTCTTGTACTTATACCGACATTACAAGATGCAGGTGGTAAAACTAGCAATCAGTTGCCTCCCGGGTCACCCGAAATTCAAGGAATTATCAATAGCACTTCGGGAAAACTAGACAAAACTAAACTAAACAGAGGACTATCTTTACCATCAAAGAAGATTTTCCATTCTCCAGCTAATCCGCATCACCGAAGACACCATAAGCATCACAAAGAACATCATCTCAAGCTCCACAAAGAGGGTCTACGAAATGTTAGAAACACAATTACGATTGTTGCTGTTTTAATAGCCACCGTAACTTTTACGGCTGGCATCAACCCCCCTGGTGGTGTTCACCAAGATGGGGAGTTGAAGGGGAAGTCGATAATGGGTAGGACTACAGCTTTCAAGGTATTCGAGGTCTGCAACAATGTCGCATTGTTCATGTCTCTAGGCATTGTCATCGTTCTAGTTAGTGTCATCCCTTTTAGACGTAAATCATTGATGAAATTGATAGTAGTGACACATAAGGTCATGTGGGTGTCCATGGCATTCATGGCAGCGGCTTACATAGCAGCCACATGGGTGATTACACAACATGTTAATGGTACAAGATGGACGTTGGTTGTGTTAGTGTCGATCGGAGGAGGGTGCCTAATGAGCCTATTTGTGGGGTTAGGGGTGATGTTAGCAAAGCATTGGCTTAGAAAATGGGAATGGAGGAGACAGAGAGATAAGAAGGGAAGCCGTCATAGTAGTGTAAGCATTGTTGGAGATGAGATATACATGATAAAGAAAAAGGGTAGCAATGAATCTACCAACTCTGACGTGGAGAGTTCTGAAAAAGAGGGTATCCACCATATCTGAAAGTAGCAAACGACAAACCCGTGTATGATTTATTGTAGTTGCCTCCATTGTAGGTCAACTCGACCTATTTTTGGTTGGTTTGTATAATTTATGTAGTTTTGCTCTTAAATGGCAGTTAAGTTTACTTTTCCTAGATGAATTAGAATTAGAAGATTTATTGTATTTCACAACTACCATTGATGATTCAAGCTTATTAGATTAGAAAATAAAAGGCTGCATTTGTCAAGTTCATGGATGGCTATGTGTACTGTGTTAAGTCTGTCTCAAAACCTAATGTTGCAGAAGTTTAAAACGTATACCATGTTTCTATGCTTTAAGGAAATACTCAAGCTCATTACTTCACCCAATACTCGTACTTAAAACTTTTCTAATGGATTTGGATCAATTTGGGGGAAATTATAAACCAATTGATGATTAATTGTACATATGAGTTAGCCATAAAAGATCAGAGAACAAACATAACCAAAAAATTTAGTTAGTTATTTCTAAAAATGTTAAGGGTTTTGGTTTCATCAACTGATGTGAACAGATTTAGAGGGTTTTTTTTTTTGGTGATTAAGATCAAGAACTCTTGACAGAGAAAATCCACAAATAATTCAAACAAATCACTACCATGTACAGGTCAAGAACCCAACATAGATGAAGATTGATCCAACTCTAGATGATTTCCCAAACCAACTATCTCTTCCTCTGGTAATAATCAAACCTTACACTATAAATTCTTTATATAGGTCCAAAAAAATTATTTTTTTCTTAATTTTTTATATTTTATTTTAAAGTTAACAATTGTATTATGATCAAGAAGAAAAAAAAAAAACCCAAGATTTGAAATTGTATTAAAAAAAAATTTAAAAAGAAAAAATGGAACTCTCAAAGCAATTACCTCCTCTGCAATATTGAGGGAATCAAGCAAGAATGAAAAGGATTCGAACTGTTTTTGGGTCTTGAAAGAGGATGAAGATGATTTTGGGGGAAAACCAAAACATCCCTAATTGATTGTCACTATAAGGTCAAGTAATGCCGCCAATCATGGTTTTCAAAACGGTTCCTCGCCTAGACGCCCACCGAGACAGAGTTGACTTGGACGAGTCATTTTATACTGGACGACTCGTAATTTTGTAATCTTCTGAACCGATTTAAAAGTAGTTCAGATTTTCCACGAAGGAAATTTTTTTTTTTTTTAGTTGCTACATCCATTATAAAGTAATTTAAAAAAGAGTCATGGTAATCTGACTCTCGCACTAGGCATACTAAAATACTCTCATGACGTGGCATGTGCTGGAGCTATAGATCTTTTACCTCGGATACACATCTGCACATCCTCATAAATATGAGCAATGCATATCCCGAGGCAAAAAGATCTATGGTTCTAACACATGCCACATCAAGAGAGTATTTTGAGTATGTCACGTGGGGGAGCCAAAAAATCATTACTCACAAAAAAAAAAAAAAAAAAAGTCCCCTTTTAAATCAGAGAAGGGATATTCACTCGAAAATTTTCATTCGGTCTGTACTCATTCAATGTGGCAAGTGCACAAAATCATAAAAAATTTTCTTTGGGATACACAAGAAAGAATATCGACGATTCTATGCACTTGTCACGTCGACTGAGTGAAATTTTTCGTGTCAGATTATCAGTAGTCTGTAATCAATAGATGCACATCACCGATCAAATAGATCTTTTTTGTGTATATTCATCAAGGGATGGACTACACATCGATATGGCAAGTGAGTCACCAAAAATGTCATGTGGTATAAAATGGGTGCCACCTGACCTTGGTTAGGAACGAACACTTAATTGGATCCCTACTCCCTAGCAAAACCTAGTGTATACAATAAAACACAACATGGCTGTGTTAGCTTCAAGGACTTATCTAAACCCTTGTTAGCAATATAAAATACGGCAAAAATTTTGATATGTGAAAATTTTGAGTTACATTCTCTTTTGAATTGCAAAAATCCGGTAAAAATTTCAATAAACATAAAATATGCTGCATATCCTTTATACATTTCAAAAATTTGAAAATAAAAATTTGGTAAGATGATAGTAATGGTGATGATGAAATTGGTGATGGTGAAGGTGTTGATAATGAAGGCATTTGTTTCAGTAGTTTATAAAAGAATATCAAAGTCAAGGGACAAATTATCAGCTTGAAAAATTAAGGTGGTATCTAAAATAAATGTTGAGGGGATGTCATTATTATTTTTTAAATGAAAATGATATTTGTCACTTAAAAAGGTGGATTCCTCCAAAGTTTTAAAGCATAAATGCTTCAAAGTCTAACTTGTGTTACATGTTACAACTTTACATTTTATAACATACAACAAGTTACGATATCATTTTTTCGACTGAATTTTATAAAAATTTGTCATAGATGTAAAATTCGTAAAATAAAATATGTGAATTGTTTAAAATAATTCAATAATTTAGAAAATAATACTTTTATTAAAAAAAGGGGGCATCTATTTGCACACATTGAAATGGCTCATTTCACCCACTTTTCTTGCGATAGCCACCTTAACTTTGAAATAACTATGTACACACACTTATTAAATATACTTTAACCTAAATTAGTTATGTTACCTTCCTAAAGGTACCAAATCATTTTTCTTCTTTTTCGCATCTAGAAAGGTTTCAATGAGGGTTTTAAGCTTTGGCTTTACTTATTTTTCTTATCCTAAAAATTTTCAATCAAATCGAAGCCATTCACATGAGAAAATTTTGTTCGATAGGTACCTATCGAATCAGTTTTGTAATGTTCGGTAGGTACCTACCGAATCTATTTAGTAATATTTGAATGTACTTATCGAATTTGCTGAAACAAGTTCGATCTAAACCTACTAAACAAAAGTGTCAAAAAATCTTCAATTCAAAATCGTCATTTTAATATTTTAATAACGATTTTCCACTTTCCTTGATGATTAAATATAAAAAAATAAGATAACTTGAAAAAAAAATCCTAAAACCTTGTAGACACTTAAATTTGATCGGGGCTTCGATGCAAATGCCCAAAAAAATTGGAATGAGCCCCAAGACTCAAACCTTCAAAATTCAATGTCTCTTATCATTTTCTTTTAATAAATGACTTAAACTCAACCTACCACGTGGTCTATGGACCAAAAACCCACCTCACCACTCTTCTATACTTTTCAACCCCTCTCAACCTAAATCCATACCTATTCAACCCACTACCCAATCATTCTACCCCAAATCCAACCTAACACCTAAACCCATTAACTTCTCAACCCAACACTATACCTATTCACTACCTAAATCTAATCATTCTACCCAAACTCAACTTACTACTTAAGTTCAATGGACGCAACCCAACACTATATCTATTCACTATCCAGCTAATCTACCCAAGTCCAACATCACAACCAATCACCTAAGATCATCAAGGTGGGACACATGTCACTACCTCAACTCACCTCCCTCATCCAACAACTTACCCCCATCACCTTTTCTCTAAAAAATCATCTACCACTATCACCTTTTCTCTAAAAAATCACATCAATCCATTATCTTCTTCTAACTTACCCTCATCATTCCCTATCAACTCATTCTTACAAGCCAAACCCACACCCCTCATCTCTAATCAAACACTCATAATACGTTGTTTACTTTTACTTAATTTCATTGAGGTTGCTTAATGGTTATTGGGTTTTTGTTTTTGTAGATAAGTTATCATCCAATGTAGCCCTTGATCTGTCTGGACTTGTCATGATCGCCATTTGCCATGGGTTTGCCCTCTTTGTTGCAGTCTCCATTGGTGCCAACATCTCTGGTGGCCACATCAACCAAGCTGTCACCTTTGGATTGGCTCTTGGTGGTTAGATCACCATCCTTATCGGCGTCTTCTACTGGATTGCTCAACTTGTCGGCGCCATCATTGCATGCTTCTTACTCAAAGTTGTCACAGGGGGCTTGGTATGATTAAATCATTGTGACATATAAAAACATTTAATACAAATGCTTCTACTATAAGCTTTAGAACATTGGCACACCAAGTTTTACTTATGACACACCAACTCATGAATTATAGTGTCATCTACCCCTTTTATTTTTCATCACTCCACCCCATTCCTAGTCATGATTAGAGAAAGAGAGAAATAGAAAGCGAGGAAGACATACAGAGAAAAAAATTGGTGTGCCTATAACCTTATTTGGTGTGTTGTACATAAAAGTTAGTGTGCCGATATAAATTTTCCACCGAGGTACATGACCCCATTTGTTGTTACTTGCTCTTCCAGGCAATTCCAATCCATAGTGTCGGGGCCAGAGTTGGAGTCATCGAAGGATTAGTTATGGAAATTATCATCACCTTCACTTTGGTCTACACCGTATATGCCACGGTCACTGACCCAAAGAAGGGCTCCTTAGGCACCATTGCACCTATAGCTAGCTATTGGTTTCATTGTTGGTGCCAACATCTTGGCTGCTGGACCTTTCTCTGGTGGATCAATGAACCCGGCTTGGTCTTTTGGTCCAGCCGTGGCTAGCGGAGACTACGCCGACATTTGGATCTATTAGGTTGGCCCCCTTATTGGTGGTGGCTTAGCCGGACTGATCTATGGCTATGTGTTCATAACATCTGACCATACTCCTCTTTCCAATGACTATGGATTTGAATTCCAAGGGTATTGAAGTCTAGTGTTTTCCAGTCCATATTGTTGGTGTAATAATAGGAGGAATTGAAGCTTTTGCTCTTCTTCTTTTTTTTTAAAATTAATTTATTTTAATTGATGTTTTATTTTGTTTTTGTTATTTGATGGATGAAGTTGGTGATGTGCAGCATTGTAGTTTCTTTTTTCTTGGGTGCATTAAAAAATGGGCCCTTACAATCTAAAGAGTCAACAAAAGTCATTAATCTTTGTAAAGTTTTTGATTTTTCGAAGAAAATTGACAATTTTTTTGCCCTTTGTCTCTGCTAGAATTTTTCAGACCTACCCTCGACCCGAATTTTCCCGATGTTTTATGAACTTTCCTGGATTTATCAGAATTAAACAAATTGACCAGAACCGAATATATCTAAACCAAACTTGGATGCAAAGAAGGACAAGTGAACAATGCAATATGCTTTTGTACTTGTGGCCTATATATGGGTGCCATTAGTGAGTCTAGCTTACATTAAGTTTTGCGCATTAGTTGGCATAAACCCACAACTTTAGAATTTTACAAGGTTCATGTATGAGCCCAAGCCCAGCGGATTTACCTAGGAATAGTATCAATAGGATATAAACTAAATAAAAATGGAAAATTACTTAAAGAACCCTTATGGAGGGATTTTTTTCTAAATATTTCCCAAGTTTTGGGCGATTTTTGAATAGTCTATTTAGTAAAAAAAAAAAAATTCTTAATGGTCCCTCATTGTTGGTGAGCTCACCACTTTTTATTTATTGTTGAACTCAACATTTTTATTATTAAACTCACCACTTTTTGTTGTCAAGCTCATCATTTTTTATTATTGAATTTGATAGTGTTTAAATACCGTCGAATTCGACAATAAAAAGTGGTGAACACGACACAAGTAAAACTCACCTATCTTCGTTTTTTCAACTAAATACATGAAAAAATCGACTAAAAACTTGATAACGATTTGTTTAGATGATTTAAAACCAAAAGAACCATACTTGATTGATTTTCCTCCAAGAATGAAGAAAAGAATTGAAAAAATCTAGTTTTTTTACATACGTTTTAAAAAAAGCTTGAAAAAACCCTTGAAAATGACTTATTCTTTACTTTCTTAAATCCTTTATGACGGAATGGAGTCTTCGAAACTCAATTGAAATTGAACAATTAGAACATTCAATCATGAGAAATATGGTGAATTGGATTTAGGGACTGATTAGATCGCAAAGAAAGTTTTATTAAAAGGACTATTAAGAGAAGCCGTAAAACTTAGGGACTAATTAAAAAGGAAATCCTTTCACTAAGGTCCTTTACGTCATTTTCCAAAATAAAAGAGATTGAGAGATGTTGACATATTCCATAAACACCAATATTGACATCAATGAAAAATAGTGCTTTTGTGTTAAGGACTTCAAAGCTAAGAAATAATTGAAAATTGAAAATTGTTATCATGGATCCATAGATCCAATGATACTTATAGTAGAATAAACAAGAAAGAAAATTAAAAAAGAATAATGATAATCTGACACGCCCACATGGCATACTCCCCCTAATGTGGCATGTACCAGAATCATAGATTTTTTTCATCGGGATACAAAACTGCATATGAAAAATCTATGATTCTGGCACATGCCACATTAGGGGCGTACAGGGGAGTATGCCATGTGGGGGTGTTAGATTATCACGACTCATTAAAAAGCCAAGAAAACACATAGCTAAGTTGGTTTGACCCATAGCAAATCAACTTTGAGGCCGTGAGTTCAAGTCCAGCTTACACATAAAAAAAAAATATAGGGTGAGGGTTTCGCCCCCACCTTTGGGCAGAGGGCATACAATCCCCCCTTTTTCCATATAAGGGTGTCGATGTTTTTAATTATTTTATTTTTTTCTAAAACCTTCCAAACTCTATCTCTCTCCAATCTCCATCTATAGTATCTTCTTATTCTTTCTTATTTCAAGATTTATTGATTTTTTTAATCTTAAATTTCATTGTCTTCAACCCCTTTTTTTCTTTCTACCAAAATCTTACTACACATTCTTTTAATTTTTTAATTTTTTAATTTGCAAAATAAGAACCTTTATTTTCCCTTAAAATCCATGCTACTATCGTAAAATCTTTACCCTTCAACTTCAAGATTCTGTCTTCAATCTTCTCATCTTAAGAATAAGACAAGAGTTTTAGGGAGGTCGAAGATGATGGATTTTTGGGAAGTAATCCAAAAATATCACTTTTTATTATTATTATTATTATTATTATTAATTTCTGATTAAACTTAGTTACAATGGGCATAATGCCTCAAAGCATGGGTAATTCTATTTTTCTAGATCACTTGAGACTTCTCATACAACTTCAATTTTGTTATCAAAGAGTCTTTTGATTTCTCAATAGACAAACATTATAGATATTGATTTGATTTTCATCAACTCCTCTTCTCATCAAGATCCTCGAAGAGTAAGGTAATTAGTGACAGCTGAGTGCATTAATTGATTAACAAATTTTTTGTTCAAATAAGTTTTGACTCATTTTGACATGGTTGACTTGTTCGATCCACAACATCTTGGTCTCGGTGGGTACTACCGAGATGATTTGAAAAACCATGGTATGAATATGGTTACTTACTCAGGTAAACCCTCACAATCATGCTTTGGAGACACTAAGAGACGACTTGAGCGAGTCATCTCGTTCTCCAAGAACTTGAAGTTATACATTCAATGTGATTTTTCTCATCATATTTTGTTTCATGTGTTTGAGATTTTGAAAACCTTTGCCATTAGTCGAGACACCATTATAAATTCTATTCTTTTACGTTCTGATCACCAATTCATACTAGATCTAGTTACATTTTATGGGACTTGAGAGAATAACTCAAACCAAAATGAATTTGACTTCCCTTTTTATTTTTTTTCCCAGGTAACTTATCAATACTGAAATTTGGTCAACTCTATCGGTTTTGGTGTTATTTTTAATTTTTTATGTTGGCTTTCTTCACGTCTTTCATCGAACCCTAAATCAACAATTAATCATTATTTGAACATAGCCAACGCGCACACACACACACACACACACACAAAAACCTAAGTGTTAGTGGTGTAGAAAATTAGTACTATATCTCTTTGGGATCGTAACATATCACCAAGCTTTGTAGTTGACGTCTAAGGTGGCTCACTTTTGTGGTAATTTTCACTTTGATACCCTTCTTTCGAACCCCTAACTCGAGGTTTGGACTCGAGACATAGTGATGGCTCTCATATTCAAATGATACAAACCCAACCAATACAGCAAAGGTATGGCCATGTTTGTAGTGGAGAAAGTAGGGCTTACATCTATTTTTTTCTAGAGTCAAGCTTAAATTTTTTTTTTAATGGTTGTTTTAAACTTAAAATTCAATAATTACAAGGCAAACAAACACAATTTTTCTTTTCATAAACTGTGTGAGATCAATTTTCATAGATTAGGATGATTAGGATGAGATACAATAGAGTTTGACTTTATCTTGAATAATGATTTTCTAAACCCCCCTCCCCCCTCTAACACATGCCCCCATACGACCCCTAACATGACGTGGCATGTGCTAAAATCATAGATTCTTTCCCTTAGGATACACAACTGCACATATTTACGGGGATATACAATTGTGTATGCCGAGGAAGAATCTATGGTTCTAGCCCACGACACGTCAGGAGGCATAAGAAGATCATGACTCTTTTATCTTTATAGGTAGGATGTATGAAAAAACATATGATCCTGATTGTGTAAACATGAAATTCAATGAAGCATTGAAAAGTCGAATCGTTGACTATGAATGGAATCCCTAGATCTAGTGATGTATACATTGAAATAAAGAAGAAACCATCAAGGAATTAAAGAAAACGCCACGGGTGAGGATTGAGAATGTTTTTATTTTATTTTAATTATGTATAAAAATGGTTACAACTCCTTAATTTTATAACTCAATACAATAGACATTCTTCTATGGTTAATAGTCAAGGAAGCAAACTGTTTCACGCTGACTTGAATTACAAAATACAATTTTAATTGACTCCTTCGAGTTGACTTGTGAGTTTTCGATTTGACTCAATGGATATCGAGTTTTACAGCTATGGATGAGAAAAATGCACGTTTACCAAAACTGTCAAAATTAATAATAATGTTACTCTAATCAATGATATGGAATGTTAGTTTTCACGTGCAAAGGGTCGTAGCTAGTCAAGCTCTCTCTTTTTTCTATTATTGTATTTTCTTGGTCCATTTCACACTGGAAACCTTATATCTCTACCATGAGGTCATCTCCGTAGCTATCTCATATAGACTTAGGGCCTGTTTGGATACCAGGAGCAGAACTACTCTTCCAAAGAACAGAAGCTGAAGTACTCTATGGAGGAGCTGGAAAAGTAATTCTGTGCAGAAATGGCGTTTGGCAATCAACTCTATGAAGTACTGGCAGAAGTACTTTTGTGCTGGAAGTCTGTTTGGGAACTATACTGACTTCTCATGACTTCTAGAAAAAAGACCAGAATACCCTTATATTATACCAGTTACTGTTTTTTATCTTTTAGTGTCATAATATGCCTTTAAACTATACTGTTTTTGACATTTTAACTATAAATATTAATATAATATAATATAATAAATATTAATATAATATAATATAATATTTTAAATATTAAATATTAATATAATATGTTTAAATCCATTATACTTAAAATTTTAAAAAAAATTTGACTGACTGTTTTTGACATAATATGACATAATATTTAAAAAAAATAAAATTGACAGACTGTCTTTTAGTGTCATAATATGCCTTCAAACTATATTTTTTTTTACATTTTAACTATAAATATTAATATAATATAATATAATAAATATTATTATAATATAATATAATATTTTAAATATTAAATATTAATATAATGTGTTTAAATCCATTATACTCAAAATTTAAAAAAAAAATTGACAGACTGTCTTTTAGTGTCATAATATGCCTTCAAACTATATTATTTTTGACATTTTAACTATAAATATTAATATAATATAATATAATAAATATTAATATAATATAATATTTTAAATATTAAATATTAATATAATGTGTTTAACTATAAATATTAATATAATATAATATAATAAATATTAATATAATATAATATTTTAAATATTAAATATTAATATAATGTGTTTAACTATAAATATTAATATAATATAATATAATAAATATTAATATAATATAATATAATAAATATTAATATAATATAATATAATATTTTAAATATTAAATATTAATATAATGTGTTTAAATCCATTATACTCAAAATTAAAAAAAAAATAATTTAATATTAATAAATGTTTTTTTTGTTTGATTTAAGGGCAAATGAATTAGAAATATTTTCATAGAAAATTAATAAAGTTAGGGGTATTTTGGTAAAACGAACCGTTAGATTTTGACTCCCCGCAAGAAGAGTTTTGAGAAATAGGTTTTCTTGACTTCTTCATAAAGAGTAATTTCTTACTCTTGCGCGGAGTAACTCTTCGAAGGAGTAGTTCATACAAACGCATCCAAACGACTTCTAACTCCCCGTAAGAGTCAGAAGTAGCCAAGGAGTCTTATCCAAACGCCTACTTATCTTTTTCATTTTCATTTTTTTTTTCTATTGGAGTGCCACCATCCATGGTTTTTTAATTTAAATTCTTATATGTTTATATTTATAATTAAATAATTGTATAATTTTAGAATGACTCGTGAGAAAACACGTACTCTTGATCATATAAACACAAAATCCAACGACCAAGATTTATATGTATCTCTATAACATGTCATTTCATCCAAGGATAACTCTCAATAGTTGGATTTTGTATTTAAATGATTGGGATCATGTGTTTTTTCCATGAGCCATTCTTCAAGAGTAATCGGATCTTCACCCTTATATATAATATGGGTTAATAGATGCTTAATAACAAATTGTATTTTAGATAGATCACAAACATGTAAATCTTTCTTTTAACACTAAACCCAATTGATGCATTGACACGTACGTGATTTTTTCAAAACATAAAGTTAGACAAATCAATGTGATGAACAATTTTAATAATTTTCTAACTCGATTACTTACATAAGATAACTTACCCAAGTTGTCTGAGTCTCGGACAAGTCTAATTTATAAAATATGATACCAATATCTCTAATGTCAACAAGTCCTCGCGGCAAGTCTTACCTGCAAGAGCACCACATTTCCAAAGTTAGGATCCATTGTGATCATGGGTCATTCTAAGAACCCACCTAGGATTAACGATGGTGGTCCCTAACAAATAATAATCCACAAATTGTATATTTGTATCTCATTCACTTTAATATAATACATTTGTATCAATCTTCTTCACATATGAATTCCGTGTTGTTATGTAGTTTTCTAGCTTTGCATTTCTTCCACCATTTTATTGACTTTATACTCCAAAGATATCAAACAATTCTTCAATTACTCGGTTCATACTTATTGTGCTGAAATTTCATGGAAACTACTTACATAGAAAATGGTGCTCCCTTTAGTTTTTTTATTTCTAACAATCATCTCTTCATACTAATTCCTCCTTCAACCTCACTTTCTCGATCACGACCACCACCACCACCACCACGATCGCACGTAGAGTTTGAAAGATGGATCGGAGGCTCTACGAGGTAGTTCTAAAAGGCGATGTTCCTGCGTTTCTTGATCTCATTCATGAAAATGAGTCCATTATTGAACAAGTGACCACCCAAACGCTTAACTCTATGCTATACTTAGCTTACAAGTTTGGACTGATGGAGAAAATCCATAATGTGAAAAACATGACATAAAACTAAAATCTATCATGTTAAATCATCAAGAAAATAAATTAGATGCGGAAGCGTACTTGAATCCATGAATACTGTCAAAATCCTTCGGTCTAGCGATTCTTGATCTTCCAAATTAGTATGTATATTGTTCTTGAGAGAGAGGTTCTCACTTTTATTATGATGGGATTTCAAAAAAGAATTATACATATAATTTGGGGACCATAACCACTTTTGTAATTGCACATATTTTCCTTATTTCTAATTTGGCCCATCAAGAAATTAGAAATTACAAATAGAGTATCTACACATATGAGCCCATACTTTATGAGACAAATTAGGCTCATTTAAAATTAAACATAGTTAGATCACTTTTAATTTGGGCCAAAACTTTTATAATAGCAAATCACATACAATTATTAATAATATATATATGTAAACGTCCATAATCTAACAATCTCCCACTTGGATTATATATATATATATATATATATATATATATATATTTATTTATTTATTTATTTATTTTACCTTATAATTGTATGTCATTATAAATCTTATGAGATCAATTTTTTTTTTTTTGTTATCATAACCAAAAGTATATCCAAACAATCTCGTCCATAAATTATATAAACATAGAACCAAGGTGACTTTCGTTACATATATCGTAACTAAATCCATCCCTAATCACGTATATCAAAATAACCAAATGACATAGATAAAGTATGGATGTGTAGTATGGAAATTACATGTGATGTGATTTAAACATGTCTATTTCCAACTGGTCCACCTTAAACTTTAGTGAGATCAAATCATATCAAAATCAAAGTGTGAACAAACTTAAAAAAAAAAACTTTATTTCTACAGAAAATAACCTCAAAATATTTATAAACTGAAACAACTGAAAATGTGTCTAAAACTACAAACTCCCACCAAAACTGAATATCCTCAAAATATATGACACCTATATGAGTAGTGTGCTCATGAAAGACCTTGGGTGGCAATCCCTTTGTGGCACCCCACCAAATGCTAACACAAAGCCCCATCTCAGATCTCGAGGCACTATGTGACGTCTCAAAATTTCGGCATGGTTTCCTCTGTTTATGTTAGTATTCTAAGACGATTAACCTGCACCTGATAAACGATATACATTATCTTCCATATATACATACAAAATATAATACTAACGGAAGCTTATATACATCTAATAATGTACGATAGATCAGAGTGCGTAAGGATAACAAAATACAGAATTATACAACTATTTCCTCACTCTAACAAAAATCTTAATACTCGTTAAGAAAACCCATAACACTCCTAGACGAATTTGACACCATTAGGGGTATAGCCTCAATACTCACCAAGTGACGGATTTTGGTTGTCTATCTGACCCACCAGATGATTCTTATTCATTTTCTACACCTACTTCGCTAAGCTTCAGATCTAAAACTAAAAAAATAGAAAAGGAAAGGGTGAGTAACAATGATTATCCAGTAAGGAAGAAAATAATTTATACCAATAACCTCTCCTACATGAACGAATAAACGTACCGAATCAGTTTAAAATAAGCAAAGTTTTATAGAAGAAATTACGATTAATTAGTACATATAGTTAGGGTTGAGCAATTAAACGTTTTAAAACTCATATTACATCGATCAGTAGTACTCATTATAACATTTTCTTTTTATACACGACTAATTGATCAAGTGAAAATATTAAACATGCATTTCATTTTATATATCAAAATAAGGCAACAGATACATAATACACAATGGTGGAGTAGTGGAATTAGAGAGTTGGGATTCACTACTGGATCGTTCCCAGTCGGGACATGATGTTTCATAATAAAGTATTAGTTCCTGATTTTATGGCTGGTCGTTGTTTACTACACTTGCGGGATCATTTATCCAGTTCAGGCTGGCCGTTTGACATGACCGTAAGCAATAGGTTTTTTTTTTATGTATCAGAACGTTCGTCTATTATAGATTGTTAGTAATCATTAACTAATTATCTTCGTTTATGCCTATCAGGCGTACATGTGATTCTCAAATATACAAACCATTCGTATATGACCACCTTTACATTACAAGTTCACTGGTAAAGATAGAGAGGAATAAACCCGGATTCCAGTTGTGACTCCATTCTCATATGCGTCTCATACCACGTATGAGCTTGGTGGTCCCTACCGTACATCCCAGGATAGTACATCACTCCGGATGATACGACGCACTATCCCTTCAGGCATTTATAGACTCTTAACAGCTCACAAAATAACTATATATATATATATATATATATATATATATGTATATTATTTTCATTTGAAAATAAAATAGAAATTAATAATACAAGAATGAGAATGGATATCCAGTTTCTTACTATGCAACTGTGGCCACCCGGCCTAAAATAAATAACGGAATGAAAAGTAAACATCGTCTCACACTAACAAAAAACAAATAAACATGCCACCAGTAATATTATCCCTAGATATCTGTTCACCAACCTATACACAACACAACAATGTAAAATGCAGACATCACCCCTCAGGTGTGACTCTGACATTTTACAGTTTCATACTCTTTTTCTGATTTTTACAGTTTTCAATCTCTTAAATAAAATATCCATTTTCTGATATTTATCAACTCAATATGAGTTCATTGAATATTAAATCATTTTTTCAACTATGAAATTCATTTTTATCAAAGACATTGAAAACGTACAAAACTTAGATCAAAACGGGGTCCGAACGGTGCACAAGATCCAACTAACGAAAATAATCCGATGAAATATCCTACCCACGTATAATTTATTATAAAATACAATTAAACATATCAAATATGTAAGTTCTTGCGTGAATTTGAAATAATCAATTGAATTCTAAATTTTTGGAAATATATCACAAATTTTTGATAAAATCCTAAATGCAATTTTCACAATCTATAATTACGAATAGAAATTGAGAGTTCCTTATAATCTCTAAGCGATGGAATTGAAGCACATGTACAGAAATCGAGGCAATCGACACGTAAATAGAGATGGTTTGAACTTCGAGATGACTGATTTTTTGATTCTAACCCGATAGTTTCGAAGATCTCGATACCGTCGTCCTTTTTCTCTTCTACGACGGATGACGATTTGATCCTGAAACAGATGAAATCCGATGTCGAAGTTACGAAATCCTAGTATATATATACAGTTATTTTTTTATGATACGGGATGAAAAAGAAAAGAAAAAAAAAAGAAAATTGGATGGATTTTGTAGAAAACGAGGCTGCGGATGTTTCTCATTTATGCATCGGAAGTCAACGACGAGCCGTTTGCAGCGAATCTGAAGTGGAAGATTGAAAAAAATTAAAATTTCTTTTTCGTTATTTCGTTGGCTGGTTTTGGGATGAATTGAAAAGATGAATAGTGAAAAAAAATTAAAAAATTTATTTATATAAAGTCTTGGGATGAATTGGTATTTTGCCTATCGTTTCGATCGACGATAACTTAACCATCCGGACTCCAAAAGTGACGAATGAATACTCTATTTCATTTAATTTTTCATTTTGAATCTAATAACATAGTCAAGTTCTACAAATTCTATCTCTAACAAAAATTTACATTTTGGCCTAATGTGACTCCTAAGATTGACGTCATTTTTATTTTTGACAATAATTGGACTTTTTGTACTTCAAAAATGATAAATAAACAGTCCATGTTCAATAATTTTTCGTTATGAACCCAATGGTATGATCGAATCTTAAAAATTCTTTCTCTAGCAAAAAATTATTTAAAAGCACCTTCGATCCACGGGGTGCGCGGATCCGCTTTTGATTTTTTAGGTTTGGGAGTCGCCACCTAGTTATTACGGTCTAGGATCCGAACATTGACTCAAAACGGATAAAACAACTAATCTACAAAAAATATTAAGTTCGGGGATCACGTTACGAGGTTGGAAAGTGTTAGGCACCAACCCCGTCCGGCAAATGCCGGTCTCTACTAATTCCCAAATAAAACTACTTTGCTAACAAGACCTAAATAATAATAAAAAAATAAAAATACTTACATTTTTCGAACGTAACAGTTTTGATCCCTCAGATGTGATAGAATAACTCCTTGTACATTCCTCACTTTGTTTTGTTGCCGGATCTGATTTCTGATTTCTGATTTCTGATCTCCAAGTTGAGGTATCTTTTTCTTAGATCTGTGAGTTTTTTTATTTTTGTTTATGGATTTTGAGGTATTTTAAAAGGGTTTTTGAGTGTTTTTTGAGCTAAAGTTGGGGTATGAATGTTAGGTAAGGAGTTAGAGCTTCAAATTAGGGCTTTGGGGAGGTTAGGAAAGTTTTTCGACCTACTTTTTCTAGGGTTTATTTTTTGATACGAAAATAGGATGTGAGGACCCCCATTTATAGATTTTTTTAAGGGTTTGTTTAGATAGAATTATTATTTAATTATAATTCTTTTTGTTAGAGTTATATTTTAATTAGAATTGTTTTAGGTAGAGTTATATTTTAATTATAATTCTATTAAGTAGAGTTATATTTTAGTTATAATTCTATAGAGTTATTATTTAATTAGAACTCTATTATGGTTATGACTTTTGATTTTACTTGATTGACTTTAAGATTTTGATTTTAGTTTTATTTAATTGACTTTAATATCTTGACTTTGGTCTTACTTGATTGACTTTAATTTTGAATTTAGTCTCACTTGATTGACTTTAATATATTGACTTTAGTCTTACTTGATTGACTTTAATATTTTGGAGAACCCCCTTCTATTATATCTTTAATTCTTTAAACCCCCAAATGGAGGGGTCCTTGAATAAATATCTTGACAACCATCAACAATTTTACCTGAAAGCCTAATTGATCAATTTTTTTGGTTCAAAATTTTAAATTAATTAATGTTTCACTTTAATCATTTAATATTTTATTTATTAATTTCGAAATTTTTAATTATAAAAATTGTAAAATTATCGTTTTGCCCTCGGAGAGGACTTTTTGTATTTCAAGTCGGTTTTCAATGTTTCAGGATGTTTCGGATCGGTTTTTCATAAAGAATTCAATGAGAATGTTGGTTTTTATCATTTATGAAATTTTTTGTGTGAAATGGTTGTGAACTTTATGAGGGGCATTTTAGTAATTTTGTAAAAATTCTGTGAAAATTGGCGAAATGATTTATTTGGTTTCGATTTATTATTTTATGTGTTCGAAAAGGTTTTCCTAAGCGTAATGTAGGCTCTAGGATTTTTTTGATGTTACGGGTATTTTGATAATTTGATCATTTTTTAGTGATTTTTATCGTAAAGTTTATTTTTGTCTGTAAAATGATGATTTCTATGTTCTTGGGGTTATATTTTCCTAGCGTAACGTGGTTTCTATAGTTTTGTCAGTTCGAGATACCTCATCCGGATTTCTTAAACATATCTGGTAACAAAATAAGGCATTGGAATAATCATCCATCATTGAGAACCGTTGCAATCGGGTTGACGAGTTGATTAATCAGGCGAGTGCAAAAATGGGGTATCTACACCATTATTTTAACCTGGTCCAACTCGATAATCGAGGATTTTGTAACTTTTCTATTCGGACTCGCACTTGAACGTGTTTATACGCTAAAGTATGTTTTTTGATCATTTTGATTCTAATTGGTGAGGTTAGATTTTCTTAAAAATGATTAGAAACCTCTTAAAGTTTTACCCTTAAGTCTCACTTTTAAGATTTTCTCAAAATTTCATTATTTATAACGTTTTTTTTTTTCCTTTTATTATTTTTTTTTATAATAAAAAAAAACTAACATCACCCCATATCTCATCAATCGTTTGCCCAACAACAACAATCTATTTTGCCTCATAATTTTCTTTTGAAAAATCTTAGATTATTTTAGAGTTTCCAACCCTTTGATTGTGACTACAAAAATTAAGCATCCAAGAATATGGTATCCAAACTTTTACTACTAACATCATCCCGTCCTTAATTCATATGTCAATTTGAATATTTCATTATATAGGGATCATCAAAAGGTGACCCTTAATTGAACCATAAAAAAAAAGTGCCAAAATAAAGTATCCAAAATTGAACCAAAAGATACTAATAAAGGATAATACAAACCCAAAAATAATTCAAATAAAAAATGGGTCATTCCATATGTCGTTAACCTTTGATATCCTGCATTATTTAGGGTCATTCTGAATTATCCCAAATTGAACCATAATAAAGATGTGCCAAACAAAAATATTGAACATCTCAATCAATGATCACCAATAGAGCCAAAAGAATGATAAAAATCAAAATAAAAAAATAAAAACCTAAAAATAAAATAAGAAACTAAGTCCTACTGGCAATGCTCCCATACTTAAGGCTTTTCAAGTCTGATCCTCAATAATCCCCAGCGGAATCGCCACTGAAAGCGTCCTCGATCCGCGGGGTGCGCGGATCCGCTTTTGATTTTTGAGATTTAGGAGTCGCCACCTAATTATTACGGTTTAGGAACCGAACATTGACTCGAAACAGATAAAACAACTAATCTACAAAAGATATTAAGTTCGGGGATCACGTTACGAGGTTGGAAGGTGTTAGGCACCAACCCCGCCCGGCAAACGTCGGTCTCTACTAAATTTCAAATAAAACTACATTGCTAACAAGACCTAAATAATAATAAAAAATAAAAATACATACCTTTTCCGAACGCAACGATTTTGATCCCTCAGATCTGATAGAACAACTCCTTGTACATTCCTCACTTCGTTTTATTGCCGGATCTGATTTCTGATATCCAAGTTGAGGTATCTTTTTCTTGGATCTGTGAATTTTTTGATTTTTTTTAATGGATTCTGAGGTATTTTAGAAGGGTTTTTGAGTTTTTTTGAGCTAAAGTTGGGGTATGGATGTTAGGTAAAGAGTTAGGACTCCAAAATTAGGGTTTTGGAGAGGTTAGGGAAGCTTTTCGACCTACTTTTTCTAGGGTTTATTTTTTGATACGAAAATAGGATGTGAGGACCCCTATTTATAGATTTTTTTAAGGGTTTGTTTAGATAGAATTATTGTTTAATTATAATTGTTTTAGTTAGAGTTATATTTTAATTAAAATTGTTTTAGGTAGAGTTATATTTTAATTAGAATTCTATTAAGTAGAGTTATATTTTAGTTAGAATTCTATAGAGTTATTATTTAATTAGAACTCTATTATGGTTTTAACTTTATTGACTTTAAGATTTTAACTTTAGTCTTACTTGATTGACTTTAATATCTTGACTTTGGTCTTACTTAATTGACTTTAATTTTGAATTTAGTCTCACTTGATTGACTTTAATATCTTGACATTAGTCTTACTTGATTGACTTTAATATTTTGGAGAACTCCATTCTATTATATCTTTAATTCTTTGGACCCCCAAATGGAGGGGTCCTTGAATAAATATCTTGGCAACCATCAACAATTTTGTCTGAGAGCCTAATTGATCAATTTTTTTAGTTCAAAATTTTAAATTAATTAATGTTTCACTTTAATTATTTAATATTTTATTTATTAATTTTAAAATTTTTAATTATAAAAATTGTAAAATTATCGTTTAGTCCTCGGAAAGGACTTTTTGTGTTTCAAGTCGGTTTTCAATGTTCTAGGATGTTTTAGAATCGATTTTTCATAAGAAATTCAATGGGAATATTGGTTTTTATCATTTATGAAATTTTTTGTGTGAAATGATCGTGAATTTTATGAGGGGTATTTTAGTAATTTTGTTAAATTCTGTGAAAATTGGCGAAATGATTTATTTGGTTTTGATTTGTTGTTTTATGTGTTCGAAAAGGTTTTCCTAAGTGTAATGTAGGCTCTAGGGTTGTTTTGATGTTAGAGGTATTTTGGTAATTTGATCATTTTTTAGTGATTTTTATCGTAAAGTTTATTTTTGTCTGTAAAATGATGATTTCTATGTTTTTGGGGTTATATTTTCCTATCATAGCGTGGTTCCTACAGTGTTGTCAATTTGAGATACCTCATCCGAATTTCTGAAACATATCTGGTAATAAAATAAGGTATTAGAAAATCATCCATCATTGGGAACCGTTACAATCGGGTTGATGAGTTGATTAATCAGGCGAGTGCAAAAATAGGGTATCTACACCATTATTTTAGCCTGGTCCAACTCGATAATCGAAGATTTTATAATTTTTCTATTCGGACTCGCATTTGAGCGTGTTTATAGGCTAAAGTATGTTTTTTGATCATTTTGAATCTAATGGTGAGGATAGATTTTCTTAAAAATGATTAGAAACCTCTTAAAGTTTTACCCTTAAGTCCCACTTTTAAGATTTTCTCAAAATTTCATTATGTATTTTTCCTCGAGATATTAATAAAAAATTTGGGGTTTTACACGTTTAGTAAGCAGATCCACAACCATAGAGTTTGTCCCGATGTGCTCTATAGACAATTGTCCACTCTGAACTCTTTCTTTGACAACCAGGAACTTGATGTCTATGTGTTTTGACTTCGTGAAGCACCTGTTGTTGTTGGAATAAAAGACTGCTGACTTATTGTCAGAAAATAACTTAAGTGGTCTTTCAATTCCATCCACAATTCGCAGTCTAGTAACAAAATTTCGTAGTCATATTCGATGATTGGATGCCTCATAACATGTTATGAACTCTGCTGCCATGGTAGAAGATGCTATAAGAGACTGTTTAGCATTCTTCCAGGAGATAGCACTTCCTGCTAGCAGATAAATATAGCCCGACGTAAATTTCATACTATCTTGGCATCCTGCAAAGTCGGAGTCTGAATACCCGATGATCTCTATCTTATCCAACCTCTTATTTGTGAGTATGTAATATTTTGTTCTCTGTAAATACCGCATGACTCGTTTGTCTGCTTTCCAATGATCCATTTTCGAATTGTTCAAATATCTGCCCAACATCCCAATAATGTTTGCAATGTCCGGGCGCGTACAAACTTAAACATACATTAAACTTCTTACTGCTGAAGAATAAGGAATCTTCTGCATTTCATTTTTCTCCAAAACATTCTTGGGGCATTGATTGAGACTGATCTTGTCTCCTTTAGCTACAGGGGTATCACTTGATTTGTAATCTTGCATGCCATATCTCTTGAGAACTTTTTCGATATAGTCCTTTTGTGATAATCCAAGGATACCTCGAGAGTGATCTCAATGTATCTGAATCCCTAATACAAAAGTTGCATAATCAAGATCTTTCATCTCGAAATTTCTTGCTAGAAATCTCTTAGTTTCATGCAACAAGCCTGTATCGTTACTGGTAAGTAGTATGTCATCAACATATAAAACCAGAAAAATATGCTTACTCCCACTGAACTTGTGGTATACACAATCATCAACCAGATTCATCTCAAAACTGAATGAGACAATAACTTGGTGAAATTTGTGATACCATTGATGAGATGCCTGCTTGAGTCCATAGATGGATTTCTTTAATTTGCAAACCATTTGCTTCGCATTGTATGATACAAAGTTTTTTGGTTGTACTATATAAATCGTCTCATCGATATCACCATTGAGAAACGCGGTCTTAACATCCATCTGATGTAATTCAAGATCAAAATACTTCACTAAAGCCATTATGACTAAAAGAGTCTTTCGATAAAATCGGAGAAAAAATCTCTTTATAATCGATGCTTTCTTTCTGTATGAAGCCTTTAACAACAAGACGTGCCTTGTACCTCTCCACATCACCCTTTGAATCCCTCTTGGTTTTAAATATCTATTTGCAACCAATAGGCTTCGTACCTTCAGGCAATGGGACAAGATCCCATACGTCATTGTCCTTCATGGACTTAATCTCTTCATTCATGGCATCAATCCACTTTTGAGAGTTGGAACTTTCCATGGCTTGACAAAATTTGATTGGATCATCTTCTATCATTCCAATGTCAACCTCATGTTCTTGGAGAAATACAATATAATTGTCCGAAATTGCATTTCTCCTTTCTCTAGTAGATCTCCTTAATGGCATTAGTTCTTGAGGTTGTAGAGTTTGTTCTTCAGGAACAACTTCTTGAACTGAATGGGAGGCTCAATGACATTGTCTTGATCTGGAGTTGCTTCTTGAACAATGTCAGGTATAAGAGATTGTTCCTGATCAGTGGCAATGGCAATTGAAAGAATATCGACATATTCCTCTTCAAAGACAAAGTCCCTAACTCTTTCTCCCCCGGTAAACTCAACATCATCAAAGAACCGGTCATTACCCATCTCAAAAATATACTTAGTCGTGGGATCATAAAATTTGTAATCCCTAGACCTTTCAGAATAACCAATAAAATAGCAACTGATAGTCTTTGTGTCTAGTTTCTTTTCATTTGGCCTATAAGGCCTTGCCTCAGCTGGACATCTCCAAATATGTAAATGCTTTAAACTGGGCTTCTTGTCTGTCCAAAGCTCATAAGGGGTCTTTTCAGTCGCTTTAGTTGGAACTTTGTTGAGTATATATGTTGTGATTTTTAATGCCTCTCTCCAGAGTGATTCTGACAAGGTAGAATGACTAAGCATACTCCTTACCATGTCCTTAAGTGTTTTGTTTCATCTTTCAGCAATACCATTCATAGATGGCGAACCTGGCATAGTGTATTGTGGGACGATACCCATTCCTTTAGGTATTTCGCAAATGGTCCTGGACGTTGTTCACCTGATCCGTCATATCTGTCGTAGTACTCGGCACCACGGTCAAATCTAACGCTTTTGATTCTTTTGCTGAGTTGGTTTTCAACTTCAACCTTATAGCTTTTGAACACATCGAGAAAAATCGTCTATGAACGAAATGAAATATTGTTGACCATTCCAAGAAACTGTTGGGAATGGTCCACCAATATCTGTGTATATTAGTTGTAAGACGTCTAATTTCCTGTTGGTATCAAATCTCTTGACATTTGTTTGTTTCCCTTTAATACAATTCACACACACACACACGTCAAAATCCAAAAAATCAAGACGATCAAGAATACCATCAGACACAAGTCTCTAAATTCTCTTTTTTGAGATGTAACCTAATTTCTTGTGCCATAAGGAGGCATAATTCTCGTCGGTCAATTTACGCTTTACACCTCATGTACTTGCATGCAAGGATTCATTAAAAGAGACAACTGTATCAAGCAAATATAGATTATCATAACCTGATAAAGAACCGGTACCAACCAATTTTGAATCATGAAAAAGACTAAATGTTTCATTTCTAAATGAACAACAATATCCAAATTTGTTCAAAGAAAAAATAGAAATCAAATTCCGTCTAAATGACGGTACAATGAAAGTCTCATTCAAATCCAAATAAAAACCAGTTCTTAACAATAATCTAAAAATTCCTATTGCATCGACTTCCACCAACTTGCTGTCGCCAATGTAGATGTATCTTTCACCATCATTAGGCTTTCGACAATTCAGGCAACCCTACATAAACACACTGATGTGAGTTGTTTGCACGCCAAATGTGATAGTTAGTACACTCTTTCTTCTGACCTACAGCTCCATAAAAGAAACAACCATTCTTATTTGGTTCTTTATGTTTTTCTTCTGTGGTGTCGTATCCGTAGCTTCCTTATTTGTCTTTTTCTTGACGTTCTTCTTCTTATCATTTGAAGTGGTGGCTAAGTGAGCACTTGATGTATTTTCTTGTTACAATCTTTCCTCTTCTTGAACACAGTGTGAGATGACCTCATTAAGAGACCAAGAGTCCCTTTGGCAGTTATAACTCACCTAGAATTGACTGAACTGTGCTGGAAGGGATATGAGAATCAAATGCACTAACAAGTCTTCAGATAAATCCAACTTGAGTGCTTTCAATTTTGAAGCTAAATGAGACATTTCCATGATGTACTCCCTTATGTTTCATTTGCCTGTATACTTCATAGAGATAAGTTTTGCTAAGATTGTACTTGTTTCAGCCTTTTCATTCTTAGCAAATCTTTTCTCGAAGTCTTCAATGAAACCCTTAGCCGTATTCACTTAATCAGACATAGTACCCCTAAAAGCTTCTGGAATGGCACACTTGATGACCATAAGACTTATAAGGTTAGACTTTTCCCACTTTTCCATTTCCCTCTTGTCATCTGAGATACTCTTATCAGTGAGATCAGGGGGGTTGGGAACCCTCAACGCAAGGTCTAGGTCCATGACTCCGAAAATGATTTGGATACTCTCTTGTCATGCCTTAAAGTTTGTGCCATTCAATATGGGAATGGAGTTGATGCTTGTAGTAATATTAGCAGCAAAATTATAAACTGAATCTATAACAAAACATACAAAGTCAAATAAGTACCAAAACATGCAATAATAATATCAAATAAAGGTAAGCCCCATCACAAGACATCGAGCACAAGATTAGTATCGAGTCTTTGGATAGAAATATTAACTTGTAAGTGGAGAAGTAATTAACACTGATAATAAAATAACATGTCAAATAATGAATCTTCTTTTGGGCCGATTAATTGCTCATATGTAAAATCAAATAATTATCATGCGTTTATTACCATAAGTGTACATTTCAAATATAAATCTTCCTTTGGGCCGATTAATATTCACATAAGTTACATGCACATAACTGATTATATTTCAAAACAAATTAATTTTCACAAAAGAGGTCACTTTGTTGTCATATTGTTTCATTTAATTTGTCTCAAAATATATAAAAAATACCAATATTTAAATTAAAATTACAACAAAAGAAATGGTCAAAGTCAACTATGACAGATTGACCAGGTCGGGTCAACTATCGAGTCACCAGTAGGTAACCCGCCTACCTGCTCTTATGTGCCCAATAAACCTTGTGGGCTGAAGCCCATCAGAATTAAAATAAAGAAATCATTTAGCCCCATAAACATGGACTTAAACAATACCCATGAATCAACAAGGGTGAAAATAGATCTTACCGTAACTGTTTCCTTCTTTCTTAAAAAATGGCTAAACAAGATTCAAGAACCAGAGAGCACATAGAAAACTGAATCCAAACCATATTACTTATTCAACTTTAAAAAAAAAATTCAATAAACTATTACAAACATAAGTATATCCATTATAGAAGGTATAATGGATTTTGTTCCACAAGAAAACAAGCATTTAACCATTGAATATGCACATAACAAAATTGAATTTAAAAAAAAAAAAATCACTAAATTCTTTTCTTAATGATTCATCACGAAGATGGCTCTAATACCACTTGATGGAGAAAATCCATAATGTGAAAAACATCACATAAAACTAAGATCTATCATGTTAAATCATCAAGAAAATGAACTAGATGCGGAAACGTACCTGAATCCATGAATATTGTCAAAATCCTTCGGTCTAGCGGTTCTTGATCTTCCAAATTAGTATGTATATTGTTCTTAAGAGAGATGTTCTCACTTTTCTTATGATGGGATTTCAAAAAAGAATTATACATATAATTTGGGGACCATAACCACTTTTGTAACTGCATATATTTTTCTTATTTCTAATTTGGCCCATCAGGAAATTAGAAATTACAAATAGAGTATCTACACATATGAGCCCATACTTTATGAGACAAATTAGGCCCATTTAAAATTAAACATAATTAGATCACTTTTAATTTGGGCCAAAACTTTTATAATAGAAAATCACATACAATTATTAATAATATATATACATAAACGTCCATAATCTAACACGAACACCTCGAATTGGTATAAAAAATTATTAAATTACAGCAAAAAATGGCGTCTGCAGAGAACGGGAAAATGGAAATTCTATTGCATGAAGCATGTCGCGAAGGGCACGTCAATGTTATGAAGCTGTTGTTAGAGACAGACGCTTGGGTTGCTTACAAGCTAACCCGTGATTGCAGGGAGAATGTTTTATTTGTGGCTTGTGGGCGAGGTTGGTTCGATGTGGTGAAACATCTAATGAGCTATCAAAGGCTTCTCACGTTGGAGGAAGATGAGGTAACAACTTCACTTCATGTTGCAGCATTAGGAGCAGGGACGGAGCCAGGATTTTCTTGTAGTGGGGGCAAATTATGATTAGTTGTATAGTTGAAGAAATTGAATGGAGGGAGATGAGGGTGCGGAGGCAAATATTGGAGGGCGATGAGGGTGTGGGGTCAAATGAGGAGAGAGGTGAGGAAGTGGGGATAAATGGGACATGTAATTAGTTGAAAATATAGGGGTATCTCAAAGTTTTGTGGGGGCAATTGCCCCCACCAGCTCCTTACTAGCTCTGCCCTAGTCAGGAAGGCACCTAGGTAAGTTTGGAATTCGGATTTCGGAATTAAAAAATAATTGCATAATCGATAAAACATAGCGAAGACATAAAAAATGAAACATGAACTGATCAAGATGAAATGCAACTTTTATGGATTCTACTGGACAAGAACTATAACATGTCTATTAAAACCAATGTATCACCCATGCACAAACGCACACATGCACACAAGTCAAAAACGTCACAAACCACGGGGGCCTGTAACGAACCCGAGTCCTGCATACCTCAACAAAGTAACCCGAGATTAGGGCAAAAACTAATAAGAGCAACTACAATATGTCAGCAGACAACCTTCGATTTCTTACCTTATTCTCAAAATTAGTAGGCCTTCCTTCGATTTCTTCCCTTATGCATATAATCAGTAGATGAAGGTAGATTTTTGAAACTAGGTTGTGGTATCAATACCCACAACATTTTAACCAACTTAGCAAACTAGCACCTTCGAGTCCATTTAGAAGTTGAAAAGCTTTTTATCACTTGAGTAGAAACCCAAATCGAAGAGCTTAGCAGTCAATAACAAAAACAATAAATTGGTTATCCACAGCCCATACATCATATTTAATTTTAGGGTTTTTGTGGGTGCCAAAACTTGCATACATTATCCACCTTCCACGTGGCACCTTGAGATTCACATTATCATCTCACGCAACTACTCGATTGCACCATGTAATCACTCAACATTGAAGTGAAACTCTCCAAAGAATATTCTTTAGAGAATTCTAACAATCTTTGGAGAATTCTATGATATTGTTGTTAAGAATTCCAAAAGGCTAGAGAAAATATTAAGAAACCAGTTTGGAAATTTATAAATAAACCTCTTCCACCTGAAGGAGATGAGGCAACTAATGGTGGGGGACAACCGGTTACAACCAACTATATGTTGGAAAAATCTACAGTTTTTCCAAATTTTTGTGATTGAGTGGGTCTATTTGAGGTACGATTTAAGCGGGTGTCATTATTTATTTGAGACGGGACTACTTGGAAACTTATTCTTCTCATTGAAGAGAGTAGTTAGTTGTCAAAAATCTATTTTGGGTGAATGACAAATCGGCTCCTAACTACCCCCTTGATTTTGAAGGGGCACACCCTTTAATTCAGAGAGGGGCATACCTCTTGGTTTTCATGGGTGTCATTCGTTCTGTATGGACACATCTTTTGGTTTTGGGTTGTCTCTTAAGAGACACACCTTTCCTCTTCCAAGAGACATTATGTCTCGTAGAACTATTTTCCCAAGAGACACCTTGTCTCTTAAAATTATATAAATAGGTCATTTCAACCTAAGTTTTTCTAATTAAAAATTATCTTCTTCTCTGGTGTTTTAAATTGCTTGCATTCTGATTTTTCATTTGCATTCTTTGAGAGTACAACATTAGCATTCGGTTCGCTAGACGTGTAGAGTGAAGTGCTACCTCTACACATGTGATCATTGTATCCCGGGAGACAATTGTTTATTGATTCGTGTGCACCAAGTTGCGGGAATAAAATTGTCTTAAGGACATTGTGTTCAACACAAGCCTCGGTCAAACTTCATTTTGTTCATTCTCGGGTATCTACCGTATAACAATCTTAAGACAATTTTGTAGGATTATTTTTTATTCTGTTTTCACAGATTTAAAAAAATGAATCACCAAGGAAAATCCAAGAAATTTAATGGCTCGGATTTTAAGCGTTGGCAACAGAAAATGTTGTTTTACTTAACAACATTAAATTTAGTCAAATTCTTTCAAGAAGATGCGCCTATTCTGAAGGAAAATGAATCAGATAGCACAACTATTGTTGCTATCGAAGCGTAGAAACATTATGATATCCTATGCAGGAATTATATCCTCAACGGATTAGATAATACACTGTATAACGTATACAGTCCAATCGCCACTGTAAAAGAACTGTGGGAATCCTTAGACAAGAAATATAAGACAGAAGATGCCGGACAAAAGAAATTTGTAGTCGACAGATTCTTGGATTATAAAATGTTGGATTCCAAAATAGTTATAAATCAAGTTCAAGAACTTCAGATTATCCTGCATGAAATTCATGCAGAATGTATGTCTATTAGTGAATCCTTTCAAATGGCATCGGTAATTGAAAAATTACCGCCATCTTGGAGAGACTTCAAAAATTATTTGAAGCACAAACGTAAGTAGATAAAGCTTAAAGACTTGATAGTGCAGTTAAGGATTGAGGAAGATAATATAATGAGTAAGAAAGGAGCGAAGAATAACTACTAAGAGTCCAAGGCCAATGTAGTAGAAGTTGAACTCTCACAACAAAAAAAATGAAAATCTCTACTCTGGATCCTAAAGGTAAGGACTTTAAAAAATTCAAGAGAACTTGTTTTGTTTGCAACAAACCTGGACATCGAGTCAAGGATTATCGCAAACGCAAGGACAAGGATTCATCGAAGAATAAATTGGTTCAAGCCCAGTTGTCTGAAGTAGAGAATCTTGTTGCTGTTGTTTCTGATATCAACCTCTCAGCAGTTGTCTCTGAAGTAAACTTAGTCGGAAATACTAAAGAATGGTGGGTAGACATAGGGGCTACTCGACACATATGTTCTGACAAAAATTTATTTTCAGAATATATTAAAACAAAAAAAGGATGAACAACTCTTTATGGGCAACTCTTCAACTTCAAAAATTGAAGGTCAAGGGAAGGTGGTGCTGAAATTTACTTCTTGGAAGAGTCTTACATTAAATGATGTGCTACATGTACCAGACATCCGGAAAAATCTTGTATCCAGATCTTTGTTGAGTAAGAAGGGTTTCAGATAGTATTTGAATCTGATAAATTTGTACTTACTAAAAATGGGATGTACGTGGATAAGGGGTATTTGAAGAATGGTCTGTATAAACTAAATGTAATGATGATTGTACCCAAATATTCAACTATAAATAAAAAGAATTCTTTTGTTTGTATGCTTGAGTCTTTCAATGCGTGGCATGATAGATTAGGTCATGTGAATTTTAATACCTTGCGAAGGTTAATGAATTTAGATTTACTGCCTAAATTTCATATTGACCAAAATCATAAATGTGAAACATGTGTGGAGGTCAAATTAACGAAAATACCCTTTCATTATGTGGAAAGGAGTTTTAAACCTCTAGAATTAATTTATAGTGATATCTGTGATTTAAAATTTGTGCAAACAAGAAGTGAAAAGAAGTATTTCATTACTTTTATTGATGATTGCACAAGAAATTGTTATATTTATTTACTAAGGAGTAAAGACGAAGTCATAGAAATGTTTAAACATTACAAGGATTAAGTTGAAAATCAACTCAGTCAAAAGATAAAAATAGTAAGAAGTGATAAAAGAGGTGAATATGACGCACCCATCGGTGAGTTATGTTTAGAACATGATATTATTCACCAAACTACCGATCCTTATTCACCACAATCTAATGGTGTTGCCGAATGTAAAAATCAAACCTTAAAAGAAATGATGAATGTTATGTTGATAAGTTCTAGTTTACCCTAGAATTTGTGGGGGGGGGGGAGCAATCCTTTCTGTAAATCATATTCTTAACAAAATACCTCACAAGAAATTAGACCAAACTCCATATGAGTTATGGAAAGGTCAAAGACCATCTTATAAATATTTAATAGTGTGGGGGTGTTTGGCTAAGGTAATAGTTCGTAACCCTAAAAAGGTTAAGATAGGACCAAAAATCATTGATTGTATATTCATTGGTTATGCACATAATAGTAGTGCATATCGATTTCTTGTGCATAAATTTGACATTCCTGATGTTTATGAAAATATTATTATTGAGTCAAGGAATGCTTCATTTTTTGAGAATATATTTTCCTTGTAAAAAAATACAAATAATAAGTTCTTATAAAAGAACTTATGATACTGCGATTGCTAGTTCACAAGGCAATATAGACAAAAAATCTATAGAAAATGAGGATGAACCTAGACACAGTAAGAGACCTAAAGTGACTAAGTCATTTGGTCCAAATTTTCTAATTTTTTTATTAGAAAATGAACCTCAAACCTTTAAGGAAGCCATGTCTACACTTGAAACACCTTATTGGACAGAGGTTGTGAATAGTGAAATTGATTCAATTTTGTAAAATCATACTTAAGAATTGGTAGATCTTCCACTAGGCAGCAAACCTGTAGGTTGTAAATGGATCTTCAAAAAGAAGATGAAACCCGATGGTTTTAAAGATAAGTATAAGGCAAGACTTGTTACTAAAGGGTTCAAACAAAAAAGAAGGTTTGGATTATTTTAACACCTATTCACTAGTTACAAGAATAACTTTCATTCACATGTTGATAGCTATTGCAGCGTTGTTTAAGTTAGAAATACATCAAATGGATGTTAAAACAACATTTTTAAATGGTGACTTAAATGAGAAAATTTATATGGAACAACCAGAAAATTTTACTATTAAAGGACAGGAAAGGAAAGTTTGCAGACTTGTTAAATCACTTTATGGATTAAAACAAGCACTTAAACAATGGCATGAAAAATTTGATAGTGTAATGTTGTCAAATGGTTTCAAAATAAATGAGTGTGATAAATATGTATACGTTAAAAGCATTGAAGATACTTGTGTCATTGTTTGCCTATATGTAGATGATATGTTAATTTTAGGAACTACCAAAAATATCATCAAGTCAACAAAGAAAATGTTGACTAATAAGTTTGAAATGAAAGACTTAGGTGTTGCGGATGTTATACTAGGGATAAAAATTACTAGAACATCAGAAGGACTTGTATTATCTCAATCACATTATACTGAGAAAATACTTAAGAAATTTAATCAATTTGATTGTAGTCCGGTTAAAATACCAATAGAAGTTAATTTTCATTTGAAGAAAAATACTGGTGAGAGTATCTCTTAATTAGAGTATTCTCATATAATTGGCAGTTTAATCTAATGAACTACACAAGACCATATATTGTTTACTCAATTAGCAAACTAAGTAGATATACAAGTAATCCAGGATTAGATCATTGGAAGGCCTTAGTTAGAGTTTTAAGATACTTAAAATTTACGGTGGACTATACGTTGCACTACACTAGGTATCCAGCGGTACTTGAAGGATATTGTGATACCAATTGGATATCAGATTCTGAATAATCAAAATCCACAAGTGGATATATTTTTACACTTGAAGGTGCAGTCGTTTCTTGGAAATCTTCTAAGCAAACGTGTGTAGCCCGATCTACCATGGAATCAGAATTTATAGCATTAGATAAAGTAAGAGAAGAAGCTGAGTAGCTTCAACATTTTTTAGAAGATATTTCTTTATGGCCAAAACCCATGCCCGCCATCTGTGTACATTGTGATAATCAAGTAGCGATAGCAAGGGCACAAAATAATATTTATAATGGTAAGTCTCGACATATTCGTCGTAGACACAATACTATTAAGTAGTTGCTATCAAATAAAGTTATTTCCATTGATTATATAAAGTCTAAGAAAAATCTCGCGGATCCTCTTACCAAAGGTTTAACGAGAGAGCAAATATACTACACATCGAGGGGAATGGGATTAAAGCCTACACAAAATAATCATCACAATGGCAACCCAACCTAATTGATTGGAGATCCCAAGATCTTGGTTCAATGGGACAACTAGTTGTGTGTGATTTACCAGTAGCACTGAAGAGAAAAACCCTCTTATCCACTCCTATGATGTAACAGTGCTGCTTGTAACAGTTTTTAGGGTAAGCTTTGCTTTCAGTGATGCCTATAACTTGATTTTCAAGTGGGGTACAACATGGTACTCTTAATAGGAATCACCTATACGAGTGTGAAGTTGGGTCGCTTCCATGAGAATTTATAAAGGCTAAAATTCTCTACAGCACTCATGAATCCCAGAATGTTCAGGGCCAAAATGAACACAACCGTAAGAACCGACTATGTCAGGAAAGGAACTATGTGAATTCTATTATCTAGATTTACACTTAAGCTTGAACAGTTCAAGACATCGTGTTCACTGTTTAGTAAGTAAATCCTATAGTTTTTTTACTAGGGAATGTTCAAAACCACAAGCTACCTATCCCGATGTAGTATCTTTCCTATATGTACTCTCTTTGTTTTATTTTATCATCATTTTAGTTGTCGCCATGTTCATTCATGTAGGGGATTGTTGGAAAAATCTGTAGTTTTTCCAAATTTTTGTGACCGAGTAGGTCTATTTGAGCTATAATTTAAGTGGGTCTCATTATTTATTTGAGGCGGGACTACTTGGAAACTTATACTTCTCATTGAAGAGAATAGTTTCATGTATTTAGTTGTCAAAAATCCATTTTGGGTTAATAACAAATAGGCTCCTAACTACCCCCTTTATTCCTTTCAGAAAGAACACACCTCTTGATTTTGAAAGGGCACACCTCTTGATTTTGTAGGGGCATACTTTTTTGTTTTCATGGGTGTCTACTCGTTCTATAAGGATACATCTTTTGGTTTTGGGTTGTCTCTTAGGAGACACACCTTTCCTTTTCCAAGAGACATTATGTCTCTTAGAACCATCTTTTTCCAAGAGACACCTTATCTCTTAAAATTCTATAAATAGTTCATTTCAACCTGAGTTTTTCTAATTAAAAATTTTCTCTTCTTCTCTGCTGTTTCAAATTGCTTGCATTCTGATTTCTCGTCTGCATTATTTGAGAGTACAACATTAACGTTCGATTTGTTAGACGTGTAGATTGAAGTGCTGTCTCTATACGTGTGATCGTTGTATCTTGGGAGACAATTGCTCATTGATCCTTGTGCACCAAGTTGAGGGAACAAACTTGTCTTAAGGACATTGTGTTCAACGCAAACCTCGGTCAAAGTTCATTTTGTTCATTCTCGGGTATTTACCGTATCATAATCTTAAGACAATTTTGTCGGATTATTTTTTATTCTGTTTTCACAGATTTAAAAAATGAATTACCAAGAAAAACCCGAGAAATTTAATGGCTCGGATTTTAAGCATTGGCAACAGAAAATGTTGTTTTACTTAACTTGAAAAAAAAATCATAAATGAAAAATATGCAACATATGTTTTATATATGTATTATTTGTTTCATTTCAAAATTTCGAAAACCAAAAATTCGGTAATATAATAGTGATGGTGACGATGAAATTGGTGATGTTGATGGTGATGGTAAAGGTGGTGGTGATAATGAAGGCATTTGTTCCATTGGTTTATAAGAAAAGACCAAAGTCAAGGGGCAAATGATCAATTTGAAAAATTAAGGTGGTATCTCAAATAAATGTTAAGGGGCATGTCATTATTTTTTTAAAGATGAAAATGATATATGTCATTTAAAAAGGTGGATTCCTCCAAAATTTTGAAGCATAGACGCTTCAAAGTTGAACTTGTGTTACATGTTACAACTTTATACTTTACAACATACAAAAAGTTACAATGGTATTTTTCTCAACTGAATTTTATAAAAATTTGTAAAATATGTAAAATTCGTTAAAAAAAAATGTGTTTTATTCTTTTTTAACTTAAAATACGTGAATTATATAGAAATACAATAATTCAGAGAATAATACTTTCATTAAAAAAAGGAGGTAGTTGTACACACATAAATGTTTCATTTCACCCACTTTTTTGCGATACCCATTTTAACTTTAAAAAAACTATCTACACACACCTATTAAATATACTTTAACCTAAATTGTTTATTTTACCCACCGAAAGGTACCAAATCATTTATCTTCTTCTTCACATCTAGACAAGTTTCAATGACGGTTTTAAGCTTTGGTCTTACTTATTTTTTTGACCCTAAACACTTTCAATTGAGTCAAAGTCGTTGATATGAGAAAATTTTGTTTAGTAGGTACTTACCAAATTAGTTTTTTAATGTTCAATAAGTACCTAACGAATCTACTTAGTACTAATCGGAATGTATCTATTGAATTTGCTGAAACAAGTTTGGTCTGAACCTACTGAATAGAACTGCCAAAAAATCTTGGAACTCGTCAATTCAAAGTTGTCATTTTAAGATTTTAATAACGATTTTCCACCTTCCTTGATGATTAAATGAAAAAAAAAAAAGTAAAAGATATAAGATAACTTGAAAAGAAAAATCATAAAAGCTAGTCTCCATTTATTCAACCTCTCACAAAACTCAGAAGGAGATGACTATGAAGAAGAAGAAGAAGAAGAAGAAGAGGAGGAATGAAGGAAGGAACAAAGAAGGAGGAAGAAGGAAGAAGAAGAAAATGGGCTTTTGGTTTCTATTCGGTAGGTGGTAATGGATGTATTAACTCAAAACAAAAGGGTGAAATGGTAATTTACTTTTTTTTTTTAATATATAAAAGTCACTTATGTGGGTGCATTGAGCCATTTCAGTGTGTGCGAATAGCCGCCCCATCTAAACTCGGTTCCTACCATTGTTTTTAAAAACTAGACTGATAGTCCAACCAGGTATAACCCGGATTTTTACATAAATCGGTCCGATTATCTAAGAATCGTAGAACCATTGATTTTTTAAAATCGATGATTCAAATCATTAAAATCAATTATAACTACGAACCAATTTTGGAAAATTTGAAAAATTGTAACTATTCTTTCTCTAATTCCAATGACATTATTAACAAATAAAATCTAAAGAATTAGATTTAGATTATAAAAAATCTTTGTCTTAAAAACTTTAACGATTTATTATAGATGGAAAAATCTGGAAATCTCAAAAATTATAAATCTACTAAAAGTAAAACTCTACAACAATAACAAATAAAATCTAAAAAATTTATACTTAGATTTTAAAAGATATTTTTTTTAAACGATTTTTTTAAGAGTAGGGATCCAGAATAGTGTCCCGTTCCTAACTAGGGTCAGGTGGCTCCCCATTTTATGCCACATGACACTTTTGGGGACCCACTGACGGTATGGATATGTGGTCCATTCCTTGGTGAACCTCCATACAAAAAATCATAATGTTGATAACTTGTATGTACTAGATCTAAGCTTTTGAAAAAGAGTTTAAATCCAACAATTAAAAATCATTTTTAAGACAATGCTATTATCAATGGATGCACATCACCAATCAAATTGATCCTTTGTGTGTCAATTCACCAAGGGATGGACCACATATCTATACGGTCAGTGGGTCACCAAAAATGCAACGTGGCATAAAATAAGATGTCACCTGACCTTGGTTAGGAATGAGATACACGGAATCCCTACCCTTATTATAATTTTAAAATCTTGAAAGAAAAAAAAAACACAAATAGAAACCTACCAAAACTAAAAGTCCAACAACTTTTTCTTAGCAAATAAAATTTGTAAAATCATGTGTTTTTATTTTTCTTAGGAATCTTTAAATAATTACAAAAATATTATTAATTAAATGGAAAATCTAAACTCATCAAAAAAATAAAAAATCAACAATCATTTTTCATTTTGATATAATATTTTATCATATTATATATATTGACTATGCCTCTCTTGCCCTCATCGCAGAACTGTAGATCATTTGCATCGAGAGACGTAGAATCATAAATCTTCTTCTTGTGTATCCCAAGGAAAATGATCTACAATTTTGTGATGTGGGCATATGTAGGGTGTCAGATTATCACGACTCATATATCTCGGTCCAACCAAATTAATCTTTGGTTGGACCCCATTCCGACCAGTTGAGGAAGATTTCGGTTGGATTATCAATCTGATTTTTAAAATGATAAATTACACTTTGACCCCTTGTAGTTTGGTGTAATTTCATTTTGACTCTCTAATGTTTTGATAATTACACTTACCTTCCTTATAGTTGTCTAAGGAGTTCACTTACCCCCCTTTCGTCAAATTGTCATCAACCTAACTATTAGGTTCCTTTTATAAAGATCATTTTGCCCTTTTTAAAATGTTATTCTTTTTAATAAATAAAAATATGCCTTTGAAAAAAATGGGTTCAATGAATACTTAGATGGGGGCATTTTAATTTTTGTTTTAAAACTTATTTTTTTAACATATATAAAAATAATATACATAAGAAGGTAAAATAGTAAAATAACATCTGAATTTTAACCCTATTATAAGGGGAAGTAAGTGCAATTATCAAAACCTCAGGGGTCAAAATGGAATTATACCGTAATTTACCCCATTTAAAACATTGGTTTCTACCTATTTTGGAAAGAACTTCGAAGAGGCCATCCCATTTCAAAAAGAGTCGTACTGTCATCCCAGCATTCTACTTTCAGAGTCGTGCTGGGGTGACTCAGGATTATTATGATTCTTACAATTCCGACGTGGACATGCATACATAACCGTAGATGGTTTTTACTCATATCGCGAGAAAACACATCTAATGGTTATACTAAATATTAATTAAAGTAAGGACTAAAATAAATATTAAAAAGCTACGTTTCATATAATGATGACTATTGCATCAAAATTCTGATGCTGCTGTTAAGTTTCAAAGTCGGAATCACCACCTTTCAGACTCTCATCAGACAAACGGACAGATTGGATTCTAAGAAAAAAATTCTACTTCAAAGGATTTTTTTCCCCCAAAATCATCAAGAGCAAACTCTGTATGAGAGAGAGAGAGAGAGATGAATATTCTTGAGGAGCTAGAAGCCGGTGTGGTTGAAAGAGACATAGATCGAATAATAATGGACATAGTTCAAGAAGAGCAAGCAGAGATGCCATTAGCATCACCAATTGAACCACCAGTTGTGCCAAGTCCACCAAGGAGGAGAGAGAAAAAGCCAAAGATTGCAGAAAAAGAAGAACCAACAGGAGAGGTGCTTATCGTTGATGGTGGAGATATATGTGCAGTTTGTTTGGAAGAGATGGAAGAAGGGATGGAAGCCAAAGAGATGGGTTGTTACCACACCTTTCATTCTAATTGTATCTCACAATGGGTTAGACAGAAACCCACTTGTCCTCTTTGCAGGTATGAGAGATCCACTAATGATGGTAAGCCCAAGAAAAGAAGTAGAAGAATGGGGAATTGAAGACCTTTTTTGTTTAGAAATTCTTTTACATATTTCATAGTGATTTACAAATTACAGACTGATAATCTTTTTTATTTTATTTTATATGTATTGGTGAATGTTTAGAACTTAAGATCATCATCTGTTATCAAACTCATGACTTACTTCTTGACCTCGGTCTTCTTTGAGAGACTTACTTAAAACCATTTATTTTCTCTCCCTAAACCCATTGTCTTTCCCTTTAAGAGCAAATTCTTCAACTTATTGTGCTGATTTTGTCTAATGTGCATGCATATGATGCTGAACTTGTATGTGCTTGTCTGATTTTGTTAAATCACTATTGCTCTGTTGGTTGAAATAATTTTCATTAGTGATTGAATTGTATAATGAAATTGTTAGAATTGTTATATATGCGATGTTAGATTAGAGAAAATAAACAAAAACTGATGTGAAATAAAATAATAAAATAAATTATAAATACCGTAAATATTATCTTAATATTAAAATAAATGAGGCTTGTATTAGACACAATAATGTTAAGACAGACTTTGCCCATGTGATGAGTGAACAGTCTTTGGACATTTGTCTCTCATAATACAATACTCAACATGTGTACAAGGCAACACTCCTATTGTACACATACGATTAAACTTGTACTATGAATTGTATTCTCAAGGATGAAATCTCTTGAAAATAAAAGGGCACTATTCAAATTAAAAACTTGAAAATTGAATGATGTAAAAGAGGGAATGAATGTGAATTTATAGAATTAGAAGTAGGTTATGACTATAAGAACAGACATACATGTCTGTAGAGTTGTGACACCATTTGTTTATCTTAGAACAGTCACGAGCTGTAACTCATTGAATTCAACTCACTGGATAAATTAATTAAAGTAAAAGGTCCAATAGATTTTTAGCAAAAGTGTGTTTTTCACATGCACCTACGCAAGGTTTAAATCCGAAGATTTGCACTCCCCCTGCGCACACACACCCTATGCCCGTATCACATGCGCACACACGCACTAAAGTTCTCATGTGCACATGTGTTTTACCCATTTCTCTCTCACACTTAGTGCATTATGTGAGAGTTTTTATATAAGAGTTACACTATTTAATTTATATCCGATGTGAGACTAAAATATTACACCACAACATACAAACAAACCACTTAATTCTTACTTTTACTTTTACTTCTACTTACATTCAAACATTAGGATAAATCCCACATTTATCCAACAACCCCTTACATGGATAAATCCCACATTTATCCAACAATCCCCCACATGAATGGAAAAAATTGAAATTAGATAAGGAATATGATAAAACATTCTAAGAAATGCACAGAATACAATAGAAAAAATATTACATTAGGAGAAGTAATTTGTGGTTTTGAACTTTTCTTAATGAGTGTTTATCAGATTTACTAAACTTAATAGTAAACATAATTTTTGAACTATTCAGTCTTTTGTCTAAATCAAAACAACAGATTTCACATATTTCCTTTCCAATTATAGTAAGTTCTTATAGTTGTATTCATTTTGGTTCTGAACAATCCAAGATTCATGAATCCTCTAAAGAATTCAATCTTTTAAGATTCTTATAAAATCGATCCAGTTCTATACTCACATAGGTGAAATCATATTAAGAGTACCCTGTTGTACCATACTTGTAAATATAAGATATATGCATCATTAAAAGCTTAGTTTATCCTAAATACTCGCTTTAGACAAATACTTAATGCATTACAAAAATAAGTAGAAGAAAAACTTCTAAGTGTTATCGACTGAATCACTCTCGACCACTTTTCCTATTGAACTTAGTCTATAAAATCTCCAATCTTTAGGTTAGTTTCCATTGAGATGTCTCATTATTATAGGCTTTAATCTCATTTCCATCGATATATGATAGATCTACTCTCTAGACAAATTTTTAGTAAATGGATTCGCAAGATTTTCTTTAGACTTTATGAAATGAATAGAAATAACTCCATTTGAGAGTAATTGTCTAACGATTTTGGGACTACAATGTATATGTCATGGCTTCCTGTTTTAAACACAATTATATGCACGGGCGATAGTTGTTTGATTATACGCAAATTGCAGGCACGGATTTTTTCCATAATGGAATATCTTCTCAGAAATGACGAAGCCATTCTGCTTCTTTATTTGTTTTATCTAAAGAAATAAATTCAGATTTTATTGTAGAACTTGTTATATACATTTGTTTCAAGGATTTCCATGAAATGACTGTACTACCAAGTGTAAATACATAATCATTGGTGGACTTTGACTTTTCAAAGTTTGATATCCAATTGGTGTCAATGTATCTTTCAAGTACAGTTGGATATCTATTATAGTGTAACATATATTCTAAGGTGTACTTCAAGTATTTCAAAATCCTAACTATTACTTCCCAATGAGTAGTTCTAGGGTTACTCGTATATTTACTCAAATTTTCAATTGAGTAAGCAATATCCGATCTTATATAGTTCATGATATACATTAAACTGTTTATTATCCGAGAATATTTTAGTTGGGATATACTAGGACTAATATTTTTCTTTAAGTTATTACTAGGATTAAATGATCTTTTAGTATGATTATTATCAAATTTGTTGAATTTCTTTAACATATTCTCAATATAGTGTGATTGAGACAAAATTAGTACATCTAAAGTTCTTGCAATTTTAATTTCAAGAATAACATTAACTACACCCAAATCCTTTATATCAAAGTTACTAGTAAACATTCTTTTAGTGGATCTAATGATATTTGTATTAGTTCCCATAATAAACATAATATCTACATAAAGGTAAAGAATGATACAAGTATTATCAATGATTTTATAATATACACATTTGCCACATTCATTGATTTTGAAATCATTATTTATCACGACACTATCAATTTATCGTGTCATTGTTTAGGTGTTCGTTTTAATTCATAAAATGATTTGACAAGGCGACACACTTTCTTCAATTGGTTTTTGACAATAAATTGCTTAGGTTGTTTCATGTAAATCTCCTCATTTAGTTCACCATTTAAAAATGTTATTTCACATCCATTTGATATATTTCAAGTTTATATAAGGCAATAATCACTATTAACATCCTAATTGATGTTATTCTCGTGAGAGGTGAATATGTATCAAAATAATTCAAATCTTCTTTTTGTTTGAATCCTTTAACAATAAGTCTTACCTTGTATTTATTTGTAGAATTATCGAGCTTTATTTTTCGCTTAAAAATTAATTTGTAATCTATTGGATTGTTTTTCGGTGGACAACTTACTAGTTCCCATATATGGTTTTGCATAATGGATTCAATCTCATTATTCACAAATCTCTTTTCAATATGATGATTTAGGTATGGATATGACCTCCTTATAATTTTGGGTTCATTTTCTAATAAATAAGTTAGAAAATCTTGACCAAATAACGTAGAAATCCTTTTCTCTTTTATTATGCATTGATTCATTATCATGATTTATATTATTATCATAATCATCATTTGATGTAGTATTATATATTATTTTATTAAAACGTATATCATATACAAGTTTGCAACGAAACTTATTTTCAAAAATTATTACATCTCGTGATTCAATGATTGTATTTGGATGCATATCAATCACATCTGATTTATGCATAAGAAAACGATGTGCACTATTATTATTGGCAATATTAATAAATACACAATCAATAGTTTTAGGTTCTAACTTTGTTCTTTTAGGAATTGGGATCGCTACTTTAACTAGGCATCCCAACACTTTCAAAAATTTATACGAAGGCGTTTTGTATTTTCATAATTCATAAGATTTATTATTATTATTTTTGTAGGGTATCTTATTAAGAAATGTAATTTGCGAAAAGCAGAGTTTCCATCCACAAGTTTTGTGATAAACCAAAATTAATTAACATCGCATTCAACATTACTTTTAATGTTCGATTTTTTCCTTTCAGCAATTTCATTTTGCTAAAACATATATGGTGTTGTTATTTGATAAATAATTCCATGTTGAGTACAAATCTCATCAAAAGGTAATGATTCATATTCATCACATCTGTCTGTTCTTAAGACCTTTGTTTTTTTATTTAATTGATTTTCAAACTCATGTTTATATTTAATAAACATTTTCATAGCCTTATCCTTGGTTCTTAGTAAATACACAGTAATATCGAGTGTAATCATCAATAAAGGTTGTAGACACCTCAATTTGAACAGGCCCATACTCGAAAGGGCTCAAAAATACTGATTTTTCAACAAAGTTGATCAATAGGCCTCAAGGGCCCAAATCAGTGAAAAATAACATTTTAATTGAGTCGAGGCCCCTAAGACCTTTTAATAGTCTAATGGGCCCACCTGAAAAAACTCGGTATACACCCATCTACCACGTTCCACTCTCAAAATCTAAAAATATCAATTTGCCAACAAAATTTGGCAATGGACCTCAAGGGCCCAAAACATTGAAAAACAACATTTTGATCAAACCGATGCCCCTAAGACCTCATAATGGTTTAGTGGGCCCACCAAAGGGATTTGACTTACCCTACACCTTCCCAACCTTCACCGTTCCTCTCTTGTATACCAAAATACCCGATTTTCAATAAAATTTTCCAACGGGCCTAAAAAGTCTAATTTGCCAACATGTGGCATTTTGATCAAACCAATGATTTCCAAAACCTCAAAAAAAATGAATAAAATTAAAAAACGAGACTTGGGATGTTTACCACCTCCTCTACCCTCCACCGCTTCACTTCCAAATCCGAAAATACCCTAAGCCCACCTAAAGTCCATAAACCCTCAATCCTCAAAAATCAATCTCTCACCTTCCCCCCTAACCTAAACTTAATCCCACATCACCTAAAATCTAAAACCAACATAAACCCTCGTAACCATTTTCAAGGTAACCCCCAACTAATTTTTAAAATCCAATATCATCTCTAAAATCCGAGTCCAACACTATAAAACCCACAAATCATTATCTATATCCAATTCATATCCAACCCACAACCCTAACCCATAAACCATTATCCACATCAAACCAACCACCACTTTATCATCAAAAGGTGACACATGTCATCATCCCCTTTCACCTCCCTCATCTAATCACTTAACCCCATCACTTTTCTTTAAACAATTCATCTACCATTTCATTTTCCTCCAAAAATCATCTCAACCCATATCCTACCCTAACCTAACCTATCACCCTTCTCTAACAGAATCAACTACCCACATCACAACCCATATCATCTTTCTCTAATCACTCCACCAACCCAAATTACAACCCATACCTCCCCTCATCATTTATTATAAAATCATTCCTTCAGAATCAATCCACACTCATTCTCTCTAATCAAATAACCACCATCACCAATCAACCAATCTCATCACCTCACTCTCCCATCCTCATTTTTCACATGTTATCATCCCCTCAATTCTTCCAAAATCCAACCAACCAACATCTTACATTACCTATCCCCCCAAATCTAAACACCTTACCTCTTCCATTAACCTAACACTCAATCAAACACATAATCCCTTACATCACAATTCTCCATCATTCATCTCATTGTAGACACCCCATTTTTGCATCCGCCTGATTAATCAACTCATCAACCCGATCGTAATGATTCCCAATGATGGATGTGTATTCCATTGTTTTATTTTGTTACCCGATATGTTTTAGAAATTCGGATGAGGTATCTCGAATTGACAAAATCTTAGAAACTACGCTACGCTAGGAAAATACGACTCCAGAAACATAGAAATCATCATCTTGTAGACCAAAAAGAAGTTTCACGATAAAAATCACTAAAAATGACCAAATTACCAAAATACCCCTAACATCAAAACAACCCTAGAGCCAATGTTATGATTAGGAAAACCCTTTCGAACACATAAAATAACAAATCGAAATCAAATAAATCATTTCGCCAATTTTAACAGAATTCGACAAAATTACGAAAATGCCCCTCATAAAGTTCATGACCATTTCACACAAAAAATTTCATAAATGACACAAACTAATACTTCCATTGAATTCCTTATGAAAAATCGATTCTAAAACATCCTAGAACATTAAAAATCGACTTAAAACGTGAAAAGTCCTCTCCGGGGGCAAAACGATAATTTCACAATTTTCATAATTAAAAAATTTGAAATTAATAAATAAAATATTAAATAATTAAAGTGAAACATTAATGAAATTAATTTAAAATTTTGAATTAAAAAATCAATCAATCGGACTTTCAAGTAAAATTATTGAGGGTTCGTGAGATATTTCTTTAAAGACCCCTCCATTTGGGGGTCCAAAGAATTAAATATATAATAGAGGGGGGTTCTCCAAAAATTAAAGCCAATCAAGCAAGACTAAAGTCAAGGTATTAAAGTCAATCAAGCAAAACTGAAGTCAAAATTAAAGTCAATTAAGCAAGACTGAAGTCAAGATATTAAAAGTTAATCAATTAAGACTAAAGTCAAAATATTAAAAGTCAATCAAATAAGACCAAAAGTCATAATAGAGTTCCAATTAAATAATAATTCAATCTAATAGAGTTCTAACTAAAAAACAATTCTACCTAAAATAATTCTAATTAAAACACAATTCTACTTAAAACAATTTTAACTAAAACACAACTCTAATTAAAAGAACTCTAATTAAACACTAACTCTATCAAAATCAACCCCCTAAAAAATTTATAAATAGAGGTGCTCACACCCTATTTTCGTATCAAATCATAAACCCTAAGAGAAGTAGGTCTAAAAGTCCCCCTAGCCTCCCATAAACCCTAATTTTAGAACCCCAACTCCTTACCTAACATTCCTCCTTCGATTTTAACCTAAGAAACACCTAAAAGCCTTCCAAAAATATCCCAAAATCTGCAACAAACTTGAAGAGTTCAGATCCAAAAATAAGGAGATACCTTGCCTTTGAGATCCGAAATCAAATCCGGAGATAAAACGAAGCAAGGGAGTACGGTACAAGGAGCTATTTTTGTCAGATCTGAGGGAAGAAAATCCTTGCTATCGGAAAGGTATAAAAAATTTTATTTTTAATTTTATCTAGGTTTTTAGCAATGTGATTTATTTGGGACGTTAGTAGAGACTGGCTTTGGTCGGGCGGGGTTGGTGCCTAACACCTTCCAACCCCGTAACGTGATCCCTGGACTATTTTTCTCTTTCGTAGATTAGTTTGCATTTTTTAGAGTCAGTTTATTTCCTAAACCTTAACAACTAGGTGGCGACTCCCAAACTTCAAGGGTCAAAAGCGGATCCGCGCACCCCGCGGATCGAGGGCGTTTTCAGTGGCGACTCCGCTGGGGACTATTAAGGATCAAACTTGAAAAACCCCAAATATGGGAGCATTGCCAAGATGACCTAGTTTTTTTTATTATTTAGTTGGATTTATTTTATTTATTTTTTCTGTTTATTTATTTTTTTTGTCTTGATTGTAGATGATTTTGGGTATTGCATGTTTTTTTTCCAATTAAGGATCACTTTTTGATGACCCCTAAATAATGAAAGATTCAAATTGACATATGAAAATGATCGAATAATGAAGGTTGGGACAGTAATGTTCAAACGTTTTTACAAAATATTTTAGTGAGAATTAAGTCTGGAAACTTTTAATAAAACGTAGATCTCATCAAGTAGATTAATTTAGAAATTGAGTTCACTCAATTTCGTTATCGGAAGCCTTAGATATCATCGATGCAAGTTCAATCTGTAAATCTAGAATTATTGTTGAATGAAAGTTGGGACAGCAATGTTAAAACTTTTTTACAGAATATTTTAGTGAGAATTAAGTCTGGAAACCTTTAATAAAACGTAGATCTTATCGAGTAGATTAATTTAGAACTTGAGTTCACTCAATTTCATTATCAGAAGTCTTAGATATCATCGATGCAAGTTCAATCTGTAAATCTGGAATTGTTGCTGAATGAAGGTTGGGACAGCAATGTTAAAACGTTTTCACAGAATATTCTAGTGAGAATTAAGTCTGGGAACCTCTTAATAAAACGTAGATCTCATCGAGTAGATTAATTTAGAACCTGAGTTCACTCAATTTCATTATCGGAAGCCTTAGATATCATCAATGCAAGTTCAATCTGTAAATCTGGAATTGTTGCTGAATGAATGTTGGGACAGCAATGTTAAAACGTTTTCACAGAATATTCTAGTGAGAATTAAGTCTGGGAACCTTTAATAAAATGTAGATCTCATCGAGTAGATTAATTTAGAACCTGAATTCACTCAATTTCGTTATCAGAAGCCTTAGATATTATCGATGCAAGTTCAATTTATAAATCTGGAATTGTTTCTGAATGAAGGTTGGGACAACAACGTTAAAACGTTTTTACAAAACATTCTGGTGAGAATTAAGTCTAGGCACCTATTAATAAAATGTAGATCTCATCGGGTAGATTAATTTAGAACTTGAGTTCACTTGATTTCGTTATCGGGAGCCTTAGATATCATCAATGTAAGTTCGGATTGTATTTTCCAAATTCACAGAAAATCCGAATTTATCTAATGTTAGCACAATTAATGTTCCTGAGAGTGAGCTCATCTCAACCATTGTCATTCTATCATCAATGTAACATCTATTAGAATCTCGATTTATTTTGGATCACCCAAAACTAACCTTTGATTAGACCATAGACAACAAATTTGTGGGCCTTTTTAATGTTGGATCAGATTAATTATTATTTGTGTTATATGCCCATATAATGTGCCATGATCTCTACAGATATATTTGTAATGTTTTTGCTTTCATCTTAATTTAGATGTGATGGGTTTTGTATTATTTTTTTGATCAATATTCATTTGATATCCATATGTGATGACATAATCTGACCCATGGGCCCATGTGTTTGAAAAAGGCCCCGGGCACACCCCACCCTGTTTTGCACACACCACATGCACGTTTATTATTTTACGCACGTACACGTCCCATATAGCCAACGTGGCACTAATGCGTGGCCCGGTCTCTTCGGAGATGCGACGTCATTCATGAAAATCACAACTCCAGTCACGTACCTTAGGGTATATCAAACTGGGGCATCAATACCATCAGATCAGGTGATTCTAAGAGGTATATTGATGCACCCAGGCTGGAGAGACCTGAGCCTTTGACCTATTGTGAGCCACACAGTCACATGTCCCGATTGCCAACGTAGTACTAGTACGTGGTTGGTCCCCTCGTGGGATGCCAAACCATTTATGAAAGCTACAACTCTTGACTCGTACCCATAGGTATGTAAAAGATAATCTAAGTATATCAATTGCACTTCTTGGTCAAAACCAGTGCCTAAGCAAGATCTTGCCCCGCTGTACCCTACTGTACGAGGGGGATAGACTATGTCTATTCTAGACGAGAGGTATTTAAGTGGGCCTTTGCTCAGCATCGTGCGCCACCTCTCAACTAGAGATCAAACTAGCTGTTTTTGACTTCAGAGAAGTGAGTTGAGGTTTTAGATTATCACCTATACGGTATATCAAACCAAGTCACCACGTATCGAAAGGTATATAGGTATATTTGGGCAAGGGTGGCCAGATAAAATGCATTGCACGTAGTAAGCTTAGAGTTTAGAAACCTTCCTTGTAGGTCACGACCCAAACTGACTATGGGTGTTCCTGGGTTGCTTTATTCAATCCAACCAACAGGTAAGTGGGCGGACCGATCCAGAATAATCAAACAGAACCCGCAATATCGGTCCAACCCAATCTGTGAAATGTACCGATTAATTTGAACCATTTAAACTGGTTGGCCCAATTGACAAATGGATCAAACTGATCAATACCAAATCAGTTGACTAATTGGTTTCACTTTTAAAGATCCAGACCACTTTTTATAGAAAGATTCGATCTTATGATCAAATTAGCTTGTCTGATCAAAGGTTGAATCCCAATCAGGGGTAGACCCATGTTTAATCTTTCTCACTTTCTTGGTCACTATAGACTTATGGTGCATTTGGATTCGATATTTTTCGCTAGACTTGGGCTATTTTATGTCAAAACTTTAATCATGTGGTTAAGAGTCAAACCTTTAGAGTCAATGGTTAACCTTGGTTTACTTCCAATAAGGTAATAATGTGCCTCTAAACGTTCTAAACCCCTCATCTGTGTCATTTTGGGTCCTTTAAAAGAGTCGTTTAGTCAAAGTACTAATGTCAAATCCAAGTAGTCCATCCACTCAGAATGACCTTCTCTCTTTGTAGATAATTGTCCCTAATTTTCTTTGAGTTTCAATCCAGTTTTCGTCAGTCTTTAAATCCAGTTAGTTGTTTCAGGTACGTTAGTCTTTCTTCAATTTTCAAGTTTTAGTCGAGTTTGTCAATCTATGTTTTTCAATTCCAATAAAATATAGAAGCTTCTGATTATCATGCGTGTAATAATGATTTGAGCATAATATCTAATATGAGGATTAACTTAGAGCTCACTAATCAAACTCGATAAATATTTGAATTAAAGAGTACACTCAAAAAGTGCAAATGGATACTACATTTTCCTTAGAAGAACATGAGAAGAATAATAAATTTACTTGAGAAATTCAACAACGTTCCTGTATGGTCTCGTGAGAATATATGGATAGATTGCACCAAAATAGATCAAATCCTAAAGTTGAGGGTGAACTTCAAAATCAAATATTATCAAGAATTATGTATTTGAAACCATCAACAAAGGTGTTATGATCTACAAAGAAGGGATTCATCATATTTTTCACTTAAGAAAGAAGAGTTCTCATTCCCGAAATAATATAAGATTTTTTTTCGAAGTTTGGAAAGGATTGAACGAGTTAACGTCAAATACAAAAAAGTCAATCATACTCAACTTTGTAAAAAATGACCGAAGATTTCTCTTTATCAGAAAAGATTGAAGATTATTTCTTCTCAGAAGAAGATTGAAGATTACTCATTCTCAAAAGAAGACCTTACTCGATAGAGCAATCAAGACATCGAGTTTGTAAAACCTTGACCAAATCGAGTAGTATTTCACAAAAGGAGGCCTTCATTGGTCGAACCATTTTCCTGTCTTACCAAGAAGAAGACAACCTTCTTTAGCCCCTCGCAGCCTTTAAAAAAAAAATCAATAGCCTCTTCTTTCTAAACCACGCCTACCAACCTTGAGAGGGAATCTTAGTATGAACTACGTTTTAACTTGATCCTAAAAGAAAATAAAAGAAATATTTGGGGAACGTAGGCAACTTGAGAAATTACTTCGGGCCCAATCATGCAAAAAAAATGTATTCTCTTAAAAAAAAGTGTCATTTAAAAGAAAAATCCCATATTGAAAGGTTCAAATGAAAAGAATGCCAAACTAGGGGCATTAGAAAAAAAATCAAAAGAATTGATAAAAGAAAAGAATGCCAAACTAGGGACATTTAGAAAAAAATCAAAATAATTGACAGAAAGGAGAGAATATCAAACTAGGAGTATTTTGGGAACTTGAGCCTTATATCTTTTATTTCTGAACCATATCCTAAGCCTACCTATTAAGTCTTCCTGAATGCTAATTGATTCAGTTAAGGTGCAGGGAACGAAGAAGTTGTCGAGTTGGTTATTCAAGATCATCAAGAAAAAAATAGAAGCCCGCTAAGTCAAAAACCTGAAAAAGTGATTTAGGCAAAATTTAGGGCATAACCATAAAAAAGAAAGTCTGCTAGGTTGAAAACCTGAAAAGGCGATCTAGGCAAAAATCAAGGCATTATTAGAAAAAGAAAAATAAAGCCCGCTAGATTGAAAACCTGAAGAGGCGATCTAAGCAAAAATTAGGGCATCATCAAACGGGAGGAAAGGTCCCATTAAGAAGAAGAATTTAGAAGGAAGCTTGTGCAGAAATTAGAAAATGCAGAACCATTCAAGTCACAATATTCATTTTTCAGCCAAGGGCTCACATCCGACGAAGACAATGTTGAAGTTGAAAAAATCAGGAGTCATCTTGAACAATGTAAGATCTTCAAAAGTATGTTTACTTGTTTAAGTATTCGCTAATGGAAGATGTAGAATCATCAACCACTTTGAAGAGAAAGATCTTCTATTCTAATATTTATCAAGATTTTTTAAGTCCAGCTCAAGCATTTCTCAAAATTAATGATCAATCCCTTATTGCACATATGATAACCTTAAGAATCTTAAATTTAAAGGAATGTCAGTTCTTCTGTCTGTCATACATCAGAATCCATGTTTTTCAAGTGTAATTCACTCCATCAGTCTCGTAGTCAAGTTCCAGTTAAAGCCAACCTTGAAACTAGGGGTATTTTTTGAAAGTTATTTAATTCCAAAGTTTTGTTCTTAATCACATGATAAAAAGAAAATCATACAAAAGCTTAAAAGTCCGACGAAGCCCAATGATAATTATGAATCCATATGCATGATAAGCCAATAAAAGCCTGATTTTTCAAACTTTGAGCTCGATTTTGAATCATAGAATGAATTAATAGGATTGTTTAAATTCCTATAAATCTAAGCCCAAGAAACGTGACTTAGTAAGTTCGAGTCTGAGAAACGAGACTCCAACTTTTTGAATCATAAAATGAATAGGCTTTTTGAAGTGCCTACAAACCTAAGTTCGAGTCCAAGAAACGAGACTCCAACTTTTTGAATCATAGAATGAATAGATTTTTTGAAGTGCCTATAAACCAAAGTTCGAGTCCGAGAAACGAGACTCCAACTTTTTGAATCATAGAATGAGTGGGCTTTTTGAAGTGCCTACAAACCTAAGTTCGAGTCCGAGAAACGAGATTCCAACTTTTTGAATCATAGAATGAATAGGCTTTTTGAAGTGCTTACGAATCTAAGTTCGAGTCCGAGAAACGAGACTCCAACTTGTTGAATCATAGAATGAATAGGCTTTTTGAAGTGCCTACAAATCTAAGTTCGAGTCCGAGAAACGAGTCTCCAACTTTTTGAATCATATAACGAATAGGCTTTTTGAAGTGCCCATAAACCTAAGTTTGAGTCCGAGAAACGAGACTCCAACTTCTTGAATCATAAAATGAATAGGCTTTTTAAAGTGCCTACAAACTTAAGTTCGAGTCCGAGAAACGAGACTCCAACTTTTTGAATCATAGAAGGAGTAGGTTTTTTGAAGTGCATACAAACCTAGGTTCGAGTCCGAGAAGGTAGACTCTAACTTTTTGAATCATAGAATGAATAGGCTTTTTGAAGTGCCTACAAACCTTAGCTCGAGTCCGAGAAACGAGACTCCATGTTTAATAGGATTGTTTAAGTTCCTGTAAACCTTAGTCAGAGTCCGAGAAACGAGACTCCAGCATTGTTTGAATCATATTGAATTAACAGGGATGTTTAAGTTCTTTAGCCCGAGAAGCTTGGCTATAATAGGCTCAAGTCTGATAAACAGACTCATACTTTTTCGAACTCTAAAAAGGAATTTCAAATAGGATTTAACGAAGTTCCTACATTGTTATGACTCCAATTACTTTATTGTTCAACCTTGCCATGATTGCTTTCGTTGCATAAGCACATTTCAATTTTGAATCATTATTGTCAGTGAGAGATGATCTCTGGGACCTAACACATTTTTACTCAGTTTCACATAGTACACACACTCACACTTCCACTTTTTCGTCAAGGAGAATTCTTTAAAATTTAAGGATCTGACACTGTCAGTGAAAGCTCACGCTTGAGGACCTGACAAATTTTTTGTTCGGGGAGAGTTTTACGCTCAAGGATCCGAACACCCCGACGAATTGCTAAATCAGACTGCAAAATGAACTGTTACTAGCTTTGGCATTCAGATATCGTACTATCTACCGAAATAGATTTGCTATCTAGTTTGCTTCAACCCTCTGCCAAAGAGGGGCATCTGTAGACACCCCATTTTTGCATCCGCCTGATTAATCAACTCGTCAACCCGATCGCAATGATTCCCAATGATGGATGTGTATTCAATTGCTTTATTTTGTTACCCGATATGTTTCAGAAATCCGGATGAGGTATCTCGAATTTACAAAACCTTAGAAACCACGCTACGCTAGGAAAATACGACTCCAGAAACATAGAAATCATCATCTTGTAGACCAAAAAGAAGCTTTACGATAAAAATCACTAAAAATGACCAAATTACCAAAATACCCCTAACATCAAAACAACCCTAGAGCCAATGTTATGATTAGGAAAATCCTTTCGAACACATAAAATAACAAATCGGAACCAAATAAATCATTTCGCCAATTTTAACAGAATTCGACAAAATTACGAAAATGCCCCTCATAAAGTTCATTACCATTTCACACAAAAAATTTCATAAATGACACAAACTAATACTTCTATTGAATTCCTTATGAAAAATTGATTCTAAAACATCCTAGAACATTAAAAATCGACTTAAAACGTGAAAAGTCCTCTCCAAGGGTAAAACGATAATTTCACAATTTTCATAATTAAAAAATTTGAAATTAATAAATAAAATATTAAATAATTAAAGTGAAACATTAATGAAATTAATTTAAAATTTTGAATTAAAAAATCGATCAATCGAGCTTTCAAGTAAAATTGTTGAGGGTTCGTGAGATATTTCTTAAAAGACCCCTCCATTTGGGGGTCCAAAGAATTAAATATATAATAGAGGGGGGTTCTCCAAAAATTAAAGCCAATCAAGCAAGACTAAAGTCAAGGTATTAAAGTCAATCAAGCAAAACTGAAGTCAAAATTAAAGTCAATTAAGCAAGACTGAAGTCAAGATATTAAAAGTCAACCAATTAAGACTAAAGTCAAAATATTAAAAGTCAATCAAATAAGACCAAAAGTCATAATAGAGTTCCAATTAAATAATAACTCAATCTAATAGAGTTCTAACTAAAAAACAATTATACCTAAAACAATTCTAATTAAAACACAATTCTACTTAAAACAATTTTAACTAAAACACAACTCTAATTAAAAGAACTCTAATTAAACACTAACTCTATCAAAATCAACCCCTAAAAAATCTATAAATAGAGGTGCTCACACCCTATTTTCGTATCAAATCATAAACCCTAAGAGAAGTAGGTCTAAAAGTCCCCCTAGCCTCCCATAAACCCTAGTTTTAGAGTCCCAACTCCTTACCTAACATCCCTCCTTCGATTTTAGCCTAAGAAACGCCTAAAAGCCTTCCAAAAACATCTCAAAATCCACAACAAACTTGAAGAGTTCAAATCCAAAAATAAGGAGATATCTTGCCTTTGAGATCCGAAATCAAATCCGGAGACAGAACGAAGTAAGGGAGTACGGTACAAGGAGCTATTTTTGTCAGATCTGAGGGAACAAAATCCTTGCTACCGGAAAGGTATAAAAATTTTTATTTTTATTTTTATCTAGATTTTTAGCAATGTGATTTATTTGGGACGTTAGTAGAGACTGGCTTTGGCCGGGCGGGGTTGGTGCCTAACACCTTCCAACCCAGTAACGTGATCCCCGAACTCTTTTTCTCTTTCGTAGATTAGTTTGCATTTTTTAGAGTCAGTTTGGTTCCTAAACCTTAACAACTAGGTGGCGACTCCCAAACCTCAAGGGTCAAAAGCGGATCCGCGCACCCCGCGGATCGAGGTTGCTTTCACTCATCTCACCACATACTCTACCCAAATGGTTTTGGTAGTATCCAAATCCTTTGGATCTAAATATTATCCATTTTCACTAATTACACAATTACCCTCCCTTTAACTTCAAATTTCATACCCTCCATCCTTAAAACCCATGCCAATATCTATTCTCCCAACTCTTCACCCCATTATATCCCTAAAATACCATCTAAACATCTATAAATACCCCCATGTTTTCAAAATTAGTTACCAAGTACTACTAATTCTCCTTTACTAATTTTCTCTCCCCAAGTCCCACAATAAAACAACTACACACATCTCAATTCTTTCATCACCTCTTTTCCGCTATTTTAATTACACAAAACAAAACAAAAAAATGGACATTTTCCTAAATTACTATGGACTCAAGAAGACATATAAGAAGAAGAAAAAAAAGAAAAAAGAAGCTTCAAGGTGGGTCAAAGCAAATCCCTCCTCCCCCATTTTTTTTCTCTACCCTCTTCATCTATCTTCTATTATCCCCCTCCTCTATTTATTTTTGTTTTAGAAGGCCTCTAAGATGAATGTTTTCCCTATCTTATCTCTGGTAGATTAGACTTCGATCCGGTTGAAAGTATAAGGGTTGTAACCCTTTTTAAAAACAAAATCGATTTTAATGATAAAAAAAATTATTTTGAGACAAGTTGGTGTTCGGGTTCTTCTCAACCCATGAGAATGGATCTGAAACCTTAGCCAACATTTTTTTTAATATATGTCTAAGGCTAATGTCCTTTAGGGTCATCTCTTTCGATGAGATGATCCTTACAAGCTAAAGCCAAAATCAAATCCCTATTTAGGGTACAAATGCACAACACGTGACACTTTATGTTTCGTACTTTTAAATTGAAGTGACCGAGTTAAGTTGAGGTTACCGTAACTTGACAGGGAGAGCAGGGTGCCTAATACCGTCCCTTTTCTTCAATCGAGCTGCTTACCCCGATCTCAAGGTTTGATTAATTCTTATCCATCATGAGCTACTAAATGCCAAAATGTCATTTTTCTGAAAAATGTACATCACGTGACCATTCACACCCATTTACAATATGAATGGTGGCGACTCCAAACCTTAGTGGATGTGGCCTTCATAATCGAGAATCACGTATCTACAAAGTTGATAAAATATTTTTTACCTTCTCTACTTTGAACAAATTTTAAATCACAAAGATCACTGTGTCTCAAATCTAAAGGTTCAAAATTTCTTTTAATAGATTTGAAAGATTGTTTTGAAAACTTATATTTCACACAAATTTACATTTATAATTAGTATCAAAGACAAGTTTAAACAACAATCCTAAATTAATCAATTTTCTTAAAGAACAATAATTAACATGCCATAATCTACTATGTCAGTCATATAGTAACTCAAATATGAAAACAGAAGAATTAATTTTATTAATATTAAAATTTTTGGGTACAATAGTCATTTCATTTATTTTAAATAGACTATCAGTCAAATACCATTTGCCCACATACATCCCATTTTTAGTAAGTACAAATTTGTCATATTCAAAAATTAACTTGAAATCCTTTTTACTAAGTAAAGATCCGGATACAAGATTTTTAAAATTAGATTATTCGCTAAAGTAAATTTCAGCCAACCTTTTCTTAATCTTCAACTGTTTAAGTCAAAGAGTTGCCCATAAATAAATTTTTTTTCATATTCCATTTTTTTATATTATGAAAAGAAATTTTTATCAGAATATATATGTTGAATGACCCCTGTCTACCTATCATTCCCTATTATTTTCAACTAAATTGATTTCATAGATAACTGTAAAAAGATTGATGTCGAAAACAACTATCGTAAGGTTTTCTATTTCAGTTAATTGAGTTTGAACGAGTTTATTCTTCAATGAATCTTACTTTTTACGTTTGTGATAATCCTTTACTTGATGTTTAGGTTTGTTGTACACATAACAATTTCTCTTAAATCTTTAGAACCTTGACTACCTTGGTTGGAGAATTTTCTCTTTTTATTGATTTAAATCATTTATCATCTACAAAATTGACCTTATATTTCATAGAGTGATTTTCAATTCCTTTTTCACTCATGCGGTTGTTTTAGTTAATCATCAACCTTATAATCAAGTTTTCGATCTTCATTTATTTACATTTATATTTTAAATAACTTTTTAAATCTTTCCATAGTGGTGATAATTTTTTAATTATACATGCCATCTGAAAAGTTTTATTAACTACCATACCTTCTGCATGAGTTTCATGTAGGATAATTTGAAGGTATTAGACTTGTGTAACACCCTGAATTTTTAATTCGTATCTCGAGGAAAAAAATAAATAGTGGAATTTTAAGAAAATCTTGAAAGTGGGACTTAGGGGTAAAATTTTAGAACGTTTCTGATCATTTTTAATGGAATCTGACATCACCATTAGATTCAAAATGATCGAAAAACATAGTTTAGCCTGTAAGTACGCTCAAATGCGAGTCCGAATATAAAAGTTACAAAATCCTCGATTATCGGGTCGGACCAGGCTAAAATAGTGACTTTTTGTTAGAGTAATAATTTTTAAAATTTGATCATACCATTGGGTTCATAACGAAAAATTATTCAACATGAACTATTTATTTATCATTTTTGGAGATCAGGAAGTCGAATTATCGTCAAAAACGAAAACGACATCAAGTTTAGGGGTCACCTCAGACCAAAAATGTAAATTTCTGTTAGAGACAAGATTTGTAGAAATTGACTGCACCATTAGATCCGGAACGAAAAATTAGGTGAAATAGAGTATTCATTTGTCAGTTTTTGAGTCCGGATGATCAAGTTATCATCGATCAAAACAATTGATAAAATATCGAATTCATCCCACATTTTATTTAAATAATATTTTTAATTTTTTTTTAATCTCATCTTCCCCAACTCGTCATTTCAGCCGCGACATATACAACGAAAAATTAATTTTTTTTCTTCAAACTTTCACCTCAGATCTCGTGCAAATGGCTCGCCGTCGTCGATCGCCGTAGAAGGAAAAAAGATCCGCAGCCTCGACATCTACAAAACCCACCCAACCTTTCTTCATTTCACTTTCTATTTCATCCAATATCGTCAAAAATCAGCCGTATTTGGATACGGAAACTTCGAAATTTTGACCTCGGATTTCGTCCATTTCGGGGTCAAATCGTCTTCCAACGCAGAAGGGAGAAACGTCCGCAACCTCATTCTCTACATAACTCAATCAAAATCCTTCCGTTTTCTCGTCTTTTTCACCCCGTATAATCAAAAATCTGCTGTATTTTTATATGGAGATTTTCGTAACTTCGACCTCGATTTTCATCAGTTTCGGGGTCAAACCGTCCTCCGCTGCAGAAGGGAGAAGAGACGAGCACATCGAGATCTTCGAAACCACCAGGCCGGTTTCGAAAATCAATTGCTTCGAAGTTCGGTACGTCTCGATTTCCTTGCCGATCGCCTCGATTTTTGCGCACACGCTTTGATCCTTTCGCCTAGAGATTGTAAGGAACTCTCAATTTCTATTAATAATCATAGATTGTTAAAATTGCATTTAGGATTTTATCGGAAAAATTTGAATGTATTTCCGAAATATAGAATTCTTTTGTTATTTCAAAAATTCACGCTAGAAATTGCATGATTGATATGTTTAATTGTATTTTTAACAAATTATACGTGGGTAAGGTATTTTATTGGGTTATTTCTGTAAGTTGGGTCATGTGCACTGCTCGGAACCCGTTTTAATATAAGTTTTGTATTTTTTTTAAGGTTTTTGATAAAAATAAATTCTTTAGTTGGAAAATGTGATTTAATATTCAATGAACTCATATTGAGTTGATGAATATCAGAAAATGGATGTTTTTATTGAAGAGATTGAAAATTGTAAAAATCGAAAAAAGAGAAAAAGGGTATGAAACGGTAAAATGTCAGAGTCACACCCGAGGGGTGATGTCTGCATTTTACGTTGTTGTGTTGTGTGTAGGTTGGTGAACAGATATCCAGGGATAATATTATTGGTTGCATGTTTATTTCCTTTCTGTTGGCGCGAGGCGCTGTTTACGTTTCCATTATGTTATTTATTTTAGGCCGGGTGGCCACACTTGCATGGTAGGAAACTGGATATATATTCTCAACCTTGTATTGTTAATTTCTATATTATTTTCAAATGAAAGTAATATATATATATATGTGTAGTTATTTTGTGAGCTGTTAAAGAGTTTGTGAATGCCTGAAGGGATAGTGCGTCATATCATCCGGAGTGGTGTACTATCCTGGGATGTACGGTAGGGACCACCAAGCTCATACGTGGTATGGGACGCGTATGAGAGTGGAGTCACAACTGGAATCCGGGTTTATTCCTCTCTATCTTTACCGGTGAACTTATAATGTAAAGGTGGTCGTATACGAATGGTTTGTATATTTGGGAATCACATGTACGCCTGATAGACATAGACGAAGATGATTGGTCAGTGATCACTAACAATCTATAGTAGTCGAACGTTCTGACACATCGAAAAGAGACCCATTGCTTACGGTCACGTCAAACGGCCAGCCTGAGCCGGATAAATGGTCAACCAAGCGTGGTAAACAGCGACCAGCCACAAAATCAGGAACTAAAAGCCAGAGAGAAATTGTAACATCATGTCCCGACTGGGAGCGATCCAGTCGTGAATCCCAACTCTCTAATTCCAATACTCCACCATTGTGTATTATGTATCTGTTGCTTATTTTGATATATAAAATGAAATGCATGTTTAATATTCTCATTTGATCAATTAGATTTGTATAAAAAGATAATGTTATAGTGAGTAATGATGATCGATGTAATGTGAGTTTTAAAATGTTTAGTTGTTCATCCCTAGCTATATGTACTAATTAATCGTAATTTTCTTCTGTAAAAACTCTGTTTATTTTAAAATGATTCAGTATGTTTATTCGTTCATGTTAGGAGAGGTTATTGGCAGAAATTGTTACTTCCTTATTGGGTAACCATTGTTACTCACCCTTTCTTTCTCCATTTTTTAGTCTCAGATCCGAAGCTTGGCGAGGCAAGTATAGAGCACGAGTGAGAATCATCTGGTGGGTCAAATAGACAACCAGAGTTCGCCACCTGGTAAGTACTAGGGCTATACCCCCTAGTGGTGTCAGTTCCCCCAAGTAATATTATAGATTCTGTTTTGAGCGTTAGGACTTTTGTTAGAGTGAGGAATCTCTGTATAATCCTGTATATAAGTTTTCTTCTTCCGCACTCTGATCTATCGGACATTATTAGACGTATATAGGCTTCCACTAGTATTATATTTTGTTTGTTATATGCAGGATTGTATGTCGTTTATCAGGTGCAGGTTGAACACCTTGGAATGCTAACATAAACAGAGGAGACCATGCCGAAATTTCGATGTACCACCTAGTACCTCGAGTTTTGACATGGGGATTTGTGTTAGCGTTTGGCGGGGCGCCACAACTTGACTCATAACAGTCTTAAAATCCACATCTTAAAATCAAGAAATAGATTAACAATGAAGTTCTTCGTTTTAGTATCTTCTATTTTGTATTTTTAACTAAGTATTTAAACAACTCTTTTGCAGTTTGGATTGTGATGTATACATTGTACAGTGTATTGTCAAATCCGTTGAGGATATAATTTCGACATAAGAAATCAGAGTGTTTTCAGGCATCGATAGTAGTAATAGTAGTCTTGTTTGTTTCGTTCCTTTATAAAATTAAAGCATCCTCAATTAGAAGGCCAAATTTAGTGTTGTCAAGTAGAACAATATTTTTTGTTGCCATCTCTTGAAATCAGACCCATCAAACTTTTCGAAGGTTCTCATGATGGCTCACTGTACGATTCATCATTTTTGAAAATCTATTCCATGGTGAAATATTAATTTATTTGTCTTAAAATTGTTATATCTGTAATGTTAGATTAAAGAAAATAAATAAAAAAAGATGTGAAATGAAATAACATAATAAATTATAAATATTGTAAAATATTATCTTAATATTGAAATGAATGAGGCTTGTATTGGGCATAATAGTTATAACACATATTTTGCCCATGTGATATATTAACAATCTTTGGACGCTTGTCTCCCAAGATACAATGCTCCACACATGTATACAACAACACTTTTAGTGTACATGTACAATTAAACTTGTACTGTGAATTGTACTCTCAACAACACACGAAAAAATCTCTTGAAAATAAAAAGGCATTATGCAATTAAAAACTCGAAAATTAAATGATTTAAAAGAAGGAATAAATGAAAATTTATAGAATTAGAAGTGTATCTCTGGACAATCACCAAGACTGGTGAAAAGTGCGTTTGAGTTTTGACTTTTTGAATAGATACACATGTCTATAAAGTTGTGACACCATTTATGTCTCTTAAAATAGTCGAGTTGTAACTCGTTTACTTCAATTTACTAGATAAATTAATTAAAGTAAAAGGTCCAATAGATTTTTAGCAAAATTGGGCCTTTCACATGCACCTACGTGAGGTTTAAATCCAAAGATTTGCGTCTTCTTGCACGTGCACACACGCGTTATGACTTTTTGGACCAATAGTTCTAAATTCCTTTTAAAACCCATAAGACCTTATGTGTGTGTAGACTTTACCCATGTATCTCTCACACTTACTACTATATGTGAGATCTTCTATATAAAAGTTACACTTTTTTGTTGTTTCTATCCGATGAGAGACTCAAATATTATACCACAACTTACAAACAAATCACTTAACTCTTACTTTTACTTTCACTTTAACTTTTAGTTTTACTTCCATTAAAACATTAGGATAAATCTCACATTTATCCAACAAGAATAATTCTATGTGTTGTACGACAAAATCGTATATGCTTAATGTTAGTGGATTGGGATTGAAAGGGACTGTCCATCAACTTTGTATGGTTTTTTTTTTTCTTTTTTTTTTTTTGCATTTGTCAGAGATATCTTTTGCGGCTTGAAGACAAATGAGATGCATTTACAATGATTGTTAATTGAGAGGTAACAATTTAATGGTGATGGTGGAGTGGACTCCTCTGGTCATGGTGGTGGAATGTGTAGGTGGTGACAAAGTCTACTTTTTTCATCTTATGTTTAATACATTACATTAGAAACTTTTTTTTGATAAATTGTATTGACAGCTAAACATAACACTTATATGTCTTGATATATGTTTTGTTATTGACTATTAGACATAGTTTATGTTTAAAATATTTTTGTTTAAATTTGAATGGATGTTTTATTTTCTACAGGTAATAGTTGCATAACTCCAATTTTTAGGGGATCTATTGTCAATTTATTTTTATTTTTTTGAAATTTAGGCATATTATACCATTAGGAGGCTAAAATCAGTAATTGATTGAATATGATGGAATTTTGGATTTGAGTATTTGAAATATTTTAACAAGAGAAAATATTTTTATAAGTACAAACTTCAATTTTTAGGGGAGGTGTTGTCATAATTTGTGAAAATTGTAGAATAACTTGGCTTTAGGTAAAAACATTGTAGTGAAAATTTTTTTTTGGATAGTTTGTAGACATTGTAATAATTTCTATTGTTATGTGCTCAAAAATCTTTTTTCAAGACATAATATAACATTAGAAGACTAAAAACTAGGGGTGGTAATGGGTCGAGTCGTGTTCGTGTCGTGTTGAGGTCATACATGTTAAATCGAAGTTAGAAATCAAATATACATGTAAAATCAAAATTGAAAATTAACATACATGTAAAACCGAAATTCCAATAACAATAATAAATAATAATAAATAATAAATAAATAAAAATCTAAACAAATATCAAATTTTAATTTCAACCAATATTAAATCAGACATCCAAATCGATATGTGATTGAATAAAAATAAATTCATATGTATACATGTAAAAGAAAACTATGAAAAACCCAACAATTATGGTTACATAGTAAGTCCAAGAAATTGTCACAAGAATTTTATAAATCATTAAAATCTTTTATCCATGAATGGTAGTCAAAATATGAAGATTCAAAACCTATGCTCTGATATCATATATTGATTATTTTATACATTCTAATCTCAATACGATTTTTATTTTATCACAATAGAATCAATCAAATACATATCTCTAATAATCATTCATGAACAAAAATCTAGTTCAAATTATCGTTACTTACCTTGTGTCATCGCTAAACCTTTAATCCAATGCTTTTGAATATGCTCCATTTAATCTCATTTTTCCTCGTACTTTGCAAAACCTCAATCGAATTGGTCTTTTCTTCTAGATTCATCTTTTCCCTTCTCTTTATTTGGATTAGTTGAGTTTTTGTGATCGATGGATATCACTTCCTTTATGTCAACGTTTTCAACATTTCCTGTCCTTTCAACAACTCTAATATGGAGTTAGCCAATCCCTTTTATAGATGAAGGTTGAGGGCCTAAATTAATTCTTTTAATAGGTTTCCTATCAATCAAGGTTTCCCACTAATTCTTTAAAGAATATAATTCTAATGATATTGGATTTTCATTTAAAATTGATATCTATTATATTATAGAATCCACGTGCAATTTAGATACTAAAATCATAGAGGTTAATGAGGCCAAAAGATCACATGAGTTCTAACATAATTGTTTTGTAAATCCAAATAAATTCTTCCAACATGGAACATTGAAACTCATGTCGAAACAAAACAAACAATCGTCATCATCCTTCGACTAAATTGTATAACTATTGATGAAATTCAGAATGGAAAATCTCATAATTTGACGATAGCCAATAAAGTATTTGTTTGAATCAAATTGATCCTAAACCTGATAAATCTGCAAGATTCACTCTACACTAAATCAACCATTTAAGATATAATCCAAGCATGTAAACTTTATAACACCATCTTCTAAAATAACGACACTAATAGATTCCTAAAAGAGAAAAAATTAAGTGAACCCAATAACAAAATAAAACTTGAAATTGAATAACTAGTCGAAAGCAACTCTAGATGCACTCAAAATTGACTCATTAACACATGCATTTTGTGCAAAACTCACTTGTCTTTGTAAGCTGGCCTCATGGTGTACTTTTCAGGCCGAATCACCAATGCCCATGTACATATTCCTGCCCTAAGACCCATACCAATAAGAACATGATTTCAACTTTATCTATTATTTATTGGATTGGATTTGGATCCTTCTAAGATATGATTCTCATTAGATTTCAAAATTTGAATCCAAACCCAATAATAATTGGATTCAAGATTATATCATAATGAGAGAAGGGTGAATATTGGTGATGAAAATTCATATTACTTAAGATTTATAAATTACAAAAAATACCCTTAATTTATATTAAGTCATTTAATACGTTGTAAAGTTGGACCATTGTTTTAAAATTCGGATTGGACCGACCAGTCCAATCCGATTTTTTGAAAAAGCCAGTTCAACTTATTATGTACTGATATTTTAATTAGAACCATCAACTTTTTCAAAAGTGATGGTTCAACCATGTGAACCATTGGTTCTCCTGAACCATCGATTTTCAAAAGAATAATGCTGAAGTGACCTCAAGATTGAACCTCACGTCGCACACCCTGAAGTGACATTGTATGGGAACCATAGATTCCTTCCTCAAGATATAAGTGAAAACCATCTATGGTTCCTATCCACTTTCATGTCAAGATGTGCGATATGAGGTCCAATCTTGAGATCATTCCAACACGACTCTTTTCAAAAATTACAAGGGTGTGTTTGGAAGCGATAGTAGGATGTTTTTAGCCTCAATCCTTAGCTGAGGCTCTCCATCAAATAGACGGTTGAGATTTGAAGAAAAACACAGATTCCTTAGAGATCGATATTAATCTTTAGTGATTAATATAAAATTTTCCTAGGGATGCATCTTTCGGAGAATCCCTAACATCTAAGCCATTATTTAATGGAAAGCCCAAACCCTGAGTTGGTGCTAGTATTAATTGGGCCTCAAAATCTAAGCCCAAGACCAGACAACAATGGGTCAGACCGGGGCAAAATCCAACTTTCGAAGTAGTCGAATCCAGTTTACAATCGGGTCATATTAAACGTGTTGCTTCATTTCACACGTGGTGGTCTCTACGAAGAGCTACCTTGAAATCTTTCCATTTTTCTTCCCCAAAATTGTCTCCCTCTTCATTACCTGGAACCCTAATTTCCTGAATTTTGGAGCTCTGATTCTCTCTATTTTATACATCGAGTCGGATTGTTTAAGATCTCTTCTGTCTCGTTTACAGTTTTTGGCTGAAATTGATCCTCTGAGATTGAAGGGATTAGGGTTTCAATTCCTTGGTGATCTTCAATTTCTTAGGGTTTCTTCGTGATCGAGATCTTTGATTATCTTTAATTGGGTTATTTGATTTAGGGAAATAGGGTGGCAATCCTTATCGAATCCTAAGACCCTAATTGTTCATCAATTTGTGCCTTAATTAGGGTTTTTGTGAAGTTTATCAGATCTCGGTGGTTCCGTGTAATTGGACTTGGAGATTGAGGGGGGAATTGGGCATTTTGTTTAGTTTATCGACATGGATTCGAGCAGAAGAGCTGTGGAGGCTTATTGGAGATCTCGGATGATCGAAGGCGCAACAACGGACGAAGATAAGGTCACACCTGTTTACAAATTAGAGGAGATCTGTGAGCTTCTACGTTCTTCTCACGTTAGTATCGTGAAAGAGGTTTCTGAATTTGTCTTGAAACGGCTGTCTCATAAGAGCCCAATTGTCAAACAAAAGGTACTTTTTTTCTTTTCTTTTCTTTTGGTTTATCAATCTCTATCATGGAATTGTAGTTAGTTGCTTTTCCTGGAAGATATCATCAGTTTAAAGCAGAAATCTTTGATGGCATAATATAATGAATTCATCCAGCAACTGAAACTGAGATGAGTTTATGAAAATCGACTTTATTTTATCTTCAAAACCCGTAAAATTGAAATCTTGGAGTGTGGTTCAATTACAATTCGTCATAGTAATTAAAGAGAGATGTACATGTAGACTGGTGGGATTAATTTCCACTTTGAATTTTAGGAAATTATGATTCACCTCGATAATTGATTAGTAGTTAATAGCTTTGTCTTGAAAGATCTCATCAGTTTAAAGCACAACTCTTTGATGGCATGATGTAAGAATAAATTCAGCGACTGAAACTGATATGGTTTTATCAAAATCATTTTTTTTTCATCTTCAAAATCCGAAAAAAGAGCAAAGAAATTTTGGAGTGTGGTTCATTTAGATTCGTGATAGTAATTAAAAAGATATGGATTTGGATAAGTGAGGACTAGTTTCCTGTCTGAATTTGAAGAAATTATGATGATGGTTTTCAATTTCGGAAAACGGTCTCATCTCATCTCGTTCATGAAAGATACTGAGATCTCTGAGTCATTTCCTTATCTCGGACATGAAGATGAGATTTTTTTTTCAAATCCATGAACTAGAAAGCAGCAGTAAAGGGTTAACTCAGTTTTCTGGTCTCGTCGCTTTCACAACAAGTCATCTCAGTCTTGGTAATTTTTTAAAACCTTGATTATGACACCCTTTATTATTTTATTCTTTTTGTGTAGGCACTCAGGCTGATCAAATATGCAGTTGGGAAATCCGGTGTGGAATTCAGGAGAGAAATGCAACGTCATTCGGCTGCGGTGCGTCAGTTGTCTCATTACAAGGGTCATGTGGATCCTTTGAAGGGAGATGCACTTAATAAGGCCGTCCGTGATACAGCTCATGAGGCGATATCAGCAATCTTTGCTTCGGAGGATAACAAGTCATCACCATTGGAAGATCTTAATAGGCGAATAGAAGGATTTGGGAATACGAACTTTGAGATGCCATCAGAAGATAAGAAGTCGTTTCTTAGTGAGGTTGTTGGTATTGGAAGCGCTTCTATCAAACAGGGATTAAGTAATATCACTGCAGCTCACTCACTGAGGAAAACCGACAATGGGAATTATAAGAAGCCGACCCTTAGAAGTTCACTAACAACAGAGATAGACAGCCCAGATAGATATGAAAGAGTTGAACATCACAGTGAAACACGAGGGTCTTCTTCTGTGTCTAAGAATGTGGTTGCTGGAAGTTGGGGACAGGGTTCAAGAGTTAACATGTCGGAAACAACAAATGGGGTCTCAAGTTCAAGTTATGCGGGAAGTAAAAGTCGTGAGGAGAGGCTATTAGAAACCATTGTTACTTCTGGAGGTGTGCGTCTACAACCCACTCGTGATGCCATGCAGGCTTTCCTCGTGGAGGCCTCGAAGCTGGATGCTGTGTTTTTGAGTCACGCCCTTGAATCAAAGCTCCAATCTCATTTGTGGCAGGTAACTAACTAATCTAAGTCTTTATAGATTTATCAAAAAAAAAAAAATCAAATATATATGAAGAAACATGCACTCAGTGACAACATATGTCAATAATTAATGGGATAACATAAAAGGCTATTTGGGGTAATTTGTTCTGGTCAGGTCCGCATGAAAGCTGTTTGCGTCCTTGAGGCAATTTTGAGGAAAAAGGATGACACACATTTTTCGATTGTAGCATCTTATTTTAGTGAAAGCAAAGATGTTGTTGTCAGATGTTGCGAATCCCCACAAGCATCTCTGAGGGAAAAGGCCAACAAGGTATGCATCTTCTTATTTTGTTGGAATTGTACACTTGTTTCTGTAGATGAGATGCTGAAACAGTCTGTCTTCCCATAAACTTCATTGGTTTTGGTTTCTTCAGTGAAGCACCGTCATTGGGTTATTTCCATCTTTGTATTGCATAATATAACTTGGAGGACAATAGCTATGACCTCCCTCAGGAAAGGAATTTTGGTAGACCTTATCAAGTGGTCTATCAAAATGAAAAGAATCTTTAGGTCCAGAATGGACTGGAATGCCTTACATTTTTCTTTATTTACAGAAGTACCCAGGGATCAAGTTCTGATTTTTCTCACCTCATCGATCAGATTCAGATCCATCTCCCCTTGATGGTCAATTCTGCCACTGAGGAAAGCTTCCTGGGAATCTCCTTCTTCCCATCTTCTCTGGATTCTGGAATTATACCCATTGCCTTAACAATAGAATACCACTCAACTCCATCAGGACCCTCCAGTAGGATGATTACTCTATTACTTCAGAGTAAACTCAGTAAGATTGAGATGTCTTCTATTATTGAAGTTCAACTCCACCACCGTAGTTATCCCATACAGATTTGTTTTTCCCCATAAGGGCTTCCTGCTGTTACTTCTGCAAGCATGCACATCAAGGGAAAACCACTGCTCTTCCTCTTTTGACAATCATACATCCACCTATCCCCTCGTGTTCCTCTGTGTTGTTGAGGGCTTTGGCATTCCTTCCTGGAGAACATCCCCCATAGACGATTTAGATGATCATACTACCATCAAAAAGGGCAAAAAAGAAGACTTCAATCCAACCACAAAGGACCTCATCCCAGAACTTCTGTTAATTTAATATAAAAAAAGATTGTAGCTCCTTTGATCAATTTTGCAATTTGTGAAAAGGCTATTATGGCTGTGCTAAATTCATCTCAGTTCACTCTTCAACTGTATTAATAAGACTTCCATTAAATGTAGGGGTGCACATTGGATTGGGTAAATCTGAGAACCGAACCAATTCGAAGCCTTTTGGATTGGATTGGTTCGGATTGAGCATGGTTTGATTTGGGTACGGGTTGTATATTAAAAAATCCGATTGATTTGGTTCGGTTCCGGATTAGGGGTATAATAGAACCGAATCAATCCGAAAACCGAACTAATCCGAAGTATATATATATATATATATATATATATATATATATATATATATATATATATATATATATATATATATAGATATATATGTTATGTAGGGGTAACTCATCAAAGTCTTCAACTTTATCTCCTCTATTTTTTTCTAACAAAAACTCATAAAAAATGTACTCAAATCTCTCTCTCAACTCTCAAATGAATAAACCCATTTATGGAAAAACTTTTTCAAAGAGTTTGATTCCTTGTTTTTTTAAGAGAATCTTTATACAATATTTGTTAGATGAAATATACTATACGAATTTAGGCTTGGATACGTTAATCTACCATTTATGGATTAATTTCCTCATTAATCCATCCAAAATACCAATTTTAAAATTGTAATTTTTTTTAGTCTCATTGAGCTTCCTCTAATTTTCAATTTTTATAGATTTCAGTTAGAATTTAATCATAAAATCATTTTCAGTTTATAAATATGCATTATTTATGATCTGATCCAAGAAAGAAAAAATACTAGTTTTTCTATTTTGAAAGTATGAGAACCGCGAACCGATCCGAACCAAGGTTGGTTTGGATTGGTTTGGTTCTATAGGGTAATTGGATTGGTTCGGTTCCAAATTTGTAGAACCGATCATATTTGGTTCGGTTCCAATTTTGCCAAAATCTGAACCAATCCGAACCATGTGCACCCCTAATTAAATGTAAGGATTGTAAACAAAAGCTAGCTACAACTTCATTCAATCAGTTTAATCTGCTGTAGGAGTATAAACTGCTAACAAAAGCTAGCTACAACTTTATTCATTTTCCCACATTCTTTTGTTGTCTGTTACCATTGAGCTGCTATAATAGATGAAAGATAATTAAGTAAGCTCGAATATTAAGAAGAAACATCGAGTAGAAAAGAGATTTTGTTTCAAGTCTCAATTATCTTTAATCAAATACTCAATTTTTATAAAATCCATAGGACATAAATAAATTTGTAGCATTTCTTTTAAGTGGAAATTAAACACAACTATAGAATTTTATCAACTAAGTATAACTGCTAGTACATTCTATGGTTGGATTATTGAATACATACAAAATCTTCTCACGGACTTATTAGAAGGTTTATGTCCATTGTGGTGTTTGTGTTTCTTTATTTATTGAAAATCTTAGTAAGTAATGGTTTAAGGCTGTCAAAAGCATATCTAGTGTTATTTAAGTTGATTACAAGTTAACATACAAGTGGTCGTACTCCCAGAATTAGTGAGAAAGTGATCTTGTTTTCTAGGGTATTTTGGTCATGTAATCCCACTTGCTCTTAGACTATTAAATGGATCATTATTTATTTATTTAGTTTTTAAATCAAAGTACGTAATCTTGTTTTATAGGGTATTTTGATTGCACAATCTCACTTTTACATTCACATATATTGACACTTTTAGCCATTAGATATTCAGATATCGGAATCATTAATTTATGATCCTAGTTAGATATATGATGCTCTGTATGTTATTCATGGTTTTTGTCGGTAGGCTTATGTAAGTCAGCAGCTGTAATTAACAAATACATTCACTGGCTTTTAATGGATAGGTCTTAAGCCTCCTCGATACAGAGCAGACGGCTGAAACAAGGAATAATTCAGAAAAGTCATCAAGTCTGAAAGCTGATACAGCCCCTATTGTACAGATGCCCGACTTAATAGACACTGGTGATTCAGATGACCATTATGTAAGGGAAGATTCTACACAAAAGCAAAGTGAACCAAGTGTAACTAATCTGATGGCATCAGCCACCCCTATAATTGATGATCTGTTTGGAGATAATTTGATCCCTGGCATAAGCTCCAACGAACATAAAAATGAAGATGACCCCTTTGCAGGTGTTTCATTTCACACAGATGAGGACACAGAACACGCTGACAACCTTTTTTCGGGCTTGACAATTGATGATAAACAATCAGTCAATGAGATCCATATGTCAGCTAATAAAAATGGGTCAGAACTATTTGATATTTTTGGTCCAAGCTCTGAACTTATGCAGGAGCCAACAAGCCATAAGAAGGATTTACCTGATTTAATGGCTGGATTCTCTATTAGTGAAAATGCCCCAGATGTCAAGCAGCAAGACATCTTTTCAGGGCTTAGCCCTCAACCGAGCCATCAGGCTCCGGTTGATTCCTTGAATGGCATATTTGGTTCTGAAATGGTTGGGATGAACCCTAATGCTATGTTTCCTTTGGGGCCCATGCAATACAACATACCTCCTAACATCATGTTGAACCAAGCTTTTGCTTCCCAACCGATAAATTATGGTGCAATGGGGAGTTTTCTTGCTCAACAGCAGCTCCTAGCAACAATGTCAAACTTCCAACCTATAAGAAATCCGAGTGTTCAAGGAAATACTGGTCTTGGCCATGTGGATGGTGACAGCAGGGAACTCCCTGACATTTTCCATCCAAATATTCCAGTTCCAACTCACAGTACAATGATGAGCAGCTCAAAGAAAGAGGAGACAAAAGCATTTGATTTTATATCGGTAAGACTGACTTCTCATAGCTGAATAGTGAATGCAGTTTCTCATTTCATTCAAATGGTTTCTTGTTTTTTTTGTTTTTTTTTTTGTTTTTTGATCGATAAGCCTGTTTTTAGTGAGTTCAGTAACTCAGTGGTGGCTGGATTTGAACCCAGGTCTCTGATATCATCATCCAAAGACTTTACCAACTATGTTAGCTGGCCTTTCATTCAAAATGTTAGTTCACTAATAAAGAGAAGATTTGGGATGATGTTTGAAAAACGAAGTCTAAAAATCAATAAGTCCATTGTTGAGTACTAGTATGATTGAAAATATTATGGAACTTTAAAAATGATGTATTATTTTTCCGTACTTGTTTTTCTCTTGAATTTTGTACGCCATAAGATTTATGTATTGGTGATAATTGGTGTCTCTCTCCATAGTCTTATTTTTTCCAAGAACGTATTTTTTTGGAAGGAAAATTGTAATTTCTAGAGGCATGGTTTTGAACTCCTTGGATGTACTTGGCCTTGTCACGTGTGAGCATGTCCCTTGTTATTTCTACTCATTTTCTCCTAAAACTAAGTCAGACGTGAACATGCTTTTCAATTAATGTTCTCCATCTTTTTTTTTTTTAATTTAAATGTATTCTAACCTCAAACAAAAAATACACAGCTGAGTTGGGAAGAAAAATACAGACTTCCTAGGTATAGGTTTATGTTTTCCAGAGATCCATTTCATTTGGGCATCCCTAGAGTGTATCTTTGAGTTTCCAAATGACAAGGACTGGACTGCATAATCTTGGAGTGTCCTCCAAATAGGGTTTCGAAATGTTGGACCTTGAGATGGTTGGCATCCAAAGTGCCTTAATCATGTGGATTACCACCAATCCGAAGACCTCCAAATGATAAAAGATGCCATCTTTCATTTTCCTTTCCAAAGTAGAGATTTATATTAGATATTGTGCATCCTTTCACACATTAACTCATCTTGCAGGATCATTTGTCGGCAGCTCGTGATCCAAAGAAGGTGGTTTAAAGCTTTTTGGAACTGATGTTCGACAATGAAGGTACTTTATCCTTTATATTTATTGGGAGGAACGTATTGAAGCATGGCCGCCTTCTCTCTCTCTATCTCTCTCTCTGATAGTCTGCCAATATTGTTTTGCAATAAGTGGGTGGTCTTGGTATAAACTAAATTGTAAGGTGAATTGCTACTGAGTCCTATTATAATTTTTACACGGAGAGCTGCATTATTACTTAGAAGCAGCAGTTACACAAGCAGAAAATAAAGCTGAGGTGCAAAGAAATGGTGGGCACTGTTTTCACAGGGATGCAATAATAGCTTATCTTTAGAAACTTCAGTGCAGGCAATCATTTCTACCTTCTGCTTAATTTGTGGAACGAATGAAGGGTAGATTGAGAGAAGGAATACTCAGGCTTTCTGCTGTTGTACACATAGGGAGGAGCTGCACTTCTCATTCATTTGGCACCTCTTTTGTTATGGACTGGAGTCTTTTTATTTTTATTTTTTATTATTATAAATATTCTACCAATTGGACAGGGAAGTGTGCATTGAATGAGTTTAATGGTGCTTTTGAACAAATCACGACTTCTTAAAAAAAAATATATATATATATATATATAGGTCTGTCTTTTCTACTTCATGAGTTGCTAATGTTGACCTTATGGTCGAAGAGTGAAATTCTTATTATTTGTAAATAGGTGTTTGAGCCCTGATTTGGCTGTTGTACCCCCACCTCAGCAGCCTCATGGAAACTAGAAAGAAATTGGCTAGGCAACTGGCCGAGCACCATATCCATATCTTTCTCCTACTTTTCATCTTCTCAAGCGAAACTCCCCCAAGTCATCAATTACCTTCGTTCTTCGTACACCAAGGTTGACACTTCCCATACTTCATTACTGCCAAAAGCTTCAAAATTTCCAAGTTACCCTCTTCTTTGAAGTGCACGTGGCATCTCTGATGAGGTATTCTAAATATTGATAAAAATGTAGGGGTGTAAAATAAATACAAAATATCACGTGTCTTGTAATGACACGAGGGGGGTTCCTTTGGGAGGGGAGCGGATCCTCTGTAGCTCAATTTTCCTATAGCTCTCTGTAGCGTTGTGTCTACGGTTAACTGAATGCCACTCCAACAATATACTAAAACCACACAGCTGAAAATTGGAGGTTCATTAACCGTCCATTGTCAAGGTCATGGTTCATGTTTCTTTTATTTTTAAATTATCTACTAAGACCACACAGCTGAAAATTGGTATTCGAATTTTCCACTATCCATTGATACCCCTAGGCATTGGCACTTTTAGTTATGTGTTCTCTTTGAGCCGTGTAATAGTAATTTACCTCAAGTTCTCTTATTTTAATTATAAATATTACAATGATAGAGAAGGGTGAGTATTGTTGAGGAAATTTCACATTTGTTAATATATTTTAAATCACAAAAATGTTCCCTAAATTTATAATTCAAACCCTGTAAATGTAAAAGTATATTTACATGAATTACATACAATGTTTGAATTACGGCACTACTTGGTATGCTGCATGCAAATGATTTTCTAAAATCAATTTTATTGGTGTTTGATTACCCAATGCATATACAAATTTGCATGGATCACCTAATTTCATAAGAAATTTCAGCAAATAATTTGCAAGGAAATTAATCAAATTTTAAAAATACTTCCAGTATTTGGTAGATCAATATGCATATAAATTTAAGAAAATACCCTTCTGAAGTTGCATTAAATTTCATGTTGAAATTACAAAAATATGTAAAAAATACCTTCAACAATTTTATTGCAAAAATATCCCTTATCATGGAGGTATCTTTGAAATTTTATGTGTATGTTATTGTAATAACTATTAAAGGTATTTTCGTAATTTGAATAATTTACTTGACGATGATTTTATCATCTTGCTTTGTGTAAATATGTACCAAAAAGTCTCTTATAAAGAATATAGACTTTTAAGGACATATTTTGTGTTGTATTTATCTAACTAGGACTTTTTCAAGTATTTTTTTAATAAAATACCAGAACTATCCTTACACATTTTACCTTAAAAGGTTTGGAAATAAAAAATAAAAAACGTGTTCGTATGAGATTTGGTCCCTCCACAATTTGGTGAATATTTGAGATACTCCTATCTGATAAAATTGATAACTCGGCCATTGACCTTAGTCTTACATCTCGCACATTAAAGAAGAATCATATAAAAGACCAAAATATTATTGTTTTTTTTCTTCCCAAAACTAATCATCTTATTCTCTTAGATGACAAAGATGATGATGATGATCTACTCAACTTTTGATGTGTAGGAGGACCGATGTACGGTCTCATATATTTAGACCCTTGCAAAAAAAAAATTATCTTTTTAACCTACCTATTGCACTTCACTATGGTAACCTTATGATTTAGGGGCTTGTTCATCTTCCCATGGCTTCTTTTATGTTTGTGCTCTTTTTTTTATATTGATTTTGCCTCACGTTCTCGTTGGCACCAATTGAAGTTATTGGTATTCTAATCCATATTTAGATTTTGCATAGAAATTGATAAAAACCTATGCTTCAATGTTATCTCTTGGAATTCGATGATCGCTGATCAACACAAAGTATTGACATGAATTCCAACTAGTTTCTTAAGCCTCACAATGTCTTTAAAGTCATCAACACCAACACTAATTGATTTATCAATCCGGATATATGGTGATTAGAAGAAGAAAAGGAGTGCAATCTTTTTTCTATAATTTTTTGAGTGTAAACATACAGGTGGAGTGCAAAGGGGAATTTTTAAGTGATGGAGTGCAATTAGAAATGGGTGGTGTGCAACTAGTCGGTTCCTTAAATTTTTTAAAATATTTAAAACATGGTTTTAAAACTCGGCTCAAATCTCCATTGAATCGAATCAATTTAGAAACTTGCGAGTCAACTTGAAGAGTCAAATAAAATTATATTAATTTATGAATGTTTGAAAAATATTTTAATATTCTATAATAAATAAAAAAATATTTTATAAAAAATAAATCAGTCATATATTTTTAATCGACTTGTTGAATTTTTTAGTTTTCTCACCCAAGTTGAATCGGAATGTGTGCTCCATTGAATTTGGGGCCTGGTCAATACAATTTCACCATGACTCGGGCTCAATTTCGATGGAATCAACTTGCCAAGTCAACTAAAAATGCATTGGGTAAGGTCAAAAATTGATCGAGTTATTTTTTTATTATATATATAACATATTTTTGGAGAACAAGAAAATTATTTATTTATTTATTTTAAATATTAAAAATTAATTTTTAAATCTTCATACAACTAATATAATTTTATTTGACTTGTCTGAATCCACTCTCAAGTCGATTCAATTTGATGGAAATTTGAGTCAAGTTTTGAAACTATGTTTTGAATAATTAAAAATAATAATATATATTTGGAGGGGACTTAATATTTTAGAACTTACATTAGCTTACTTATACACTCAAAATTGGACGATGATGATTATCATCATCATCGTAAGAAAATAAGATGAATTGTTTTGGAAAGAAAAATTAAAGGGTTTTTTTTTTTTTTTTTTTTCTCATTTTGATCATTTTTCATAAATCTATAAGAGAAGACCAAACTCAAGGGGCATTTTCATCTATTTTAAAATATAGATGTATGTCAAGTATTCACTAAAACTTGTTAAGGGTCATAAAACACAGGGTTTCCTCAAACTTTAATGATTCTGTTGAAAGGGTATTTCAGGTATTATATAAAATAGTGATTGAGTGTATCCCAAAGTCCATATTTTTTGAACCAGGACTTTTTTGGATACATATTTTCGATAAATAGGTATTTGAAGTCATTTTCCCAATTGATTATTCCAATATCTGAGTTACCATAACTTTTAATAGGGATATTTTTGCAAATTCGTTAGTACGTTAATGTAACAAGTACGGGGACGGTTCATGGGACATAAGTAAAAACATATGTAAAAAAAAAAATAGTTTTTTAAAATATGGGTTAGAAGTTTGGGATTGAGCTGGTTTTTTTTAGGACGATCTCTATGATGAGAAGATCATCCTCACAAAAAAGAAGCCTAATTTGAAACTTCGAAGTCCATCAAAAGTGATTACTAATTATTGGTAAAAATATCGATGGTCCACATTTTAAATCACTTTTGATGGGGTTAGATGGTTCAGACTAGGGCGATTTTTTGTGAGGATAATCTTCTCATCATAGAGATCATCCTCACAAAAAATCAGCTCAATCCAAAACTTCTAACCCATATTTTGAAAAACCATTGTTTTTACTTATGTCCCATGAATCATCCCCATATACATATGGGAAGGATCATAGAACATATGTAAAAACAATGTAATAATATATATATATATATACACTTATAATCTATCTTTCCAAGCCCAATCTAGACTGTAAAATCTATAGAGCTGATATGTAATTTTATAAACATTATTCATATATAGGTGTTTTGGTACTATGAGGCATGATCAGAAGAATTAGAATGAAATTGAAAATGGAGGCAATAGATAACTTTTGTAACTAGGCATAGTTTATACGCCACTATTGTAATGCAAACTTTTCCAAAGCTGCTCAAGTTGAATTGAGAAGAGCAACGTTGAATGTCTCGAGTTTGACAGATTTGATTACACTAGAGTTTACTATAGTAAATTTAATGTCAAAATGACCCTTCGACTTGTCAACTTGTAATCGTCTAATAAAGACTAGAAATATTGAATCAACCTGATATTCATTAATCCAAAATCATCCCTTGACTTTTCTCAATACATAACAAGCAAAAGAGAGAAATGTATAAAATTGAATCACATAAACACATTGATATATGGCAAAAAATCTACTTGTATGATTTCATTGAGCAAAGAACCTAATAACAACAACAACAACAACAAAGCCTTATTCCAAAGATTTGGTGTTGACTTTCATGTTAGGTGGGGTGGATTTTTACACCGGCTGCCAACCTGATGCAAACTTCCTTTATTTTCAGGCTTGGGACCGTTTTATATAAAATAATGAATTATGTTCCATGTATTTATATATTATATTATATTTACAGTTACTAATAGAACGTAGAAACAAAGTTCAAGATAAAAATAAATGAAGTTTGCTACCAATGAGAAGCTCAAGTTCTTGTTGTGCTAAAGCAACAGATTGGCATTCTATGTTTACTTAAGAGACCGTAGAGGACACATCTTCAAGGTGGTTCCTTGCCTGAATTACCATCTTCTTAGTTTTGTTGAGTTGCTTCACGAAATCCAGACGTTCCGATGAATAAGGAGAAGGGATCTGTTTGCCGTATAAATGAGAAATGCAATCATGAGAAAGAACAATAAGAATGGTCATAACTCAAAACTCACAATGAAGACAAATGAATTACCAGGCTTGGAATGTACTTCTTGATCGCTGCCAAGATGGCAGCATGTCCTACAACAGATAACTGGCGACAAAGAGCAAAAAAAAGGAAAAAAAGTGGAATTAAAACCTGAAAATGTTCAGTATATGCGCATATGTACTCAGTAGTAGTAGAGACGAGGATGTTGAGATGGATTAGTGATGCACATTTGAGGGGATCTAGGTTCATGGTTTGCCACTCTAGAATAAAATCGGTTCATAGGGATAGGTAGAGATAATTTGTTTCTTGGTTCCTTAGATCATTTCGCTTACTTGGTTCACTTGAGCATATATATAAGTCAAGTATTCAAGTTACTAGTACAATAATAATGTTAAAAATTCTAAGTTAAATAAAAATAAATTAATATAATAATCCAAATTTTAAATATAAACAATGAAAAAAATATAACATATTGTTTGATTCTGTGAACCAATTAAAAACTTCTTTGGTTCGCCGAACCAATGCTTTGGTTCATCGAACCCAATCAAAATTCGGTGAGTTCGTGGTTCGGACTAGTAGCAACGGATTGGGTAACATAAGACAATATAGATGCGTTGACAGAGTTGAATCGCGAATAGTGATTCATGTTGCTGACATACTCGAATATTTGGGATAAGGTGTAGATCATGGCGATAATGATGACATACATGAAATCAAGGTTTAAAATCTCTTCTCAAGGCAATGTCTCAGTCAGGAGAAAAAAACAAGAATGTCATGACCTAGTATAGTCTGAGATGAAAACATGACAAAATGAGGTATCAAATGTGTACTCACAGGAAGTATCATAAGGATTGTAACTGGAATAACAGAGGCAAAATCGGCCAATGTTCTCTTTTGCTTCTCCTTTTCCCACTCTGTAAGCTTGTGCCCACATATATGCTTTAGGAGAAGAGCCAGAGAAACCCCAATGTCTATGAAGAGCAACTGTGTTCCCATCAATAGATCCTTCATACATAGTTCAATTAGGCAAATATTAGTTCCTTAGCTTCAACATAACTAAATCTCATATGCATAAAGGGGATTGATAACCTTACACAGCTTGAAGATATCAACTTGTTGCTTGATTTTCTGAACAAGCTCTCGCACACAGGCTTTGTTTCAGAAGTACATGCCAACGTTATTGCATCAATGCCATCTGATTTGGTAGGCTGCCATTATGAGCAAACACTAGTAATACTTCAGAAGCATTAGTGATCAAGTTTGGATTCGAGAATTATTTGGAGGGGACCAGTTTGGATTAATTCGGATAAATCCAAAAAGTTTTGGGGGATTATACTGTAAAAAAAAAATAAAAATGAAACAGCAAAGACGACAAAAAATCGCACAAACACAAGGATTTATGTGGTTCGGTAGTGTGCCTATGTCCACGAATCAAATCAAGAACAATCACTATTTTCTTCCTAGTTTTACAGCCCTAGGGATCTCTATTTAAAGAAATTGTGAGTAGTGAAAAACATGTCTATCTCCCAAAATAGAAACCCCCAAAAAATAGAATAAAAACATTAAGAAATTATTATACAATTGCCCTTTTCGTAACCCTAAAAAGTTTGGGCTCCGCCCCCGAGCCCCTGGGAGGGGGTGCTGCCCGCTGCACCCCTGCAACTCTGCGTATCGCCAACCGAATGCTAGACATTTACACAACATATAGAAAGGATGTTTTTTGGGTTTCTTCCCAAAATATCAATCCCACGGGATCAGTTGGTGGCGAGGAAGGAATGGATATGAACAAACAAACAATGGGCGTCAGAGAAAACAACCAGTTGAAGAATTCATTCAATGGATGTTCAATCTCTTTAAATACCCTATCTTGTTCTTGGGATTTGAAGGGTGAAGAAGATAGAATCTTAAAGTCGAGGGGTCGAATGTTCACCTTAGAGGTTGTCTTCAATGGTTTTTGAGGGAAATCAAGATTCTTATTTTGGAAATGAAAATTTTGTTGATTTAACCAATTAGTCTCTTATTCAGAGAATTTTTCCAAAATTTTTTGGAAAAATTAGCGAAAATTCGTGATGGTGTTCAGAAAAGGACTTTCTATACATGCATGCAATGTTGATGACTTAAAAGACTACCTTAGTCATTCGAGCACGTTGAGGCCTGAGATCTTGGATTCCATTTATCGTTAAGTTTGAATGAATTTTGTCTACTTCAGCACATATGGATGCAACATTTGGGCCTTGATTCCCTAAAGGTATTATTGGCTGAATGACACATCTTTCTACAATTCTCAGCAATTCTCTGCTCCATAAAGTCAACACAAATACAGTCAATATCATTGTCGCTAAGTTAGAATTCGTGAATATTTTCAAAACTGATAAAACAAGAGATTCCAAAACATCCAACGTACCCTGATCTACAATAAGCAGCCAAGTAGTCCTCCAGACATATAGTTAGCAAGTTCTGGCTGCATATTGTCATAGAATAACATATTGAAAAACATCAAGTAGCAATTTGTATATTTTTTTTAAAAAGAAAGGAAATTTTTTTGCCACCTATGGAGAAAAAATGAAACCACGTTTGCGGCTAGAGATTGTCGAGTTGGATTGCTAAAGTGTGCAAACCCTGAGAAAACCTCGGAGCAAACAGTGAAAACAGTGGAAAGAATAATCTCTTTCTCTGCTTGGATGGCATGCTGTTTGGAACGCTTTCTCTCATGATGGCTTATGCAGGGACCTTCAGTGTAGAATTGAAACCAACTGATTTCTTCTTCTACCACCTACAAGGACCATATGTATTCCAGGACTTCAGAGCCAAAACAAAGCTATTAAGCATACACATTTTGAATTAACTTGATATAATTATAGTCAACAAGTTGGGGTTCAGGACTTAGAATAAGTTGACAAGGGGAAATTTTGGGGGAAAATCGGGCTAGGGTTAGTATTGTGCAAGTGTTCCTACTAAGTGGCGTTCTTATATTATAGCATCATATCAATATTAAACTACAATAATTAATCACCAAAACCCATGTTGATATCATCCATACATTCAAAAAAAGCTGTTAAGAAAACAGGTGCAATCGAAACAAGAAAATAAATCGAAAAAAGCAAACACAAGATGCAATCACACAAAGAAACACAGAGATTTTACGTGGTTCCCTCTAGATTGAGGTACATAATATTAGTGAAATTATGAAAATACCCTTGGAAAATTTCTTTCGTGGGCTTTGCCCCTGAACCCCACTAGGAGGGACCGTTGGCTCGACCAGCGTGAAGGTGTGGCTTGATTTACAGTACCTCCTTATTGACCAGTACCATCAGGCTCCACAAACCACAACAAAAGCAAGCACAAGTCCACTACACATTTCAAGGTTTATATATTTCAAAATATTTTAAAAAAAAAAAAAAACATTAAAATCATGAATCCAAGTTAGGATTCATTGACCAATCAAATCGTCAAATTCAATAGCGTCCTCATTCTTTGATGCTTCATCAGTAAAATGGTCACCATCATCTTCATCTAGGTCATTTCCTCTTACTAGTGCATCATGCGAGACTGGATCTAGGAAGGCTGAAATTTTATCTAGGTCATTTACTCTCTTTTTTTCCAATTTAATTGCGAAGTTCATAGAAGTCACAACTTACTAATGCAATTAAATTGGTGAAGGATTTGCTGAATTTGGTGACAATGCATATAACCCATGGTACAAAATTCAATAAGAAGATACCAAGATAAGGATTTCAACATTTATTGAAGTTACTTCAACAGATGTCATTGTGATAAACATGTTAAATACACGCCACGTATTGTATACCTCAAATAAAAAGGTACCAACGCTACTAACCTCCATAAAGAGTTGATACACAGGTAAGGAAGACAACTTGGGGTAAATGAAAAGGCTACCGCACTCCAAGTACCTGCAATAAAACCATTAAAACCCCATATGGTACCTATTGGGTTCCGTTGACTCAAGAAATAACTCAAGATCTTGACCATGTAAATAAATAATCCAACCATTTGAAATTATCCCCGAGATAAATATCATCGTGATATGTATTATTGGTACATGCATAAAATCCCAACCATTGGATGTGTGCATACACGGTTGGGGATCATGTGTTAATTCTTAAGTCATATTTTTTTTAGTCAACAGAACACCTGACCCTTGTTGGAAGTTGGAACCTTCTCGGATTCAACCCTTTGAAGAGATTCACCTGAGGAAATCCTTAACCTGCTGATCAAGATCTTTTATACCCATGTGTGATAAGAACAATCTTGTCCTTCTCCCTAATAATGCAAATAGTCCAAGAGCGGCCAGATTTCTCTCGAGATCCTATAAGAAAGATGGAAAATTAAAACCAATTTCAAGAAGCTAAGAATAGAGAACCAGTTTTCATGCTTGAATGAGAATTGACCTTCCCATTGTGAAAATCATGCATGCCTGAGACTACATACTCTCTTTGGAATGCCACCACAAGCTTTTCCTGAATCAAACCAATCCAAAATGCAACATCTTGGTTTGCCTTATTAGGTAGAACCTTTGCACCAAAATGGGTAAGGAATTCATGTTCAAGTCCTGCCTTGGAAGCTAAGTTATGCAATTTATCCATGGAAACAAAGCTAAGTGACAAGTCAAAGAGCTCCCCTGTTATTTCAGGAATAGATAGTGTAAATGTGGGACAAGAAATACGCCCCTCACCCAACTTCATGACTGCAACACAGCAGCTTATAGCAAGAATGATCACTGCAATACCACTGGATGTCTTTGTGCTTAGACTATTAGTATTGGTGATTTCAACAGGGTATATGAAAAAGTAGATTTTGGAATGACTTCTATGTTTTTCTTTTACCATCATATCGAAATTGATGGTAAAAAAAAAAAAAATGGATATGAACTTTATGAAAATTACAGATCCGGGTATGGAAAAAAAATTACAAATCAGTTACATGGATATCCTTTATATATATATATAGAAATGAGTAGAACGGATAATTCGGTGATTTTTTGTTTAAAAGCAGCAAAACCCAGCCACGAACTTAATCAAGTCTTAACTTTTAATGGGCATCCGTTTGACTATTATATTTAGGAAGGTGCCACTTAGCTAAGTTGGTAAAATCTAGAGGAGAGTTGATCCCATGTCCGAGGTTAAAATCACATTGAACCCACCTTCACCTCTATTAACCACTAACCCTTGCTTTAAGGGTAGCTCACAAAAATCCATCAAGTTGGGAGGACAAAGCGGTTCAACCATTCTTATTTTTTGCATTTCAGAGTTATTTTAGTAATTTTTGGGCTCAATTTCGCAGTTTTCCAGTTTAGTTTCAAATCCAAAAGAGCAGTGAATTCACTGCTTTTAATAAATAAAATAAGTTACTTACAAATTGTTAATACCCAGTTCTGTAATTTTTGCGAAGTTCATATTCATTTTGTGTAAAACATAAAAAAAATCCTCCAAAATAGATAGAAATGTTTAAAAAGGAAACATAAGATTGGGGTTCTATTAACAAACCTTCTTCCATACTCCACAGACCATTTCTTCAATAATGGGATGAACAGTCCTGCTAGAAGTGGCAGTTTCACCATTTTAAACCATGACACCAATCTCTTGTCCCTTGTGTTTAACTGATTTTCAATGAACTCCAGAAGCACACTTATTTTCGGAGAAAGGCTGAAGAAAATTAAGCAAAATAAGGCCTAAAATACAATCTTTTCATCCAATTTAGATGGAAATTAAAAAACACTAGAGAATTCTCAACATTACTTACATCTTCTGCACAGGTGAAAAATGATTACTATGTCTATCAGAAAGTGAGAACCTTGCTTCTATTGCCGTAGTTAACAAAGCATATGTTGCTGCCTGCAACCACATTTAGAAACATTTTCCCATATCTTTGTTTGGATTATTTCTCAATAACCCAAAAAGTGACTACATCTTGACAACTAATGTGTGTGCGTGCGTGTGTGTGATGTAAGCATAGTCACCAAGTTCGGGGAGTATGGGGTCTAAAACAGTAAGGGAAAACTTGAGGGAAAAAAAAAAGAAGAAAAAGAGAGAGGGGGGAGGGGGGGGGGGGATATAAAGATATTAATGTGAAACGAAAATCAAGTCAATGATCTAAGGGTTCTTATGAACAATTTGTAATTATTTAGATTTTCACTTATTTGAGTCTAGATTTATTGTTTGTGATTATTTTAAATTCGGTAGTTATTTAATTTTTTGTTTTAGGACTTTAATTTTATATTCTTTGGACTTATTTTCATGTTTTATCGACTGGTCTTAGTATAATATTTAGGGGCAATTTAGTAACTTTAGCTTATTTTTTATTTAAGTTTGTTTGGATTTGAAAATTAGGAGGGAGAAAGTTACGAAAATTAAGTTTATTTATTTGGTATTTTATTTTAATTAGGATTCTTGGTTTATTTTCTTTATATTGGTTGCATTAGGATTTTTTTTTTTAATAATGAACAATGAAGATTTTGATTATAAAGAATGAGTTTCTTTCATGTAGTCAAATAAGTTCTTCACCATTGTTGGTATATTCCAAGAAACCCTTGGTGTAATTCTAAGATTCTATATTTGTATCATTTTCTCTTTTTTTTACTTCTAATCTTTATTTTTCTTTTCTATTATTTTGTTTTTCTTGATTTTCTTGATTCTTAATTCTTGAAACTCATTTCTTAATTCTTGATTGTTGATTCTTGAAACCTACAAACCTCAATCCTTAATCATTAACCTATAAACAAAAGAATTGTAGAATTGTCAAGTCTCTAATTAAGAGCTTGGCAGATATATATAATAATAAAAAATGTAAATTGACAAAAATGCCCTTACATAGGTGAATGGACATAAATGTCCTTACACAGAAAAAGAAATATAGAAATAACAAAATTAGACTACTACTATCTACTATTTTCCAATACTCCCCCTCAAGCTGGAATAAATATATCAACTAAACCCAGCTTGATAAGATGAGAGTTAAAGATAGAATGACCAACAGACTTTGTAAACATGTCGGCGAGTTGATCTGAAAAAGATACAAAGACTGTCTGAAGGGCACCAGATCGAACTTTCTCCCTGAGAAAGTGAACATCAACCTCTATATGCTTAGTTCGTTCATGAAGAATTGAGTCAGAAGCAAGCATGATAGTATACTTGTTGTCGCAAAACAACGAGGAAGAACCAAAAAGAGGAAATCCCAATTCTGTTAGTAAAGATCAAAGCCAGAGAAGCTCACATGTCCCAAGAGCCATAGCACGATACTCAGCTTCAGCAGAAGAACGAGAGACCACACTCTGTTTCTTACTTTTCCATGAGATAAGGTTACCTCCATGGAATGTACAGAAACCAGAGGTAGATCTCCTATCTGTTAGAGAGCCCGCATAATCAGCATCAGTGAAACATGACAAATGTGGTTGAGCAGTGGATGAGTAGAAAAACCCAAGGCCAGGACGTGACTTTAAGTAGCGAAGAATACAATGAACGGCCTCAAGGTGAGATGTACACGGAGCATGCATAAACTGACTGACAACACTAACCGCAAAGGTCAAATTCGGTTTGGTATTAGTCAAATAAATCAGACGACCTACAACTCTCTGATAAGAAGCCGGATCAGATAATAGATCACCAGATTCGATATGAAGTCGATGATTCTGATCCATAGGAGAAGAGGTAGGACGACAACCAAGCATACCAATATCCTGAAGAAGGTCCAATGTGTATTTGCGCTGAGATAGTGAAATACCTCGTCGAGAGCGAGCTACTTCTATCCCCAAGAAGTACTTGAGAGGACCCAAGTCCTTAACCACAAAAACACGACCCAATATCATCTTCACCCTGTCAATCCACTGGGCATCATCTCCTGTCAAGATAATATCATCTACATATACTAGAACAATGGCACATCAACCATCCCATCCTCGATGAACAAAACAAGTATGATCTGAGTGGCATCTGGTAAACTCTATAGAAAAAATAATTTCTGAAAAACGTTGAAACCAAGCTCGCGAGGACTATTTCAGACCATACAGAGAATTGAGAAGGCGGCATACCTTCCCACAATATTCCCCCTAAAGAAGAAACCCAGGAGGGGGGTCCATATATATAACTTCAGTCAAATCACCATTCAAAAAAGTGTTTTTCACATCGAGTTGATGAAAAGGCCATGAGTGACAAGCAGCTAAAGAGATAAGAAGACAAACAGTGGAAAGTTTGGCAATAGGAGCAAATGTGGCACCAAAATCCTTCCCTGGAGTCTGCATAAACCCCTTAGCAACTAGTCGCGCCTTATACCGATCAACAGTGTCATCTGCGAGGTATTTCACCGTAAAGACCCATTTACAACTAACGGTTCGCTCCCTAGATGGAAGGGTAACAAGTTCCCAGGTATTATTTTTCTGCAAAGCTCCATCTCAACAGTCATAGCTCTAGTCCACTGAGGATCTTGCAAATCCTCTGATACAGACCGATGAACTTGAATAGAATCAATAAGAGCAAAGTAGGCCTGATAAGAAGGAGAAAGACCCTGATAGGAGACAAACTGGGCAATGGGATGATCAGTAACTAAGGGTGTCAATGGATAACCGAAATCCGAATTCGAATTCGAAAAATCGGATATTATCCGAAAATTTCGGATATCGGATTCGGATTCGGATGTCATTCTAACATTCGAATGAGTTTCGGATACGAATTCGGATATCGCAATATCCGATTCGATAATATCCGCTCCGATAACACTACATATCATGTATTTATGTTTTACAACAAAACGTTTATATATGTACATACATATGTGTTATGTATTCGTTTTATACAACGAAAATTGATTTTTAAAACTTCGTCTTCTCTATCTAACCCACTTTAATGGCTAAAGCCGTAAACAACCAGACGACACGACGGATTTCGATCGAACTTCGACAACTATCTTCTCCGGCCGGCGAGCATCAGGTATGTATTCTCTCTCTCTCTCTCTCTCTCTCTCTCTCTCCGATCTAAACCGGTCGGAGTGATTTTTCGGATAAATCTGTGGGTTTCGTCGTTTCAACTATGCAAACTCCGACAAGTCTTCCCCTGCCGACGAGCATGCATGTACATACTCTATCTCTCTCTCTCTCTCCGATCTGAACTGGTCGGAGTGATTGTTTGGACAAATCTGTGGGTTTCGTCGGATTTTTTATCGAATCGGATGTTATCGGATATCCGATATATTTTTCGGATTCGAATTCGAATGTTTGTTAGGGATATCCGATCGGATTCGAATTCGAATTCGGATAGTGTTATATATTTTCGTATTCGAATTCGGATATAGTACTATCCGATCGGATAGCTATCCGTTGACAGTCCTATCAGTAACACACCCTCGTTTACTTTTGTGAAGAGCAATAGGTAAGTGAGAGTCAGAAACAAAAGGAATAGGAGCAGGTATAGGTGTAAGAGTAGGAGATGATATACCTGAGTCCAAGGAGGAGGTTGGCAAAGGTGGAGATGGACGAGTATAGACCTGAAACTCCGACGGAGGTGAAGAAAAGATCGGAGAGGGTAGCACTATAGGTGATGGGTCCTGCGAAGAAAAAGGTTCCTGCAAAGTAGAAGTAATACGAAAATATGAAATATTTTCAAAGAATGTAACATCAAGAGAATGTATGACACGGTGAGAAACCGGATCATAACATCGATACCCTTTGGACATAGTAGAATAACCCAAGAAGATGCACCGAATGACTTTATCATCTAATTTAGTACAAGTGGGAGTCCTATCTTGAACGAAGCATGTGCACCCAAAGACTCTAGGAGCAATAGGGAAGAGAGTACGGTCGGGTTGAAGAACATGAAGAGGTACCTGTCCTCCTAAGGTGCGACTCGGAACGCGGTTAATAAGAAAAGCCGCAGTTAGAACTGTCATATTCCAATATGCCTTAGGAAAATGCATGTCTCGAAGAAGACACCTGACTGTATTCATGAGATGACGATTCTTACGTTCTGCCACCCCATTCTGCTCAGGAGTGTATGGACATGTCAACTGATGGAGCATACAATTCTCATGAAGATGGGAACGAATCCCATCCGAAATATATTCCCCCCCATTATCTGGCCTGAGAGATTTAACAGTGATGTTGTACTGAGTTTGAATCATCTTAAGAAAATTAACAAAAATAGAAAGCACCTCAGAACAAGAACGCATCAAATAAATCCAAGTGCAACGAGAATAATCATCTATAAATGTAACATAGTATCTATGACCATTAAATGCAGTAACAGGGGAAGGCCCCCAAACATCAGAATGAACTAAATCAAATATTGCATTAAACTGATGCATACGAGGAATATACCAGGTAAGAGTGTGTTTAGAGAGTTCACACACAGAACACTGAAATTTGTGCCCACTACAAGAAGTTTTTAAAGCAGGAAATAAAAAACACAAGTGCTGAAAATTAGCATGTCCTAAGCGAGCATGTCATAAATCTAAGGACTGAGATGAAAAAGTGTGGCTCTCATAGGATGGAAGCATAGAAGCTGGAGCCGCAATCGATTGAGATCCAAATATGTACAACCCATCCTTCTCATACCCCTTGCCAAAAATCCTCCTCGAAAGTCCTGAAAAATACAGTGAGTAGGAAAAAATGTTACAGAACAATTTAAAGATTTAGTAATGCTACTCACAGATAAAAGGTTAAGAGATAGGTGAGGGACATGAAGCACGGAGTCAAGAGAAAAATTAGATGATAATGAGATAGTACCCTTGCTGTGGATAGGTGTGATGGACCCATCAGCAAGACGAACCTTCCTATGAGTAATAGGGAAAATAGAGGACGTAAAATGACTAAACTCACCAGTCATGTGATCAGAGGCGCCAGAATCAATTACCCATGTCAGTGGAGCAGAGTCAAACTGAGTAGCATGAAGTACAGAGGATGTACCTTGAGGTGAAATAATCGACGCAACAGTCGAGGATGAGGGAGTGTAAGCCTGGATCTGATCCCGTACAATGGCTGCAATCTGAGTCTGGAGATGTTGCAAATCGATAGTGCCAAGAGTCGCTTGAGAAACTGATGTAGACTTTACAGTAGCAGCACGAGGAGAAGGATGTCCGACAGAAAATTTCAAAAGGTGGGGATAAAGCTGAAAGCAACAGATCTTCTCATGCCCAACCTTCCCACAATGGCTGCAAGTAAGGCCACTCCCTTTACCATGTCCACGGCCTCCACGGGCTCGACTGCCATGTCCTTGAGTACGAGAATCAGAGAACCCTGAATTGGCTGCTAGAGCCATCTGATCTGTAGTTGGGATAGAGATAATCCCAGGGACTTGAGTCTGAGAAAAAGCTACACGGCGACGATGCTCATCACTATCAATGGTCGCAAATGTCTCAAATAAAGATGGTAAAGGAGTGGTGTTAAGAATCTGTGTCCGAAGTACTTTAAACTCAGGACGTAGACCCATGAGGAATTGGTATGTCTGATGTCGACCAATCCGCTTAACCACATACCCAGCTGCTTCTGCAGACAACTCAGCCGTAGACTCATAGTGCGAGAGCTCCTCCCAACGAGACTGAAGGAAATCAAAGTAATCTGCCACACTCTGAGTGTCTTGGGTAGCTTGAGCAATATCCTGATACAGCTCATAAATCCTCGAGTCATTCATAGCATGCGCATATGTCTGAGTAAGGGCCGACCACCAAGAAGAGACAGTCTCATGGTACATGAACATGGTATAGATGCGTTGTTCCATAGAGTTAAATAACCATCCAAGAATGGTACAATTATCGATTTTCCATTGTTCAAATTTGGGATCAGTAGGGGGTGGCTTAGGGATGGTGCCCAATAACCAACTAGATTTACCTCTACTACCCAAATAAAGTCGCACAGACCGAGACCAGGACTGAAAGTTACGACTATCTAACAGAGCAGTAGTAATCCGTTGTGCAGAAGAATTTCCCCCAAAAGCAATGTGGGAGTCCTTTATCTCGTGAGTAGATGTTATGGTTTATACTAAACAAGAAGTGATGTAACTTGTGGATTGAAGGGAGATCTCGTACAGTCGAAAATAAGGAGGGTCACCTAGGGCTGTCAACGGATAGCTATCCAATCAGATAGTGCTATATCCGAATTCGAATCCAAAAAAAATATCGGATATCCGATAATATCCGAACTGGTATCGTAGGTCTCTAAAGGCACCCTAAGTGCTGTCGTACGCCTCCACAGACTGCAATGCTGCTATCGCAGATAAAAAAATGGACCCAACAGTCCAACCAATAGGCTAACGACGAACAAAATAGGGCATGAAACACAGCGCAGAGAGTTATCGCAGCATGTGATCAAAAAAGATGAAGGAGATCGAAGGAGAACCAAGAGAGGAATTCTAATGGCTCTGATACCAAGAAGAATTGTAGAATTGTCAAGTCTCTAATTAAGAGCTTGGCAGATATATATATAATAATAAAAAAGGTGAATGGACAAAAATGCCCTTACATAGGTGAATGGACATAAATGTCCTTACACAGAAAAAGAAACATAGAAATAACAAAATTAGACTACTACTATCTACTATTTTCCAATATAAACCTTAACCCTTAATCCCTTCCTTACCCTATAATTCTTAGCCTTTTCATCTATCCTAATGATATAATTGCGAAAAAAATATATTTTACTTTTGGATTTACTTATCCTGACCTAAATCGTAAACCCAATCTCAAATCATTAATCCTTACCCAAAATCCTAAACCAAATTCCTTAAAACCCCCATCATTTTCTTATCTTCCCTCATCGTCCTTGCATCAGATATATATTAAAAATTATGGAAAATGTATATGTAAAAAATAAATTAGACATTTATTTTAAATTTTCAACCATATTCTTGAGTTAAAAAAACAAAAGACACTATTAGATATTTATACATGACAGATGTTTCCAGACATAATTGTACTAAAGAGTCTAATGTCTAAACATCAAAATATCTTTTAAGCAAAATAACACACAATTAAAAATAAATATATAAATAACAACCATAATGTGTTAAAAAAAAAGTGTTTAAAACATAAGAATGTGTTTTTCTTTAACGCACTTCGCTAGAGGGATGAAACACACTTTGAACGACCATTTTTAGAAAAAAAAAAAATTATGTGGCTATGCATGTAAGCATATCTATGTGCATATTTCAAAGAACTTGTGATACATGTTAACATGTCTCTGATACATATAACAGGAACTAATTTATGATTAGATTAGAAAATGAGATAATTTAGAATTAAGTATAATTCGGTGAAAACCTGATAAGCTATATGCTTATGCCATGCATGCACATCCACACCAACCCATGCATTCGCAAGCTCTGGACCACTTCTAGCCAATTCACAGTATTTAATGTCAGTTGAAAAGCTCCTCACACATTCGTGCAATACCCGAACAAGACCATCTACTCGATTTAATCCCATTTCGTGGTTTTCATTGGTTCGATCCGAAGAAGCAGAGGAAGAACCTCCAAAAGAAAACCACCTTAGATTCACTGCTGAAATTGATGCATGACAAGGTTGTCGAACTCTTAACAAAACACTACTCTGCAACACATTATTTCCTTGTTTCTTCCCAATAAACTTCCATGGTTTAAACTCTAACATGAGGGATTGTGAACTGGCGCTAATCGTTCTTATATTCTGTTTGCAAGAAGAGTTTCTGTTACACAAAGACAAGGATATTGGTAAATTTCCATCATTTTGCCCACATAACTGTTTAGAATTACAAATGTTTACATGAGAACATATCGAAAAGAAGGGGAAATTCCTCGAACATATGGAGACCATTATTGAGTTTTTTTTTTTTTTAATGAGAGAGAATTATTGGGAGATTCACCAACCATCACATCAACTCCCAATGAATCCTCAGCATCAAATTTTATAAATTTATATGATTTAAAAAATAATAATTTAAACAAGAATAAATGGAAACAAAGGGATTAAAAAATTACAAAACATCGGTCTACGAATTGGGTCAATTCTTAAACAAACAAAAAACGAACATGAAATTGAAATGAAATCAATTATTTAAGAATTGAAACATCTACCGAATTCACCAAATATACAAACAGATTAAAATTTAACAGATAAACTCACTATTAGTATCAAATTTTCTAAAACTTATATGATTTATTGAAAAATAAAAAGTGCGTTCAATCTTACACATCGGATTGCTGTGATTGAAGTGATTTGGTTGAAATGGAGAAATGAGAAGGCGAAAGGGAAGTCATTGGAAGCGAGACGAAGTGTACCAAACATGAGAGATGGAAGATTAAAATGGAATAATTTGAACGAAGAGATCGAAGTAGAGAAATACAAAGAAATGTCTTTGTTGATTTCTCTCTAGGATTTCTCTCCCACAAACACATTGTTTTTGGACTCTTTCTCTTAGAGTCTTTGAAATTAGCTGCATATAACAGAATTAACTGCCATTTTTGAATGATGTTAGTCACAAATACACCTCTCGTGTGTTTGTGAATCCAAAAACTGCCACGTTTTATATGTGTAACCCACTACTGAAGGAACCCAATCAATTGGGTTATTGTCCAATCGGGTTGATTTGTACCAATCCAACAAGGATCAGATCGGATCGGATAAGAATTGGATCCGACTTGAGTCATTTTTTACCAGATATCAATATTGTGATCCAAATCCTATTCGATTACACTACGATAGTTCCGGAATGCATCACATTTGATCCGACTTGAAGCTTATCCAATCCAAATCAGATTAAAAATCAAGATCCTCAACCCAGATACAAAGTTATTGGATCAAAACGGATCGGGTTTCTGATTTAAACCAATCCATTGATAATCCTTGCTCAAACATCAAGGAATTGAGATCTCGACGTTTCAACATGAATCATCGATGTCAAATGATAGGAAGTATTGAGATGAACTATTTGAATGTTGATCTTATATATGAGTTCTCCAGGGTCAGGGGGCATTATGAAAGAAAGAGTGTACCAACTGGGTGGTTTAGATACCGTCCCAAAACTCAGGGGCACATTTAGAATGACGTCCCTCTGTAGGGTCTATTAAGTAATTTTTCCAAAGTTATTTTGATAAAGATAGATTCAGAAACAGAAAATCTTATGTATCCTACATATATAAAAAAAATTAAATTATAAAAAAAAAACCTCTAAGTGTTGAGTGTGAATTTAGTTATAATATCCGTAAGGGAACTATTTAAAAAATAATATTCAAAAATATTTTTTTTAATAATTTAAAATATATCTATGAGTAATACGTAAATTATTCGATCAGGTACATTAAATTCATAAATCAATGTGAGTTATGATTGGTTTATTTGAATGGATTTCTAAAAAATTTTAAATTTTAAATGTAATTAATAATTAATATAGAAATAGTTTATAATAATCTTTGATAAGAAGAAATCATTATTATTATTATTATTATTATTATTATTAGAAAATTATAATTTATGAAAATTGAATTTTTTTATAATTATTTAAAATTTTAAAATAGATATTCTAATTTATATCATTTAGTATTTTGTGATGGATTTTTTGTTTTGAGAGAGGAAAATGATCTTTTTTTTTATGACACAAAAATGTGTAACCATGATTTTTTTATTTATTTAAATAATAATAACATTAAACGCAAATAAATTTCTATTTTTTTCGACAAATAAATTTTGGGAATCACACTTACTCGGCCTTTTTCTAATTATAATAATTATTATTATTAGTATGACTTATAAGATGAATAATTGTGGAGAGACCACATCTCATAAAAGCTCGTTATGCTTTTTATAAAGATAGATTCAGAAACAGAAAGTCAAGATGGTGATATTGATTGGTCTATATACCCTAAACCAGTAAATCACCAATTGATATTGATTGGTGTGGAACATCCAAGTGGTAGCCTACCAATTGATATTGATTGGTGGGAATATCCAAGTGGTAGCCCTGGCCCTCCAAGTGATCAGTGATCAGTGATCATCGAATTCTAAAAAATAACATCAAAGCATAGGCTTTTATTAATTTCTAAGCAAAATCTAAATATGGATTTGTAAGGCACATCTCGGGTGGGGTACCAAGTGAGCTCTTCCCATTGGAAACTAGATCAGCGGGTCAGAGTGTGGTGGTATGTGTCAACCTTTTCTTCACTGCTGTGATCGCACAAGGCTTCCTTGTATCACTATGTCACCTTCGATATTGGATCTTTGTGTTGTTTGCGACCTTGATTTTTACTATGAGCCTATTCATTTACTTCCTACTTCCGGAAACGAAGCAAGTTCCAATTGAGGAGATAAGTGATTTGTGGCAGACACACCCGTTCTGGAAGAACATCGTACGAGACGAAAGGGCCATAGATGAAGATCATCTCCCCTCAGAGACCAAAACCTGCTCGAATGATGGTCCCAAACCCCCTCAGAAAATTTAGAAGGGCTTTCGAAAAATTGTAGGTAGGTAAGGTAGTTTGCCTAATAAAAACAGTGGTGTATATCTTATAGTCTATTTGGATTGACTTCTCTAAGTGTTTCTGGCTCTGACAGAGAGTCAGAAGTACTTTCTGTTTCATTTGGATCATATTTTTTAAACTCGGTATTTGGTCTCGTCTCGTTCAGCTTTGATATCAATTTGACTCGGATGATACGTCTCGTCTCGTTCGAGTCATCTCGTTCGACATTTAGACAATGGTTTTTAACCATTTAAAAAATCTGAAAAAATCAGAAAAAATTCAGAAATGATTCCTATTAAAAAAATAAATTCAAAAAACATATATATAATTTTTTAAAAAAATATCACAATATACCTATCAAAATAAATTGAGTTCCATGTTTTCTTCTAAAAAAAGTGTTTATTGTGTTGATGGATGAACAATTATAGCTGCAGTGTTGTTTATCATGCTTCTTTAAATGGCATTTCTGGCCCTATGGAATATATTACATGTTTACATTCTAGAAACAAAACATGCAATCCATAAATGTTTGCACATTGATGTTGCTTGTAAGAATGTTTTTTAAATATTTGAAGGCATGGCATGAAGCGCTTCAAAAAAATATAAAATATAAAAAAAAATATAAAATTAAAACAAACTCGATTTTTCACTTGGTGGAGAAGATGAAGAAATAATGAAGAAAAATCAATTTGGGGGTGAAATAATTGAAGATTGAGGTAAAACTCGATTGTCTCGGTTAACTCGGATGAGATTTTGAAAATCTCGTCCGATACAACTCGTTTATCTCGTGAGTTAAAACAAAATCTGCGTTGTCTCGTTTATCCTGTTCGTATCGCCCGAGTTTTTTGAAAATATCGTCCGAGACAGCTCGCTTATCTCACGATACGCGGTCGTCTCATGACACATTGTGAGTTGGTCTCATTAGGCTCTGATACCGAGTTAACTCGGACAATACGTCTCGGTCTCGGACAAGTTTAAAAACCATGGTTGGGATATCCAAGGAAGAGCAACCTTTTAAAAGAGTAAAAATATTGCTTTTATGAGAAGTATCGAAATTGGTACTTCACAACTTTGTTTTTGAGGAGAGCAATTTTTCCGTCAATTTTTTTGGTGTGGTTCCAGTATTACCCTCAAGAGCAACAACGCCATCATCGTTTTTTTTAATTATACCCAAATCATAAAATAGAAACAGAGAGAGAGAGAGAGGGGTCTCTCGTTTGGAACCCTCGACAGAACTCTCAATTGTGATGTTCTCTTTCCCTCCAATAACATCTTCCATGGCTAGCAACTTTCCTCCAGATGATGACGATGATGATGAACCAGAACCAGTATGTGAAGCCATATTTACAACATAAGGAATAGTAGAATGGGTGAGTGAGGAGACAATCTTTTTCATGAAGACTTGTTGAAACCTGAACCCTGGACTAATACAAAACTCATCACTAAATCTTCTTCCATACCCACTCCATCTCTATTCTTTCGTCGAAACGAAACCAGTACTCGATTTCACCACCAACACTTGAGGAGGTTTCATAGTATTTTACTTACAACACCAAGCTCAAGTTCTCAATTCAAGGGGTTTAATAATCTAATCAATAATTGGAAGCTAAGTAGGCGTTTGGATATGATTCCTTGGCTACTTCTGACTCTTGCGGGGAGTTAGAAGTCGTTTGGATGCGTTTGTATGAAGTACTCTTTCGAAGAGTTACTCCGCGCAAGAGCAAGAAATTACTCTTTATGAAGAAGTCAAGAAAACCTATTTCTCAAAACTCTTCTTGCGGGGAGTCAAAATCTAACGGTTCGTTTTACCAAAATACCCCTAACTTTATTAATTTTCTATGAAAATATTTCTAATTCATTTGCCCTTAAATCAAACAAAAGAAACATTTATTAATATTAATTTTTTTTTTTTTAATTTTGAGTATAATGGATTTAAACACATTATATTAATATTTAATATTTAAAATATTATATTATATTATATTATATTAATATTTATAGTTAAACACATTATATTAATATTTAATATTTAAAATATTATATTATATTATATTAATATTTATTATATTATATTATATTAATATTTATTATATTATATTATATTAATATTTATAGTTAAATGTCAAAAACAATATAGTTTGAAAGCATATTATGACACTAAAAGACAGTTTGTCAATTTTTTTTTAAAATTTTGAGTATAATGGATTTAAACACATTATATTAATATTTAATATTTAAAATATTATATTATATTATATTAATATTTATTATATTATATTATATTAATATTTATAGTTAAAATGTAAAAAACAGTATAGTTTGAAGGCATCTTATGACACTAAAAGACAGTCTGTCAATTTTTTTTTTTAATATTATGTCATATTATGTCAAAAACAGTCAGTCAAATTTTTTTTAAAATTTTAAGTATAATGGATTTAAACATATTATATTAATATTTAATATTTAAAATATTATATTATATTATATTATATTATATTAATATTTATTATATTATATTAATATTTATTATATTATATTATATTAATATTTATAGTTAAAATGTCAAAAACAATATAGTTTGAAGGCATATTATGACACTAAAAGATAAAAAACAATAACTGGTATAATATAAGGGTATTCTAGTCTTTTTTCTAGAAGTCATGAGAAGTCAGTATGGTTCCCAAACAAACTTCCAGCACAAAAGTACTTCTGCCAGTACTTCTGTCAGTTGATTGCTAAACGCCATTTCTGCACATAATTACTTTTCCAGCTCCTCCATAGAGTACTTCAGCTCCTGTTCTTTGGAAGAATAGTTCTGCTCCTGGTATCCAAACAGGCCCTAAAAAGCCCAAAAGAAAAATCTTTTGTTTGTTGGTGTAAGATGGAGAGAAAGAGATGGGAGGATTTGAATGGCCATTTCCTTTAATGCTATCCAACACCTACACATGCAATGCCTTTTAGCCACAAAAAATATTTTTATTGGGAATAAAACAACTCTGAGTTCACTGAAGTAAATTGTGGAGATCCTTTGCAACCATGGACACTTCAATGGGTGCCACACACACCAAAATGGTGCATTGTACCCACTCACTTGCCATACCCACATTAAGTTTAAAAATTGTGATAATCTGACTACCCACCTGACAAATTCAATCAACTATCCTAACATGACAAGTTTGAGACCATAGATCTACACTCATCGGGATACATGGATACACTTCCCCATAAAATAATATATCTCAAAGGAACCGTGTATCTCAAGAAGCGCATGATCCTGAACTTGTCACGTCAGATAGTCAATTGAGTTTGCCACGTGGGATAGTCAGATTATCACTACTCTAACTTTAAAATAATCATTTAGACACACCTAATAAATATACTTTAACTTAAAATACTAATTTAATCAAGTTAAAGGTAACGAATGAAATCCATCTTCTTTCTCATTTCTTTTTCTTCTTTGCATCTAGAAAAGTTCAATGATAATTTTAAGTTTTGATCTTTTTTTTTTTAACCTAACAATTATAATTGAGTCGAAGTCATTCACATGTGAAAGTTCTATTCGGTAAGTACCTACCGAATCAATTTTATAATGTTCAATATAAAATTTTGTTCACACCCAAGGTGGAAGATTGAATAATGATTTTTTCCATTTACAATATCATAAAAATGGTTTCATATAGTTTGATGAAGCCAAGAAGTTTGATCATGACAATAATAAGTATGTGAAGAAAAAGACAAAAACAAATCTTTGAGGATGGGATTGAGTCTTATATATGTCAATAGGCTACAAATATATTACAGTCGATGGTAATATTAATTTTGTTGTCTTTGATAGTTGTTATGTTTTTTTATTAAGTAATTGTATATATTGTAAAACATATTATTTTTACTAGAATATAGTTGACTATGACATACACTAGGCAATGATTAGTTATGAATGCAGATTTTTCTTTATATAGTTTTATATATGATGATACATATTTTATTATATGATAGTTGTCATGTTTTTATCCATGTTTTATTTTTCATTTGTCCAACATTTAAGGGAGGTTTTGTTGAATTTTTTTTTTTTTTTTTTTAAAGAATAAATATATTTTGAATTTAAAATGATGTTATAATGTTTTTATTGAATAAAAACAGTAATTGTTACTTTTTTAGAGTATAAGTTGCTGAGTTATAATGTTAAAAACAATAATTATTACATATAAGGGTATTTTTATCATTTTAATAGAATCCAGAATAGTTTCCAAACACAAAATTCTGTGAGAAATACTTCTAACAGTACCTTTTAGATCTTGCATCCAAACGTACAACACGTATCCAGCTACTTCAAACAATATTTCAAAATGTACTTCTAGGAGTACTTATGTTCTAAATACTTCTAGCTCTTGTATCCACACGGGCCAGTTTTTTGGTTGGATGAATTGTTATTAAGTTTTTATTTTCACAGACACCTCATTCTTCCTCTTCAACTACAATCAAGAAAAGAATACTACAAAGATGCAATTCATGACCCCAAACCTATATTTCTATCTTCACATCCCTTTGTTCTGTTCTTGAAGGACTTCAGGAACCATAATAAGCCTTTTCCAAGCAGCAATGCTCATTTAAACCAGTTTTTTTCCTCTCTTATGGTAATGGATTTTGTTGGTTTGCCATATGAATTGGTGTGTACTAAGAAAAATTAGGGTGCCCCACGCCTGATTGTTAAAACACTACTAAGAACCATGATCCATTGGTGTTGAGCCAATTAGTTCCAGTTAGGTTTAATTCAGATACATGTGTACAAAAATGGAACAATATTATTATAAGAGAGCAAATATTGCCACACTAACTTTTGTTATCCATGATAACTTTTGAAGTGATTTGGTTGTAAAGAAAATGAATGATTCGATGGTTCAAAACCAATGGTCTCCAAACCTCCTAACCTATAAAATGGTTAATGAACTTAGATCTCATCTATTTCATTATATAAAAATAACTATAGGGTTGAGTAATAGTTAAGAGAAACTAGAACCATTGTATATGATATGCTCTCTTTTTTTACACATGTAGCCATTGCCACACCAACTGTGCAATTCTTTGGTGATCTAGATAGGAATTGGTTTGGTTTGGTTTGATTAGGAACCAACTCCACCTGTTATCCATTCATTTCAGGGTCTGATCTCAAAGAAATCATATTTGCACAAAATTCTGAATTTTCTTTTTTTGAAAAAGTAATCCCCATTCTTTTAGCAAAGCTTTGAAAAATACAGTTTTATAATATATTAAATATGATTTTTGTAATTTTGATTAGAACCATGTTTAATATATGAAATGAAATGTACATTTTTTCACTATCCATAGGTAATACTATATATTTTTATTATTTCTTTTAACCAATTCCTCTTAGATTATTCCCAAATATTGACTTTGTTGCTGTGTTGCAAGCGACAACTGATGGCATGGGAAAGTGACTTCCATCATTTGATTCCCTCAAAACTAAAAATCAACTCTTTTTGACATTTTCCTAGGTGCAAGGTAAATCAAATGATGGAATTCACTTTCCCATGCCATTAATACTCTCCCTTGCAACGGGTCTCATTAACATGTGCCCTAAGGGCACACGTTAAGGTGCACACAAAAAAAAATACACTTTGAAAATTGGATTTTGTACCGAAAATGCCTTACCAAAAAAAAGTGTTCTTTGCCAAAAATACCCTCAGATGCTTATTCCCAAGGTGTATTTATTGCATTTTAGCGTGTGCCCTTGTGTTGACAGTATCTAAACAACATTAGGAGAATTGGGGGTTGGTTAGGTGAGAAAACATGTGCTCACCCAAGGTGGAAAATTGCTTTAGGAAGGAAAATGAATTCTATGGAAAAGGCACAATCATACACCTAAAACTTTAATTTTCCGCAATCAATTCTCATCTCAACATTAGCATTGGGAATCAGTAGCAACTCTCGAAATGAACTCCACAATTTAGGGGCCAATGAGAGTTATACGTGAGGGTCATACTCAATGCAGAATGTTGGCATCAGTCACCACAAGGAGCAGCTTGAGTACACCAGTCCTAGAAGATGATCATAGGTGGCCCAGGCCAAATTTGCAACGAAGTTGAACCATGGAAATTGCAAATCTTCCATTATCGAACTCTTCTGCATATGATGTAAAGTGCTTAAGCATAGTATGCCATGAACTGCTCGGCATAAAAGAAATATAGTCAAGAGCTTCTTTTAACCTTTGAGGAATTATCAGTCAGTTATTGACTGTGTATGTTTTCTGTTTGTTGAGTAAGCATGAATTTAGAGGTATGCCTACAACAACTATGCTATCTCATAAGCATAATAAAGCGAACGGCTAAGATGCATCTAATGCCACCTCTCCTATTATCTAAGTAATAAAGGAGAAAAATCTCTCTTTTAAAATAAAAACAAATTCTAAAAACAGAAATAATGAGCATGTATAACTTACACAACCTTAGATTGAGTCATTTGGAAGTTGTGATAGAAAGCTTCTCCTGAGAAAATCCGACATCTTTAAACTTGCAGAGCGCCCTCGTTCTAGGCAGTACAGGTAGTTATCCACTGAAAAACAAGATTAAAATAAAATAAAATAAAAATCAAATTTATATTATACAAATCTGCAAAATGACTAATTTCTAGTATATTTACAAGGATACAAAGCCCGTCTGCACTAGGGCTTCAACCTGGGTGGCTTGGGCCGGTTGGAGGGTAAACCCAGGCTCAACCCAAGTAGCAAAACCCTCAAACTGAGCTCAGCTCAACCCAAGCTTGATCTTCTAATTGGTCGGGTGGAGCTCGGGTCAGATCGAGTTTTGGGTGGCTTGGTCAAGTTGAGCTCGGGTTGATCGAGTTTTGGGTGGTTAGGTTGGGTTGGGCTCATTGAATAACCATAATTTCATCTTCATTAGCAAATAAATTTTATATTTTAAAAAAGAAATAAAACATCATAACCAAAATCACTAGTAAATAAAATTGCACACAACCTTCAAATTCATTATTGAAAAAATATTTAGCCAAATCTTACTAAACCAAAGTCTAAATTAATAATATCCAATTGTCCACAAGTCATACCAATAAGATGGAATTAAAAATCTATGACTAATATAAACATATGTATATATTAGTATATAGCATAGGGTTTGGGGGTTGCCCAAACCCTCAACCGAATTGAGGTCGGGTTGAGATATCCTAACTCAGGCTCAACTCATCTTCTACATAACTCGGCCCAGGCTTTCCCATCAATCGGGTTGAGTTCAGGCCAGCCCGCCCAGGTTGCAGCCCTGGTCTTCACCCACTAAACCACTACCTACCCTGCTTGCCTACCAAAATTTTTTTTTTACAGTATTCCATTTCAAATTAAGTCTTTTGATAACTAAAAGGGAATCAACCATCAAGGAAGGAAAAAAATGTCCCCTACGATAGCCCCATTATATATCAGACATCAATAGGATCTCTGACGATGATGAAAAACAATTATCTTTCCATCATTATCAATAAGTTTAGTGGGACCGGATAAGATCCTATGCCCAAACAGAAAAGAAATCACAAATCCCATGCACTTTTCTCGTTCTGTAGATAGTGTCTTCATTTGCAAGGGAATATCATTTCTTTGTGATACATGGGGGGGTACTAGAGGAGTAAGAGTGCTGCATGGATGAGCCTTACACAACAACAACAACAAAGCCTCATCCCAAACATTTGGGGTGGCTATGAATGAGCCCTATGAGAGACATTATGTCCATGATAGCAGGAACTAATCAGGTGTGAGGAAATGGGACATAACATAATAAATTGCTTGTCTGTTTGGTAGTGGAGAAAAAAGTACAAAATTTGGTTTCAAAAATTATGTAGAAATAGTGTTCCACTGTTATAATTCCCACATCAGCCTTACTGAGCTATGAGGGTCTTGTCCTTGCAAAATTGAGATCGCATTCTTTATCCCAAGACAAATCCTAGTCAACCTACACCTAGCTTAACAATGATGATGACAAAATTACAAAAGCCTGCATGTTTATGACCAAAATGTCATCTCTTATATGCACTTAAATTTAAGAAATAAACAGAAGTGAGGCAAAATGATGAAACATCACAAGGATATTCATCGTCAAATCCATAAAAGGCTAGCTGTGTAAACAGTATTTCACAATGAAACAAACTTTTTTTTTCCGGAGCCTTTTTTTAATATTTTCTAATGGAATAGCGAACATCAAATTGGATTGACTATAACATGGGGGATACCTGAAGTGGGGCATACTGAATGGTAGGTCCCAATTCCCTATTACACTAGTTACATTTATGTGAAGAGTGTTGATGGTCTAACGTGATTAACTAAGTACACCTAGATTTCCTCTTTCAATAAATACAGCACAATTTCTCATTGTAGCCTGAAATGAGATGTAGTCCCATAATTTTTGCCAAACATTTAGGCTTTAGAAGTAGGAGAAGAAACTTTAACAAATTGTAGTTGAAAAAGAAAAAGAAAAAGAGAGAACAAGAGGTGGGGTTCATAATACCTGACATTACACCATGAGTAACAGATGTGATGATCCCATGTTCCACTGGTCCACCATCCTCAGGTCGTGATTCTTCAGGAAGGACTGAAAGAACAGAGTTGGGGAAGACCAAATAGGTGAAGGCCTGAATATTCTGCCATTTCATAGAACAAGCATCCAAAAACCCATTGTAAATTTCAAGAGACAACCATTAAAAAAAGGCAAACTCTGTTATCAAGAGGTATGGTGTGTACATGATACAATGTGCTGGCTTGTATCTATAGATGACTTTAAATGCAAATTGAGTGAAATCCTGAATGACAATCTAGGCAAGCCTGGTTAGAAATACAGAGCACCAAATATTTTAGGAAATGTGGACTCAAGTGGATCCCTCAAGCAAGTTTTACAAGGATCAGCTGTAAAGGCATAATGATGGGATAGCAATAATGTCATGACAGATACAACGATGGGACCCACTAATAATGTGGCATAATATTAAAAGGTGTGTTTAAAAGAAGAGTTCGTTATACAGAATGAACTAACATTTAAATTTAATGTAAAACAATTATAACACCATTATAAGCCTTTATTAAAAGGAAATAATATTGGGCTTAGACCCATAGCTCAGTTGATTTGACACATTGCAAAACAACTTTGAGGCATTGGTTCAAGTCCAGCTTACCCAAAAACAAAAGGGAAATAATATTGGTATTTTAAATTTAATATCATTATTTCTTTTTAAATCATTAAATTCAATTTTTTTAATAAATATAGTTTGGGAAACTATTATACGGCCATTACATCAAAAAATAATGGTTGACATAAATAATAATGAAATGTGTGATCATGCAATATAACAAGTACCACAACGGGAAAGGGTGTTACCATTATGACAACTTAATAACCATTTTTTTCAATCATTCCCCTAACTAATTAAAGTGAAGAGTACGCATTGAAATATTTCTGGAAACCAAAACAAGTAGTGGCATCTTATCCCACACTGCTCTGAAAATATTAAGTACGGTGGTCTGACAGGAAGTAGTGACCTTTTTTGGCATGGCATACGGTGATTTATTTACAAAATAATTATTTATTAAATGTGTTTAGCAGAACTAAGTAAACCACCACAAACCCATCAATGGTGACATAATAATTGTGGTTTGGTAACTCCAGTTCAAGAAGAATGGACGTCTACAAAGGAAATTATACTAATCCAAAATGAAGTGGGTCCAAAACCCACAATAGTTGTTAAGATGGAACGAAATGGAGCAATCAAGAGCAAGAAAAGGAAGGAAATGATAATAGAAGTTTTATGTGTGCTGAGGTAGTTATGATGGGGCACCAAGTGTGATAGAAGAAACAATGATCAGGGCCCTATATATGGGATGAGCAAAACCATAAATTGCAGTGTTGAATGATCATAGCCATTAAATCCTTATCTGGAATGTCAGTTATTTGGTTCCAAAATAGCCCATTTATTGGATGGACCTGATATTCAAAGGATGTGATTTTCAGGTATATGAATTCCTATATGGGAGTCCACCAATTGGAAGTCCTGATTGACCAATGATGTCAAATAACATAAGAGGCGATATGTGATCGTACAATAGCATATGATGTCACACATCACCCAAAGTCTCTTTCTTTTTTGTATTTATTTATCATAAACAATAAGAAAAAAAGAAGAAATTGGAAAAATATATATATATACAAATATTACAATAGTTTTATAAAATATTTTTTTGTATCTTTTTTATTTTCCTTTCCATTATTATTTATTATATTTACATGTTCAACAATTTTGTAAGAGCAACTCCAAGGGAAATGTCCAAAATGACTATTCATAATGGATAGCCATTTGGGATTTTTAAGGGGTATGCACTCTAACCATACTATCCAAAATGGTTATCCACTAATATTTGAATACATATTTAATTCAACCCAAAATAGAGACAGAGATGGATAATGCATTGGAGACACATAAAATCCAAAATGACTTTCCAAAATAGCATTTGAGGGGGGGGGGGGATGGAGAGTCCAAACTCACTTTCCAAAATTAAAAATCCCTCTCCAAAATGGAGGGAGATGGATAATGCATTAGAGACACATATTTTGGATTTAACTCTCCAAAATAGCAGTTGAGAGGGGATGGAGAGTGCGTTAGAGTCGCTCCAAGAATGCATAAACTCAATAAAATGAAAAAACAAAAATATATATTGAAATCTTGCTTCTTGAATGTTGCAAAAACCCTTTAATCTTTCCATTTAGAATCTTGAATCTTGGTTCTAGCTTCTTGCCCTTGATACAAATGATTTAAGGAGTAGAAGAGCTAAAATGAGAGTAGAACTTGAGTTAAAATGAGAACAGAAATAGCTTAGAATGTTGTAGGAATGGGAAGATGATAATGGGGATATTTATTTAGGGAAAAAAAAAAATTCGCCCAAAGATCATAATTTTGACCATTGGGCGAGTATGTGATCGAAAATTGCAGTATGCGATGGTATAGTGATCTAATTGTCTATGCCATAATGGTACATGCAATTTTTTTTCTAGAAATGGCATATGCAACTGCATATCCACGTGTGACATACGGAGAAGGTAAAACTAATAACAGGAAGAGTAACAAAACCAGTTGCCATCCGCATATATTCCGGGTAGGTCAGCTGGGACTGAAAGTAAAACCTCAGGATGCAATCAAAAGAGGAATGTGAAAGTCACAAGTGGCTACATGTGGAAAATAACTAACCTGCTCTTCTATCTTGGTGGGATCCAGAATTACAGATCCATTTTCCAAGAGACCACAACAAATAGAAACTGCATAGGACCAGCAAGAAACATTTGGTAAGTATGCAGAGTTATGAGACCTAGGGCCGTCGATGGATTGGGTTGATTTGGTATCGATCCAATAAGTATCAGATTGGAACCTTATCAGATCAGGTTTTTATCCAATCTCAATATTAAGATCCAGATCCGATCCATGAACAATCAGATCGGATCCTGATCCATGATCCGGCCAAACCTGATTTTATATGTATAATCTAAGTAAACTTTATATATTTCAACAAATATATAACATTATATACTTTTGAACATATTAACAGATCGGGACATGGTTGATCCAGATCCAATCCGATAAGGTATCAGATCAAAAGCTTATTGGATCAGAACGGATAGGATTTCAGGTCTGATCAGATCCATTGCCAGTCCTAACAAGACCAACGGAAAAACACCATCGTACATTCTTACCAGCAAGATGTTTTAAAGGAATCCCAGCATCTACAAGGGCAGCACAGGCTGCATTTATGGAACACGGTAGAAGCTAGACAAGGTTTTTGTCAAGGAAAAGTCTTCATCATCCTTAATAAAACAATGAACACATCCCTTATCTTTCAGAATGAATCTATTCCAAATTGAGGATATTGGAGTATATGCCCTTATGTTTTATAGTAAGCAAATACAAGTCCACTGGGATGCAATAAAAAATAGAGAGATTTACCACTTACCAGGCAGACCTATCTGTTGCAATTTTATCACAAAAACTCCCTTACTTTATCAAGTTTGCTACTGAACAAACCTTACTTTATGAACCAGGCTAGCATGACTAACTTGTTAAGGGTCGTTGGGCCCACATGGATTATCAAATTTGCAATCCAACACCACAGCCTTCTAGATTTCATGGAGGAACTCGGATTCAAAAGAAAAAAATTCAAACAAATATCCTTTTTGAGCTTGATCGAAGGTGTTGAAAATTGATGGCTACCGAACTGCCAAATTTAAAACTAAAATTAAATGGTGAAAATTAATTCTTTTTTTTTCGAAGTTATTAGAATTTTGTCCTTTATAACCCTCTGTGGCATCAGATCATGTTTTTGGATGCTACAAATTGATGCAGTTAGGATCCACTCCAAGGTATGTTAAGTAACAAATTAACCGCATCAATTTGAAGTTTATGACATGGTTTGGTGGGTAACAAACTTCATAAAGTAAGGATCCCTTGGAGTTTTCAGAACTCTAAGGGAGTTTTTGTAATAAAAATACAACAGTTAGGTTTGCAGGGTAAATCTCTCTAAAAAAATATATATGCTTTGGTTCTCCCAAAAACACTTGCCGAATTAAACAGAACAAAGCATGGCCAAGAAGGATACAGCACCATCATCATTGACAACCTGCCAAAAATACAGAAGACCTCAGCATTTGTTAAGAGTGAATATAGGAATGCAAGAAAAAAAAAAAAAAACATTAAATTCTATGCTGAGCATCGAAAACCTATCTTCAGATATAATGAGGCTCTCTTCTAATAAAAATGAACATGAAAATGGGGTTTAGTAAAAGACTAAATACCAACAACTATCTTTAAGTAATTCTAGCACAAACATGAAATAATTGTACCCTGGAATGCCTAGATGCTTGTCTGCATTAAGCACACTGAGGATCAGTTTGGGAACCTGGCATGAAATTGAATTTCAAACTTCGAATTCTAAAAATTCAAATTCTTGATATTAAAATTTTCTGCATTTGGTTATACTCAGAATTAGCAGAGTTTCAAGGAATTCCAATTTAGTTTGGATACCAATGGAATTACAATTCACTTGGATACCAATTGGAATTTCTACCCAACTAAGCTTCATACACAATAGTGAAATAGTAGTCCATGAATTATTGCTCTCTTTGTAAGGCTAGGGAGGAAAGCATCAACCATACTATCACCCAGTGTGGTTTCAGATTGTTTGTTTTGATCCATTTCCTATCTTTGTTCAAAATGAGCTGATGTTTCCTGCTATCCATTCATCTCTGTTTCAATCTAGGCAATCTCTGAGCTTAATTCTTGTCATGGTTTCTAGTGCAATCCGGAAAGAACGGAACTCCCACATTTTTCAAGAGAAGGGAAATTCAGTCCACGAATTGATAATTTCCATTATAGGATTCCTTTCTTTTGATGCAAAGCATTCGAGGAATTTAAGGGTACATTCTACAAGGATTTTCTGTTCAGATGGGATCAGGTGTGCTCCGGTACTCATTGTGAACTCAAGATTGCTTACTTGTTATTGCAAAAGAAGTGAGAACTTAGTTAAGTCAGTAAGACATGTGGAGTGTGCCTCCCACATCCTAGGTTCAAACCCACTGGAACCTAACTTCGCCTTACAAACTACTAACACTATATCTATCCAAAAAAAAATTGCCTAATTGCTTCTTGATTTTTGCATCCATGTCACAGAATGTTGATTGGAAAAAGCCTCGGAGCAAATTCCATAGTTGTCAATACCTTTCATGTTAGATGTGTTGAACACCTATAAAATAATAAATATTATGGTAGCCCTGACTGGAATCTGCCCTTTGGAGAAACTTGGACAATCGTTTCTATCATACTGATCAAAATTATGCAAAAAATAATAATAATAATTTTCTTAGAAATTTGATATTAGTGTGAGTCAATGAATTTTGTCAAGATAATTTGGTATTAGGCTAGATGAAGAATTTTGTGTAGCAACATGAATTTCTATTAGAGCATTTTGGCACATTAGGTCAAACTAAAAAATTGTCTAGTTGAATCAATGAGAAGTTGTCAAAGCACAGATAGAATTGGAAGGAGGATCACGTTCAATCTTGTTTCCCAATAAAAGAACGACACCTTGGAAGGAATGGAAAAGAACCAAAGGACTCTTTCAAAGAAGTTGGATCCAATTACGAGTCAGAAACCTATAGAATAATCTAACTGAAAACTTTCCACTGAGTTCCATTTCCCTGTTTCCTATTTGCTTCCGAGGAGTGCAAAGTCATACAACTAACTCAGTCAATTTTATGGTTGAATATTGCATATGTTGTTGGGAATGCAGACATAACGGTGTATCACCATGCCACAAGTCCTCTCAAAATCTAACAGATAGACCATACCCAAATTTAAAATTTAAATGGATACTAACATTAAATAAGATATAAATATTGGAATGGCTTTTCAAAGGTCAGTACCATATGAAGCTCTATAAATGTTTGAGAGCAGCCCATTTTCACAGATGCCATTGCACATATTTTTACTGCACAAAATACATTAAATATATTTATTTAATTAAAAAAAAAATAGCATGTTGTAAGAGCCCTTTCTTCAACAGATAATTAGGTTTATATGCAAATATTAGCAGATACAAAATGGGGATAGAATGAATAACACAAACAAGAAAGGCTAGATACTGTCATGTATTTGTTACTCATTCATATGGTAGGCATGTGCAATACTCTTAAAAGAGATTAACAGTTAATAACAACTACACAATAAATCCATAATAATGATTATGTGAACATAATTGACAATTCATTGGTAGACAACATATTAAAAGTTATATTTTATTAATATGCAATAAAATATTCTTTGAAGAAAAGGGGCACAGAGCAAAACCACCTCACCTGAAGTATGACAGATGTTGTGGTATTTGGATTGACAGTCAAAAGGCAGATACTTTGCAAGGTTCTCCTCAATATCATCTCATACTCCTTTTCTTCTTTGCCTAAACAAGGGAAGAACACGGTGGTGCGTGCAACTAAAGGATGAGAAATCAATGCACTAAAATTTAAATAAAAACTTAATAGTATTTTTCCAGGATAAAACTCGTTGTGAACATTTTTTTTTTTTTTTGATAGGTAAACAGGACTTGAACCCAGGACCTCAAAGTTACTTTGCCATGCATCAAACCAACTGAGCTATGGGCCAAAGCACAATATTCATTGTAAACATCAAATGTGTTAGAATTGTCAAACCTTTCAAATTTTGAGGCAGCAAATAAATAATCTGTAAAATTATGATTAGTACCTCCAACATGAATTTAAAACACAAAAGAATCAGCACCACTTACTCTTCAGTATCTAGTATAAAAAGTAGCAATACAAGCAAAACATGACATCCTTTGATATGTTATACTTCAACCAGCTACCATAATCATTAAACCAAACATGGTTGAACCGCCATAACGCATTTCCAATTTGTTTAAGGAAAATTATGATTAAGAGGTTGACAAGGAGCCTTTTGCATATATGTTTTCCAAATTGAGTCTTGGTTGTTATGATAACAATTTGAAATTCAAGTATGTGACACCTGATCTTCCGAAGATCTACCAAGTTAACCCCTATATGATTCAACTTTGAGCTAGATTATACTTAATCAATTTCTAAGGTAAGAAGCAGCATGTCCAATTTTGATTTTCTTCTAAAACATAACCTCAAGACTATAAAAGCCTATAAGAATGGACAATAAGAACCTATTAGGATTACAAATAAATGAAATAATAACAAATAAGGACCATAGTCAACAAATTCTCCAACTTATTAGAAAAAAAAAATGAGATAAAATCATGACTTTTATGAACTTTGTTATTAAATCACGAACTTCACAATTAAATTACAAATTTTGTCAATAAATCAGGAAAAATGAAAGATGAATGTAATACACTAGTAAGAAGAGATGACCTAGATAAGAATGACGGTGATCATTTTACTATTGAAGCATCAGATAATGAGGATGACATTGAATTTGATGATTTTGACCGAATGATGACTCCAAACTTTGACTCATGATTCTACTCTTTTTTATATTTTGAACAATATAAATCTTGAATTTGTTGTGAACTTGTGGTTACTTTTGGTGGATGTATCGATAATATCAATATGAGGTTTGGGGATTTATCATTGTAGGTTAATATGGGATTTGATGATATAATATGAGAACACCACTTAGTAGGAACAATTAAATAGCCCTAACTCCATTTTTTCCCATTTTTATCAATTTAACGAAATTTTTCCCCTGTCGACTTATTCCTAAACCACAACTTTGTGACTATGCTAGCGACTATGAGTACTTAAAATGTTAAAAAATGCCTCTGAAGAAATAAAATAAAAATAAATCATCGACATTACATTCAGTCTAATCACAATTCATATATTACTAGTAAACAACAAAAAGCCAAGTCAAGGAAAGTTTCCTTATGAACGACAGAGAAAGAGGAAGAGCAAGGTGCACATCTAATGTTAACATTGGTGACACTCGTCTCCTTCGGTTTCTTGGATGTTGATGTTCTTCGATTTTTTACCACCAAAGGGATAAAAAATTGAGACCAACATTCCCTCCTAAAGTAGAAGAATTGCATTTCTCCCTACGTGACCTAATTTTTTTTTCTTTCTATGGGATGCAATAAGTAAAAGTTAGGGTGCCAATAGAAGTTCTCAAAAAAAAAAAAAATTTCGAGGGAAGGGAGAGGGAGGGGGCAGTTGGCTTATTATAAATAATTAGCTATTCTCACCTCCATTCATTTGCTTATTGGCATCTTTAATTCCTTTCTCTTTGGTACCTAACATTTTTTTTTTTTTTTTGATAACCAGCCTAACCTTAGTTATAGAAATGAACTAACACATCCCCCAGTGGCGAGATCGTTAGCTCAGAACACATAATCATCTTGTATACGAATAAGTTTTTTTTGCAACCCTACACCCTAGGGACCATAGAATCTAAGCTACATTTACCTATGTTGGACATAACCCTGTGTAAAAAAAATGCACTTTATAGAAAATATTGCAATTGTGAGACACATAGCATCTGGGTATGAAGTATAAACTAAGATTTTTTTTTTTTCATTGCAGTTATAACTCATAACCACTATGATTCTGTTACTTAGAAACTCACCAATCTGCCCAGTTTTGGGCTTCCAAATGACCTCTACTGAAGCTTTTTCAGGGTTTTCATTCTTTCTTGTTCCTGCTTTTGGCCCATAAACTGCAGCAAGAACTATTGTGTCCCCTGCATTAAACAAAAACACATACAAAAGAGATTTTAAAACCCCATCTTAAACAATAGTGAAATTCAGCCTAAAAACATAAAATAAACCAATAACTTAAGAAAATATGAAAATTAACTCTGCGGGTGTGGGTACCTTGGGACCATCGAGCTGAACCATGGGCTCGGTTAAGGACATTACGAGAACAAGCTAGTGGTCTCAACTGGTTTGGTGTTCGGCCATCCACTCTGTCGGCCTCCATGAACATTCTTTTCCTACACAATCTTTCAATTTCAAAATCACTATCAAATTGTATGATTTTTTTTCGAACACACACACGGCCCCATTTGATTCAGCTGTCAAATTCTGTTGTAAGAAGCTATGGTCAGAATCTGCTGTCAGAAGCTGAAACACTGAAAAGCTTGTTTGATAGAGCTTTCTAAAAGTGTTGTGCTGTTTATTAAAATCTAGTAATTGTTGTTTAATACAGCTTCTAGAATTTACTGTATTAAAGTAAAATGATCAAAATACCCTTAAGGTTGATAGTGCACCCAGAATGCATAAAAAATTACCATAATACCCTTATAAATATATAATTACATGAAATATATATAAATTTAATAAATTTATAAAAATAATTATTTTAATTTTAAAAAGTTTATAATTCTATAAAAAATTTATAATTCTATAGAAATTTGGACAACATCTCCTCTTAAAAATGGACATATGAAATTTTCCTGATCAACAAAATACCTACATAATACGCAATGTTGATAATGCACCCAGAATGCATCAAAAATTACCAGAATAAAAATATAATCACATTAAATATATATAAATTTAATAAATTTATAAAAATAATTATTTTAATTTTAAAAAGTTTATAATTCTATAAAAAATTTATAATTCTATAGAAATTTGGACAACATCTCCTCTTAAAAATGGACATGAAATTTTCCTGATAAACAAAATACCTACATAATACGCAATGTTGATAATGCACCCAGAATGCATCAAAAATTACCAGAATACCCTTATAAATATATAATTACATAAAATATATATAAATTTAATAAATTTATATTAAAAATTTATCTTACCCGTAATTTCACATTACTCCATTAATCTCAAACCAGTATTATATTTTAAGCTCAAAGTTCCAAATTTTAAGCAATCATCTCAAACAAGGGATGATAGGCTTCACTCTAAACAAACTTACCTTCCTCCTAATTGCACATATATTTCCATTTGATCTCAAACCAATGTTCATATTTTTAACCCACAATTCAAAATTAAGCTATCATCTTGAAAAGGGATTAATAGACTTCAATCTACACAAACTTATCTTACTCCTAATTGCACATTTATTTCCATTTAATCTCAAACCAGTGTTCATATTTTAAGCCCACGATAACCAAATTAAGCGATCATCCTGAAAAAGGGTCAATAGACTTCAATCTACACGAACTTATCTTGCTCCTAATTGCACATTTTTTTTCCACTGATCTCAAACCAGTGTTCATATTTTAAGCCCATAATTCCAAATTAAGCAATTATCTTGAACAATGGTTAATAGTCTGAAATATACACGAAATACTCTTATACGGCTAGGGCATCAATAGTAAACAACGAATTTTCCAACACTGGTGGTACAACAACATCTCGATGGATGGAAAATCAACCATTCTCTAACCAAAATTCGACAGATTGCTCTAATTTTCTGAAATTCATAAACAAAAAATTATTGAGAGAAAACAATCAAATTGTAGAGCAAAAATGCTGTAAATAATCAATAAATCAATGAAAGAAGCAAACCTCAAAACCTTAATTTTAAAAAATTTATAATTCTTTAAAAAATTATAAAAAACAAATTAAATATTTGACATCAATGAGAGGAAAACAAATCAGCCACAACATATATCTCGAATTCGACATGAAAAGTGGGAATGAATACTTACGGCCACCTCATGAGACAAACTCTTAGGCTAATTCAAAAGCTCGTGTAGACAAATAAACTATTCCAAGATAACACTAAAATCTAGGAATGAAGATGTCAAGTGCAGATAAAAATGGAAAATTTTATGTCAATTTACAGAACAATATAGTGCAAGTAAGATTAGTTCTAAGGATATATTTATAAAAATTAAAAAATAATAATAATATGAAGAAGAAGAACATTTCCAATTTTGTGATAGAAAAAGAAAATTGCTTCCATTGCTGAAAGGCTCTCTGATAAATTAAAATTTTCATGGAGTGAGTACTAGCAAGCATTCAAAACCTGGATAGGGACCCAGAAATATACAATTGAAAGGATTGAAGAAACATGGATTTAAAAATTAGACTATTTGACTCACCAGTTCCCAACAAATAGAAATCACAAGCATAAGAAATCCAAAAAATTATCAGGATTAGAAAAATCGACAATTTTTTAAGGAAGAAAAGAAAACAATGATGGAGACCCAATTCATCTTTTACAGAAGAACCTAAAACCCATTAAAAACAGAAACAAAAAAAAAACAAAAAATCTAACATTCAATCAAAAATCTATAAAACACATTACAATTCAAAAGCAAAACATAATAAAATCAAGAAAAAAAAAATCTAAAAAAAGAAGAAAACCTGGGCAAGTTGCAATCTTTGGATTTTTCAAGTTCGATCGGACTTCGCGTCGTCGTCGTCAATGGCGTCAATTGTCGTCGTCGTCTTGATCGGGGATAGGTTGAACGATAAATGACGTCGATCGACGATGGGTTTAGGTTCAAGGCTTATGTCCTCGTCGTCGATGGGTTTCGATTGAACGAAGACAACGTCGTCATCGTCAATAGATTCGATCGGAAAAACGGTCGTCGTCGTCAATGAGGTAGGTCGTCGCTGCTGTCGAAGTCGAAGGTTAAACCCAGATTGATAAAGATGAACGATTGTCGATAGGGTTTATGGTGGACTCTCGTTGGAAATTTTATAAATGAGCAAGGGTATTTTCGTCATTTCACTACGGCGCTTCAAAGCCGTCCTCAAGACTTCGAAACGCGGATTTTCGAAGCGTTATCAATCGCGCATGGCATCACAAATCTGCGTTTTGACACTAAAACATGGTAAAACACTGAGTTTTGAAGCTGAATCAAACGCCCCCAAAATGTCAATTGCAATGTCTTGTCAAATACTTTTGGGCATTTTTCATAATTGATTTTTGATCATTCTTACGCTGTGTTTGGATTGAGGGAAGGAAAGGGAATGGAAGAGAAACTCATTAAGGGAAGGGAAGGGAAGAGAAGGCTAGTTTCTCTTCACCCTGTTTGGATTGAAAGAGAAGAGAAGAGAAAGAGTTAAGTTTCTTTTGTTTGGATAGGATTCATAAGAGAAGAGAAGAGAAATTATTCTTGTCAAATGACTATTATACCCTTCATAGTCCAAAAAATCAAAAGAAGGTTTCAACTTTCTTCTTTAAATATCCAAACAGAGTTTCTCTTCCCTTCCTTCTCTCAATCCAATAAAGAAGAAAGTTGAAACCTTCTTTTGATTTTTTGGAGGAAAACTTCAAATTTTTTCCCAACTTAAAGATAAAGATGTATTTCAAATTGAATGAGATAGGATATGGTGTCTCACAAGCTATCTAATCAACTTTATTGTTTTACATTTGCAAAGGAAATTAGCATAAAAATAAGAAAAATTGTGAAGATGGATTTTTATTTTCACATGGATGGTTGATGTGGAAAATCCGGACCGTTTATCTAATAAAGTACCATTTGATTTGACTCACCTTGATGGCACCCTTACGGTGCATAGCACACTTGTCCAAGCATTATTGTTTCTTTTAAAGCCTTCAATTTGTACATTCTTTCTGATGGGGATTATTATTGGTTTTCGTTGTACATGATCAAACCATTTCTATGTTTTCATGGTTGGATTCGTTATTAATTGAGTCATGAGCTACAATGACCTCAAGATTGTACCTCATTTCGTGCATCTTGGCGTGAAAGCATTGTCAACAACTTTATTGGAGACGATGAAAGCACATATAAACTTCCTCTCTAGAATCAACAACTTGGCTTCGGACCACCACGACCAATATGCTATCACACAACACGTGATAGTAAGGTTGAAGTTCTCGAGCCAGTCAAATACTATTCCGCTCCAAGAAAATCCTATGCCACTTCAGAAGTGGTGTGGACAAATATGACTTGTTTAAGCCGACACAAGACCTTTGGGACCAGGTTTTGCTGTTGTTGCTGATGTTGGATTCAGAGATGAACTTTTATTTGATATTATCAAATAGACAAAACCAATTTCTCCAATGTCTCTAAAGGAGACATGGCCAAGTTTCCTATGTCACATCATGAGAATGCTCAAAATGTCGATTTCTCTTGTCCTCCAACACAATATGCATGAGAAGAGCTCCATAAGATAAGTGAAAAAGCAAAACAATGATCTAAATCCAATCAATATAAATCACTAAAAAATACTCCATATCCGACCGTAGCAGAATAATGGAATGACTAAGAAAAAATTATATCACCAAATCCGGATCATTAACCAATCAAATTGTAAGGAATTCAAATGTACACAAAGGCATCGAAAACTCAATCACTCAATAAAAGCAAGTGTTCCTTCTTTTGACAGAAGTATCACTCCATATCCTCATACTCCGGGATGACACCACTCCCTTTACTGTGCTCCAAGTTTGCTGTTCGTCTTGAGGCATCTATGGCTGCTGCATAGTACTACACTTTCCTCTCTTGGGTTTCTGTCCTTGGTCTTCATCATTGAATATTATCTTACTTCGAGGATATATAACCGCATGGGCTTAATCTGATTTGTTCTTCCAATGTCTTCGATCCTTCAAAATAGATAAATGGATTAGCTCATTCATATATCTATAACTAAATACCCTCATGCCAAGGAAAAAGTTACATTGGGTGCAGTTTGCTCAACATGGCAGAACGGCATTAATTTTGATTCAACATGTAAGTCATAAACTCATAATGATATTAATTCTTTACATGACCGAAAATAAAAATTATCTAAAAGCATGACATAATGCACATATCAAGTCTGCAAATTCCAAAAACTAGCAATCATAAACATGCTTATATTATAGAACTGGTTAATTATCAAAGCCCTAGCATGATAATTTATCCAGGACAATCAAACCAATTGCCAAAATCATAATCTATAAACATGGTTATGCTAGTCATGTACAAAACAACTCTAAAATATGATATCAACTGTAAGAAATTGCACAAAATGTATATAGATTGATAGAGATGTTGGGAGGTGAAATGTATTAATTCAAAATTTCCAAGCGAAATCAATTCAAATTCTGAAATCAAAGTGAAGAACTTGATTTATAATCACAATTGACATGTTTAGGTACATGGATGCAGAACAATGTGACAAACATTTATTACATGACAAAACATTTTTCACTATAAAGATCAATCAATCAATCACCATTTCCGTTAAGTTAGATAGCAAGTATATCGAATTCATGGGGCATGAAGTCTTCGCTTGGTCTGCAGTATTTGTCGGGCGAGTACAAGCTTAAGTTGGTAACTTGGCTTGTGTACAAGCATGCAAACCTCTCCACCTACATAAATAATGTGAAAACGACCATTATCATGAGTCACATATCAATCAAATAAAAAGAAGAAAAAAAAAATTATAAGATGGTAGTAAGACCAACCATTTTTCATGGACCTGAAAGTTGTGTGTTCATTGATATTCACTCTGTTCACACAAGCAAGATGAATCATCTTACTATACAAGATCATTATGGGGTGGAATATAATGTTTATGGTTAAAATTGAATTATCTGAAATGTATACAGCATCCATTGTGAAAGCATCTGAGTAAAATATGTTCTGAATAAAATTGAGTGGTGGTTTTACTATAGTGAGATGTTGGCATCCAAATTTTGTTCAATTGCAAGCCGAAAAAGAATTTGTGAGTAAAAATGTAACATATAATGAGTAAGAAATAAATAACTTGACCCCCAATGGAAGTAAAGAGAAACAAAATCACAAGTCCACTTCCCACAAAAAACATGATCTCTAATAGAGTTGGTTTCACACTTAGGTATTCATCCCAGATGACCTTATATCTATAAGGGGCACCTAAGTGGAGCCGTGCGTATTGAGTTTAGCAAGCTCCCAACCTTTGATCACCAGATAGTGGTGAAACGAGACTACTTCAAAATAATAAAGGGTAAGAAATAGGAAGCTAAGAAAATCACCCATCAACTAGACATTGGCTACTTGACTGGCATAAATATTGGGTTCTAGTTCTGGATACTTTATTTTTGAACCAAAATCGACTTATTGGCACCCCTAATCTGTAGCAGGCAAGAACAGAGACATATAATACATGGGAAAGCTAGACAATATGCTTTAAACAAAAACCACCTTCCCCCTTTGGACAAACATCTAATTTCAATGAGATGTTCCTATCAAATCTGTTTATAACAAAATCTTGAATTCCTGTGGATTGATAGGAAGTAATGGGATACAAGTGGATGCAAATAGACACCACTTGATCCATTTTCCCTGCTTCAGCCCAAAACTCAATCTCCTCAACAGTTAGTCTGGAAAGCCCCAATTAAAATAACCATAAGCCTTGTTATGTCAATCTTAGAGACAATGCCACAGTTATTAGAATTAATTCTCAATCTGATGTACATGCACTCATTAGCCACTAGAAAAACTTCCTAAATTTTATCTTTCTAGCACAGAAGCCCTTAACATATCAATGATTCTCCACACCTTCCTTCTTTCAATTGCTTTAATTAGTATTTGTATGGGGGTGTCATGAATGAGAAATAGTGGTCTAAGGTCCAGCAGTTGGAGGACAAGGGCTAGAAAGCATAAGCAATTGGTGCCGTTTGCTTCTTCTTTTTTTTTTTTGTTCTCTAGAGACATACATTTAAAATTTGTTTTATTTTTATTTTAAATGCATGATCTTTTCTCTCATAAAAACAGTAGGGTGTGGAAATTTTCCCAAAAGAAGAAGAAATAGCTAGTTACATTTTATTCTAAAAACTCAATATAGTTAGACAAAGTAATTTGGAAATTTTCTAATTGGGTTTAAGCTTTCATATTCAAGCAAAATAGTGAACTCATGCCTCAGTCAGTAACAAAGCTGGCCAGAAGTATGCAATAACATCAATGGTGATGGAGTCAGTTGACAAACAAAGAGGGGAGAAGAATCACAAGAAAGCCTCACACCTAATGTTTTGGTCACACCAAAAACAAAATTCTTCCCATTCTATGGTTCTCAAAATTTGAATTGTTGTTCCCATATACTATGGATAAGGCTATAATGAAGATGCTTGTACATGCATGTAGAACTAAAAGTACTTCAACCAAGGATAATGAATGATAAACAAAAAATTCCATAAGTGAGCCCAACTGAAATGAGATGCCTCTAAAGTGAATTACCTCAAAGAGGGCACTTAGTTTGGAGTCCTCAACATTACTATTGATGTTCCGCACAAATAATGTTCTAGAAGGATGCTCCCCATATGGATGTTCCCCAGCAACTGTTCCCACACCATTTGGAATTCCATAATGGATGGTTCCATTTCCAGTAATACGATCAGAAATACTCACTTTTACTGAAAATTAATTTGCACGGTTCATTTTCTTTTCAATTTCAGAAAAAAAAAAAAAAAATCAGAAGAATGAGAGAGAGAATACCTCATCTCCTGCTTGAGTACGCCGCCTTCGTTCCACCTCTCTAGGGTTTCTTCACCTCACTCGTTCTACGTCTCTAAGCTTTCTGAAATTTGATTTGTGTTTGTTTACTTGGAGTGTAAGAAGTAATAGTTGGGCTGCCAATATTACATTTCTTTGGAAATTCTGTAAATGACAAGGACAAATTTGGTATGTAAAATTTCCTTCCCTTCTGTTCCCTCCGCGTCTCTCCACTTTTGGAGGGAACCAAAAGTGACACTTTTTCCCTTCCCTTCCCTCCATTTTTCTTCTCTTCCCTCCCCACTTAACAATCCAAACAGGAGAAAGGAAGAGAAAATAGCATATTTTCTCTTCCCTTCCCTTCCCTTCCCTCAATCCAAACACAGCGTTAGGGTACTCAAATTTAGTATTAGAATCTGTACATCAATTGGATCAATCTTATCAAAAGACCGAACAATCCTATGCGGGTTCTGAGTTTTTTTTTTTTGTTTTTTTATACGACAATTAATCCAAAGTTTAATTAGATGATTCATTCTACGAGTGGTCGAGTTTAAAATCATATTAGGGATTAAAGTCTTTCACCAAGCATACTCTAAACATAATTTTTATTTACATATTCTTCCATGGCGTTGATAAATTCTTTCTACATTTACCTTTATCAACCACTAAAAATGTGTTTAAAATCACTTTACATGGCATTGAAAGAAATAATCCTATAATAAAATCTTGGTGTTCACATGGTACAAAAAAGCTTCCTTAGTCACATTTTTTTGTTAGAGTTTCGACAATATTTTTTATGCCTTTATGAGTTAGCTTAGCAATAAAACTAGCGACATGGATTTACTCACTCACGTCGTGTACTTGAAACTAGTTGGCCTACTAAATTACCTATTACATTTTGGGAAATTTCCATGGTGCTGGGACATGTGATTGTCCTAAAAAGGTGTGAGGAAATCTATGTTATCAGGGAAATTTTTTTTTCCTTTGATGGATTTATACTCAACATCATCTTGATAGGTGTCGTCACAAGGATCATGACACAAAAGATTTTTATTATAATTTCGGAGTACTTTTGTGGCAATAGAAATTGGAGTTAGTCTAATGGAGATGTGAAGGTTTTATTTAATTTTAAGGAATGATATTACCACACCATTATTTATGACTATACCCTAAGCTTATAATATAATGATTAGACATCATCCTATTATGAAAGAACAGCGTTATTACGACCCTTATTACGACTCACATTGCGACACACCATTTTGTCTTATATGGGCAAAAATGTTTGGAATGGGCTGATTTTTTGTGAGGATGATATCTGTAATGAGGGGATCATCCTGGCAAAAAATCATCCAATTCCAAAACTTCTAACCCCATCAAAATTGATTTACAAAAATTGGACGGTCTAAAATTTTTCAACTTGTAAATATGGGGCTAGGGGTTTCATAATGAGTTGATTTTTGGCAAGAATGATCTCCTCACCATAGAGATCATCCTCACAAAAAATCAGCCCATTCCAAACATTTTTGCCCATATAAGACAAAATGGTGTGTCGCAATGTGAGTCGTAATGTGAGTCTACGGAACCCGACCCATTATGAAATTATTCAATTTAGAGATGAAATAACTAATGACTTATTTTAGAATAATTTTGAAAAACCCATCCAAGTTTTAGTGTGAAAATTATATTACCGCACCATTATTTATGACTATACCCTAAGCTTATAATCTAATGATTAGACATCATCCAATTATGAAATTATTCAATTTAGAGATGAAATAACTAATGACTTATTTTAGAATAATTTTGAAAAACCCATCCAAGTTTTGGTGTGAAAATTAGAAATACTTGTATTTTCAAACAAATGACATACCTCTTGATTTCAATCTTCCAAAAGAAGATACTATTTTTTATTTTTTTTCGATGGGTAAGTTGGACTGGAACCCCCCGACCTTAAAGAATTGAAATACCCACATTTTCAATTTACATGGGAAACCCTTGATTTTTCTTCTAAAAATGCATTATCTTATGACACGAGACAAACAAATTTTATCTTCAACATAAATATTTTATCTCTTCCAACCATAAAACCTCGAGAATAAGATGAGATTTTGTGAGAGATTGAAGACGATAGACCTTTGACAAGAAAATTCAGGGTTTTTACCAAGAGGTTGAAGATAAGTTTGAATGAGTTCAATAGGTTAAAAAATTATTTTGCTAATGGGATTTTGGGAAAGAAAAAAAGAATCTAGTGTTTTTATCATGAGGCTGTGTTGGTCATTTTATATTAGTCTCTTGTGCACGATCAAAGTCAAAGAGTATGCTATCGTCTTGAAAATTAATATTTTTAAAATTTTAAAATATGTCTTTCTACTACTTTAATACAACATGAATACTTACTTTAGTAAAGAAAAATGCTAAATGGTCTAGAATTATCCGAATCAACCTAACCCGAATCAATCAATTTGGATCAGGTTGAGACATATTCAATTTAAGTGGACATGATTTTATCCAATAAGACCCGAGCCTTATTCTGATCTAGACAAAAAATTTGAATATAAACATACTCAAATCCACCCCGAATTTAACCCATTTTAAACCCTAGGAGAGGAAGATTTGATACGATAAGGAAATGATTACTTGCAAATCACCTAGGTGATTTGCCCAATATTTTGAAAATATCACACAAGTCAAATGGTTTTTTTTTAATGTAAAATAATCAATCTTTTATTATTTGAGTGTTACCTGTATAGAACAAGATCTCGTGATTAAGCATCTTTGGTGTGTGCTTTTGTGTGAACTGAAAAGTCATCAAATCTAGTGAAAATTAAGCCATTTGCTCTTCTAATGTGATGAACCTTTTCCTGTACTGTTATAAATCTCTTGCTTTTCCTTTTTCTAAAGGCAAGCACAAACAAGTGTAAATAAAGTAAAAAAAATTATATTGCCACACCAACTTTTGCTAATACCACCCCAAGATGTGTGATTTACATATGACTCGAGTTGATGTAAGCAAAAGTTGGTGTGGCAATATAATCTCTGAGAAAAAGCAAAAAATAAAAACAAATGCTAGAATGACATTAAAATTTACACTAATTCACACATTGTTGACATGAATGTGTCTAAGGAACCCTAAAAGCTTTTCATCAAGATATGAGTGAAAAGCATCTATAGTTGTGTGTGAAACGATGTCAATTTTCATGTCACTCCAACACGACTCAACAAAAAAAGAATAAGACATTTATTGCTTCAGCCTCCCACCATAATAGACTCCCATGTAAAATTTTATTTGCCTATCATTTGTATTCATTGCTTCAACTTCCTCTCACCATTCCAAGTATGGTGGATTCACTCATTTACATTATATTAGATCAATTGAGCTCCATCATCTAACAAGAGATGAGACTGGTGGTGGGTAAACTTAAGTGAATAAGATTGGTCCCACTTGTTTATTGATCCTACTTGATTTTCTAAACCTACCACCTTAGTAAATTAGATGAAAAGGATGAAATAACAAAACAGTAAATAAAACAACAAAAAAAAACATGAAACACGCAATAATTTATGTGATTCGATAGTTTGCCTACGTTCACGAATCAAAACCAATCTTTTTCACTAAGAAATCAAAGGAGAATAGTATATATAAAAAAATACTTAAAGTTTTAATTCCAAACCCAAGCCAAAAAATTCTTGTACATCCCTCTCCTTTTCTCTCTCAATCCCTAGAAGAAGAAAAACTTTTGTAGTTTTTTACAACCTTAAAGATCTCTATTTATAAATTGGGAGTTACTAAAACATGTCTCTCTCCCCCAAAAACCCAAAAGAAAATCTTATTTAATTTCCTTTTAATAATCTAAAAATAAAATACCTCAAAATTAGAATACAAGACAATTACTTAACAAAATATTGGATTCGGCTTTGACTTTCAATCACAGCATAGTATTCTTAGCATGCGATAAAGAAAATAAAGAAGCCAAACTTGTGTGGTTGGTTTCAACACAATAAACATAAAGAAAGTAAATAATAAGAAGTAAAAGAGAAAAAAATATTTAAAATGAGCATGTGTGGTATTTGATAGCCCCAAAGAGAGCCAAACACTTTTCAAATATATGGGTTAGAAGTTTCAAAATGGACTGATTGATTTTTATTTTTTTTAAGATGACCTCCACACCAAAGAGATCATACTCACAAAAAATCAGCCCATTCCAAAACTTCTAACCCTAATTTACAAGTTGAAGAAATGTGAACCATCAATTATTTGTAAATCACTTTTGATGGAGATAAAAGTTTCAGAATGATCTGATTTTTTCTGAGGATGATCTCCTCACCATAGAGATCTTACTCACAAAAAACATAGCCCGTTTCAAAATATCTAACCCATTTTTGAAAAAATGTTTGGCACAATATTTGGGGCCTTTGAATGCTCCCCATATCTATCTATATATATATATATATATATATATAGAATTGTTCAAATATCAAACTTCTTAGTTATCATTGGTCACATCTAAAATCAAAACATAACTAGTTACCCAATACACCAAAGCAACACAGATGGTGCCTCTCAAATCTTGAAAATTTTAAAAATAATTCCAAGAAAACAAATCATTAGTGTTTAAACTTTCATGATCTGCATAGAAAATCTCAAAATCAACTCTAATCGTAAAAGGAGTATCGAGGGATTTGAAATGTAAGAAATTCTTGGACTCAAATGAAAGAAGAGATGGATTAGACATATGCTTTCATTAATCTTCACCTTTAAAAATTATACTAAGGAAATTACAATAGAAGTCTCTCTTTATGGTTGTCAATCAAAAATTAAAATAACCGATAATTTACTATTTTGATTTTTGATTAAAGGTTTAGTTGGAATGGTGTATTAGAGTGTTGATATGTGCATATGAGCGTTTCGACGAAATAAGAGTTGTTGAAGTTGTTGATGTTAATGACTGGGATTTTCAATCAAAACAAGAACAATTCGCTTAAGGTGCACCTTTCTTCATGATTTAGTCTTAATCCAACAATCAAAATCAAGCAATCAAATATAGCATTAAACATAATGAATTATAGAAAGTCTACACAAACTCAAGAGACATGCTCAAAGCCAAGCCATCCCAATCGGATTGAATGGGATGACCGTTAATCATTTGTTGATTAGTGGATATGAAGATATAAATGCAAATGTGATACATCAAACTGACATGTCCAGTAATCCATGTGTGGTATTTGAGATGTCTTCCTTAATGTACATGTATAAAACATTAGACAAATAGAACAAAACAAAAATAAAACCAATATTACATTTAAAGTATTTTAACCAACCCATGCACTTTTTATTAATAAGTAAGCATGTTTTTAATGAGATCGATAACTTGGAGATGGCGGGAATTCAACAAAGGTCTCTAATATCATCGGCATCACCCATAGAGGCTACCAACTAAGCTAAAGTGAGATTCTCCCTCACATGAAAAATCTTAGTCGAGTCAATTGGGCTTTTCTTATTTTTTGATGTAAGTAGAGCAAGATTTCGAACATTTGGTCATTGAATGAACGATTAAATATACAAATTAGGTCGATTTGAAGGAAAGATTTGGGTGGGGTTAATATGGTTTGTTCCACGCCTATGTGAAATGTTTGGGATTGGGCAATCGCTCAAAAATGATGGTTATGAAGGAAACGATTGGGTCTCACATGGTGGTTTTGAAAGAAACTAAGTTGAGTAACATTGTCTTTGAATTATGGGGCTTCAACTTCAAATCTATGGCGTGGATTGCTCTGCCAGGATGACTCATGGTGTGTGAGTAGTGATTTCAATACAATTAGATTCTCGTCTGAGTGTGAGATTTAGGGAAAAACTCAAAGTCATCAAAGAAAATCTTAAATCTTCGAATAAGGTGACCTATGATCTGTTGAGATCAAGAAGCAATCCATTATGTAGGAAATAATGAAAAGAAGAGGAATCAGAGAGGTAGTCCACTAAAGATAGGGGTATCCCAAGTCAATTTAAGGGCGGAATTTTAGAAAATATCCATGTTTGAAGAGATTAGTTAAAGATAAAAACAAGTGTGAGATGGGTCAAAGAAGGAGATAATAATACCAAAATTTTCCATTAAATGGCTAACTCACATAAAATTCGACGACTTAAACTGAAGATGAAGATTGGTCCTTTAAAACTTATCCACAAAATCAATAACAATGCTTATATTGTTGATCTCCCAAGCAACTTGTCCATAAAAAAACTGTTCAATCTTATGGATATCTTTTCTTATCATGGTGATGACAATGTTGAACTAAGGGACACTTTTTTTTAGAGGTGGGGGTGCTGATATAAAACATCTAGCTCTCACTTTTCTAGAGACAGAGAGAAAAAAAAAAAAGACAAGAAGAATCAAGAAAAGTTCATAAATGGTTAGAACCAAACCAATCCAGTCGGTTGATTAGAACCAACCTAGATCCAGATTGAAACTGCAACCAAATAAACCTGTTTTGAACAGGATTTATATTTTGAGTTTGTTTTATTTTAGTTTCCTAAAAATATTTAGTAGTTGTTATTTGCTTTATAGACTCAATTAGGAATGTTGTTTACTTATTTTTTTCCTTTTTAGATTTGGTAGTTGCTTATTATTTTCTTGATTAATCAAAATAAATATTTATTAAAAATTATATATTCAAAGTGATGGAATGCTTATAACAAATATGATTACATTTTGCCTAGAGAAAAAAAATTTAAATTTTGGCATATTTTCACATCTTAAGGGGTTAGGTCATAACTACTACTTTGTTTTCATAGGACTATCTCACAACTACTCGGATGGGTGGCCATTGTATCCCCTATGAAGAATATACAAAATAAAGTTATTTTCAAGCTGTCGATGAATCAAACACACTTTTACTAAATCACAAATCTTTCAAACTGAAGACACAAATGGTATGGATGTGTGCTTGTCTGTCCCAACATTGTTCAAAAAACATGTATAAAAGATTATATGACACAAATAGTAGATATGTAATGATTTTCTGACCCCCCCCCCCCCCCCGCCCTCTCTGACATAGGCCCCATCACAGAATCGTAGATCATTTGCATTGGGATACGCATAACCACACATTTTTTTCTTGTGCATCTCGAGGCAAATGATCTACAATTCTGTGATGGGGGCATATGTTAGAAATGGGTGTTATATTATCATGACTCATTGGCCCTGCTTGGTACGAAGCAAATCATTTGCAAATGCAAATAATTTGTAGGAATCTAATTTACAGATGTTTGGTTACATTTTAAATTTTGTTTTTTTTTTTTTGCATTGCAAATTATTTGCACGAACCTCTTAAACCCTTCACAAATTTTTGCAAATAGTTTGCAGCTCAAAAAGTGATTCAAATCATTTGCGGTGCAAAAGCTTTTGGATTTGATATATATAATAATATAAGTATATTATATTATATAATAACTATTATATCTATTTGGGTTTGAATTGAATGTTATCGAGAGAGGATATTTCAATATCCGAATTCGAATCCATATCCAAAAACTTCGAATAATATTTGATTATTTGAATATCAATTTGGATAATTGACTATCCATTGATAGACCTACTAAAGGTAAAAAATTGGGTTTTAAAAGTAACAAATTTCGACTTGGATGGCCATCCAGTGGAGTGAAGCCTAACAACTTAAAATAATATAAAAATTGACTTATAAAAGTATTTAAAAAAAAGTAATTTCTATTTTAAACTAAATAAAAGATTTAATTTTATTTCTCCACAAAAATATTATGTATAATCAAATAACACGATCAAGTTTTTGATTTGACTTGGTGCATTTTCAAGTTTTACCAAGTTGATTACACTTTCCAAGTTGGTTTCTTTGAAATTTTGGGGCCATGTCACCTCAAAATCCGATCAAGTAACCAAGTTTGAAGTTAACTCAACGATTTTATAACTATGCTAAAATCAACTCTCTTTTTGATATTTTTCAATGTTTCAATCAAACAATGGAATTCATTTTCCCATGATCATTTTTTCAAGGAATTCTTATTCTTTGGAAAACGAATTTCATACAATGAAATAGTAGGTGACCTATGATCTGTTGAGAATTTCATGCCAGGAGCATTCAACTTTCTTGATGTCTTTCTTTTGACAAGGGACACTGGCTAAGAGTTAAAGTGATGACTTCTCTATATTTAGTATTTTAAACCTTTAAAATGTTTTTGTATAGTTTTTACAATATGTCATTAACAGTCATAAAAAATATTTGCTTTGTCTAGGATAAAGAGCAAATTAAAAGGATCTAAATTTTATGGAAGATGTTCCTAAAGAAGAAGTTATAGTTGTTGTCGCAAGTTTCATGGCTATCATCGTGTTTTAGACTCGTCTATGATATTTGATATATAGTTCAGCCTACACTCACGTTGACTGAAGCCCTCAAGCCAAGCTACATGGAGTCCCGCGTGTCATAGGATCATCTATTGCTTTGTAACGCATTTTTATGCTTTTGTAACGTGTTATCCCGTGTAATCATATTATATCAACAAAGTTGCCTCCAGGCTTTGCCTCGTGTTGCCTCATTTACTTGTTTGCTAGTTACATTTGTGGTGTACGATAATTTTTATAGGCTTGCTTGTGGATTAGCACCCCCTTGTACCGCACGAACTCGCTTCGAAAGAACACGACTGTGACAAAAACGTTACGTGATTTGATTTGTTATGTTTTTTTTGTGTCCTGTATTTTTATTAGTGGTAATGGACTATAAATCAAGAGAGATTCAACAGATTTAGCTTGTGATTTCTTCCAATATTTTCGTAACTTTTTTCCTATGGACGGCTTTGAAATCTTGTGTTAGGGATTTAAAAACATGTCCTCATTGAAGATTTGCTATAGTTGGAACTCAATATTAAAAAGATAAAATAAGTAGAGCATGATTTCGAACATTTGGTCATATTGAATGAACGATTAAATATACAAATTAGGTCGATTCGAGGGAAAGATTTGGGTGGGATTAATTATGGTTTGTTCCATGCCTATGTTACCATATTTTCTCTTGAAATATTTGGGATTGGGTAATCACTCAAAAAGGATGGTTATGAAGGAAATGATTGGGTATCACATAGTGGTTTTGAAAGAAACTAAGTTGAGTAACATTGTGTTTGAATTATGGGACTTCAACTTCAACTCTATGGTGTGGATTACATTGCCAGGATCAGTCGTGGTGTGTGGGTGGTCATTTCAATACAATTAGATTCTCATCTGAGTGTGAGATTTGGGTAAAAACTCAAAGCCATCAAAGAAAATCTTAAATCTTAGAATAAGGTGACCTATGATTTGTTGAGATCAAGAAGCAATCCATTATGTAGGAAATAATAAAATTTTATAGAAAAGAAGAGGAATCAGGGAGGTAGTCCACTAAAGATAGGGGCATCCCGCATCAATTTAAGGATGCAATTTTAGAAAATGTCGATGTTCGAAGAGATTAGTTAAAGACAAGAAAAAGAGTGAGATGGTTCAAAGAAGGAGATAATAATACCAAAATTTTCCATTAAATGGCTAAATCGCACAAAATAACCAATTTTATCTATAAAATTCGACGACTTAAACTGAAGATGAAGATTGGTCCTTTAAAAGTTATCCACAAAATCAATAACAATGTCTATATTGTTGATCTTCCAAGCAATTTGTCCATAAAAAAAAATGTTCAATTTTAAGGATATCTAAATGGTTCGAACCAAACCAATCTAGTCGGTTGATTCGTACCAACTTGGATCCATATCTAAACTGCAACCAAATAAACCTATTTTGAACAGGATTTATATTTTGAGTTTATTTTATTTTAGTTCCCTAAAAATATTTAGTAGTTGTTATTTGCTTTATAGACTTAATTAGGAATGTTGCTTATTTATTTTTTTCCTTTTTAGATTTAGAAGTTGCTTGTTATTTTCTTGATTAATCAAAATAAATATTTATTAAAAATTATATAATCGAACTGATGGAATGCTTATAACAAATATGATTACATTTTACCTAGAAAAAAAAAAGATTAAATTTTGGCATATTTTCACATCTTCAGAGGTTAGGCCATAACTACTCCTCAGTCCTCACAGGACTATCTCATGACTACTCGGATGTGCGGCCATTGTATCCCTTACGAAGAATATACAAAATAAAGTTATTTTCAAGTTGTTGATGGATCAAACACACTTTAACTAAATCACAAATCTTTCAAACTGAAGTATGGTTTGTTACTTCATTCAGTATGGATGTGTGCTTGTCTGTCCAAAAATTGTTCAAAAAACATGTATAAAAGATTATAAGATATGTAATGATTTTCTGACACCCCTCTCTAACATATGCCCCATCATAGAATCGCAGATCCTTTGCATTGGGATACGCATAACCATAAATTTTTTTCTTGTGCATCCTGAGGCTAATGATCTACAGTTCTGTGAGGGTGGCGTATGTCAGAAAGGGGTGTTTTATTATCACAACTCACACGCCCTGCTTGGTATGAAGCAAATCATTTGCTAAATGCAAATAATTTGTCGGAATCTAATTTACAGGTGCTTGGTTTCCTTTAAATTTTTTTTTTTTGCTTTGCAAATTATTTGCATAAACCTCTTAAACCCTGCACAAATTTTAGCAAATGGTTTATAGCTCAAAAAGTGAATTGAATCATTTGCGGTGCAAAGCTGTTGCATGGTACCAAGCGGACCATAGAAGATTGTGTAAATTTTGAGACACAAAGCAAAATCAAATTGAGCAGTACAAGATATGTGGCGCCCCTCCGAACACTAACACAAATCCCTATATCAGATCTCGAGGTATTATGTACCACCTCAAAATTTAGGCATGGTCCCCTCTGTTTATGTTAGCATTCCAAGGCGTTCAACCTGCACCTGATAAACGACATACAATCCTGCATACATATACAAAATATAATACTTGCGGAAGCTTATATACGTTTAATAACGTACAAAAGATCAGAGCGCGAAAGAATAACCGGAATACAGGATTATACAAAATTTCTCACTCTAACAAAAATCCTAACACTCAAGACAGAATCCATAAAACTACCTGGGGGAATTGACACCACTAGGGGGTATAGATCTAGTACTTACCAGGTGACGAACTCTGGTTGTCTATCTCACCAACCAGATGATCCTCATTCGTACTCTATACTTGCCTCGCCAAGCTCTAAATCTGAAACTAAAAAATAGAGAAGGAAAATGTGAGTAACAATGGTTACCCAGTAGGGAAACAAACAATTTCTGCCAATAACCCCTCCTAGCATGAACGAATAAGCAAACTGAATCATTTTAAAATAATCAAAGTTTTACATAATAAACTACGATTAACTGGTACATATAGCCAGGGATAAGCAACTAAACATTTTAAAACTGATATTACATCAATCAACAGTACTCATTATACCATTTTCTTTATATACAAATCTAATTGATCAAATAGAAACATTAAACATGCATTTCATTTTATATATCAAAGTAAAGCAACAGATACATAATACACAATGGTGAAGTATTAGAATTAGAGTGTTGGGATTCACGACTGGATCGCTCCCAGTCGGGACATGATGTTATAATTTCTCTCTGACTTTTAGTTCCTGATTTTGTGGCCGGTCGCTGCACTTACCACGTTTTGTTGACCATTTATCCGGCTCAGGCTGGCCGTTTGACGTGACCGTAAGCAATGGGTCTCTTTTCGATGTGTCAGAACGTTCGACTACTATAGATTGTTAGTAATCATTGACCAATCATCTTCGTCTATGCCTATCAGGCGTGCATGTGATTCCCAAATATACAAACCATTCGTATACGACCACCTTTACATTACAAGTTCACTGGTAAAGATAGAGAGGAATATCCCGAATTTCAGTTGTGACTCCACTCTCATACGCGTCCCATACCACGTATAAGCTTGGTGGTCCCTACCGTACATCCCAGGATAGTACACCACTCCGAATGATATGATGCACTATCCCTTCAGGCATTCACAGACTCATTAACAACTCACAAAATAGCTACATATATATATTATTTTCATTTGAAAATAAAAGAGAAATTAACAATATAAGGTTGAGAATATATATCCAGTTTCCTACCATGCAAGTGTGGCCACCCGGCCTAAAATAAATAACAAAACGAAAATGTAAACAACACCTCGCGCTAACAGAAATTTAAATAAACATGCAACCAACAATATTATCCCTGGATATCTGTTCACCAACCTGCACACAACACAACAACGTAAAATGCAGACATCACCCCTCGGGTGTGACTCTAACATTTTACCGTTTCATACCATTTTTCTCTTTTTTCGATTTTTACAATTTTCAATCTCTTCAATAAAACATATATTTTCTGATATTCATCAACTCAATATGAGTTCATTGAATATTAAATCACATTTTCCAACTAAAGAATTTATTTTTTTATCAATAATATTGAAAAAGAAAATAAATTTTATATCAAAACGGGGTTCGAGCAATGCACAAGACCCAATTTATGGAAATAACCCTTTAAAATACTCTACCCACGTATAATTTGTTAAAAATACAATTAAACATATCAAACATGCAATTTCTGACGTGAATTTTTGAAATAACAAAAGAATTCTATATTTTAGAAATACATCCAAATTTTTTCGATAAAATCCTAAATGCAATTTTCACAATCTACGATTACTAATAGAAATTGAAAGTTCCTTACAATGTCTAGGCGAAAGATTCAAAGCGTGTGTGTGGAAATCGAGGCGATCGGCATGAAAATCGAGATGGACTGAACTTCGAAGCGATTGATTTTCGAAATCGACCTAATGGTTTCGAAGATCTCGATGTGGTCGTCCTTTCTTTCTTCTGCGTCGGAGGACGGTTTGACCCCGAAACTGATGAAAATCGAGGTCGAAGTTACGAAATCTCCATATAAAAATACGACTGATTTTTTACTATACGGGGTGAAAGACACGAGAAAATTGAAGGAATTTGGGTGGGTTATGTAGAAAATGAGGTTGCGGACGTTTCTCCCTTCTGCGTCGGAAGACAGTTTGACCTAAAAACGGACGAAATCCGAGGTCAAAGTTTCAAAATTTCTGTATACAAATACGGCTGATTTTTGACGATATTGGATGAAATAGAAAGTGAAACGAAGAAAGGTTGGGTGGGTTTTGTAGAGAACGTAGCTACGGACATTTCTCTCTTCTGCGTCGATCGTCGATGGCGAGCCGTTTGTGAGAGATCTGAGGTGGAAGATCGAAGAGAAAAAAGAAAAAATTTGTTTTTATATGTCTCGGCTGTATGGACGCGTTGGGGAAGATGAGTTATATATAATAAAAAAATTAAATTTTATTTATGTAAAAGTTGGGACGAAATCGGTATTTCGCCTATTATTTTGATCGATGATAACTTGATCATCCAGACTCCAAAATTAATAAATGAATACTCTATTTCACCTAATTTTTTGTTTTGGATCTAATGGTGCAGTTAATTTCTACAATTTTTGTTTCCATCCAAAAATTTACATTTTTAGCCTGAGGTGACCCCTAAATTTGATGTCGTTTTCGTTTTGGACGATAATTCGACTTCCTGATCTTCAAAAATGGCAAATAAATAGTCCATGTTGAATAATTTTTCGTTATAAATCCAATGGTATAATCGAATTTTAAAAATTATTGCTCTAACAAAAAGTCACTATTTTAGCCTGGTCCGACCTGATAATCGAGGATTTTGTAACTTTTATATTCGGACTCGCATTTGAGCGTGCTTACAGGCTAAACTATGTTTTTTGATCATTTTGAATTTAATGGTGCGGTCAGATTCTATTAAAAATGATCAGAAACATCCTAAAGTTTTACCCCTAAATCCCATTTTCAAGATTTTATTAAAATTCCACTATTTATTTTTTCCTCGAGATACGAATTAAAAATTCGGAGTGTTACATTCTCCCCCCTTAATAAAAATTTCGTCCTCGAAATTAAAATCATACTTCTCAAACTTTGTCGCGATTCCACTAACACGATATGTATAATAAACACTACCTATTTTTTATTACTATCTATTCTTAGTCCCAAGCCAATCTCATTTATAACTCGTAGACTTATGTCTCCCATATTTTGTCAGTCCAATACATTCATTAATTAATCACTCTATTTCAAACTCATACTTCAACTAATCCATTATTTATATAATCACAAGATAATAATAAATTCACATTGTATCACTTCCCCACTATGTTTATCAACCACAATCCTTTCACATCTTCTTTATTCTTCATCTTTACTTCTCTCATCAATTACATCGTCTATTATGTTTTACTCATAATTCTTATGAATATTACTCCCCAATGCATAGTCTTACCGCAATGCACCACTATCCTTATATTCGATTCAATATTACATTTTTTACTTATTGCGATATTTCCTCAAAACCTCTGTCATAACCTTCATAATTTAATATCTTACTCGAGGGGATAAATTCTACATCTGTTTTCTCACAATTCTATTGAGTCACCATTAATGCAACATTGTCACAAGATTATTCTTTCTCACATTTTACATCGACCCCCTCTTAACTTATACTCTACTAAATCTCTTTAGGATGGATGTGGGCACAGACAGGTGGTAGTCGCTACTTCTAAGAAATTATTATCTTTACTTATAGCGCTTTCATTTCTATGAGTGAAAAGGAGCCACAATCGAAATCTCAAAGTGAGTGCTTGTCTGTAGAAAGCATTGATCATGTAACGAGAACGATAATAATGAATCCCTCTACTAGAAGGCGATCATGAAATAATAAGGTAAAAGAAGAGTTAGAGCCGACACCGAGGATAGAAAGATGAAAGGGAAATGATGATCTATCTTTTTAAAGAAGGAGAATCAATTCAAGAAGTCGTAAAGCAAGAGTTGCTTTATCTAATAGTTCAGTCGTTAGGCCTCCCAAAGTTAAGCCATCGTCAATCGAAAGGAAAGATACACGACTCCCTACGTCGATATTCAAGGAAGTAGCTCTCGACACGAAGAATATACAATTAACACCTGCTTATCTACTAGCGTAATATACGAGTAATTGACTAGACTATTGATATAAAGACTAACGTACCAATTGAACATCACTTGTCTTTTCACACTTTACAATTATTCTAATACCTATTTTGCAAGTTCTTAAATGATCTTCTAAAAATCTTATGCTTTCTTCGCAAGGCTTCCCAATGGTATAAATAATTTCATTACTTGACCTGTGTCAGTTGTTTCTAGCTCTAGTAAGTGTGCAAACTCTTCACAAAATTATATAATCTAGAGGAATCAATATTGAGTAAAACTCCACATTCTAACATTATAATTAGAAATTGTACCTTCCAAAACTTCGTTGGAGACAGGTACTTTCTCCTGGGTCACAATCATTGCTCGCAACTATGATAGAGGACATTCTCTCTTGATATGTCCAACCTGATCACACGCGTAATATGTCATCCATCTTGTCTTCGTAGGTTTCTATAGAGTAGGCAGTTGGTAAATTGGAGCCTGCATGTTCTGAACCTACCTTGTTGGTTCCTTCGGTTCTGTTAGCATCATTAGAGCTCCAACTACTCTATAACTCAGCGATTAGGGAACTCTACAACTTGATAGTGGAGGAGTTCTATATTGTGGATACACTGATCCGAGGGAGATTGATCTCGAATATATCAGCCTCTTGCCCGAATCTGATCTGGGAAGAAAAGAAATCTAAGGTCAACTCATTTGCCCCCTGGAGGTCTGTAACTCTATCTCCTCTCATTCTATCCTTTAAGTTCGATTTACCGTATGTCTATAATTGGTAATCTCAATCATCGACCTCCTGGCCCTTAGGTAAGTTTATAGTCCTCTAAAGAATTTACGGGCCTTCTACAGATCTGTCAGGATAAGCTCGGGCGCATATCGTGACAACCTAATGTACATCATATCTTAGTCTCTGTAATTGATAGATTACCCTGCACTAATCTCAAAAACTCTTAGTATTTGATTTCTCGAGCAATCTCGGATATAAATCTATCGAGAAATATCCTCTCGAAATTTACCTACTCAAACAATCCATCTCCCAATACATTCATCTCAAAATGTTACTAATGATTAGCATCCTCGTCCAACTAGAATGTAATCACCGTCATCCACTGATCTCTTGGGCACTACATGATAATCAAAGTCTTTCAGGTCTTTAAAACCCACTCATTGACCTCAATCGGATTGGAAAAGTCCCCAAATCTTGATAGACATAATCATTGAAAATTCTACAACCACGTCCTTAGATTTACATGTCCTTTGGGTGGGGAAATTTTCTTATTCTTCAAAGGCACGACCTTGTGGTAATGGTCTTTAAGGTGGAATAGTAATTGTTTCTTGCGAAGAAGTCCAACACTTCCTCATTTCTTGGATTTAGTGATGCACCTTGCAATTGTGGTAAGTCTTATACCATTTCTAGTTTCTGACCACTAGTTTTATCTATTCAGGGTGGCACGAATACGTTATCCACTTTATTAAAATCTGGTGGCCTTATTATTCCCTGAATTGGCTTGCCTACATTTTCCTTAGCCATGGATCTTTAATTGGTTGACGTCAACCTGAACATTGCTTTCTTTTATGTTTCAATTTGCCACATTCGTAATATATAACAACTCTTTCTTCCGATTGATTTAGTAGTATATGTTGTTGTTTCTTATAAAAGTCTTCTATCCATTGAGTGGGTATGTATATCATCTCGCTCCTCACGTATGATTATTTTTCCTATGAATTTGCTAGTTTTGTAATTATTTGTCTCTTATTAAATACTAATTGTCTTCCTTCCATTTGGCTTCGAGGTGGTGGTGGTGGTGTTATTCATATTTCTTCTCTAAACTTGTCATGAGACTTAGCCACATGTCCAATGAATGACATTAGCTGTGCTATCAGGTCAGTGGTCTAATCCAGAATCTATCTAGTCTCTGTTACGTTTCGGCCTCTACCTTGTCCATTCCTCTCGCTTGTGTTTATTCGTAACAAGGCACTTATCATAATAAGACCAAAACTACTCTTACGTAACTATGAATTACTATCATAGATTGGAACTTAGTAATGGACTCCATTTCCATTACTAAAGAATAAACTTAGAATCCTATCTTAGGCTTACAAGGCTCTATAAAATTCTAGACACGGAAGAACTCGTAATTCCGATACGAAACTACTAATGAGTTCAGATATCGAATTCTTAGTGACATTCTATGATTATCACTTTAATATTTGTGGTATCAGCCAAATCCTACAAACATAGTAGATCTGTATCCCATACGGATCTAATACTATGCTCTGATACCATCTGTGGCGCCCCTCTGAACACTAACACAAATCCCCATGTCAGATCTCGAGGTATTATGTAGCACCTCAAAATTTCGGCATGGTCTCATCTGTTTATGTTAGCATTCCAAGGTGTTCAACCTGCACCTGATAAACGACATACAATCCTGCATACATATACAAAATATAATACTAACGAAAGCTTGTATACGTTTAATAACGTACAAAAGATCAGAGTGTGGAAGAATAACTAGAATACAGGATTATACAAAATTTCTCACTCTAACAAAAATCCTAACACTCAAGACAGAATCCATAAACTACCTGGGGGAATTGACACCACTATGGGGTATAGATCTAGTACTTACCAGGTGACGAACTCTGGTTGTCTATCTCACCAACCAGATGATCCTCATTCGTACTCTATACTTGCCTCGCCAAGCTCTAAATCTGAAACTAAAAAATAGAGAAGGAAATGGTGAGTAATAATGGTTACCTAGTAGGGAAACAAACAATTTCTGCCAATAACCCCTCCTAGCATGAACGAATAAGCATACTGAATCATTTTAAAATAATCAAAGTTTTATATAATAAGCTACGATTAACTGGTACATATAGCCAGGGATAAGCAACTAAACATTTTAAAACTGACATTACATCAATCAACAGTACTCACTATACCATTTTCTTTATATACAAATCTAATTGATCAAATAGAAACATTAAACATGCATTTCATTTTATATATCAAAGTAAAGCAACAGATACATAATACACAATGGTGAAGTATTAGAATTAGAGTGTTGGGATTCACGACTGGATCGCTCCCAGTCGGGACATGATGTTATAATTTCTCTCTAACTTTTAGTTCCTGATTTTGTGGCCGGTCGCTGCACTTACCACGTTTTGTTGACCATTTATCCGGCTCAGGCTGGCCGTTTGACGTGACCGTAAGCAATGGGTCTCTTTTGGATGTGTCAGAACATTCGACTACTATAGATTGTTAGTAATCACTGACCAATCATCTTCGTCTATGCCTATCAGGCGTGCATGTGATTCCCAAATATACAAACCATTCGTATACGACCACTTTTACATTACAAGTTCACTGGTAAAGATAGAGAGGAATATCCCGGATTCCAGTTGTGACTCCACTCTCATACGCGTCCCATACCACGTATGAGCTTGGTGGTCCTTACCGTACATCCCAGGATAGTACACCACTCCGAATGATATGATGCACTATCCCTTCAGGCATTCACAGACTCATTAACAGCTCACAAAATAGCTACATATATATATATATATATATATATATATTATTTTCATTTGAAAATAAAAGAGAAATTAACAATATAAGGTTGAGAATAGATATCCAGTTTCCTACCATGCAAGTGTGGCCACCCGGCCTAAAATAAATAACAAAACGAAAATGTAAACAGCGCCTCGCGCTAACAGAAATTTAAATAAACATGCAACCAACAATATTATCCCTGGATATCTGTTCACCAACCTACATACAACACAACAACGTAAAATGCAGACATCACCCCTCGGGTGTGACTCTGACATTTTACAGTTTCATACCCTTTTTTCCTTTTTTCGATTTTTACAATTTTCAATCTCTTCAATAAAACATCTATTTTCTGATATTCATCAACTCAATATGAGTTCATTGAATATTAAATCACATTTTCCAACTAAAGAATTTATTTTTTTATCAATAATATTGAAAAAGAAAACAAATTTTATATCAAAACGGGGTCCGAGCAGTGCACACGACCCAATTTATGAAAATAACCCGTTAAAATACTCTACCCACGTATACTTTGTTAAAAATAAAATTAAACATATCAAACATGCAATTTCTGACGTGAATTTTTGAAATAACAAAAGAATTCTATATTTTAGAAATACATCTAAATTTTTTCGATAAAATCCTAAATGTAATTTTCACAATTTACGATTACTAATAGAAATTGAGAGTTCCTTACAATGTCTAGGCAAAAGGATCAAAGCGTGTGCACGGAAATCGAGGTGATCGGCACGAAAATCGAGATGGATCGAACTTCAAAGCGATTGATTTTTGAAATTGACCTGATGGTTTTGAAGATCTTGATGTGGTCGTCATTTCTCCCTTCTGCGGCGGAGGACGGTTTGACCCCGAAATTGATGAAAATCGAGGTCGAAGTTACAAAATCTCCGTATAAAAATACGGCTGATTTTTTACTATACGGGGTGAAAAACACGAGAAAATGGAAGGAATTTGGGTGGGTTATGTAGAGAATGAGGTTGCGGACGTTTCTCCCTTCTGCGTCAAAAGACGGTTTGACCTAGAAACGGACGGAATCCGAGGTCAAAGTTTCGACATTTTCGTATACAAATACGGCTGATTTTTGACGATATTGGATGAAATAGAAAGTGAAACGAAGAAAGGTTGGGTGAATTTTGTAGAGAACGTAGCTGCAGACATTTCTCCCTTCTGTATCGATCGTCGACGATGAGCTGTTTGTGAGAGATCTGAGGTGGAAGATCGAAGAGAAAAAAAAAATCGTTTTTATATGTCTCGGCTGTATGGACGCGTTGGGGAAGATGAGTTATATATAAAAAAAAAATTAAATTTTATTTGTATAAAAGTTGGGACGAAATCGGTATTTCGCCTATTGTTTTGATCGATGATAACTTGATCATCCGGACTCCAAAACTGATAAATGAATACTCTATTTCACCTAATTTTTCGTTCTACATCTAATGGTGCAGTCAATTTCTATAAATAATTTCTCCATCCAAAAATTTACATTTTTGACCTGAGGTGACCCCTAAACTTGATGTCGTTTTCGTTTTTGACGATAATTCGACTTCCTGATCTTCAAAAATGGCAAATAAATAGTCTATGTTGAATAATTTTTTGTTATAAACCCAATGGTATAATCAAACTTTAAAAATTATTGCTCTAACAAAAAGTCACTGTTTTAGCCTGGTCCGACCCGATAATCAAGGATTTTGCAACTTTTATATTCGGACTCGCATTTGAGCGTGCTTACAGGCTAAACTATGTTTTTTTTTATCATTTTGAATCTAATGGTGAGGTCAGATTCCATTAAAAATGATCAGAAACATCCTAAAGTTTTACCCCTAAATCCCACTTTCAAGATTTTCTTAAAATTCCACTATTTATTTTTTTCCTCGAGATACGTATTAAAAAAATTAGGGGTGTTACAAGATATGATTTTTCTAAAGCACATAATACAAGAGATGACAACTATCATTCCAGCTAAACTGCAATTCACCACACAAAATGCCAGCTTCACGTAAATAACTGACTGACTTGGTAAAACTTTGATATCTCTCAATAGGGTTATGCACATAAAACCCACTAAAACATTAAAATTCAAACAAAATGCCCTACAACATCGGTTTTATTTTCGGTTTTTCTGAAGTATATATGAGTATAAATAACATAAATCAGATTGAAAAGGTCAACAACACTCACAAAATATCAAACACCAAATTATTGAGGATACGTTCTGATATAAAACATGTTTGGACAAGTCCACTATTCATTACGGTGCAGTGATGGTTAGGGGGATTCAACTTTACAAAAAGAATAACCGCCAAACCATGACCTACTACGAATCACATTGTTGCCTTTCTTCTTGTATAGACCAAAAAATCCGAGCCACTGACTCAGTAGCAGATCTAGCATTGATAGGCACAACCCTTATCACTAGTGTCTGTTGGCTACTACTTGGAGTCTGGGGCGGTTGGTGCGAACGGAAAACCTCAACAGCTGGAGCCATGGGAAAGAGATGGAGTGGTGCATCCCGTCCTCCCAAAACTTGACCCACAACCGCTCCAAGTGCCATTTGTTTTGAGAGAAGGTATTGATACATGCATACATCCTGTTTTTCTATCTGGAATTTCATCATATGCTTGTGTGTGACTAAAAATGTACAGCTAATCCTTCTTGTACTTGCTACTAAATGGTGAATCTTTTTTCCAGATTTGTAGGGGGCTAGCTTATATTCACACTGTTCATGGAGTTTTCCATAGGGATGTGAAGCCACATAATCTTCTGGTGCGTACTTCTCTGAGAGACATAATTCTAATTGAGGAAATATGAAACCTATCATCGTTGCCCTAATATATACCTCAAATTCTACATTCATAGTCTTGCTTGTTTAAAATCCGACTTTTAGTGTTGTATCTAGTTTATAAGTAGGGCCGTAATCAGCCTTCACGAAACATGCATAACATTCAACACCATAAGAATCCAAATCGATTGTTAGTGTTGTTTGTTGTTTGGAATGTTTCATTTTCTTCAAGGTACTCTTTCATAGAATCATTTTGTTTGGCTGTAATATTTATCAATGACCCTTGACTTTATCTAATTAGCCTTAAAATCCAAATCGATTTTTAATCCCTTAAACTTTCCAGCCGCCTAATTGAATTTTTTAACTTTGTGGGTCAAGCAACCAGTATACTATCGCAGCTTAATACTTCAAAATAACAAATATAAATTCTTCACAGAGGAATTCCTAGATATATATATATATATATATATATATATATATATATATATATATATATAAATTGATCATTGTTGCTTGCATACCTTATAAAGCTTGAGATTGATTATATTGGGGCACACCACCTTGACCAATAACCTCTATTTGTGTATCAGTCTCGACATTTGATTCTTCTAATTTTGTCTCTTAGTCTTTCCCCTCACCCATTTCAACATCCTCGTTTTTTCTATGCTCAATTTATTAAAATGATGCTTCTTTGGATTACCCAACATTCAGCTCCACAAAGCATAGTTTAATTTAGTAATTGTTGAATGGATTTCAAGTCTTGATGATCCATGGTTAGTTATAAATTCTTAAAGCTACATCGTTTCTATATGTATTCATAATGATTTACTAGTTTGGTGTTGGAAAAGTTGAGATAAGACTAATCTTTCCTGTGTGCAATCATGTACTAGTTTTTTTTAGCTTTCCTTGAAGATTACCTTGTGATTGGGCTGAATTATTGTGTGTTTATATTTGCAGAGCCTAGGATTTGGATGGTACAGTTGCATATCTTCTGTTTCCAATTTTTAAGTTTTAGTTGTCCCATATGTCACCTCTGGAGTTTATTTAGGCCACGGACATACTTTGTTTGGATAAAATAAAAGAAAGTTATTTGAGGTAATTTGGACATTTAAAAAGATTAATATTCAATAGCAATACTATTGAGAATGCATGCCTGGTGCAAATGGTGTGGATGAAGGTAGTAGGAAAATGTGTAAAGGCATATGCCACACACTTGGATGGGGGCTACCTTAAAAAAATACTTTCATGAGCAAGAGACTGCATTGCTATTACTGCGTTAGTAGTAAATGTTACTTGTGTTATATTTCACTGAAACAATATATATATTTTTTCAATGGTCTAATATACAAAATTAAGGTCTTGAGTACATTGGAGATACTTTAATGCATATTTTCTCTTTACACATTTTTTTTTTCTGTTCTTAGTTGTCTTATGTCTTATTCGTTCAAATCAGTAAAATAGACTCTTACATGTCGTATCTTGCAGAATAGCTCCATTTAGAAACAAGTCCATAGATAAATGGCACAAGAAGATTCAGGTGGCAAGTAGTGTGGTTGGTGTTACAGGAAAGTTGCAAGCCTTTATTAAGGTTTGCCCTAAATACAAGACTGATAATTTCTAATGTCTCGCAATGACAATTTCTTCTTTGGTCGAAGTAGTTTTTTTTTTTTATAGATCTTTGGTTGGGATAGTGACCCATTACGCGTAGACAAAAGTAGATTGACTTTAATGTTGCAATCAAGGAAGATTTATTTTCTATTTCTTTTATTTCATTTTTTCTAATGTCGTGTATTTTTTCATAGAAAATTATTAGGCTTTCGTTGCGATTCAACAGTTGAAGACGTATATGCAATTATAATGTGTGAATATCTTATATTATCATCACAAGACTTGTTATATTGTAATAGCAAAGAAGTTGGTCTTGATAGAAAAGGTGGAGCGTGCGATTAACTTTTCAATGGATAAGAAAACGTGGAATTTGGTTGGATAGAAATCATGCATATGTTGAAATTTGAAGACCGGGGTACAATGTAAACAAACGCTTGAAATTGTTATATATATAGATCAATCAAAATTGATTTTAGTAAATTAATGATTTTCTCGATCAATTGTTTTTCCTATAGAAAATTTGGCAGTCATTTCATTCTAAAGTCTCCAACAAAAATAAAATTATGAATCATAAAGCTTGTTCTTTTCCTAAAAGACCTGGGCTTAGCAATTATAAAATTGAAGGGTATACTTGGAAAGAAGATAGAAAATAAAAGGCAATAAAGTTGGAAGGCTCACTTTCTATCTTTATTGTGTTAATTTTTGTGTTTTCTGAGCTTGGCTCGTTACCAATTTCCTTATGAAGAAAATAATTATGTGTATCATTTTATTGTTTATTGTGGGCTTTAAGAAAGAAATGATCGTGAAGTTTTCTAAGGGAAAAATAATAGATTTAGAAAGTTATTAGTTTAGTAGAATCAATTGTGTTTGGTTTATATAGAGAACAATTTGGAATCAACTTTGTTTACATTGCACCCCGGTCTTCAAATTCCAACATATGGGTGGCTTCTATCTAACCTAATACCATGTTTTGCTTTCCATCAGGGCCAACTTTTTCTGTATTGCAATCTAACAACTCATGTGGTGAGTTCTCATGTAAGTTTTCAATTGCTACAATTGCATCGAAAGCTTAATAAGTTTCTGTGATAAACATACACAAGATATTAAAGAATGTAACAAAAGTAAGAGAAATTAAATCTTTTTTGATTAATTAAAGTAAGACATTAGTATGTTAATATCGACTTATAAGTTAAAGAGAAGCATTTTGTTAGCTTGATATTTATTTTCTATTGATTGTAACATGAAAGTCCATCTACTTCTGTCTATGCTACTATCCCGAGTAAAGAAGAAATTGTTATTGCAAGATATGACCAATACACTTTGGCTCATCTATCCTGGACAAGGTTAAAGTTCGCAAAAAATAATGTAAAATACTTTAAACCTACATTTTTCACTTATTTGCAATTGTAAAAGTATTATTTTGTTTTATTGAGACACTTTTTTATGTTCCTTTTTAAGGATTACTACTATATGCACTATTTGAAGAATATATGAGTTTGGTTGAATTTTTTATACATTAAGTTACCTTTATTATGTTATGCCTTGAATTCCAATATCAAATTCAAACAGTATTGCAATTTAAATAATCACCATACTATTATAAATCGTTCACAATCGTAACTATCCATTACAATATTGTATTTACACACAACAATATCATAACTAGAAGCTATTATTTTGTAGTTATATGCTATAATATCATAACGACGCAATTCTATATCGTTGATACTCAAGTTCAAGTTTTCATCTTTGGCCTGTTGAGGTCCATGTCTCCTATATATGAACCTCCTCTTTGTTAATGTGTGGATCAAATCAACTTTCTCTTACCCAAACAACTCTAGATTCTACTTTTCTCATGTCATTAGCCACAACTCTCCACCCCATGAGATCCAATCCTTTTGGAATCAAAATGTAAATTCTGTAGTCTTTTTCTCAAGTCTTTTGCAACTCTTAGACAGTATGAGGTCTCCTTGGGAAACAACAATGTATCTATCTACTTTTTACTTCTTTCGAAAATTAAGATTGATTTTCTATTTTTCACCAACAAATGTCCAAAGTAAATGATTTTTGGTCAATCGAAATTGCCTCCAAACATCTATACAATGATCATAGACTAAGAAAACATAAAAATAAGCCTAAGATATTAACCTCAATCACTAAAAAAGATACTCTTAATCGTAAAATTAAATAGAACATAAAATTTAAATAAGACCCCAATGGAAAGGCCCATGATCTCAAATGTCCTCACCAAGAAAAGAGTTTCAATGGAATAAAGAAGGAGATGAAAACTTTGAATTTATAAAGGAAAAGATTTGTATAATACCTATCCTTAATTTGCTTTGCTTTGACAAGGTATTTGAAATGGAGTTTGACACTTTTAGAGTTGGTGTTGGGGCTGTTTTGAGTCCAGGAAATTGTCTGGAGACACTATGTGATTCAGCAGGAGTTTGTATTATTTTAAGACCAAGAAGCATTGAAGCATGTCAACCAAAAGTTGAACCGAAGGCATGCTCATTGGGTTCCTTATTTGCAAAGTTCACGTTCGTATTGAGGCACAAATCAGGAGCTAACAATAAAGTGGGAATGCATTTAGCCGATGAACTTTGTTTTGATAACTATGTCAACAGTGGTTGGGGTACTTGGGTTAGATTTCTTTAAGGATTTGTACCCAGCTGACCCGTACTTCGGACATCCTGGAGAGGATTGCTCTGGTTGGCAACAAGGAGATTATGTTCATCATAATGGATTTCTCAAGGGCAATCAACTGTGTACTAGATTGTATAAATTGAGTATTACTTCGGAAGCATGTTATACAAGATAAATATAATATACCGTATAAATTGAATATTACGTCAAATACTATCAAAACTATATATATATATATATATATATATTTTGGGTTATTACTAAAAATATTATTATTAATTTAAATAAATGTAAACTATACAAAAGTTGACTTGGTCCCGAACATGGATTACTACCCTTTCTTTTCTCCAGTCAAACACTATTAGAGCATTGCATCTATATACAAGACTTATCATCCGAAAATAGAATAATATACTTGTTAATTGAGTAATTAAACATAGCCAAATATTGACAATTTTTCATTTTGTTTTTATTTGTATATTAATACATCCTTTTAACTTTTATTAGACTGGCCATCTAATTTTTCATTTTGATGTTATAAATACATGATACAATATGACACTAATCGCCGCATGGATTCTTCAAATTATTGTTAAAACCATACGAACAACAATAGGCTTGTGTTTTCTACTCAAGATTTTCAAACCTACTTCAATGATCGTGGAATACTCCACCACCATCATTGCACGTGTATCTCTCAACAAAATGTGGTGTTTGAGAGAATACACAAGAATTTGGTTGAAACCGCCCGAGCTTTGAGATTTCAAGCCCAACATCACCTAATTACAAACACTCCTGCATACTTGGTTGTTTTTAGTATGCCTATAACTCCAATTGTAAGCATAAATTTAATTCTTTCAATCTTCCTTGTGTCTTCGTAAGATATTCTTAATTATGGCCAAAACAATTACAAATGCTATGCCCTTCAAACTTAAAAGGTACTTGTTTTAGAAATAATGCCTGTTTTCATGAAGAATTCTTTCCCTCACCCCAACAACTAGTTTATAATACTTATAGTGTTGTCAGTCCATTCCTATCCATGATCATCACTCGATGCTGTTACTAGAGATCCATTGCTGTTTATGTTCGACTTGATTTATTGGAATGTTTTCCAAAGTGGGTGACTTTTATTTTTTATTTTTTTATCGAAACGATGTCCTAAGATGCCCTAAGAACCAAAGGGAGTTACAATTCTTACATGCCCTTCATTGATCCCCTTCTACCCTAGCCATTCTTTCTTTAACTTATATGTGTAACTAGCTCTTTACCACATTGCACTTTGATCATCCACTGATGATCTCATGGCAATTTTAACCTCTGAAAGAAAAGGGCATCCGCATATCTTACTCCCTTGATCGTCTATCAGATTTGTCATCCCCCATTTTTTGAACAACTTTCCACCTGTCTAACAACTAAAAAATAAAGGGGACATTTATCACATAAAATTGTGGATTCCTCCAAAATTTTGAAGTATAGCTGCTTCAAAGTTGACTTGTTTTACATGTCAAAATTTCTAAGTTTACACTTTGCAACATACAACAATTTATAGTAGCATTTTTTTCCACCGAGTTTTATAAAAATTTATAAAAGTTGTAAAATTTTTTCAAGAATTAAACTGGAGATTGCTAATAAGGGTCTTGTGGAATCTTTGTTTGGAGTTTGGATTCACTATTGGCAGATCTTATACATAAACTGGAACTTGATTGGTGTCTTAATTAACATAAACTACAAAATCATACATGTAGATTGCATTTAATCGGATCACATTAGGTTTTGATTGAGTGAATATTTATTCGGTTTGATTAAGAAATTTAATGATTGATTTGGATTTGGATTATATAATAAATAAATAAATAAAAATTGGATCGGTAGCAATGTGGAATTTATAGTGCATTTGTTGTCTTTTTATTCATTATCTACCAAAAAAATTCAAAAGCAATGCTTTTGCATTTTTATTAAATGGTGTAAAACAAAAGTGGGCTGCTTTTTTATGAGAGAGATTTACCCGGCAGACCTAACTGTTGCATTTTTATTACAAAAACTCCGTTAGAAGGAACCGTACTTTATGATGTTTGTTACCCAAGAAACCTTATAGTAGGGATCCACATCATAAAATTCAAAGTGATGGTAGTTAATTTATTACTTAACATACCTTAGAGAGGATCTAGGACAAAATCCTAAGAAATTTGAAAAAACAAAATTGAAAAAAAGAAAAAAGAAAAAGTTTCACCGTTGAAAACACATCTAATGAAGTTAAAAAATGATTCTTTTTTTAATTTTGTTCTTTTGGAGCTGAGTTTTGCCATGAAATCTAAAAGAATGTGGTGTTAGATTCTACCATAAACAATTTTTCTTGAGTTTTCTATTAAATATGATACACACTAAAGTATTTAGAGGATGGGGGATAGCCCTTGCATGATAAAAGTACTTCATTGAACATAGAACATGTTATACTTGCAATTGCTAGGTTACTATATATTTTAGGGACAATGACCCAAAGGACCTATTTTTTGAAAATATGTATAAAAAAAGTCCCTTCTAAAAAATGACTACTATTTTCCAAATGGGTCAAAAAATATTGTAGAATTGGGCTGTAAATGGATCAGATTAACTTTGAAATCTGATCCATTTTGATAGTCAAATTTTGGGTCTAGATCAAGGATTTTGATTTTGATAAGGATCCTATCCAATAAGATATTGGATTGGTTTTGTCTCAATTTGATAAGGGTATTTTAGAAGCACCCCCCCTATTAAATATGTTATATAATTAGGTTTACTCTCTTGGAAAATGTAAGATTAGTTTGACCCCCCCTTGACCTTAAGTCAAGGTTGTGTTTTCATGATGATTTTGTTAGAATTTAGAGGGTTGAATTTGAAAATTCTTTAATATTCAATTAGTTTTAATCATATAGTAAATCAATTTATTAACTATATGATATTTTAATTCCATGTTTGCCTTTATACTTTATGCTTTTTATTTTATTACTTTAAATTTAGTTGATAGTTTTGTTTTTACTTTGAGTAATTTTAGTCTCACATCGACTAGGAAAAAAATTGATTTACAATTCTTAAATAGTTATGCTTCAAATAGCTTTAAAGTGGATAGAAGTAGTGGGCGGGCTCACACGCGCATACGGGAGCCCAAGAGGAAAACCCAAGGTTCCAATTGGAATTTGGATCCAGCGGTCTGAAAATCTTAATACGTGCGTGCAGGAAGGGGTGAAAAATCTCCAATTTACACCTCACGTGGGTGCACGCAAAGGCCCGTTTTGTCTTTAATTATCAAGGTCCGTTGTGAGATCACACAATCATTTAGTTTGAGTACCCAGAACGAACGCCTATAGACTGTGGTACCATAACATGGGCGAATTTCGTTTTAGAACAGTGCTTTATGCATGTCTCAACCATTTCTTTTTTAGGTAATATTTTCCTATTACATTCAATTTCAAAATCAAGATTTGTTCTAACTTTTTCTCTCTGTCATAAGAAATCAGTATTCAGTAACAACAGATTTAACGATGAAATTTTGATTTTTTTTTAAGTGCTCTTCAAATACTTAAAATACTAATATAATTTTAGAAAAAAAAATAAAAATAAAAATTTCACCGTTAAGTCATAATGAAAACACAACCTTAATGACTTAGGGTTAAGGGGATAAGCCTAATCTTGCATTCTGCAACCTAATATATTACCATTTTAACACGGGGTTGTTACTATGATACCCATTCAATAAAGCTCAATCTGACAAAATGTATAAATTATATTAGGGAAATGTTCAGCACCCTAAGTTTTACCACACACTTTAACAAACGTTTTTTGTCCTACATGGGTTAGAAGTTTTGGAATGAGCTGATTTTTGGTGAGGATGATCTCTATGATTAGAAGATCATCCTCCCCAAAAATCAGCCCCATTCCAAAATGTTTAACCCCATGTTTACATGTTGAAAAATTGTGGACCGTCCATTTTTTGTAAATCAATTTTGATGGGGTTAGAAGTTTTGGAATGAACTGATTTTTTGTGAGGATGATCTCCTCACCATAGAGATCATCCTCACCAAAAATCAGCTCATTCCGAAACTTCTAACCCATGTAAGACAAAATGCATTTGTTAAAGTGTGTGGTAAAACTTAGGGTGCCGAACGGGACCCATTATATTATATATTTGTTCTAATATACGATGATTATTTGAATTACATATGTCAAATTGGGTTTGACCCGATCTGTTGTGCATGTATCCGAAATCAAGGGTGTGTCATCACTCAAAAGTTTGAAAACACAGGTATCTCAAATATCTCATCAAATCCTAGGGGGTCATGTTCATATGAGTCATCATGGAAAATGCTAAAATGACTATATATTGACACTGCCTTACATACTGAGCTGAGGGGAGGATTCTTTTCCTCCAGATACAAGTCAAAAAAATATTTATGATTTTATGCACATCTCCACATCAGCTCAGTGTCTAACGCAATGTCCTGCATAGTCAATTTAGCACTACTCTAACAATGTAAGTTATAACTGCATTATTGCAACATAAATTCACTGGAAGCTAAAGCCACACTTGGTGGAAGCTAAAGCCACAGTTGGTTTGAAAACTAAAAGAGAAGTCAAATACTCATACAGTCATAGCTGGGACTGGCGAGCGAACGAGAGGTACCTTCTCAAACCCCCTTGTAGGGTTTCTTTGATTCCCTAGAAATTTTATTTTGATTCTACTGGGTTTTTTCGTTTTCACATAATTACACAAGTTCTGTTTTATTTTTATTTATTTATTTTTGTTTCAGTCGGTGGAGAGATTTTTGAAGTAAATTTGCTACTTAAAATGAAATTTTATGATATGGGTTTTACTGCTCAATTTTCATAAGCTTTTTCAGGTTGAAGCCAAGATATTGATTTTGGTAATTTGGGTTTTTTTTTTTGTTGTTTGTTTTTTGTTTTTTGTTTTGGCATAATTACACTAATTATGATTTTATTTTTATTTTTTTATAGTCACTCAATTTGATGCTTGAGATGTTTTACTTTGCAAATGGTACCTCAAATCTGTACATTTCTCTGCTTCAATAAGTTAGCTTATCTTTGTTTTGCAGTTAATGGAGTGATTTCTGAGGTGAATTGGGTGCCTAAAAAATGATATTTCATGATATGGGTTTTACTGCTCAATTTCAAAAGCTATGTCAGATTGAAACCAGGAGATTGATTTTGGTAATGGGGGTAATATTTGCTGCTGTTTTAGTATTTCAGTCTTCGTCGCTTCCGTATGGAAATGTTTTATCGTCTCTATTTAGTGTTAAATCTACAATGGTTGGTGAGTTGCCCCCTTTGCATGATTCAAACTCTGCTAATTCGTCTGTGGTTCTTGCAATGTCGAATAATACTGAGGATCTTGATAGGAGGAAAGAGAAAAATGAACAAGAGAATGAAACAAAAAGAAAGGATAGACACCCAGACGAGAATGTTGTAGTACTTGATAAGAATTCAACCTTGGAGAATGTTGGATTTGCGGACAATTCTTCTTCGCTAGAAAAGCGTAGGGAACCCGAAGAAGGATTTTCGCTAGAAAAGAATAGAAACTCAGATAATGAAGATATGGGTTTGAAATCAGAGATGGTTGGAAGCACAAAAACTAATTTAACGTCTCAACCACTCGCTTTGGCACCAGTAGTAGATTCGGCCAACTTGACATTGTTGGGTGAATTGGAGGCTAAAGAAGATATGGGTTTGAAACCAGAGACGGTTGGAAGCACAAAAACTAATTTAACGTCTCAAGCGCTCGCTTTAGCACCAATAGCAGATTCGACCAATTTGACATTGTTGAGTGAAGTGGATGCTAATGAAGATATGCGTTTGAAATTAGAGACGGTTGGCAGCACAAAAACTAATTTAACGTCTCAACCACTTGCTTTGGCACCAATAGTAGATTCGACCAACTTGACATTGTTGAGTGAATTGGATGCAAATTCAAGCAATACCGACATGTCTATGAACTCCAAAATATCTCCAGATGGCAATCAAAAAACAGAAACGCTTTCCAAGGGTGAACATTCTGTGTTGTTGCAAAGTGGTTTGGTTACTTCGAATAATAATTCAACCATAACTAGCGTTCCTATAACGAAGAAGAAGGGGAGGATGCAATTGCAACCGACATCAATATCGGAGATGAGTGATTTATTGCGTCAAAGTCGTGTTTCTTCCAGGTCAATGGTATGGATTTAGAAATGTAATTGAACATGGGGATTGGTTTGAATTATTTGAACAGAAATTGGTTTAACCCTTTGTTTTTTATTGGGTTGTAGAGACCACGATGGTCTTCAGTACATGATCAAGAACTTCTATCTGTGAAATCACAGATTGGGAATGCACCTATTTTGAAGACTGATCCAGAACTTTATGCTACAATTTTCCGAAACATCTCAATGTTTAAAAGGTGAGCCAATTAGTTGATGCACATAAAATGTTCTTTTTTGCAGAATTTTATTTTTATTTTTGTGGTTTCATAAGATATTTATTAACATTTATAGAGCTGACCTTGTTAACTTTGTGAATTAACCATCATCTGTAACCAAATCGATTTTTAAGCCATGCATGAATGATAGGGTTAATGCCAAATTATTGAAAATTACTGAATTTTCCATATGTTGGTAGATTGAATGAGCATAGAAACATAAATTAGAAATGAAGACACTCATGAAAATCTACAAGTAGCTCCAATAGATGGTAAAGTAAGAGAAAATCGATTGAGATGGTTTGACTATAACCACCATTGTTAGAAGGAACATGCAAGTTGAAGGTTCTAAAAGATCGAGTTAAAAAACAAAAGTTATGTGGATTGAGGTAGTTGGAGCAGATTTGAGGACTCTTGAACTAACATACGACATGGATTTGGATTGAATTAAATGAAGAAACAACATTTGTTCAGCTGACCGGACTTTTGGGATAAGACTTCGATGGTGATGACATCTTATGACATATATCACATATACTTAAGATGGGAATGAATGTTAATTTTCTACCGGTAAAATTTCAAGTTGAAATGATAGAAATTATCTAGGATAAAATGCTGATTAGTATCTTTAAATAAGGAACAAAAATAATTCGGGGTTGCTGCACATGAACTAGAGTCCTTTGTTTTAGTTCAGATCCATCGCGAGACTACTTCACTCTTATGGTTCCATGCAACATATCTTCCTAATAGTTTACAGATTATAAATTGCTTGGTTTGTGAAAACCCAACCATCGTTCTAATTATAAAGACTTTCAGATTATTAATGTTTCTTAAAAACTTCTAAATGACCAATTTGCAGGAGCTATGAACTGATGGAACACTTGTTCAAGGTCTATATATACAAGGAAGGAGAAAAGCCCATCTTCCATCAACCAATACTAAAGGGAATTTATGCCTCCGAAGGATGGTTTATGAAATTGTTGGAGAAAAACCAACACTTTGTTGTGAAGGACCCTCAAAAAGCTCACTTGTTTTACTTACCTTTTAGTTCGAAAATCCTACGTTGGACGTTTTATTCACTCAATCAGAAGCAATTATCTGAGTATTTGAATAACTATGTGGACATGATTGCAGCGAAGTATGATTTCTGGAACAGAACTGGCGGAGCAGATCATTTTCTTGCCGCTTGTCATGATTGGGTATGATCCCACGTGTTTCCTCCATATTTAAATTCCTTTAAGTTTAATCACTAAAGATTAGAGAGCTGTTATTGACACTCCAACTTTACTTATTACACCCCAATTTCTTAAATTATTTATAACATCCTAATTAAAGATTAAAACACACCAATCAAACATTACAAAAGTTTGGTTCAATTTATTACTTCAATAATACAAAACATTATAACAAGTTCAAAAAACTCAGCAGATGTTTACAATTAGGATTAGGCCAATATAAAATCCTAAATCTAACAAATATATATATCTTAAAAATGAAAAGGAGAGAGAGTTTCTATTTGCACTCCAACCTTTACTTATTCTCAACCATTGATTTATTATTATTATTTTTTATTTTAATTGGGGTGTAATAAGTAAAATCTGGGGTAACCATCTCAGGAATGGTTGAGTGGTAGACTTGGGTATCATTAGGTTTGCTCCCTAGTTGGTCTCAAGTTCAAATCCCAACAACTATATTCCTGTGGTGGCCATGCGCTGGCTTGGACCAAGCAAGCACCAGCCATAGCCTGGGTGCGGGGCGTAGGGACTAGTTAGGATGCGTGCAAGCTGGCCTGGATACCCTTTGTTATCAAAATAAAAATAAATAATAAGTAAAATCTGGGGTACCAATAGCAACTCTCTATATTATTCAAGGTGGGAGCTAAAATTATCATTATATATGACATTGATCTTTCTGATAAAACCGTGATTTCTCAGGCTCCACGAGAGACAAGTTACCGTATGGGTAATTGCATCAGAGCCCTCTGCAATGCTGATGTCTCCAAAGGCTTCAAAATAGGTAAAGATGTGTCCCTTCCAGTGACATATGTCCGGATGGAAGAGAAACCGTTAAAAGGTATTGGAGGCAAACCTCCTTCCAAGAGGCCAATTCTTGCCTTCTTCGCAGGAAGCATGCATGGGTATCTTCGTCCAATCCTTCTACAATATTGGGAGAACAAAGATCCCAGCATGAAAATCTTTGGCCCATTGCCTCGTGATCATGTTGATGGAAAAATGAATTACGTACAATACATGAAGAACAGCAAGTATTGCATATGTGCTAGGGGTTATGAGGTCCATACCCCACGAGTGGTCGAGGCCATTTTCTATGAGTGTGTCCCGGTTATCATATCAGATAATTACGTGCCTCCTTTCTTTGAAGTTTTGGATTGGGAGGCATTCTCAGTATTTGTTCCAGAGAAAGATGTTCCCAACTTGAAGAACATACTTCTTTCGATCCCGAAAAAGAAGTACCTCATGTTGCAAATGAGGGTGAAGAGGGTTCAACAACATTTTCTTTGGCACACGAAGCCCGTGAAGTATGATATCTTTCATATGACCCTTCATTCGATTTGGTACAACAGAGTTTTTCAGATAAATGCAGATAAGGATGTAGTGTGAAGGTTATGGATTATGGTAATGCGAGAGCAGGAAACTGAGCAACCTCGCTAAGAAGCATTCTTTCTGAGGTACAAAGAAGTAACCAGAGGCACGAAGGAAAACAGGATAGAATTGTAGCTAAGAGATGATTAAGCGACTCAGAAACTTGCTCAATAATCATCGGTCTTGATGTCCATGCAATAAAATGGTTGTTATGTTTGATTCTGAAGAAGAAGTACAAAAACAAAAGAGCCTGAACATGTTGCGAAGGTGTTGATCGGTATCCTCAACTCAAGGGCTGTTCTTTCCATTTGGTAGTCAAGTTGGTATTGGATCATAAACCAATTAAGGTATGGGCTCGAGCTCATAACCATCAAATTGCAACAATAAATTGATCTTGCTTTTCATGTGTATTTAATTATTTATTTATTATTATTATTTTTTGAGTGGTGTATTTAGCCCGTTCAAAATTTTTAGCTCTAAGTTGTTAAATGTGTATGTATCAGGCATCACTTATTTGCAATATTGGCTGGTAACTCCATTGTTTTTTGAAATATAATTAAGTCAATTTTGTTGAACTAGTTTGTTATTGAATTCAATGTTTGTAGATGGCATGCTTTTAGTGATGTTCCACATGGAACAAATTGCCACGTGCACACAACTTATAACAAGAATGCCACGTAAGCTGGTAGGTGAGGTAATTGGGTCAACTCCAAGGTCCAACACTCTTGGGACTAGATAGAGGGTATGGTTTGGTGGTTGAGATTCATTATGGATATCTTGCAATGTTGTGGGACATATTGGCAAAGTTGCGTACGTTGAATCACCCTTTGGGAAGGAGTTGATGACATGTCAAATTTAAGTGATTAGGTTGATATACTTTCCATCACCAAGTCTTGATACATGTCAGCATTGGTGAGGTTAGACATAAGGTGCTAAGGACATTATCGTGCTTTAACATCATCTTAAACTTCTATAAATAGGACTTGGGAATCTTTTTGAAAGGACAGAACGCAAAGAACAAAAGCTTTACTAGAATCTTACTTCATTTTTTCTTTCTGATTCTCTCTCTCTTGGGTTAAACCATTGCCTGTCTTCGTCTCTTGGTGACGCTATTGATGTATTTTTATCTAAGTATATATGCTTGGACTCGGGACCGTGTACAGGCTTGAGCTCTGTCCGAGCTACTAGATGAACTTGGGCATGGCAGAAACATACCACCTTCACTTGAAGGAGTGACGCACGTCACAATTCAACCAAAATTGGTGTGCATGCATCAAAAGCCAGGTGTCAGGTAGAGGCATGGGAGTGGTCCTCTCGAGGAGTGATGCCATCAACAACCAAGAGCCGCCAAAGGTGCTCATTGCAAAGGACAAACCTTGATCAACTGCTGCACATTGTGACCCCAAGTGGACTAGTCAGAGCTAATAATTGTCTTCGTAGCTCCCACTAGGTGGAAGTCAATACATGTTGCATGCATGTGACGAAGAAATCCCAAGGAATGACATCATAGCATGTGCACGCCCAAGAGAAATTATCTCTCCAAGAACCCAAATGATTTCGAACATGAAATCCATTACACTATAAATACAGACCCAATGCATGAAGGAAGGTATGAAATCTTTGTCTCTCAAGCCTAAATTTTACCGAATGATCATGGAGTGTTTTCAAGTAGAGGACCACCAGATGATTCTTCATAGTTGAGTGATAGCTGATAAATTTGGGGGAGCAACTCAAAACCAATTGACAATGAGGGGAGAGGCTCAGGAGCTTATAAGGAGAGAGATGGCAACGAGTGTCCGATGTGGGACTAAAATCAACATGCCTCTGCACGTGTGGGCCAAATTGGGCCAAAGCACGTGGAGATATGAACTGGGTTACGTCGAGGAGAGAGAAGCCCGCTCTGATACCATGATAAGTTTGGGGTTCAACTCGAAACCAATTGGCAATGAGTGTCTGATGTGGGACTAAACTCAACAGTAGCTATCATCATTCGGGAGGAAGAAGTATTAACCCACAAAACTACGGTTTTCAAATGACTGTAAACTCAATCTATGTTGGAATTAGACTTAATACATCACCCTACTACTTGACTGACGCATATAATCACATGCGGCTAAATACCAACATGTATGTGCATTCTCATGTACTCAAGACCTTATCCACACGCCTTACTTTTGGCAACTCTGCTGGGGAGGGTGACTTTAATCGCACAAGAGATGATGATGAGATGAATGAGATGCTCACTGGCATTAGCGAGGACTACCCCAAGACGATGCAACTAATGTAACAATGATGTTGGCTATCCATGCAACTAATTTGTATCACAACCATTGGAGACTCTAGTTCGTGAACAAGGTGATCGTAATGCTTGTACAACAAATGGCTCAGACTTCACGGTTAATACAACCCCCTAATCCAGCCTCACCACCAACACCAAGAGTTACTTCTTAGTCTACACTAGTTGGTCAACAATCGAATAATCCCAGAGACAACGAATTCATAACTATCACCATCTTATTCACAATCCCATTGTGAAACCAAAATAGATAGATATGGAAAGAAAGATGTCCAAATTGAATCAAATAAGCCTATGTTCGTGCTTGCTTGTTCGACCGTTGAAGTCACGTGCCCACATGTTAGATTGTGGAGGTCACATACGCTCGATTGGACAAGTCACTCAGTCTCAGCATGGCTGGCATTGTTCACACATTTGATTGTAGAGGTCACATGTCGACATAGTATAATACGTATGCCATTAGTTTGAAAACAAAGATGGCATCCCAAATATTCACCACAATGTGGACAAATATAAACGGTGAATAACTATTTTGTGAGCTATAATGAGTTATTTACGATTTTGGCTCATGGCTCACTGATCATTTTAATTACTAAAATGTGAACAGTCACATTTCATTAAAAAATATTCAGAATGAAGTGATTATTTCACAGATTCAAAGTGAAATAGTCACTTCAAACCTGCGAAATAATCACTTTGAAAATCTCCAAATTCGTTAAGGTGCACATTTTGGTAATTAAAATGAACAGTGAGCCAGAATCGTAAGTTCGTCAAAAGTTGATCACTTTTTCATAAATATGTCAAATATAACTCACCGCCCGAGTTGGTAAATTGAAAATATTCTCTGTTTGAGGGAGACGCATCAAACAACGTTTCAGATTTAAAAAGTCCATTACAATGGCTTTGACTCATCCCGTCAAACGAGAAAAAATCAAATTATAATGGCTGCTCACTAACCGATAAATTCCTTCTCTTCCCCACACCCCCCACCACAGGTTTTTCATTTTATTATTATTATTATTGAGAGTTGCTATTAACACACTAACTTTTACTTATAACACAAATCTATAGGTAAATAACTGTTTAATTTCAAACGGATTGGCATGTTAAAAGTAAAACTTGGTGTGGCAATAGAATTTCTCTTTATTGTTTGTGAATATTTCAGATCCCCTTTTAATGTTTCAAGCTGATAGGATGTTTGCCTCCTTGGTCTAGTCTAGAAGACTAATTGAAAAAGAATTAAATGCCTGATCATTCAATCTCTACGCAAAAATCCTTAATTTCTTTTAAAATCAGTCATTTTCAAGTTCTTCAATCACTTTTACAGTAAATAATTTTTAACCTATTCAGCCTAATCTTCAACCTCCTACGAAAAATCCTTTATTTTAACATAATGATTATGGATTTGTAGAGAAAAAAATTTAAGGGATTTTAGTTAGAGATTGAAGATGAGAGTATTTGTCACTTTCTATTTACCTTCAAGAGTGGACAGAGATCAAGTTTTTGATAAGATATTGAATATGATTTATCAGAAAAAGAAAGATGCCTCACCATTAAGCTATGATTATACATCAAACTTATATAATATAATGGCTGCTTACCAAAAATAATAAATAATAATAATATAATGGCCACACATCTCAAATTATAAAACCATATGACAAGATAAATAATTTTTAAAGATTATATAACCAATCCTTTGGATATTTTTGGAGAACCCCTCCAGGTTTTGTGAAAATTAGATATACCTCTTGTGTTTTCAATCAAGTGACATCCACAAGAGGCTAATGTAAAGTGATTGAAATGCCCTCATGTTTAACTTCGGGGGAAAAAAAAAAAGCTAAAAAAAATTATTTTTCTTGTGTATCCCAAGGAAAATGATCGAGGATTCTGTGATAGGGGCGTTTGTCAAAGGAGAGCGTCATATTATCATGGTTCTTTTTGTAATCATCAAATTTCATGAACAAGATGAGGTTTAGGGGGAGGTTGAAGATAATTGATTTTTGCTAAGGAAAATCAGTATTTTTGCCAAGAGATCATAAATGATTGTGTTGAAGTCAAGCTTAAAAGAGATTCAATAAGGTTAAAATTTATTTTAGAGGTTGAAAGCAATGGATTTTTGAAAAGAAAAATTAAGGGATTTTTGCCATGAAATTGAAGATGAGGGTGTTTTTGGTCATTTTATGATATTTTTTCATCTTCTATCCTCCTAGACGTACCTACAACACAATTTCTCTGACGTTCAAGTCAAACAAAAATAAAAATAACAAATAACAGATAGTGGGTGCAAAAAGCATTCCTTTGAATGTCATTACCCATATATTTAGAGTAATGGAATCCTGGAATCTCGTGAGATTTTGTCTATCAATTATATCCTTGTTTGATTTTAGAAAACGTATCTTAGAGTTGAGCGTACCTATCCAAGATCTTACCTCTATTCATTCCTTCATTTTAATGATTTTTCCTTATCAACTTCACCTTCAAAATCAAAGGATTTTAACTAGATTTGCATTCGACCAGTCCCAGATTTTTTAGGATTTGGGTTGACACCCTTCTTGTAGTATTCTTACGCTATATCCCAACTTTCGAGGTTCAAGTATCCGATCATGAATAGAAACATGATCTAAGCTTATTGTAATTGTAGGGATCTGAGTTATCCGAATATTAATCTTTTGTTAGTTGTCCATTGGCTTGACTTGAATCTTTCTTCTTTGACACGGATTTGTAGGTACCATATCTTTGGTCATGGGGCCTTGCAAAAAATATCATCCACAACACTCATTCAAACAAATTTAGTTGTTGTTTACTATTAGAATTGGGCTCATATAAAATCCTAAACCTAAAAAATAGAAATTTAACGAAAAAAAAAAAAAAGAGCTACGATTGACACTCCAACTTTTACTTATTCTCAATCATTTGCTTATACTTTTATTTTTAATTGGGGTGTAATAAGTAAAAGTTGGAGTACCAATAGCAGCTCTTTAATTTTTTTTTTTAAATTAAAAAAAAAAAAAAAAAAAACCAGAATTAGATTTAGGTTTGACGATTTATTTCAAGTTGAAATTTGAAAATACAAGGGTTTTATGAAAAAAAGATAGTTGAAAAAATGTATAGAGGTGAATTCAGTTTAATATCCGAATGTCTACTTAAATTAGGCCAAAATGGGCACATGATCCCTTTTTTGGATAAAAATATGTTAAAAAGTGGCGGATCCAATAATTTCGGCAAAATACTTCATGCCTTCGCTAAGATGCGCCGACTCTATGTTTGGTATTAATGTAATTATATGCAATAAATAAGGGCACTTTCAAGGGGACAACAAAAACTTCAAAGCTGGGTTCGCCACTTGTCATACAGAAACGAGTAACGAACAATATGAAAAGGAAGCTCAAACAATGGCGAGATCCAAACTTTCAGAGATACTCCCTCAACTAATGTAATCTCTCGAAGCTTTGGATCTTTGGGTTTATTTTTTTTAAATGATTAAATCCAAATTAGTTTCTGCAAGAATTGTTTTATATTTGGTTTACTTAAGCAGATCGAATTTTATTTTACGTAAATTGAGCTCCTCTTACTTCCATTTCTGTAGCTTAAGCTCTCTGTTTCTAGACCAGAATCTTTTATTAAATCTTGTAGGGTTCATTTTATGGAAAAAGATAACATTTTTCTTGATTAAATTACTTTAGTTTTAATTCTGTTATTTTGTCAGTGTTGAGAACATTTTGATCTTCTAGGGTTTTTCCCTAGATATTATATTGAGATGTGAGAAGATATGAGGCTTGTTTGATTTACCAAATAGGATTTTAGATAATTTGGGATCTAATTTAGGTTCAGAATTATTTAGATTTTATTTGAAATACAGTTATTTTTACATGGTACTTGAACACTAATTTGGAGATATATAGCTGTTATTTATTTATTTATTTATGGAAATTGGGTTCAAACTTGCAAGATAGGTTTTTTGAGGGAGGTTGAAGATGATGGATTTTTGGAAGAAACCCAAAATCATCATTTGTATAATTTCCAAAATTTTTATGGAACTTTCCATAACTTTTCAGAATTAAACAAAATGGACCCATACCGAATAAACAAAGAGATGGTTAGTATTTTGGATGGAAAATTATGCTTTTGAGGTTAATTTGTTAAGCTTCTGCTCCTCTATATTTGTTGTTCTTTGGTTCTATTTTGAGACAAAGAGTTGGCTTTTTTTTTTTTTCTAAGGAAGTTTGTATTGTTTTTATTTAGGTTTCCATGGTAAGGATGTGTCTTGTGTGTTGTTTTTTTTAGTGTGTGTGTGGAGATGAATGAGTGGAAAGACTAAAAATGAACTTATTTGGGAAAATGTAGGAGGAGATTCAATAGGCAATAAACTAAGAGAAAGTCGACTTAGATGGTTTGGGCATGTGCAATGAAGGCCAGATCACAGCCCCAATTAGAAGAAATATTCAATTTGAAGGTCTTAAAAGAGTGAGAAGAAGACCCAGAAGAACGTGGATGGAAACAATGAAATGAGATATGAACTCACTCTCATTAACAAAGTGGAATGGAAGAAGAAGAATCATTTAGCCGAGTTCAAAAAACTTTGACTCTTTTTTTATTTTATTTTAATTTTTTATAATTTTTATAAATGCATGTTTAGAAAGTCTTAATTGCTTGCAGATTGGTGAATTTATGTGATGAAAGGTAATGTTCTTGATATTGAACTCTTTTTATTTTTTATTTTTTATGACGTTAACTCTTTGTTGTCCATTTATTTGGGTTCTCTATTTATCTTCTTAAAGTATCAATTTCTTGTTTTTATGCATGTTCATGATTCTTATGCACATTTTGTAATAAAGTAAATCTTCAAATTTTTTATGTTCCTTAGATCAGAAGCTCTCTCATTTTCATTCTCTCAGACTGATTTTTGGGGTATCCAGTTGTTTTTCAGGCTTGATATTGGAGAGTAGAAGTCTGTGCTCCAAGATGATTGAATCATTTCTAAGCTAGAAGGAAAGTTTGTGCGTTCTGTATGACATGGATCACACATTTCAAATTCAAAATCTATGCCAGATCGAAACCAAGAGATTGGTTTTGATGATGGGGTTAATAGTTTCTGTTGTTTTAGTGTTTCAGTCTTCCGCTCTCCCCTATCAAAATGTTTTGGGGTCCCTATTTCCCTCTAGTAATGTTCAGAAAAAAGAGACGGATTTGACATTAGATAAGGTTGGAAGCTCAAATAGTGATGCCCCAGCCACCTCACCTGCATTACCACCAGTAGTGTCTTCGAATAACATGGTCTCAGTGGGAAAATTGGATGCAAACTCAAGCACTTCTGTCATACCTATCACCTCCAACACAACCTCAATTGGAAACCAACAAACAGAAATGTCTTCCAAGGATGGAAATCCTGGTCCGATTAATAATCATACAATGACCAATAATCCTGAAATGAGTAAGAAAGGGGCACCACAAACATCAATATCCAAGATGAACAATTTATTGCTTCAAAGTCATGGTTCTTTTCATTCGATGGTATGGGTTCAGAAATTTAAATTTAAATTTGAACAAAGGAGATAGAGTTAAATTTCTTGTCCATGGGAAAGATGTTTTATTTTTTGTTTCATTTGATAATAGAGACCACAGTGGTCTTCGGAACGCGATCAGGACCTTATATTTGCTAAGTCACAGATCAAGAATTCTCCTATTATAAAGAATGACCCAGAGCTTTATCCTTCTATTTTTCGGAATGTTTCCATGTTTAAAAGGTGAGTTATTAAAATTACATACTTTGTATTCTAACATGTTCTTTATGCAGTAAAATTTGTTTGTCCAGCATTTCAAATATGGACAATTAAGGTGTTAGATATTTCTCTTGTAGCATCTCATCTAAAGGTTTTGCAGGAGCTATGAACTTATGGAACACATTCTCAAAGTCTACATCTACAAAGAAGGAGAAAATCCCATCTTTCATGAACCAACAGAACCAATACTAAAGGGAATTTATGCTTCCGAGGGATGGTTTATGAGACAGATGGAAGAAAACAAACATTTCGTTGTGAATGACCCCAAGAAAGCTCACCTGTTTTACATGCCTTTTAGTACACGAATGTTACAGTTAACATTGTACGTACGTAATTCCCACAATCGAACGAACCTAGCTGAGTATTTGAAGAACTATGTGGATATAATTGCAACAAAATATACCTTTTGGAACAGAACTGGTGGAGCAGATCACTTTCTTGTTGCGTGCCACGACTGGGTATATGCTTCCCATACATTTTACTCTTTTACAATATTAAAACTTTGATCTAAAAAGTTTATTAGTTTACGGTGTAGAATTTCTTTCGCAGGCTCCATTTGAAACAAGGTACCATATGGATAATTGCATCAAAGCCCTTTGTAATGCCAATATTGCTAGAGACTTTAAAATAGGCAAGGACGTAACTCTTCCCGAAACACAAGTCCGCAAAATGGAGGACCCTCTTCGAGATCTCGGAGGCAACCCACCTTTGGGGAGGCCAATTCTCGCCTTCTTTGCTGGGGGAATGCATGGGGATTTGCGTCCAATTCTACTACAATATTGGGCAAACAAAGACCCCGACATGAAAATCTTTGGACAGATGCCTAACGGGTACAATGGAACACAGAACTACATTCAGTACATGAAGAGCAGCAAGTATTGCATCTGTGCTAGGGGTCATGACGTTAATAGTCCACGTGTGGTTGAAGCAATTTTCTATGAATGTGTTCCAGTTTTCATATCTGACAATTATGTGCCACCTTTCTTCGAGGTTTTGCATTGGGAGGCATTTGCGATATTTGTAGAAGAGAAAGATATTCCCAAATTGAAAGATATACTGGTTTCGATCCCAGATGAGAAATACCTTGAAATGCACATGAGGGTGAAGAAGGTTCAACAACATTTTCTTTGGAATAGTGAGCCTTTGAAGTATGACATCTTCCATATGATCCTTCATTCTGTTTGGTTCAACAGATTGAATCAAATATAACTCAAATGAGTGAGTGGTAAAGGTTTTGTAATATGGCTACTGAGAGGAGGAAAATCAACACTTCTACAGGACTCAAAAGGGCTATTCAGGGCTCATCAAAGGGCACCATATACAGGGCTCATCCTCATCCATCGATCAATACCGTTCAATGGCGGGGCTATTCTTTTTTAAACCACCAAATGAGAAATTCACACTGATAAGGTGATCCAATCTGCCATATGTATCTAACAATTTTTTTTCATCATTACTTAGCAGTCACAAAATTTTATTTCGACATTAGTTGTGGCACAAAGAGATAAGCACAGATAATGTTTAAAGAAAATTATGTAACAAAGTGTTTAAAATGAGTTTTGAATTTAAATTTTGAAATTATAGCTTAAATAATATAAATAATAACTGTAAATAGTGATATTATGTTGGGCAGTCGAAAAGTGAGTGTGTGAGAGGTGAGAATGATGAGATGGATTTGTGGAAAAACTAATAAAGTTAAAATTAGAAATGAATGTATTTGTGAAAATGTACAAGTGACTCCAATGGATCATATACTAGAACAAAGTCGATTGAGATAATTTGGATAATTTTGATGAAAATTGAGTTATACACGCACATATTGGCTTATAAAAGTAAATTGATATTAGACTGCCATCATTTTCTTAAAAATGGAATGGGTCTAGGGTGTTATTGTAATAATGACCATTATTTCCACTCAATATTTATGGTCAAAATTAAAATCATAGGTTTTTTTCTTTTTTTTTTTTTTTCAATTTTTTTCTTCTTTTTCAATTACGCAAGGTGTTCCACATTCAATAGGGTAAATTAAGAGATCACCCAATTTCTTACAGGCGAAACTGAGATGTCTATTAAGTTGAATCAACTTAATAAGCATGAGTGAATGAGTCATATAAAAATATATTAAATTAATTAGAATTGAAATATAGATTTTAATATTTTAAAATAAATAAGATATTTAATTTTTGTTCTCCACAAATATATATATATATATATATATATGGGAAATGTTCAGCACCCTAAGTTTTACCACACTTTAACAAACGTTTTTTGTCCTACATGGGTTAGAAGTTTTGGAATGGGCTGATTTTTGGTGAGGATGATCTTTATGATTAGAAGATCATCCTCCCCAAAAATCAGTCAATTCCGAATTGTTTAGCCCCATGTTTATACGTTGAAAAATCGTGGACCGTCCATTTTTTGTAAACCATTTTTGATGGGGTTAGAAGTTTTGGAATGAGCTGATTTTTGGTGAGAATGATCTCCTCACCATAGAGATCATCCTCACCAAAAATCAGCCCATTCCAAAACTTCTAACCCATGTAAGACAAAACACGTTTGTTAAAGTGTGCGGTAAAGCTTAGGGTGGTGAACGGGACCCTATATATATATATATATATAGGGAGCGGTTCAGCAGCCCCTTATGGTGCCACACATGGTGCCATGCATTTTTTGTAAATTACTTTTGATGGGGTTACAAGTTTTGGAATAGGCTGATTTTTTGTGAGGATGATTTCTACGGTGAAGAGATCATCCTCACCAAAAATCAGCTCATTTTGAAACTTCTAACCCAAGTTTACAAGTTGAAGAATCGTGGACCATCCAATTTTTGTAAATCACTTTTGATGGGGTTAGAATTTTTGGAATAGGCTGATTTTTGGTTAGGATGATCTCCTCATCATAGAGATCATCCTCACAAAAAATCAGCTCATTCCAAAGCTTGTAACCCATGTTTTGAAAAATGCATGGCACCATGTGGGACACCATAATGGGGCTGCTGAAGCGCTCCCATATATATATATATATATATATATATATATATAGGGTCCCGTTTCGGCACCCTAAGTTTTACCACACACTTTAACAAACGCGTTTTGTCCTACATGGGTTAGAAGTTTCGGAATGGGCTGATTTTTGGTGAGGATGATCTCTATGATGAGGAGATCATCCTCACCAAAAATCAGCTCATTCCAAAACTTCTAACCCCATCAAAAATGATTTACAAAAAATGGACGGTCAACGATTTTTCAACTTGTAAACATGGGGCTAAACATTTCGGAATGGGCTGATTTTTGGGGAGGATGATCTTCTAATCATAGAGATCATCCTCACCAAAAATCAGCCCATTCCAAAACTTCTAACCCATGTAGGACAAAAAACGTTTGTTAAAGTGTGTGGTAAAACTTAGGGTGCTGAACATTTCCCATATATATATATATATATTTGAATAACTCAGTGAAGTTTCAAATTAGACTAGGTGCATTTTTTAGTTGAGTCAACCGAGTTGATTTGATGATTTGCCAAGTTGATTCGACAAGTTGGTTCCATCGATCTTTTTGTCCGAGTCACCTCAAAATCCAATTAGATCAAGTTGACCCGACGAGTTCTAAAACTAAGATATGGGCACCTCTTTCTTTCATATTTTGCTAGGTTCAGTTATATAATGGAATTCATTTTCTCACACAATTCACTTCTCAATAACCATTTTCCCAAGAAGCTTGTATTTTCTTGAAAACGAATATTGTAATCAAACAGGCCCAAAGATTTGCTTTAGCTTGATTGATAAAGTCACTGGGTGATGATAGTGTAAGCTTGGGTTTGATTGCCTTAAGCACCAAATTATTGATCTCATTAAAAATAAATTTACTAATAAAAAAGTAAAAAAATAAATAAAGAAATATTGGTTGCCTTCTTGACTTGAGCAAATATTATCGATGAGATATAATTTATTTTTGTTGGTTGAGATTTGCTTCGCAACCACAAAAACAAAAAAACAAAAAACAAAACAAAACAAAAATATAAATGAATGAGCATGCTCATCTTGTGGGGAATGTAAATGACCCACAAGTTTTTCAATTTTTTTTAAAGTTACCTTCTTTACTATTACTAGTAAAATTCACGTGAGTTGCATGTGAACTCTTTAATAATAATTAACAATTACATTAATATTTTTTAACTTATGCATGAAAATCATTTTATTCTAAATAGGGTAAATTCTAAAATAATTATCAAAAATTTTAAAAATACTGAAAGTGTAACTTGAGTTGATACAACTGCTACATAATGTTGACAAAATGTTATCACTATCAACATAACATTAGGAGTGCAACTTGGTTCGGTTTGAGATCAAATTGGAATCAAACCAATATAGGTCGGTTCCACTAAATAAGAATTAGAACTGAACCAAATTCCATTGGAATCAAACCAACTCAAACTGAATTAAAGTTGGTTTGATTCTACGGATTGCCAATATTTTATAAATTTTAAGTAATATCTTTTAATGAAAAAGCAAATATATAATAAATAAAAAATTTCATATAATAATCACTAATCTATCTATAAAAAGTCATTAGTTTATCCACAAAAAAGAAATACTAATTTATGTCTTAACTCCTAAAATAATTCATAATAATCATTATTTACACATATATTTATTTATTGCATAGGGGTTCTGTTCTATACAAGTTTGATCTGAGAACCGAACAAAATTGATCGACTCTCCATTTTCGTAATCCAAAACTGAACCATAACTTGTTCCAAACCAAACCAAACCGCCCAAAAGCTATCAGTATGGTTTGGTTCTCGATTTGAACCAGTCTCAGTTGCACCCCTACATTACATGATAGCTATATCAACATTAATAATACTTGAGAAATATTAAAAACTTTTGTAATTATTTTGGAATGTACCCTTTTAAATAATGATACTAATTGAAGTTTTCGAAGCTACTTGTGTTTTTTTCATCCAACTTGGAAGTATGATTAGTACTTCTTTAAGCCTCCTCTTTTATTAATTTAAATTATTTGTTTGATAGAAATTACAGAGTTTTGGTCAATTTTAATCTTCCTTTTTATATGCTTATTAATATTAATTTAACATTCTCATTACAAAATTAATAAATTAATCTATTGTTTGCACGAATTTGTTTATATTTATTGTACAAGCTAAGAGTAAGCAATACCCATAATTTAGTGCATGCCGTCAACCATAGTTTTAAAACTTGGTTTCGTGTCTTGTTTGGTATATGCCAGATACCGAGTCATCTCGGACAAGTTTTCCGATATATTTGAGACATCTCGTCCAAAAATTTTAAAAATAAATATGAGGTATTAAATCTCGTTTTAAAAATTGATTTGTGCGTCCGTCTCATTCATGCCTAATATTGAGATGACTCCGACGGTACGTCTCGATCTTGGACGAGTTTTGAAATCATGCCTTCAATAGACCAAAAATGGCTCTAGACCAAATAGTACCAACGCATTTTAATAGTAATATGATAGCAAACAAATATAATCTAAAGTTTAATGTAATGTTTTTAATGATAAGGGGGGGTATTAGTAAATTTTGCCACGAAGTGACCACACAATGATACGTAATCCTGGATTAGAAGTAAAATATAAGTTTCAAATTAAAATTTTGAAAACCAAAAATAAAATACATTATCATAAATATATAAAAGTAATACTTATGTCATTTTTTCTTTGATCAACTATAAATGTCGCACCATGCTAAACCATATTAACATAATTAAAATGAATTACGGATTGGGTTTTGGGTAATTGACATAATTTCTCTCTCCAAGATAATAAGGTGAAGAATTTTTTTTTTTTTATAATGTATATAATTTTAAAATATTTTTGAGTCCAAGGCGTCATGAATTTTTTAATTAGTTTAATATAAATAGTAAAAAAAAAAAAAATAATACTTATGTCTTTTTTTCTTGGATCAATTACAAACGTGGCACCAAGCTAATTTATATTAACATTATTAAAATGAATTATGAATTGAGTTTTGGACAATTAATATAATTTCTCTCTCCAACAATAATAGGTTGAAGAATTTATTTTTTAATTATTTTGAATATATCTAATTTTAAAAATAATTTTTAGTCCAACTCATCACAATTTTTTTGATTTGCGAAAAAAGTTATAGGCATACACTCCACATTTTGGTGAATATTCGTGTTATCCTTCGAGCAGAGCTCTATGGGTGAAAATTGTAGTGGAAGGGGGGTACACTACCCTATCTTTCTAGAAAACAACGAATGCGATAGACGAAATAGCGAACTGGGTGATCTATCCATGACCAGGATGAAGCTTGGGTGATTTCCATCCAAAAACTGGGAGAATTAGGCAGTTTCTAGGTTTTTGTTCGTACGACAGTTTAGAATCTCAACAGTAGAAAAAGAGAGCTTGCAAAAATATGCAATTCTCCCTTCAATTTGAGACAATTAAGTAAAATTTTTTCTTAAAAAAAAATGTGGTGGGGACAATTTTAACGATACCTTAAATATTCTATAAAGACTAATGATTTTTGAACTCAACTTGACAATTAGACTCCAAACTCACTAACGTGTCATGTGCAAAGAACTGTAAATTCTTTCGCTCGAGATTCACAATTGCAGATGACAGGTTGATTGTGTATCCCGAGGTACAATATCTATGGTTATTTGATCATGCCACATCAATGAGTTTTTGAGTTTCCATGTCAGGTTGAGTTAAAAAATCAGCACTCTTCTATAAAACATGGAGTTGTGCATCTAAAACACCCAAGAAAAAGGAAAGAAATATCGTAAGCATGTAGTTTAAGTTAAAGGGTACACAATGTGAAAAAGCCCAAATTTGATGGCCCTAGGCCGTGAAAATTCATAAAATTCAACGGATCAAGGGGTCGAATTTTTCATTATCAATTTTTTTTTACGGGTCGAAATTGTCAAATTAATGAAGGATGAGAGAAATTCGACTACTCTAAGCCATCAAATCTGGGAAAATCAAGAATTTCGATGGTTCTAGACCGTCAAAATTTAGTTTCTGAAATTCGTGGGCCTTGGCCCGTCTATTTTTTCTATCGAAATTTTCAATTTTAACGTAGTGGTACAAGTCGTCATCAAATTGAGAACATGGGTTTCTTTATGACTTGGGTGGGAGTAACCTCAAGATTGGACCTCATACTGCACACCGTGATGTCACGGTGTGCAGTATAAAGTCCAATCTTGAGGTCACTCCAACATTGTTTTTTCTCATATTGTACACCGTGATGTCACAGTATGCGATATGAGGTCCAATCTTAAGGTCACTCCAACATTATTCTTTCTCAAATATTCTCCAAAACATGGTGGGGGCATGTCTAAACAATTACTTAAACGTGTTTTTTATTCTTCATCTTTGATTTGTCTTAAAAATAAATGTTGTCGGTTTGAAAAGATAGGGATTTCTCAAATAATTGCCAAAACATGGAGGGGCATTTTTGAAACATTCACTTAAACATGATTTCTATGATTTTTATTTATTTATTATTTTTTAATTTAATTTTTGACGGACGAAAAAAATAAAGTTTCTAATTGAATTTTAGTAGGTAGAGGATAATGACAAAAAGTTGAATTGGTGTTCGTTTGACACCAAAATTTGGAAGGTCAAAATTACCCTTATCTTTATATTTAAATATTATTAAATTAATAAAATTACAATAATATTATCCTATAATCAAATTGATTAGTTATTAAAAAATTATAAAAATTGTAGATGAAAATAATTGCTCATTAATCTAGGCCTTACACGTGTCTAAGTTGGTTAAATGGTAACATGTGCAGATCAGCATACGGGCGTTGCTCTTCAAACAGGCAGGTCAGAGCAAAGACCTTCCTAGCCTGGGAAGAAGGGCAACACAACATTAAGTAAAATCAGGTCAGCCAAACAAGGTAGGACTGGTCGTAAAATAATCGTAAGCCTGATATGCACACGTCAATCCTAGAGATCTCTACTACATAGTACGATCAATCCAAAAGATCATCATTAGGTAATCAACTCTGTATAGTCAGTAGATATTCCAGGATTACCACCAGAGAAGTGGGAAACCTTGATCCGCAGTAAAGCATTATAAATAGTACAATAAGCACTATTGAAGAGGATCTTTCGGAAGAACCAAGGTCTAACGAGTTTTAAGAGACTATTCCTCTATTCTTTTAACTTGAGTGTTGGAGTGATTTTAATAGGTATCACGCCGCCAAGAGGAGGGAGGTGCTTGGAGCAACTTCGAATCAGTGAGGCAAGATCCATCAGGGTCATCCACCGGATTTCGACTTCACAAAAATATTTTTTACTATCTAATCTTCAAACTCTCTTAATTAATAATTAAATTACAAATAGCCCTTACGATACATGTGCATTTAAACTTGGGAGCGGTTCAGCAGCCCCATTATGGTGCCCCACATGGTGCCACACATTTTTCAAAACATGGGTTACAAGCTTTGGAATTAGCTGATTTTTTGTGAGGATGATCTCTATGATGAGGAGATCATCCTCACCAAAAATCAGCCTATTCCAAAACTTCTAACCCCATCAAAAGTGATTTACAAAAATTGGATGGTCCACGATTCTTCAACTTGTAAACTTGGGTTTGAAGTTTCAAAATGAGCTGATTTTTAGTGAGGATAATCTCAGGATTAGTGAGAATATATATTTTATATATTGAAAAATGCTGAAGTGATGTTGAAATGCACATTGTTGGAGTGGTTGTTTATATGGAATCATAGATGCTTTTCATCGAGATATAAAGGGAAAAATCTATGTTAATGTGCACATCTCCACATCAACAATGTGTGGAACAATGTCAATTTCAATGTCATTCCAACGTGATTCTTAAATATTTTGATGAGTCATGGTGGAGTGACCTTACGATCGGATCTAATATCACACATATTGAGATACAACTAAAAAGCATTTATGATTCCTATCCAATTTCACATCAAAATGTGTGATATGAGATCCGATCTTAAGGTCACACCAACACAACTCTTAAATATCAAGATTAAGTCAATGGAGCACATATCAATAAATTAAAAAATTCGAGCTGTTGTACCAATTTGATTAATTAATGGGGTCAAACAAAAAAGTAAATAAATAAAATTCCATTTGGGGTAGAGTGTCCTAATCCCCACCTTTAATAACAACTAAATGGAAGTCTTACGTCAAACTCATGTGCTAAGTTATCGTGTTAGATTAGATTACTACTATGATCCTCTCAATAGTAAGGCTATCGATTGATCCCAAATCCACTTTGTTCGAATTCAATAATTTCACATTTGGATTGAAGATTTAGGTTTTGATAAAATTCGATCTCAATGGATCCAAAATTCTATATGTTCCAATTCGATAATTTCACATCTAGATTGAAAATTTGGGTTTAGATGAAGATACAATAAGAATTTGTTCTAAAAATCTATCAGAGAGATACGGATCAACCATGTCCTTATCTAATAAAATGTGCGAAAGTAGGTAAATCATATTGCATAATTTGTGGTCATAAAAAAATAATATATATTACATAGCTTGTGAAATTTGTTTATATTTTGTATATCAAATCATACTTAATCATCAAAATTGATCGGATCGGATTTGGATCATAATATTGAGATCAAATAATAACCTATTCCAGTAAGGATTGGATCTGATTTTTATAAGATTGAATCTTGATCAGATTCAATCCTTATGGGATTGTACCCTGATCAGATCCATTGAAAACCCTATTATCCAATAGCATTATTTGAAGGTTATAATAGTTGCATTTAGATGGGACAGTTTGGACGGTTGAGATTGATGAGTTTTGGATTACCTTTGTCTGTACTTTAAGCCATGTGGAACACTTTTTTGAGCCCACTAATCTTATACTTTTTTAGAAGAATTACTTAAAGGACTCTCGTGGAGGGACTTTTTTTTAAATAATCCATAAGTTTTTGTGGTAAGCTAAACAAGGCATCTGGTGAACTTTTTCTTTCTAAATGGTCCCTGAAGATCATTTTTATCTTTTTTGATGTGTGAAATGTTAACATTACCCTTTTCTCTTCCTCTTCACATAGTTAGGTTTTTCAACAGGGATTGCCATCATTTGATTATGAATGATGAATGGAGAATGATATTCTCATAATTTTGAACATTTGAATCTATATTTTTTCGATAATTTATATTAAAAAATATATATAAAAGAATGAAGTTGAGATTCAATTTTTTTAATGATTACATCGTAACTTTTCATTTGCAATCATCATTGATACATTGTTGGGTATTTCAAGGATATTAACTAAGTATTGAAGTTGAAAAAATGGAAAAAAAAAATGAAAAATCCAATTGCATTACAACGTCGAAAATGATCAAAGATCGTCGTTGAAAACCTAATTATGTAATGCAATTGTAATCAATCACCATTCTTGTCGAAAATTTGATCATTCATGATCAAAGATCGTCGAAAATAATGACAATTGCCGTTAAAAATCTAATTATGCGAAGAAGATGAGAAAAAAGGTAATTTCGATATTTCACATGCCAAAAATGGTCTTCAAAGACCTTTTAGAAGGAAAAAGTTTACTAAATGTCCTGTTTAACAAATTGTGAAAATTTAGGGATTATTTAGAAAGAAATCCGTTCACCAGAGTCCTTTAAATAATTTTCCCTAAATTTTTTGGACCACTTTTTTTTTTTTTTTTTTTTTTTTGGAGGGCCTTCACACTAAAACCATTAATTGGATCATATTTGGATAAAGACCTAAAATAAATTAAACCACGAAATAATATTTTTTTAAAATGGCTAGAAATTATCTAATTAAAATAACTAATCCATCAAAATCAATTTGGCACGTGGCATAACGTGTAATTTTGTCCATTATGGCAGCCAATTCAAGAGTCTCTCTCGGCGTACGTTAGCCATTCAAGTATTCGGTTTCAGACAAAAAGTCTATGTAGTGGTGACATTCATGATAGGAATAAATTAGTGGCATTCATGTTATATGTGGGAACAAATAAGGGCATTTCAGGTAATAAATCAAAAATATTTTAAGCTCAAGTGGACACGGGTTTGAACCTTGAAGTTTGAAGTTGAAACCAGCAATACTAATAAACAGTTGGAGCTTTTCAGCTTCTTCAACAATGGAGAAACTCAAACACAGAGAGGTAACTTTTCTTCAATAATTCATTTTATTATTCCTTTTTTTACTTGAATTTGAACATTATCTTTATCTTCATCATCATCTTTGATTGAATCTTAATTTTTTTTTTTGTTGATTTTTCTGGTCAAATTTGGTTTTTCTCCACTCTGAAAGAATTTTTTTTCTGATTGATCTTGTTAAGTAGATTGAAGTTTTTTTTTCTCAAAAATGTGCTTCGATTTCTCTTACTTGAGCTATCAGTTTGTCTACTGAGAAGTTACAGATCGAGATTCTAGTTCGAGATCCATTTTTTAGCTTTTAATATTTTGAAATTATTGCTGGAAAAGCTCTGATTTAGATTGAGATCTAATTAAATGTAATTATTCAACTTTTTTTACTTATCTTCTAATTGTAATTTCTGGTAAAGAACGAAAGAATTTCTAACAAGTGAAGGGATTCGAACGAATTTGATCCAACGGGGATTTGTTCATGGATTGAAGGCTGCGGGATTTTCAAAATTAAGCTGTTCTCTTTTGGAGAACGTTTAGAACTTATAGGGCTTCTTTGCATGTTTAGAGTTCAAGAAAACTTAATCAATTCTTCAGTAAAAATTTAATTGAAATTAGCTCTAAGTGTTTACTTCTCTGTTTAGAAGAGTTAGATTTCCTTGGGTTTATTAAATGCTATTGATTGTGGAGTTGTTTTCATAAATACCTTATTTTATTTTATTTTTAGTTGATTCAATTGTGTTGAAATTCATCTGTTCTTGTTTGAATCCTAAAGCTTTGGAGCCATGATATTGTATTTAAAAGATTTAAAGATATAAAGATTTAAGGAGTTACTCAAAATTCATCAAAGGCGTCTTGCATCAACGTCATTTATTCTATCGAGTATTAATCTAGATTCCTATTGTCTTTGCCCAGCTTTAGTTTTTCCAGATTTTTGAAGTTTATGTCAAAGATCCTAACATTTTCAGTTCAAGATGAAGGGTGCATTTCTGTGTTGGAAGATATGTTGTTAAAATTAAGCTGTTCTGTATTCTATTTCTCTGTATATGCTGTTCTTGCTTTCTATGCTGAGGCTGGTGTTGCATTTCCGTTCGTTCTTTCCCCACTTTTTAGAACTTTCTTATTTTATTTTCCAATTTTCTGTTCATTTTTCTCTAAGAAATATCTTGAGTACTGTTTAATCTAGAAGGTGATTATCTATCTTGCTCAATCTGGTAAGCATAGTCACTAAGTTGGAGTACGGGTCTAAAACGACAAGGAAAAACTTCGGAAAAAAGGGGAAAAACAAGAAATTTGGGAAAAACATGTGCCAAACATTTTTCAAAACATGGGTTAGAAGTTTCGGAATGATCTCTTCATCATAGAGATCATCGTCACCAAAAGTCAGCTCATTCCGAAACTTCTAACCCTAGTTTACAAGTTGAAGAATCGTGGTCCGTCCGATTTTTGTAAACCACTTTTGATGGGGTTAGAAGTTTCAGAATGGGCTGATTTTTGGTGAGGAGGATCTCCTCATCATAGAGATCATCCTCACAAAAAATCAGCCCATTCCGAAACTTCTAACCCATGCATTGAAAAAATATTTGGCTCTCTTTAGGGCCTCCGAGCGCCACCCATATATATATATATATGGGAAGCGTTCGGAGGCTCTAAATAGAGCCAAACATTTTTCAAAATAGGGATTATAAGTTTTAGAATGGGATGATTTTTTGTGAGGATGATCTCTATGATGAAGAGATCATCCTTACCAAAAATCAGCTCATTCTGTAACTTCTAACCATCCGATTTTTGTAAACCACTTTTGATGGGGAGATCATCCTTACAAAAAATCATCCAATTCCTAAACTTCTAACCCATACATTGAAAAAATGTTTGATACATTAGACATTTATTCTAAGTTTATAATATGGCGAAAATATTATTGAATATCTATATATGATCAAATGTTCCCACATATAATTATATATTTTATGATGATAAAAAAAAGGTCTAACCTTCAATGTATCTTTTAAGCAAAATAACACAATTGAAAAAAAAAAAAAACAGAAAAAACTATAACATCAAGCATTACATCAAATCCTACATTAAACAATGAACCAAAACACAAACAACCATAAGGCCATAGAAATTAACTGTAGACCTGCAAAAAATGGATCATTTTTGTTTTTAATTTTTTTAAATAACGTGTTTAAAATGTAAAAGTCGTGTTTAAAACATTAAAATGTTTTTTTTCCTGTTGAAAAAGTCAAGTTTTTTATTTTTTATTGTTTTAATCGTTAGAGGTATGAAACATGTTTTAAACGAGACTTTTTTTTTGAAAAAATGAAGTTTTTTGTTACTATGTTGGTGAGATGTGGATTAACATGTATTTTTTGCAAATTTTTGGAATGTCTATATTTTGGTGTGTCTGGTGGATGGTAACTTTTCGAAATTTATTGTTCCATTAGCCATTTCTCTGTTTGGGGTTTTTGGGTGGGTTGTGTTTGTGTGGGGGGGAGTTTTCTCTTCTTTTTTTTTTTTTTTCCTGTTCAGTGTTCCTGAAACTAATGCTTGAACTTCTTTACATTGGTTTCATTGCATTCTTATGATTGAAGTAAATACGATATCCCGGATCCACTGTTAAGCACCTCTTTTCTCACTGAATTTTTTGATTTTGCAGAATAGGAAGAGGTAGTAGAAATCGGATTTTCCAGCTGGTTTATTAATTCTAACTCCTAAGCTACTTGGCTTGTTGGTGCTATTTTTTTTTATGGTATGGAGTTTTCACTATATTTTCAGAAGCTATGTCATGTTGAAACAAAGAGATTGCTTTTGGTGATGGGGATTGTAGTTTCTTTTGTTTTAGTCATTCAGATTTACTTGCTCCCCTATGGAAATGTTTTTCTGTCTCTATTTCCTTCGGGTATGGTTCCTTTAATTGGAAAAAGCAGCTTCTCAGATGAAGATTCTTCTCCTAACTCTACAATGGTTAGTAGCTTAAATGATTCAACCTTGACTGATTTTTCTGTGGCTCATGAGGTGGTGCAAAATACTGGAGAATCTGATCTACAGGAGGAAACTAAGCATGTCAATGGCACAAAAAGAAACAACGAAGACCGAACTAATGGGTTGGCATTAGAGGAGGACATAGGCCCAGATGATGCTTTTGAACTAGATAATGATATAGAACCTGAAAATAAATATTTACCTGAGAAAGTTGTAGACCTGGATAAGAATTCCAGATTTGAGAATGTTAAAAATCCATATAATGGTTCTACAACAGAAAAAGTTTGGGAACCTAAAGAAGATTCTTCGTTAGGGAAGGATAGGAAATCAGGGAATGATTTCTCATCAGAAAATGTGCGAAAAGAAGATACTGGCTTGACATTAGAGAAGGTTGGAAGCGGTGATAATAGTTCTGTATCCCCTCCATCTGTATTACCACCAATAGTTTCTACTAATTTGACATTGCTGAGAGAATTGGATACAAATACGAGCACTTTCACTGTGCCAGTCAACTCCAACATATCTTCTGTTGGCAAAGAAGTAATAGATATGCCTTCCAAGGATGAAAGACCCAAGTTATTGAAAAGTGGTCCTGCTGCCACTTCAAATGATAAACCTACCATGACTAGCACTCCTGTAAAGAAGGGTAATAATTGGGAGCTCCCTCCCACATCAGTAATGTCAATATCTGAGATGAGCCTTCAATTGCTTCAGAACCGTGCTTCTTCCCATTCAATGGTATATGTTTGGACTAAGGAATTTTTATATTGGTTTCAATACGCAGATTTATCTTGACATTTTTTTATTGGATTGTAGAGACCACAATGGTCCTCTGTACGCGACCGAGAGATTTTATCTGCAAAATCACTGATTGAGAATGCTCCTATCACAAAGAATGATCAAGAGCTTTATGCACCACTCTTTCGGAATGTTTCTACATTCAAAAGGTAAGCTTTTTAGAATGCAAATGATTTTGTTGTCATCATCATCACCATCACCATCTTTTTCATCATCAATGCCTTGTCCCTTCTTAGTGTTGTAGTTTGTGGATCCTAATAGTACTGGTCAACAAGGAGGTACTGTAAATCAAGCCACGTGTTCATGACAGTTGAGCTCGGCGTTGAGCTTGCGGGGGGGGGGGGGGGGGGAGAGGGAGGTTCAGAGGCAAAGCCCCTGAAAGAAAATTTTCAAGGGTATTTTTGCAATTTCACTAATATTATGTAAAACCCTATTTAGGTTTCCTTGGGTATTTATATTTCTTGTTTTTGGTGAAAGGGTGTAATTTATAACTGCGAGTATTCTTGTCATAGTGGAATCGGTGTGATCCGTGGACGTACCTCAATCTTGAGGGAACCATGTAAAAATCTATGTTTCTGTGTGTGATTTGTGTTTTTTTTCAACTTGGTTCTTGGTTCGATTGTCCCTGTTTTTCTCAACACTTAGGTCCATCCTTATATCTCTTTCTAAGTGTTAGGCCTTGGCTACAAGACATAGAATAATGCCAAGAATATATCTTGCTTTGATGTTTTGTGTGTGTGTGGGTGGGTCTGTATGTGTGTGTGCGCGCACACATGTGTGTAGGAGAGAGAGGGAGGGAGCTTCTAGAGGTTGCAATGCCATTTATGTATGTAAGGAGTTTTGCTACTTCTTTATTCTTGTATACGTTTATTGTCTCTTTGTTTTCTTTTAAGAACTAAATGCACACATATGCATGCTCATATAAACAGACAAGATATCCTTTTCAGTTAGACTTGTGTATGATATGATTTTAAGTATTTAATATTAGCATTATATTGTTAGTTGAATAAAAAATATACATTGGGAACAGAAAAGTCTGACTCCAAGGGAATATGTGCAAGAAGCATTTGTGTGGAATTGCTGTCGAAAAAGTGGGTCTGAGTTGATGTAGGAATATGTGGAGCTCCTACGAAGTATTATTGAAACATTTATAATATTATCTGTGGTGGACCCACCATTACATTACTGTTATGCTCCCTGGCCTTTATGCTGTCATAAAGTCTGCTTTAAAAGCTTGATTTATAGTATAAATGATTTGGATATGATTTGTGTAAACAGCTGTACCTTTTATCCTAATTCTATACATTGATAACCATCTCTTTACATATCTGTTTTACTTTGTAAAATTTTATTTGCTGCACTAATTTTTGTTAGCCTGCCAATGTCTTATTATGGAACAATTGTACTTCTCTAAGCTTTCATAAATGTTCAGATATCTTTACTCCTGCAGTCCAAAATACAATTATTTTAAGGTTGCTCCTATGAACAACACTTCACTTAAAACTCCCTATAATTGCATTTGCAGGAGCTATGAACTGATGGAACGGACACTCAAAGTATACGTTTATAGGGAAGGAAACAAACCCATCTTCCATCAGCCAATACAAAAGGGAATTTATGCTTCTGAGGGATGGTTTATGAAACTCATGGAGGCAAACAAACAATATACTGTTAAGGATCCTAAAAAAGCTCACCTGTTTTACTTGCCTTTTAGTACACGAATGCTACAGTACACCTTGTATGTACCAAATTCACACAGTCATAAGAACATAGTAGAATATTTGAAGAACTATTTGGACACTATATCAAGAAAATATCCTTTCTGGAACCGAACTGGCGGAGCAGATCACTTTCTTGTTGCTTGCCACGACTGGGTATACTTCTAATTTAAATTCCATCAAAATTTGAAAATATTCAAGTAGAAAATTTATGTTAAACTGCTTTTTTTTTTCTCAGGCCCCATCTGAAACGAAGCAATATATGTCTCATTGCATTAGAGCTATGTGTAATGCTGATGTCAATGTAGGCTTCACAATAGGCAAGGACGTGTCTCTTCCAGAAACATATGTACGTGCTCAGAAGGATCCTCTGAGAGACCTCGGAGGCAAACCTCCAGGCCAGAGGAAAATTCTTGCCTTCTTTGCTGGAAGCATGCATGGATATCTCCGTCCGATCCTACTACAATACTGGGAGAACAAGGATCCCGACATGAAAATATACGGTCCTATGGGTCGTGGGGTCAAGAACAAAATGAGCTACATTCAGAACATGAAGAACAGCAAGTATTGTATCTGCGCTAAGGGTTTTGAGGTTAACAGCCCACGAGTGGTCGAGGCCATCCTTTACGAGTGTGTACCAGTGATCATATCCGACAATTACGTACCTCCTTTCTTTGAGATTTTGGATTGGGAGGCATTTGCAATATTTGTCAAAGAGAAAGATATTCCCAACTTGAAAGACATTCTTCTTTCGATACCACAGAAGAAGTATCTGACAATGCAAATGAGGGTGAAGAAGGTCCAAAAACATTTTCTTTGGCACGCCAAGCCTGTAAAGTACGACATCTTTCACATGATTCTTCATTCAATTTGGTACAACCGAGTTTTTCAGATAGAAGCTAGATAAGATTCTGGTACAGAGTTTTGCTTATTTCAAGTAGGAAGAACCCACGAGAAGAAGGAAAACAGCAAGGAAATAAAAAGATGCTAAGGCAGCACGTCGAGTGAAATTTGTTGAACATGTCATGGCATTTCGGTGAAGAGCCATATATACTCTCCCATAGTTGGATGGTGTGCTATCATCCGGCTTTTGTATATAATACCACTGTAACATTTCGGTGTAACATTCAGTCCATCAATTAGAGGTGTATCTGGGTTCAATAGACATTGTTCTCTGTATCATGGTCCATTGGGTTAGCTGTTATGCAATTTGCATTTATTCGATTGTTTCATGAAAATGTGTAGTCCAATGCTTTGTGACTTCCAGAGTTGAAGGAAATTTTAGAAGATGATGATAAGGCCAACTATGTTTTATGGAGCTTAATGTCAAGTGATTGGGATGTTGAGATGGTAGGAATGCATTCGGAAGAAAAATGATGGAATAGATCCTTTTAATGAAGATCGGTCATAGTCTCAATGAGAATGAACACGTAAGTTGAAGGTTCATAGGCTCGTGTTCTCTATCCTTTTTTTTATTTTTTTTTGGATAATGGGGGTGTCTGGACATACATTCGACTAGGGGGACTGGATGAGCCAAGGCCGGAATCAAGGCATATGGCATATGGGACCCTCCCCCGGCCACGTGCACCACCCACACATTACACGCACCAAGTAAGTGAGAGAATGCCCTCGCGGGTGGCCCCAAGGAAATATTGCTTATACTGGGCATCGAACACACAACCTATAGACTCTCATCGCTTATTGGATTCGAAACTTCCATTGAGTTGTTGTGTATGTGAACATCTTTGCAAAGCTCACTTAATAATTTGATCAAACACCTATTGGGTATTTAACTAAACACCTTATTTGCCACATCTTCCAAGATCTTGTTTGATAAATGAAAGATAACCCCAACTAATAGCAACAAATACAAACAAAAGAGAGAGTAAGAATACAATACCCACAACGAAAGATTTTATGTAGTTCACCTAAAGGTTACGTCCACAGAGGTATGAGTGTTAGAGCTCGATTTCACTATAAAGAAAATGGGGCAAATCGATATAAGAAAATACCTCTATCACTTAGCTTTACTTTCTTCTAGATCTCAATCTTCTCAAACCTCTTAATCTCACCTCTCTAGGTTTTCTTTCTCTCTACTATCTTCTTTAGAAAACTTAGACTTAGAGCTAGACTTATAATAATAATAATAATAAATCCTTTTAGAAACACTACAAAGTGGTCTACTTACATAACTAACAAGTCCAATTCAAAATTACCTTAGACCAACCCAAAGTATAAACATATTTGAACCGGGCCTAAATTTTTTGAGTCATACTTCAATATGAACCACCCCTTCATAGTTCTCTATCCTAAGTGAACCAAAAAAAAAAAAAAAATGTAAGTTGAAAGATCTAAACCAATGAGAGATAGATTTAGAAGAACTTGAATTGAGGTACTACAAGTGGATGTGTACTAACTTTCAATAATAAAAGAAGTGGCTTTGGACAATAAAATGGAGGAATACAATTTTATTAGACCTAGATCTTTGGGTTAAGATTTTGATTATGATGAATTTTTTTAAATTATTCATATTATTTTGCAACATTTGATAGTAATCCAAATCCAATTATAAATGAGTCGTGTTGGGGTGACACAAGATTTACTGTGATTCTCACAAGTCTAACATGGACATGCATACATAACCGTAAATGGTTTTTACTCGTATTGCGAGAAAACACATCTATGATTACGTGCACATCCCTGGTCAGACTTGTGAGAATTGCTGTAAATAATTTTTGTCCTTTCAGCATTTTCCATTATAAATATCAAAATAAGACCCACTTCAATCTCATAATAATTAATAATAATGCTGAGGTGATCTTAAGATTGTACCTCATGTTACACATCTTGAGCAAAAGTGTACAGAAATCATAAATGTCTTTCATCGAGATACAAATCAAAAAGCATTTATGATTCTTACACACTTTCATGTGCAATATGAGATCAGTCCAGCACGACTCAGTAATTAATACATAATATTTAGCATTGCAAGTCAATTCAATTAATCCAAAAATCAATGTACAATTTATACATTTACTTGGATAAAGTCTCTACCGGATTGAGATATGAATCATCCAAAATCATTCAGATAAATTATCAAATTGGATCCTTATCGCATCGGGTCATTAAGAATCAATTGGATTTTGGGTCTGATCCTATGCACTTACTTGATCGAACTAATGTCAATAAATTGACTTTTGAGATAACTCATTTTCATAGATATAGCTTATAAATCACAAACGATTGAAAATGCTTGCACGTCTTGTCTTCCTCGAGGGATTCTTCAATCTTTTATGTCCCACACGTGATAACGTGATCACATATTTTTTTAATAAAAAAATATTTTTTTATATGAAGGTAGATAGATTGTCAGCTGTTTTTCAAGGATCTCAATTTGAAAATTGAAAATTATTCTTTTATTTGAATCCCCATGTCTTTGTCTTCTTTTTTTATTCTTCTTTTATTTTTTTATTTTTATTTTTTTGTATTCTTACATATTTTCTAATTTTTGGAGATTCTTTTATATATATATACACACACACATAGGGTGGTGTTCGAAGGCCCTGAAAAGAGTCAAACATTTTGTGCCAACCATTTTTTCAATGTATGAGTTAAAGGTTTTAGAATTGACTGATTTTTTGTGAGGATGATCTCTACGATGAGGAGATCATCATCATAAAAAATCAGTTTATTCTGAAACTTCTAACCTCATCAAAAGTAGTTTATAAAAATTAGACGATCCACGATTCTTCAACTTGTAAATTAGGGTTAGAAGTTTCGGAATGAGCTGATTTTTGGTGAGGATGATCTCTTTACCATAGAAATCATCCTCACAAAAAATCAGCCCATTCTGAAACCTGTAACCCTTATTTTAAAAAATATTGGCACAATGTTTGACTCTCTTTAGGGCCTTCGAACATTTCCCATGTATATATTTGGACTTGATTGGATTATGAGGAATAATCTGTTTGAGTTTTGCAAAATTGGGTCATTCTCTTTTCTTTCTTGGCTTGAGTTTGGTCTCTTTTTTTGTGCTAGTTACTTGAGGAGTTCGTTCCTTGTTGATGAGTTGTTTTGTAGTGGAGCTAGTTTTGTGAGCAAATTATCAAATCAAAACAACAAATTGAAAAATTAACAAAATGGTATGCTATTTGTAGGCATATGAGTCTCAAGAGTTGGATCTCATCTACATGGGTTTAGGACTTTCCACCATTCAATGTTAAGGTGTGAATGATCACCATAAAATAAAATTTTAGAACTCTGATTTTAAATTTTGTAATGACTTACATTCAATGGAGAAGAGTTAGGTCTACCTAAGAAACTAGGTAGGGAGGTTCGGTTGAGGGACAATGAAGGTGTTAGGCATATTGTCTCACTTATCAAGTAATGATTGTTATTTATGTGTAGTTAGATTAAAAAAATATAAATAGAAATAAAATTGAAATAAAATAATAAAGAACTAATAAGTAAGAAAGATCGATTAGACTTAAATACTGATTTGAACAGAGTGAGACTTGTATTAGATACAATAGCTTAAATAGATTTTATTCATGTGACGTGCTTACAGTCTCTAGACATCTATCTCCCAAAATACAACACTCCATACATGTACAAGGCAACACTCTTACTGTACACGTACAATTGAACTTGTACTGTGATTTGTACTCTTGAGGACACAGATAATATCTTGAAAATAGAAGGCACTATGCAAATAAAAATTTGAAATATTGAATTATGCAAAAAAGAGAACAAATGAAAATTTATAGAATTAGAAGTGTCTCTCTAGACAGTCACCAAGAGTAGTGAAAAGTGTGTTTGGGTTATGACTGTTCGAACAGACACACATGTCTTTAGAAAATATCTTTTGGGTTTTAACACCACTTGTGTCTCTTAGAGCAATCATGAGTTGTAACTCGTTGAGTTCAACTCAGTGGATAAATTAATTAAAGTAAAAAAAGCCCAAATTTTTTTTAGCAAAAGTGGGCCTTTCACATGTACCCACATGAAGTTTAAATTTGAAGATTTGCACTCCCCCCTGCGTGCGCATCGCATGCACACACATGCATTAAGGTTTTTCAGATCAATAGGTCCAAATTCCTTTTAAAACCCATAGGCCCTCATGTGCGCATAAGCTTTACTCATCTCTTTCACACTTATTACACTATGTGAGAGCTTCCAATAGACACCCCAATTTGAATGGTCCTGCAAAAAAAATCAAAAATATTATGTTTTAAATCAAAATGGGCTTAAAACACAAAACCCTCCAAAATCATTTTTATTCAAAATAAAGGATCCCTAAGGCCCAATTGACCTAAAGGTCCACTATAAAACCCATTAAGTCCAATCCTTAACCTCATTTTTAATCCAATCAATTTCCAACCTCAACCTAACTTAAACCTAAACCTAAACTAATCCAATCCCATGGTTCCAATCAATTTCCAAACTAATATTAATCCAAACTCAAACCTAAGCTTAGCCTTACCAAACCACTAACTAATCTTAAGCCCAACATAGAAAAAAGCTCATCCTAAATCAAATCTTTATCCATTTATAATTTTAACCAATCACCACAAAAAATCAATGATTATCAAAAGGGACATATGTCACCTCCACAACTAACTTCCCAAAATAAATCATTCTCATCATTTTCATCACTATTCTTACACCTCAATCCACACCCCATGTCATAAATCTACTCCCATCATTTTCTCCAAACCCTTATTACAAAAAACACCTACACCATTTCTCCTTAATCAACTCACCGAACCCCTACACCTCCATACCCTTTTGCCATGTGTTACCATATCCTTCACCCTCCCAAAATTAAAATACATACCCCCCCTTACATAATAATTCTTTTAACGTTAACCTACACCCCTTAACCTTACTTAACATTCAATCCATATGGATTGAGAGCTCCAACCCGTATGGATCAAGTACTTCATTCAACTCCTTTTTATCAAGTTTATTATCCCTTAATCACAAATTTCCTACACCTCATTCACAAACCCAAAGTCATTTACCATCATTTTCTATTTTCACCCCCATTTTATCCTTAAAAAGTCCTTAAAATTTCTATAAAAGTCCACCCCTCTCTCATAAATCCCTCAAGACTTGAACCCTTTCTTAAGCCTCAACACTCTCACCTCATATGTTCTCAAGCCTCTTGAAAAATCTAAAAACTTTTCTCAATCTTACTCAACTTTCTCTATCTGCTCTTCTCCGAAAATCTAATACAAATATATCATTAAGAACAAGAATACTAAGAATTCAAGAAGAAGAAAAACAAATCCAACTTCAAGGTGGGTGTAGGAAATAATTTCCTTGTCTCCCCTCTCCATCCCTTTTTCCTAACCTCATCTTTTCACTTATTCATTTTTTATTTTTTTGGAAGTCTACTTCCATAAAAATGTAAATACTTGTGGTTTAGTCACCTTGGGGTCCATCTTTTAATGCATGAGGTGACCTCCATGATCTAAGCCCGAAATAAAATTTCTCAAAAATTGAGGGTACAAGTTTTATTTTTATCAATTTTCTCTTTTAGATTTTTTCAAAAAAATAAAAAATGACCAATAAATAGGTTACAATCTAAGGTGGAGGAAATATGGTGCTTAACACCTTCCCTATTTCTTAACTGGACTCCCTTACCTAGATCTTAGGTAGATTAATGTACTTTATCCATACGAGAGTCCCTACGATAAAAATTGATTTAAAAAAAATTATCTTTTAGTTGCCCATTCACACCTTATTATAAATAAAAAAATTAAAAAAAAAAATTCTGGGCTTTGCGTGTCTAGACCTAGAAAAGGGGGGGGGGGGGAGGTGAATAGATATAGAACAATCTTTTTATTTCTCCTAGATTATCTGGGTAAATCAATTGATAAGATCAAAATACCAAAATAATTTCACCATTCACGAAGTTAACTTAGGTGCTAAAGCAAGTAAATGCACAGGGATGCATAAGCTCAACTTAAATTATTCATGGCAAAACATACATATTTAAAATATGATGTAGATATTTTATTAAACATTTGATATGCAAGTCATGACATTCATTTAAAATAAAACATAGAGCATAATCGTAAATGAGAAGCAAGGTTTATAGTGATTCAGCAACTTGCTTACATCCACTACCAAGTACCCTACTTTAGGGTCTTGGGTTCCACTAACAAATGAGGTTTATGGTTCACCTCACAACCTTACAACTTAGATTTTTCACTAGGCAAAATTTAAACTTAAGGTTTGAGAAGAATGCTTCTTCCTCAAACTTGTGGATTTTGTCCCTAAAGAATTCACAACCTAATTCTCTTGAGTAGACTCCTTAACTCTTCCTAAGAACCGGGGACTTACAATGAGCAAATCCTAATGGATTTTTGAAGATGTTCAAATCGCATCGAATCCAAAAGATTTTGTGAGAATATCGACTAGTTAACTTTTAGTCGAAACGTAGTATAGAGAAAGAAATGATGTGATCTTCAACAAGTTCATGAATGAAATGATACCTAATACCAATATGTTTGGTCTGAGAATATTGGACAAGGTTCTTCGAGATATTGTCATAGAATAAGCTAATCATTTCTTGAGATAACTTATAGTCCAAAAGCATCTGCTTCATTTACAGAAGTTGTGCATAGTAACTTTTGACCACAATGTACTCGACCTCAGCGATGGACAAGGAAATGAAATTTTGTTTCTTGTTGTGCCAAGTAACGAGACAATTTTCTATATAAAAGCAATGGCCACTAATGGATTTTCGATTATCAATGTTTTTAGTCGAATCAACGTCAAAGTACTCAACAATAATTGAAGATAAATCAAAGGGGGTACTAGAGACCATACTTAGAATGTAGTGCAATACGTAAAAATTGGGGTGCCAATAACAGTTCTCTCTCATCCCTTTTTTCTAAATCAAACGGCTAGAAATTATCAAATTAAAAAAAAAAAAAAATCAATTTGGCACGTGCTAACGTGTCATTTTTTTCATTTATATAAGTTCATTCTCGCAGCCAGGCAACAACGTTCCCTCGAGTTCAAAATTTTGAAGAAACCCTCTTTGTTATTAGACACGTGGTATTATGAATTTGTTTAAAAAATCAAATATGACGTAGAGGAGTAAACAAGGGCATTTTAGGGAATAAACAAAAACATTTTATGTGCGAGAACCGTAGATCTGTCCTCCTCTAGATACAAAACGTCACATTCCCATAAACAAGTGCAGTTGTGGATTCGGAGCAGTACAGACCTACGATTCTAGCACATGTCACGTGACGTTAGGGAGAGACGATTGAGTATGCCACGTGGGGGAGTCATTTTATCACGATTCAACATTTTCTGCTCAAACGTGACACTGGTTTGAACTTCGAAGTTTAAAATGTTGGAGCTTTTCAGCTTCTTCAACAATGGTGAGACTCAAACACTTAACTTTTCTTCAATAATTCATGTTATTATTCTGTTTTTTTTTTTTTACTTGAATTTGAACAATATCTTCTTCCTCATCACCATCTTTGCTTGATTCTGATTTATTTATTTATTTATTTTTTTGTGGTGATTTTTCTGGTTAAATTTGGTTTATTCTCCACTATGAAAGAATTGGTTTCTGATAGATCCTGTTGATCAGATTGAAGTTTGTTTTTCTTAAAAACGTGCTTCGATTTCTATTTCTTGAGCTGTCAGTTTCTCTACTGAGGATTTACAGATCAAGCTTCTATTTCGATCCATGTTTTAGCTTTTAATTTCCTGAATTTTTTACTGGAAAAGCTCTGATATTGATGGAGAACTAAATAAGTGTAAACTAATTATTCAACTTTTTTTATTTATCTTCTAATTGTAATTTTCTAGTAAAGAACGAAGAGTGAAGGAATTCTAACGAATCTGATCCAACAGGGATTCGTTAGTGGATTGAAGGCCGTTGGATTTTCAAAATCAAGCTGTTTATGTTCCAGATTTCTCTATTGGAGAAGGTTTAGATCTTATAGGGCTTCTTTGCATGTTTAGAGTTCAAGAACACTTATTCGATTCTTCAGTAAACATTTAATTGAAATCAGCTTTATGTGCGCACTTCTATGATTGGAAGAATTGGATCTTCTAGGATTTATTGTCTGCTACTGTTTGTGGAATTCCTTTCATAGATACCTCATTCTTATTTGTTTATTTATTTATTTATTTTTAAGTAGATTCAGTTGTGTTGAAATTCATCTGTTCTTATTTTATTCCTGAAGCTTTACAGCCAAGATGCTGTATTTAAAAGATTTAAAGATTTAAGGAGTAATTATTATTTGAGTAAGAATAATGGCACCCACTTTTTGAGACATCTACACCCACTTAAAAAAGAAAAGAAAATGATGAATGGGTCCCATTCGTATTAGTACTTGGACCCACCATTATAACTAACCATTTGAAATCTAAAACCCTAAACTTCTGCTCATGCCATTGGGGAAGACGAATAGAACTCCTCTCAGTTCTTCCATTTTCTGTTGATTTTAGGGTTTAGAAGGTTCTAAAAATCATTATTTCGACAAATTAAGGAAATGGAAGTTGGTTACTTTTGAAATCTCATTTTATTTTTAGATTTTCTCATTGATTTATTTCATTTTTTTTTTTAACTCAACTGAATGATTCTTAAGAACTCAATCTAAAAAGGAAATTACTCAATCAAATGACCACAACTACAATGAATAGGATAGTTCAAAGTTGTAGATAAAACTTGTATCTTTCCATGCATTAATCAATCTTTGTTGTTGTGTTTTACATTTTACTAAAAAACTTGTAGATAAAACTACAATGAATAGGATAGTTCAAAGTTGTAGATAAAACTTGTATCTTTCCATGCATTTATCAATCTTTGTTGTCGTGTTTTACATTTTACTAAAAAACTCTATGTCAACAGGACGCATCTAACATAGCTTAATTCATGTTGCTCGAGCCTTGTTGACATGGCTTAAGCAATATCGCTTGTGTCCTGTCGACACAATTTTTTTAGGTATAAAAAAATCAGTTGAAAGGACACATTTGACATAGCTTAATCCATGTCGTCCATGTCCTGTCGACATGGCTTAAGCCATGTCGCTCGTGTCCTATCGACACAGAGTTTTTAGATATAAAAAAAAAATTGTTGACAGGACATATCTTACATGACTTAATCCATGTCAGATGTGTCCTATCGAAATGGCTTAACACATGTTGACCTTTCCATGGTAGACATAAGCAAACAAAAAAGCGATTTTTTATAGATTTAAGGCATTATCAACAAGTTCTTGTTATCAATACTTTCTAAAAACATCTATATAATCAAAGACAATTGAGTTGCTACAGTTTTGTGTTTTTTGAGATGGGGATAAACGTCCCCTCAGCTATAGTTTTGTTGTTGAAAAAATGTTCCATCGACCTACACCACACTTTTTTGTCTTTCCTCTTCACTCCTTTCAACTTTATTATATTATCTTTTTAACCCACTTTATTAACTCTAGTTTTTCAATGTTATTAATCACTCAAATGTTGTTCATTAGAGTTTTAACCATAATCGAAATCAATTCCTACCATTTTCCCTAATTTTTCTACTATTTTTTCCCATTACAAAGTAGAGATGATAGACAAACAAAAAAGAGCTTAAGTTTGATGTCTTGCAAGGTTCAGAACAATCTTGGCCGAAGATGAAGTTCTCTGTGGGATGACGACGTCGTGAGGAAGAAGTTCGAACGTAACTGACAAAAACGTATTCATGTGGGTATATTAACAAATTTGTTATAAATTCCGGGGTTGCAACTACTAAGTGGGTGTAGATGTCTCAAAAATAGGGTGCGAGTATTCTCACTCTTATTATTTTTAGATACCTTTTGTCTTTTCTCAATTTTTTTTTTTTGAACTTATTTTTATGATGTTTGAAGTTCATCCCAAGGTCTTAACATATTTGGTTTGTGGATTTATTGCCTGCTACTGTTTGTGGAGTTCTTTTCATAAATACGTCATTCTCATTTGTTTATTTATTTTTAAGTATATTCAATTGTGTTGAAATTCATCTGTTCTTATTCTATTCCTGAAGCTTTACAGCCAAAATATTGTATTAAAAAGGCTTAAAGATATAATGAATTAAGGAGTAATTATTATTTTTAGATACCACTGGCTTTCCATTAACATTTTTCATTTCAAGATAAAGGGTATATTTCTTTGTTGGAAGTTCTTATAATTAGGTTGTTCTGTATGCTATTTTTCCATTATATTGTTCTTGCTTTCCATGCGGAAGCTGGTGTTTCATTTCCCTTTCTTCCTTCCCCAAATTTTCAACTTTCTTCTTTTATTTTCCATTTTTTCCTGTTCATATGGACCATGAGTTTTCCTCTAGAAATATGCCGGGTACTGTTTTATTTTGGAGGTAAAAGATTATCTTGGTATTAATGGTGACATGTGGATTAGCATGTAATTTTTGCAACTTCTTTGAACCTGAATTACCGTCAAGAGTTGGTATATTTTGGTGTTTATTGTGGATTTGTTGAGTGTATATTTTCCTCCACTCTCGGCCCTGTGACTCTCTTATATTCATAGTTCTCTCTCCCCCCCCCCCCCCCCCCCCCCCGGCTCCAACATATCGGTCTTTTGGAGAGGTTGGCTTGTTAACAGGGTGGGGGTTAACTTCTTGAAATTTAACATTCCATTATCCATTTCTCTGTTTGTGGTTTTCTGGGGGAATTTTTTTTGGTTGTTGCATGTTTAGTTTTCCTGAAACTAATGCTTGAACTACTTACATTTGTTTCATTGCATTCTAAAGATTAAAGAGTGGTGCATAAAGCACTTCTTTTCTCACTGATTTTTTTGATTTTGCAGAGTAGGAAGAGCTAGTGGAAATCTGATTTTCCAGCTGTTTGATTGATTCCTAAGCTACTTGGCTTGTTGGTTCTATTTGTATGATATGGAGTTTTCACTCTATTTTCAGAAGCTATGTCATGTTGAAACGAGGAGATTGGTTTTGGTGATGGGGATAGTAGTTTCTATTGTTTTGGTCGTTCATATTTACTTGCTCCCCAATGGAAATGTTTTACTGTCTCTATTTCCTTTAATTGGAAAAAACAGCTTCACAGCTGGAGATTCTTCTCCTAACTCTGCAATGGTTGGTAGCTTAAATGATCCAACCTTGACTAATTTATCTATGGCTCGTGAGGTGGTGCAAAACATTAGGGAATCTGATCCACAGGAGGAAACTAAGCATGTCAATGGCACAAAAAGAAACGACGAAAGCCCAACAAATGGGTTGGCATTAGAGGAGGACATAGGCCTAGATAACGCTTTTGAACTAGGTAAGGATATAGAACCTGAAAATAAATATTCACCTGAGAAAGTTGTAGACCTGGATAAGAATTCCACATTTGAAAATGTTAAAAATCCTTTCAATGGTTCTTCATTAGGGAAGGATAGGAAATCAGAGAACGATTTCTCATCAGACAATGTGCGAAAAGAAGATACCAGTTTGACATTAGAGAAGATACCTTCTGTTGGTAAACAAGCAACAGACACACCTTCTAAGCATGAAAGACCTGAGTTACTGAAGAGAGGTCCAGCCACTTCAAATGATAATAAATCTAGTATTCCTGTAAAGAAGGGTAATTGGCGGGAGCTTCCTCGTACATCAGTAATGTCAATATCTGAGATGAGCCTTCAATTGCTTCAGAATCATGCTTCTTCTCGTTCAATGGTATGGGTTTGGGCTTTGGAATTTTTATTGCCAGAGAGGTAGGTTGGTTGGTTGGTTTCAATACATAGATTTATCTTGACATTTTTTTATTGGGTTGTAGAGACCACAATGGTCTTCTGTACGTGACCAAGAGATTTTATCTGCAAAATCACTGATTGAGAATGCTCCTAACACAAAGAATGATCAAGAGCTTCATGCACCACTCTTTCGGAATGTTTCTACATTCAAAAGGTAAGCTTTTTTAGGATGCAAAGGATTCTGTCATCATCATTCAAATGATTTTGTCATCATCACCATCTTTGTCTTAATGTCGTTGATAATGCCATATTCCTCCCTAGGTTCATCCTTATCTCTGTTTCAACGTGTCAGGGGAGAGCTTTTTGTGGTCTTTAAATCCGTTTGCTATTTGTCAGGGCGTATGGAAAGGATGATGTAGCCACTTTTTGGTAGGGAAGGAGAATGTCACCCATGAGGTCCTTATAAGCATTTTAGGACTCATTTTCTTTTTGAGCAAATCATTCAGAGGAGTTTAAGGGTGTACTTTTGTGAGGTTTGTCTTTTCAATGGGAGCTTATATGTAATGGGAGATTGGGGTTCTGGGGGTATTGGTTGGTGAGTGCTGGTTGATTTTATTTTCTCTTTCATTTTTTTATTTGTTTTGGTAATAAATTTTATATGCATAAGAAAAGCCTTATCCCAAAAATTTGGGGTTGACTAAATGAATTTTGTAACTCCATTCAATTCTGTCTAAAGCAGTCAGTTTGTTAATTGAAATGTATTCATATATGTTCTCAGTACCTCAGCCCATGTTTTTTGGGTCATCGACTTGCAGTTTTACAACCTTCAATTCACATTCCTTCTAACGGTAGTGCAATTGGTCTTTGTTGCACATGAAAAAATCATCTCAATTGTGTTGTGTTAATATCTTGTATTCTGTTGCGCTATACAGAGCTGCGGGAGTGCAGGGGGCAGAGCCCCTGGCCCGAATTTTTAAGGGTACAAAAAGGGCAATCCTGCAATATTTTCTTAAGGTTTTTCTATTTTTGGGGAGCTTTACATGTTTTGGTAACTCTCGGTATTATAAATAGAGATCTCTAGGGCCGTAGAACTTATGAGAAAATAGTGATTGTTCTTGCTCTGTTCCATGGACGTAGGAGTCAAAAGGCGTTCATTTCTAATTTTATCTTTCTTAGTTTTCCACAGTTTATTACTTTGTAAGATGCAATTAAATGTGACCTTACTATATTTATACATTGTACAAGTGCCAAGGTGTGTCTTATCCTTTCTCGAGGCTTCCATGCATGTATACCAGCTAAGCCTCTGAATTCTTCTTCTATTTCCTTGCCAGAAAATCATGTAAAATAAATTTGTAGAACTGTCTTACAGGACATAGCATAATGCCAACTTCATATCTGCTATTTTTTTAGTGTAAACTTACAAGACATCCATTTCAGTTGTACTTGTGTATGATAATCATTTTTCGTTGATTTTTAAGTTTTTAATTTTATCTTTGTAATTTTGGCTGGATACAAAAAAATACATTGGAAGAAGAAAAACAAAAGCTGCCACTCCAAGGGAATATGTGCACGTGTGAAATTGCTGTGGAAAAGTGGGTCAGAGTTGATGTGGGATCGGAGCTCCTATGAATTGTTATCGGAACATTCTAATATTATCTATGTAGAACCCATCGTTACATTACTGTTACAACGGAAAGAATATAATGCTCCATAGCCTTTACACTGCTTAATGTCCACTTTAAAACTAGATTTATATTCTAAATGATTTGGATACGATTTGTGTAAACCTCTACTTTTTATCTTAATATATGCATTGAAAACCTTTGTCTAAGTACATTTTCTGCATTAATTTTGTATTGTTGAGCTGCCAATATAGAACAGGTATACTTCTCTTTATGCTTTCATAAATGTTCACGTATCTTCACTCCTGCAGTCCAAAACTCAGTCATTTTAAGGTTGCTCCTATGAACAACACTTCACTAAAAACTTCCCTATGATCGCATTTGCAGGAGCTATGAACTGATGGAACAGATACTCAAAGTATACGTTTACAGGGAAGGAGACAAACCCATCTTCCATCAGCCAATGGAAAAGGGAATTTATGCTTCTGAGGGATGGTTTATGAAACTAATTGAGGCAAACAAACGATTCACTGTTCAGGATCCTAGAAAAGCTCACCTATTTTACCTGCCTTTTAGTTCGCAAATACTAAAGTACACCTTGTACATACCGAATTCACATAATCGTCAGCATATAATAGAATATTTGAAAAGCTATTTGGACATTATCTCAGGAAAATATCCTTTCTGGAACCGAACTGGTGGAGCAGATCACTTTTTTGTTGCTTGCCATGACTGGGTATGCTTCTGATTTAAATTCCATCAATTTTAACCATTGCAACTTTAACCCTTGTGATTTTGTTTGAAAATATTCTATTAAATTTTTTATTTTAAACTGCTTTTTTTTTCTCAGGCCCCATCTGGAACAAAGCACTATATGTCTCATTGCATCAGAGCTATGTGTAACGCTGATGTCAATGTAGGCTTCACAATAGGCAAGGACGTGTCTCTTCCAGAAACCTATGTACGTGTTCAGAAGGAACCTCTGAGAGACCTCGGAGGCAAACCTCCCAGACACAGGAAAATTCTTGCCTTCTTTGCTGGGAACATTCATGGATATCTCCGTCCGATCTTATTACACTACTGGGAGAAAAAGGATCCTGACATGAAAATCTATGGTCCTATGGTTGGTAAGGTCAAGAACAAAATGAGCTACATCCAGCACATGAAGAACAGTAAGTATTGTATTTGCGCCAAGGGTTTTGAGGTTAACAGCCCACGAGTGGTTGAGGCCATCCTTTACGAGTGTGTACCCGTGATCATATCTGACAATTACGTACCTCCTTTCTTTGAGATTTTGGATTGGGAGACATTTGCAATCTTTGTCGAAGAGAAAGATATTCCCAACTTGAAAGACATTCTCCTTTCGATACCAGAGAAGAAGTATCTGACAATGCAAATGAGGGTGAAGAAGGTCCAACAACATTTTCTTTGGCACACCAAGCCTGTAAAGTATGACATCTTTCACATGATTCTTCATTCAATTTGGTACAACCGAGTTTTTCAGATAAAAGCTCAATAATAGTCCGGTACAGGATTGTGATTATCTTGAGTAGAAAGAACCCACAAGAAGGAAATAAAAAGAGAAGCAGCCTGTTGAATAAAATGTGCCGAATATGTCGTGCCATTTTCATGAAGAGCCATATATTTATGGCAAGAGCTCAAAGAAAAAGGTGGATGGGGCTGAATGCGAGAAAATAAGAGCAAACAATTAGAGGGTGTGCTTGTAGTTGGATCATGGATGGTGTACTATCATCTGATGTTTGTATATAATACCACTGTAACATTCGGTACATCAATAAGAGGCACTTCTGGGTTCAATAAACGCAGCTCTTTGTTTCATGGCCCCTTGGGTTAGCTTTCCTTGCATATATTCAATTGTTTCACAAAAATGTGTAGCCGGTAGCCCGGCCTCACTATTTCAAGAGATAAATGAAAATTTTATAAGATGATGATAAGACAAACTATGTTTTATGAAGCTGAATGTCGAGCATAGTAGAGATGAGGAAGATGTTCGTACTTATTTCCTCCTTATTTTTGGGGAATATTTGATAATTTGTTTACGACATTTGGCTATATATATTTGGGATTTGATCAGATTCTGAGGACTAATCTGTTTGAGTTTTGCAGATTTGGGTCTCTTTCTTTTCTTTCTTGGCTTGAGTTTAGTCTCTACTTTGTGTAAGTAACTCTGCGTTTTGACTTCTTGACTCCTTCTTGATGAGCCGTTTTGAAGTTGATCTGGGTTTAATTTCTCAATAGGTGTCTTAGTTTTCATAACTTCTAATATCGGTATTTGCTTTGTTCATCTAAATTTCATTTGTTTTTTCTTATTTTTGTGATATTTTTGAGTGATTTGATTCCTGCTTGATTAGTTGACACAAATTATAGTCTCTCTTTGCTTTCTTGGTTTGCTTTTGGTCTCTTCTTTTGTGTAAGTTACTTCTTGTTTTGGATTCTTGTTGATGAGCTGAGCCATTTTGTAGTATTTTAATTTCTCAATGGCCTTTATTTTTGTAGTTTCTAATCTGAGTATTTTCTTTGTTCATCTAAATTACCCTTTTTTTTTCCTTCTTTTTTCTTCAATTTTTATTTGATACCTTCTTGGTCAGTTGACACAAATTCTTATAGTCTCTCTTTGCTTTCTTGGCTTGATTTTGGCCTCATCTTTTGTGTAATTTACTCGTGTTTTGTACTCTTGTTGATGAGCTGAATCAATTTGTACTAGAATTGGGTCTAATTTCTCAATGGGTTCCTTAATTTTTCATTATTTCTTGTCTGACTTTTTTTGCTTTATTAATCTAAATTTCCCTTTTTCTTGTTCTTTTTCTAAGATTTTTTTTAGTAATCAAACCTGATTATAGTTATGTCTTTTTTCTCGGATTAACAATAAATGTGGCACCAAGTAAAATAATATTAACATTACTAAAAAAATGATGCATTGGATTATGAATAATTAACATAATTTCTCTCTAAAAAATAATAGGTTGAAGAATTTATTTTTCAATATTTTTAATATTTTTTAGTCTAACACATACAAATTTTTTTATTTGCAAAAAAGTAAGGCATACCCTCCACATTTTAGTGAATACTTGTGCTATCTTTGTAGAGTCTTGCTGGATTGACCTCACTGGGAGACCTTGTCGTTGTGGCATGTGCATGTTTGTAGATGCGTTTTACTTGTATCTCGGAAAAAATGCATTTACGGGCATGCGTGCACCACCACATCAAGATGTCCCCGGTGTGTCCCCCACTAAGGTCACTCCAGCATTAATCATCTTTATATTCTCAGATTGATGACATGTCCCACCAACCTACGTGTGGATGTCCTTAACATTATTTCTAGACTGTTGTTTGACCGTCAATTTGGAACCGCAACAACAGGGAGAGAGAGTGAACAAAAAAATTTCAATGCTCCTTTCAATTTGAGACAATTAAGGTTTTCTAATTTTCTATTTGGAATCCTAAGTTTTTTGATGTACTTGAGCTCCCTCACCTTTACATTTAAATTTAATATTTTGAGGATTATTTTTGTTAAAATTTTGTAAAATTGCTATCTCGCAATCCTTACAATCACGTTACATTTTTTTTTTTAAATTACAAAAAATATCATTTTTTTTTATATGTTATTTTCAATCTCTTTGATATTTTAAATTTCAAAAGATTTTTATAGCACATGCCACTAACTACCTACTAATTATAATAGATAATATTGTGATTTTTGTAACAAATTTTTATCTTCAATAAGAGTCGTGTTGGCGTGACCTCAAGATTGACCTCATTTCACACTTTTCTAATATGGAGGTGGCCACATAATCATAGGTTCTTTTTACTCGTATCTTGATGAAAATCATTTATGGTTCCTAAACACGTTCACACAGAGAAGTGTGAAATGAGGTCAGCTTGATGTCACTTCAGCATTATTCCTTTATAAATAAGAGCAATGAATCTTATTTAAATATTTGGGAAAATTACTTAACAGTCCTTGCAAAAGATTTTCTTTCTAATTAATCCTTGACTTTTAGGAGTTAGTTAAATAGTTCATTTAGTAAATCCTTCTTTTATAATCGATCCATGAAAACGATTCTAGAAATTTTGCACGATTGAAATGTCGAAACTTGGACCCATTCAAACTCACCATTTTCATCCCAAAAAATTGAATTTCCAACATTCTGGTTGAGTTTTAGAGACTTCATTCTCATGGAAAGAATTTGAGAAGAAAAAGAAGTTATTTTCAAGGATTTTTTTCAAATATTTTGAAGATGTATGTAAAAAATTAGGGTTTTTCAATTGTTTTGTTTTGTTTTTTTGACGAAAATCAATCAATGATGATTCTTTTGATTTAAAATCATCTACACAAAGTCGTTATGTCAAGTTTTAAGTTGATCTTTTCATTTATTTTAGTTTGAAAAATAAAAAAAAAAATAAAAAATGAAATTGAATAGGTTTTACAATGTCGAGTTTGATATATATATATATATATATAGGATCAGGTTCAAACGACAACCATATAGACAACCATATAGACAACGCGTTTTGTCTTATATGGGAAAAAATGTTTGGAATGGGCTGATTTTTTGTGAGGATGATCTCTATGGTGAGGGGATCATCCTGGCAAAAAATCATCCCATTCCAAAACTTCTAGACCGTCCGATTTTTGTTGAAAAATTATAGACCGTCCAATTTTTGTAAATCAATTTTGATGGGGTTAGAAGTTTTGGAATTTGATGATTTTTTGCCAGGATGATTCTCTCATCACAGAGATCATCCTCACAAAAAATTAGCCCATTCCAAACATTTTTGCCCATATAAGACAAACACGTTGTCTATATGTGTGTCGCAATGTGTGTTGCAGGAACCCGACCCATATATATATATATATATATATATATATATATATATATATATATATTTTTTTTTTTGAGTTTAATATTTTATTATCGAGTTTGACATTTTAAGAAAAATTCTCAAACTTAATGCTGTAAAACCCACTCATTTTCGGTTTTTTTTTTTTTTTTTTTTTTTTTTTGGAGTTTTTCCAACTAAAATAAATGGAAGGATTGACTTAAAACTTAGCATAATGATTTGTGTAGATGATTTGAAACCAAAATAACCATCCTTGATCAATTTTCATCCAAAAACAAAGAAAAAAATTTGAAAAACCCAAACTTCATTTTTTGTTATAAATCATCGAAATAAATAAATAAATTATACATCTAAAAATTCAAAATGAGAAGTGTATCATTTCCATTCATCATTCACGATACAAAATCGTTGTAAATAATTGGAATCGCCATTGGAAAATCTAAATATATGACGAAGATGAAAAAGGAGTAGTTTTTGTATTTCAAAATTATTATAAAATGAGATGAGGTTAAGGGACCATTAAGAAAAGAAATTTTTACTAAATGGACTATTAAGAGAAGCACTAAAACTTAGGGATTAATTAGAAAGAAAAACTTTCATCAGGGATCATTAAGTAATTTTCCCTAAATATTTTGATCATTTTTAAAAATTCCAGCTGTTCTACCAATTTGATCAACTAATCGGGTCAAACCAAAAATAAATAAATAAAATCCATTTCATTATTTTTAAATTTCGGTTACAATGTCCCCATCCTAGCAAACCAACACATTTATTGTGTTATCCAGTCCAAAACTTGGAAAAAACTTTGAAGCTGGTAGTCTGCTTCAAAATTTCGATAGAACCCTCTTCTTTGGACAACACGTAATGTATTCAAGGAGGTGTCTCGAATATTGATGAAAAAATAGGGGTGTACAAAGAGGATTCTATCAAAATTTTAAAGTGGGCTGCCCGCTTCAAAGTCGGACTCTTCCACCTTACCCATAAAAAAAAAATTAAAAAAAAACTGTTATTTATTTAGTGAATTAAAATATTAAATACAAATAAACATTTAGTGGTGATGATGGTGATGAACCACCCTTTCTTCATGTGATGATCCACATTGAATCAACACTGTTAAATTGTGGGCTAGTTTTCTAAATCACAAATATAGGATGCTTCTCAACTACTAATTACTATGATCCCCTCAATAGTAAGGCAATCAATGGATCTAAAATCTGATCCATTCAAATTCGATAATTTCATATCGCGATTGAAGATTTAGGTTTCGAAAAAAGTTTGGCTGTCAATGGATCCAAAATCCAATTTGTACCTATTAGATAACTTCATATATGGATTAAAGATTTAAGTTCCAATAAAAATTAGATCTGATAAGAATTTGATGCAGTAACTTATCGGATGGAATATGGATCAACCGTGTCCCTATACGATAAAATGTGAGAAAGTAAGTCAATTATGTTACATAATTGTGAAACTTCTTTGTATTTTTATTTATTTTTTGGAATGTTGCTTCTTTGTATTTTATATATTAAATCATACTTATAATATGACGAAAATCAATTGAAATATATTTTGATCATATTGAGATCAAATAAAAACCAATTCCAATAAGGGTCGATCCAATCCAATTTTGATAATATCTGTTTTTGGTTAGATTCGATAACATGATTGTATCAAATTGTACCCTGATCCGATCCATTGAAAACCCTAAAACTCAATATAATGATTGATGACTTTTGGACCACGTTTTTGGTGGGCATTCACACTAAAATCATTAATTCGATCATTTTCATAGGGCTATCAATGGATCGGGCCTTGATTGGAATAGGGTTGATTTGATACCAATGCAATAAGGATCGGATTAGATTTGGGACTAATTTGAAAATTATTGGATGGTACACTTGTCGGATTGGGGTTTTTTATTAGATCTCAATATTATGATCTAGACCAATCCATTGACAATTGGATTAGGTACAAATTGGGACAAACCCAATTTTATATACAAAATCTAAATAAATTTTATACATCTTGACAAATATATAATATAATTTATAGGTCTCGTTCAAGTGCCAATTATTTGGCCAACGTTTTGTCCTACATGGGTTAAAAGTTTAAGAATAAGTTGATTTTTGGTGAAATTTCGTAATGTATTGGCCAAACAGTTGGGCACTGGAATGACTCCCTAATTTATATACATTCTAACATATTATCGGATTGGGTAATTGTCGAATACGGATATGGTTGATCCAGATCCAATCCAATAAGATATAAGATCGAAAACTTAACGAAATCCAAAATGTCAATCTAATCCTAAAGTTATCAGATCGGATTTTGGGTTGGATCTGATCCATTGACAGCCCTACATTTGTATAATGTACTTTAAAAAAAAATTAAACTTTTTTTTTTTTCAAATCGTAACTAATCCATCAAAATAAAATTCGCACGTGGCAATCGCATTTTGTCATTTATATAAAGGGTATTTTAGAAGTACCCCCTATAAAATTGGTGATATTAGGCGTACCATCTTGCAAAATGTAATATTAGACTCACCCCCTAAGTCAACGTTGCGTTTTCTTAACGCTGTGACGGTGAAATTTTGATTTTCATATAGAAAAAACAATGTTGACCGTAATTCAAGGGGGCAAACGTAATTTTATATTTTTCAAGAGATAAACCTAATATCACTAATTTTAAAGGGGGTGTTTCTAAAATACCCCTTTATAAAAAGTCCATTCGGGTAGCCGCCAGCCGGGCAACAATATCCTCTCAGAGTACTTCAAGTGTGAAGCTACAGACAGAAATGTCCAAATAGTGGCATTTATGTAATATAGCGAAGTAAACAAGGGCATTTTATGAATAATGATTTCTGGACTCTCCAATCTGACATTAACTCCCATACGCCCCCTGACGTGGTATGGGTTAGAACCACTTTCTTTCTCCTCGGGATACAAAAATGCACATCTTCATAAATATGTGTACTTGTGTATCCCGAGAAAAAAGATCTATAGTTCTAACCCAAGCCACGCCAGGGAGTGTGTGTCGGAGGGGCGTCCGTAAATCACGACTCTTCAGAGAATTAAATAAATAATAAAAATTATTTAAGTTCAAGTTGACACGTGTATTGGTATGAAGTTGTAACTTGAAACTTGAAACAGGTTATAAACAGTTGGAGCTTTTCAGCTTCTTCAACGATGGCGAAACTCAAACAGAGAGGTAAATTTTCTTCAATAATTCATTTTCTTACTCTCTTTTTACTTGAATTTGAACAACATCATCATCATCATCTGTTTTTTGAATCTGAGTATTTTTTTGGTGATTTTTTTGATTAAATTTGGTTTATTTTCCACTCTGAAAGAATTGGTTTCAGATAGACTGAAGGCTGTTTTTCTCAACAAAAAAAAAATGTGCTATTTTTTGTTTGTTTTGAGCTATCTGTTTGTCTACTGAGAATTTGCAGATCGAGATTCTCTAGTTCGATCCATGTTTTAGCTTTTAATATCCTAAAATTCTTGGTGGAAAAGCTCTGATTTAGATTGAGAACTAATTAAGTGAAATTATTCAACTTTTTTTTTAAAATAATTATCTTCTAATTCTAGTAAGGGATTATAACGAATCTGATTCAACAGGGATTTGCTTGTGGCTTGAAGGTTGTTTGATTTTCAAATCAAGCTGTTTCTGTTGGAGAAGGTATAGATCTTGTAGAGCTTCTTTGCATGTTTGGTTTCAAGAAAACTTATTCGATTCTTCAGTAAAAATATTGTAATCAGCTTTAATTGTGTATTTCTCTGCTTAGAACAGTAAAGAGTTGCTTTCATAAGTACCTCATTTAATTTAATTTAATTTAATTTTTCGTTGGTTCAATTGCGTTGAAATTCATCTCGAAGGCATCTTGCATTAACTTTATTTGTTCAATTGAGTAATTAATATCTAGATACCAATTGTCTTTGCTGAGGATTAGTTTTTTTTGGGAATGTTCGAAGTTTATGTCAAAGATCCTAACATTTTCAGTTCAAGATGAAGGGTGTATTTCTTTGTTGGAAGATATGTTGTTAAAGTTAAGATATTCTGTAATATATTTCACCTTGAATTGTATACTGTTCTTGCTTTCCATGCTGAGGCTGGTGTTAAATTTCCCTTTGTTCTTCCCCCACTTTTTGAACTTTCTTATTTTATTTTCCAAGTTTCTGTTCATTTTTCTTCTAGAAATATCTCAGGTACTGTTTTATCTAGAAGGTTAAAGATTTTATGGTCTATCTGATGAGATGTGAATTAGCATGTATTTTTTGCAAATTCTCAGAGTTGCTATATTTTGGTGTGTCTATTGGACGGAGGATAATTAACTTCTTGAAATTTAACGTTCCATTATCCATTTCAAAAAGGCGCTCACCGTATTAATAAGGGCACCCACTAACTATTGAAAACTTCAGTTTTTAAGTTAAGTTTTACCATGATTAGATCACCCCCACCTTTGTCGACATGTTGACACTGGCATGTCGACATGTTGACACTGGCATGTCGACATGCCTCCAAAAGATTTTTTTGGCCTTTGTTGACATGTTTATGTCGAGATAAAAAAATAAAATAAAAGGTGGGGTGCTCAAATCATAGAAATAAGTTTAAAGGGCACCCTTACTAAGAATTCTGTGCCTTTAACACGGGTCCTTTTTTTTTTTTTTTGGCATGTTCAATGTTCCTGAAACTAATGCTTGAACTTATTTACATTGGTTTCATTGCATTCTTATGACTGAAGTAAATATGAAACTCCGGATCCACTATGAAGCACTTCTTTTCTCACTGATTTTTTTGGTTTTGCAGAGTAGGAAGAGGTAGTGGAAACCTGATTTTCCAGCTGGTTGATTGATATGGAGTTTACAATTCATTTTCAGAAGTTATGTCATGTTGGAACGAAGAGATTGCTTTTGCTGATGGGGATGGCACTTTCCTTTGTTTTAGTCATTCAGATTTACTTGTTCTCCCATAGAAATGTTTTACTGTCTCTATTTCCTTTGGGTATGGTTCCTTTAGTCGTAAAAAACAGCTTCCCAGCTGGAGATTCTTCTCCTAACGCTACAATGTTTGGTAGCTTAAATGATTCAACCTCGACTGATTTATCTGTGGCTAGTGAGGTGGTGCAAAATACCAAGGAATCTGATCTACTGGAGAAAACTAAGCATGTCAATGACACAACAAGCATGGACGGAGATCCAACAAATGGGTTGGAATTAGAGGAGGATATAGACCCTGATAACGCTTTTGAACTAGATAAGGCTATAGAGCCAACAAATGGGTTGGCATTAGAAGAGTATATAGACCCTGATAACGCATTTGAACTAGATAAGGAAGATTATTCATTAGGGAAGGATAGGAAATCAGAGAATGATTTCTCATCAGACAATATGCAAAAAGAAGATATCAGTTTGACATTAGAGAAGGTTGGAAACGGTGATAATGGTTCTGTATCCCCTCCGCTTGTATTACTACCAGTAGTTTCTTCTACTAATTTGACATCACCGAGAGAATTGGATGCAAATACAAGCATTTTCATCGTGACAGTCAACTCCAACATAATTTCTGTTGGCAAGGAAGTGGTAGATATGCCTTCCAAGGATGAAAGACCCGGGTTACTGAAAAGCACTTCAAATGATAAACCTCCCATGACTAGTATTCCTGTAAAGAAGGGTAATTTGTGGGAGCCCCTTCCTACATCAGTAATGTCAATATCTAAGATGAGTCTTCAATTACTTCAGAACCGTGCTTCTTCTCGTTCAATGGTATGGGTTTGGACTTAGAAATTTTTATTTGGCCAGAGTGTTGGTTGGTTTTAATACATAGATTTGTTTTGACATTTTTTATTGGGTTGTAGAGACCACAATGGTCTTCTGTACGTGACCAAGAGATTTTATCTGCAAAATCACTGATTGAGAATGATCCTATCACAAAGAATGATCGAGAGCTTTATGCACCACTCTTTCGGAATGTTTCTACATTCAAAAGGTATGGTTTTTAGAATGTGAATGATTCTGTCATCATCATCACCATTGTTGTCGTCAATGCCTTATCTCTCCCTATGTCCAGCCTTATATATCTTTCAAGTGTCAGGCCTTGGCCATTACTTGTAGGAAGAGGATTTTGTGGTCTTTAGACCCTTTTGCTATTTGTCGGGGTGTAGGGAAAGGATGATGTTTCCACTTTTTTTAGGGAGCAAGAATGTCACCCATGAGGTCATTATAAGCATTTTAGGGCTCATATTCTTTTTGTGCAAATTGTTTAGAGGAGTTTAAGGGTGTACTTTTCGAGGTTTGTCTTTTTAATGGTAGCTTATATGTAATGAGAGATTGTGAGTGTGTCTAGATTATTTTTGTTATTCTACAAAAAGAAGAAAATGTCAAAGAGGGAGGGGGGGTTGGCAAAAATTGGGGAAGGGAGTAGGGTGGGGGGCAACTCGGTTGAAGGGGGATGCCAACAGCTGAAAACACGGGTATCTCAAATTATCACCAAAGTTAAGGGTGTAAAAAATCAATTAAAAATTGTGGGGTGGGTTTGGGGGGGGGGGGGGGGGGGGGGGGGGAGGGGGCTTATATGCATAAGAAAAGCCTTAACCCAAATATTTGGGTTGACTACCTCCATTCAATTCTGTCTAAAGCAGTCTTTTGTTAATCTAAATGTGTAAATATATGCTATCACTACCTCAACTCATACTTTTTTGGTCATCCTCTCACTCTTTTACAACCGTTAACTCACACATTCCTTCAAATGGAGCTGCAATTGGTCTTTGTTGCACATGACCAAATCATCTCAATGGACTTTCCCTTAATTTATCATCTATTGGGGCTACTACATTTTGACGAATGCGATCATTTCCAATTTTATCTTTCTTAGTTTTCCAAAATTTTATAATTTTATAAGATGTAGTTTAATTTGACCATACCATATTTACATAGTGTACCAATGCCAAGGCATGTCTTTATCCTTCCTCTAGGCTTCCATACAGAGCCTCACATACCAACCAAGCCTCGGAATTCTTCTACTATCTCCTTGCCATAAAATTATGTAAAATAAATTGGTAGAACTGTCTACAAGACATAGCATAACGCTTGGTTCATATCTTGCTTTGATTATTTTTTATTTTTAATATAAACTGACAAAACATCCATTTTCAGTTGTATTTGTGTATGATAATCATTTGTGGTTGATTTTAAGTTTTTAATTTTAGCTTTATATTGTTGGTTGGATAAAAGATTAATTGAAAGCAGAAGAGCAAACACTGCCACTCCAAGGGAATATGTGCAAATGTGGAATTGCTGTGGCAGCAAAGTGATTCAGAGTTGATGTGGGAATATGTGGAGCTCCTACAAAGTAATATCGAAACATTTCAAATATTATCTATGAAGGACCCACCATTACATTACATTATAACGGAAATAATATAATGCTCCCTAGCCTTTACACTGTCATAATGACCACTTTAAAACTTGATTTATAGTATAAATGATTTGGATACGATTTGTGTAAACATTTACTTCTTATCCTAATCTATGCATTGAAAACATGCCCTTCGCAATTCTATTTTACTTTGTAAAAGTTCATTTTCTGCATTAATTTTGGATTGTTGAGCTGCCAATATCTTATTATGTAACAGGTACACTTCTTTATATGCTTTCATGAATGTGCACATATCTTCACTCCTGCAGTCCAAAATACAATTATTTTAAGGTTGCTCCTATGAACAACACTTCACTTAAAACTTCTCCATGATTGCATTTTCAGGAGCTATGAACTGATGGAACGGATACTCAAAGTATATGTTTACAGGGAAGGAGACAAACCCATCTTCCATCAGCCAGTACAACATGGAATTTATGCTTCTGAGGGATGGTTTATGAAACTGATGGAAGCAAACAAACGATTCACTGTTAAGGATCCTAAAAAAGCTCACCTGTTTTACTTGCCTTTTAGTACACGAACACTACAATACACCTTGTACGTACCAAATTCACATAGTCGTAAGAACATGATAGAATATTTGAAGAACTATTTGGACATTATCTCAAGAAAATATCCTTTCTGGAACCGAACTGGTGGAGCAGATCACTTTCTTGTTGCTTGCCATGACTGGGTATGCTTCTGACTTAAATTCCCTAAATTTTCATAACTGCAACCAAAGTATTAAATTTCAACATATTTCCATGAAATATACTACGATATTTCCATTTCCACTAGCTTTGATACGAAATTTAACTGACAATTTCTTTATGTATGTATTTTGGTAGAGATCACTTCATTTCATGAAATATTTCGGTGAATTGTAAATTTCGATTGAAATAATCAAATTTTGGTAAAAATGCAAGATTTCAATAAATATTAAAGTTTGACCGAAATATTCATCAGTATACACATAGTAGTTCATGTTCTAATAAGTTAGATATATTATAAACTTATTCATACATAACAATGCCATATTGTGGTACATAATAATAGTTTGTTCATGCAAAAAAGTGGTAGACATTAAAGTATTTTTAATTATGTGATATTATTATTCTCATTTCCTAGAAGCATATATTTGTTTTAGGCATATACTTACGCCAACATGTAGCGAAATGTTACCAATTGTCATTTACATAGTCCATATGGCTGTTTATTATAGTTTGATGACTTATGAGTGTTTTCATGAATGTTTTATCATTTTCATACACCTTCAATGAAAACGTCCTCAACTTTTTATCATTTCTTTATATTTTCATCATTTCCTTGAAAATTGTATTGATTTCCATATTGGTCAAAATATTTGCAAGAAATATTTCCGTCTCCAAGATGATTGAAATAGACATTGAAATCGGAATGTAATACCTTGACTGCAACTTTAAACCTTTTGATTTTATTTTCAATTTTCAATTAGAAAATTTATGTTAAAACTGCTGTTTCTCAGGCCCCATCTGAAACAAATCGCCATATGTCTCATTGCATCAGAGCTCTCTGCAACGCTGATATCAATGTAGGCTTCAAAATAGGCAAGGATGTGTCTCTTCCAGAAACATTTGTACATGCTCAGAAGGATCCTCTGAGACACCTCGGAGGCAAACCTCCTGGCCAAAGGCAAATTCTTGCCTTCTTTGCTGGGAAAATGCATGGATATCTTCGTCCAATCTTACTACAATACTGGGAGAACAAGGATCCTGACATGAAAATCTATGGTCATATGGGTCGCGGGGTCAAGAACAAGATGATCTACATCCAACACATGAAGAACAGCAAGTATTGTATCTGTGCTAAGGGTTTTGAGGTTAATAGCCCAAGAGTGGTCGAGGCCATCCTCTACGAGTGTGTACCCGTGATCATATCTGACAATTTTGTACCTCCTTTCTTCGAGATTTTGGATTGGGAGACATTTGCAATCTTTATCCAAGAGAAAGATATTCCCAACTTGAAAGACATTCTCCTTTCGATACCAGAGAAGAAGTATCTGACAATGCAAATGAGGGTAAAGAAGGTACAACAACATTTTCTTTGGCACGCCAAGCCTGTAAAGTACGACATCTTTCACATGATTCTTCATTCAATTTGGTACAACCGAGTTTTTCAGATAGAATCTAGATAAGATTATGGTACATGGTTTTGATTATTTCAAATAGGAAGAACCCACGGGAAGAAGAAAATCTGGAAAGAAATAAAAAGACGCTCAAGTGAAATTTGTTGAAAAGCCATATATACTCTCCCACGTTTTATGGAAAGTACATAATGACAAGGGTGGATGGATATGGCTGAATGCAAGAAAATAAGAGCAAACACTTAAAAGAGGGTGTGCTATCATCTGGCTTTTGTATATAATACCACTGTAACATTCGGTACATCAATTAGAGGCACATGTGGGTTCGATAGACATTGCTCTCTGTATCATGGTCCCTTGGGTTTAGCTGTCTTTGCCTTGCATTTATTCAATTGTTTCATGAACGTTCGATAGGCATTGCTCTCTGTATCATGGTCCCTTGGGTTTAGCTGTCTTTGCCTTGCATTTATTCAATTGTTTCGTGAAGGAAAATTTTATAAGAAGGTAGTAAGACCAACTATGTTTAATGGAGCTGAATGTTGAGAGATCGATTTTGGTAGAGATAGGGATGTTGAGATGGTTGACTGAAAAGACGAAGATAGATAAAATTAGGAAGGAATGCATTCAAACAAATGTTGGAATAGCTCCAATAGGGCAGTGAACTAGGGAAGATTAGGAACTTTTTGTGAGGAATTCAACCCGAAATTCCCAACCTGTGAGAAATAAAAAATAGAGAAAAACACACGTTGAAAAAGGAAAGTAATCACACGTACAAGATAATATTTACGTGGTTCCACAATGTGCCTATATCCATGGAGTTGCAGGGATTTCACTATTATCAAGAAAAATTACAAAGTGCGGCCCAAGTCCCAAAAACAACAACCAAGACCTTAAAAAATTCTAATCACAAAAAACGGCTTCTATATACTGCGCACAGAATTCACAATGGATTACAAAACAGGTCCAAATTTTTTTTCCGGAAGCTTGTCCATGAGCGCTCTGGCTTGGGCATGGACTAAGTCTCAGAAAAATTCCCATCAAAATACCAAGCAACATTATTCGGGTCGGGTCGGGTCGGGTCATCAATTGGATCAAACATAACTAGATTCCACAAAGCCCAACACTTTTAACAAAGATCGATCATAGCCAGAACATGTAAGTTGAAGGCTCGTAGGCACATAGTTCGCAATCTTTAGTACCTAGAGTTCTCTATCCTTGATTTAGAAGCTAAATCAAGAATCAATAATTGGATTTTGGGTCTAATCCTTTGCCCTTACTTCATCGAACTAATGTCAATAAATTGACTTTTGAGATGATGAATCATTTTTGTGGAGGTGATTTTTGTGATTGCCTTACAATGTGAGGCACAACATTTCTGGAAAACTTCCCTGCTCCCTATTCCAGGGGGCCTCCGATGCCCAACTTAGATTTTATGAAATTCTTTAGAATAGAGTTATTACAGAAAGTTTACTTACCTTTGATACAGGATCCATCCCTAATTATAGGGAAAGGATTCTTGTCTTACATGTTTCCAATCTTATCTCATTTTTTATGGGATTTGAGTTGTGTATGATCTTTTTTCCAAGAGTCCCTTTTATTCTATCGTCCAAATCCCATGATCTGGGATTAGATCTTTTTTGTTCACGGACTCCAAACTCCCAATCCATATATTCTCGCTAAAATACCGAATGACTGCTTACTAAGATGGGAAGAAAGGAAGAAAGTGAATAGTGGACTTCATTATTTCTGAATGACATGTGGCCTTATTTCATAGATCAGAGAATTTATCCTCCACAATTTGATTGGATAGAGCTTATCAATCACAAACAGTTGGAAATGCTTGCACGTCCTGTCCTCTTTGAGGGATCCATTCATTTAAAAGGATTCGTCAATCTGTTAGGTCCCACACGTGATAATTTGATTGCAACTTTTTTTTAATAAAAAAATATTACATGAAGGATGATAGATTGTAGTTATTTTTCTAAGATCTCAATTTGAAATTTGGAAACTCGTTCTTTTATTTCTCAATCCCAATGTCTCTGTCTTCTTTTTCTATTTTTAATCCTTTTCTTGGTATTCTTACGGCATTTTGGCTATATATTTTTGGGATTCGTGATTTTTGCAAGTTTGGGTCTCTTTTCTTTCTTAGCCTGAGTTTGGTCTCATCTTTTGTGTTACTCTTTTTATTGAGTTGTACTCCTTGTTGATGAGCTATATTCTAGTGGAATTGAGTTTAATTTCTGCATGGGTGCCTTAGTTTTCATAACTTCTAATCAGGGTATTTACTTTGTGTTTTTTTTTTTTTTTTAATTTATTTATGATGATCGGTATTTGCTTCATTCATCTAAATTTCAATATTTTTTTCTTTTGTGATATTTTAAGTGATTGAATCCTGGTAAGTGAGTTGAAACAAATTATAGTCGCTCTTTGCTTTCTTTGTTTGATTGAATGATCCTTAAAGTTTTGGGCGGTGTCTAAATAATTCATTTAGTTAAGACTTTAGTTAAGAGTCATGATGAATACATGCGGTTTTTGTATGAGGCAAGGGCTCAGAATCACAAATCTTTTTCTTTGCCATACAGAAGAAAAAAATCTACGGCTCTATGCCCTTCTCACATCAGCCAGGTACAAAAAATGGTGTGCATTCATCATTATTCTTTAGGAAAACACTTCTTTCTAAATGTCTCATTCCTGTCATCTTCAATGTGTGAATTATCAAAATTACCCTTAAAACTCAAAGAAGATGATATCAAGTCTCAGTGGCTTTCTAATAGATCAATTTTTCTCGCATTCTGTCCATAAAATCTCAATTTATTGTTCTCAATCTTTTATATGACAGAACCATCACAATAGATGAGTGTTAACATTTTTTTACTATTTTTCTATGAATATAAGAGATCTAGGGTTTGGTTTCATGAAATTAACTTCAAGTAAGTAGAAAGGGTTTACGGTTCATCCATTGTGTTTTATATGTTATTTTGATGAGAATATTGTGTAGGAAGGAAAATTGCAAAAGCTGAGTTACAATATCAAACTCATTTCTTTATCAACACGGGTCAATAATCTAGTCACTAACTAGTAACTAATGAGATAACCAACTTGTGGCTATTGCAAACTAAGGATGCCTTGAAATTACAGATGAAACATTCAAGCTAATGACATGAAATTTAAATAATTACAAGAGAGGATAATGGCATTCAATGTCATCCTCATTTGCATAATCTTTCTTTGATACTTAATCAGTAAACTGGTCACTATCATCTTCATCAAGGTCACCTCCTCTTATTAGTGCACTAAGGTTATATTTCATTTTCCCAATTTAATCGCAAAGTTCGTAAAAATCGTGGTTTATTTAATCACAACGTTAAATAGGTAAATAACCGCTCTTCCATTAATCATATAAAAGACATACCTTTCTATTGGATCCTCGAGAATAACCTTATCTCCAAAATATATGATCTGCAAAAAAATATACAAAAAATAAATCACAAAAAGACCAATACCACCACTACAAACCGATAAAATTGTATAAATTGCAAACTCGCCTATAAATAATAAGCACTCAAATTCTTTGATAAAAAACAAATTCAAGTAGTTCTCAGTAATTCAAAATTTAACAATTTAATTGTTTGGACTCTAGTTAATGTTAAATAACTCAAACAATCATAAATATAAAAAATATATAAAATTTGTCTTCATGTGAAAAATAAAAAATAAAAACTACATCCAAGTTCTAACTGAAGAACCGATCCTGATACCTCAAATTCACCGAAAGCCTGTAACCTGTCCAAGATCTCTGCCATTTTGCTTTATCTCCTCTGAATCCATCTCTGTTACTGATCTTTCTCGCTCAATCTTTATCTTTGCGAACAGAGAAAGTACGAATCAATCTGAATCAAAAAGTGTTGTTTTTCTAACTCACCTAATCTGCTCAAATCAAGAACATTAATAGAAACATCAATGATAGAGTAAGAAAAACAGATTAAATCACCATTAAAAGAACCACAAAGAGAGATCGACAGCGAGGCAGATAGGCTCTATGTCGAATAAATCCTTAATTTGAAGATCTATTTCAAACAAGATCTTTGAGTATGAGATGAGAGACAGTGAGATCAGCGGAGAAAGAGATCTTCGAGCTTGAGATCTGTTTCAAACGAGATCTTTGAGTATGAGACAGAGGCTTCGTTTTCAAGTTTGAGATCTGTTTCAAACGAAATCTTCGAGTATGAGACAGAGGCTTCGTTTTTGAGCTTAAGAAAGAGATTATTTTCGAAAGAGAGAGAGAGATCAGCGGAGATAAGACTTCAAGTTTCAGAAGAGAGAGAGACTTCGAGTTTCAGACGCGAGAGAGAGAGACTGTTCGAGGTTCAGACGAGAGAGAGAGTGAGTGAGTGAGTCAGTGAAAGAGTTGGGTATCTAAGGGTATTCGATTTTGTAAAAGAAATTACCCATACCGACGGTCAAGCTTTGACCGACACTAAAACTTGTTGTTGTAGCCAACTTTTCCTATAGTGTTATTTAAATCGTCGACTTCAATGATAATATAAGCAATATCAAATTCTACGATTATAATGAAAATCTCCGAACTTGATAGTGCTCATATTATAAAAATGCTGAACGTGATGGTATCTAAGTTCAATAATAATTTAGTTTAAAAAAATCATCGAGTTCGACAATAAATATTTGAACTCGACATTAGTATCGTTAAGGTTGATACTTTTTATAAGTTATTGTTGAACTCAACGATTTTTTTAAATGTAACTTTTTACTGGATTTTTTTTTCTTTAATAATAATAATTACTTTTTGATGCAACATAAATAATTACCATGTCTGAAAATAGTTTGTATGTTATTTTGAGACATTCTAGTAATTTTTTCAGTCAATGAGGAAGATGGTTCCATGACTTACATTGAGGATGAGGGTAGTTCTGAATTAAAAACCATTCACTGCAATGAAACATTCTCATCTTTTAAATAATGGGTAGCTAAATTTTGATCAATTTATTCTCAGAAACAACAAAATTTTGATCAATTTATCAACGGATGGAATATTGTCTTCCTTGATTGATTTATGTTGGGTAACATGAACCATGTATATGTATGTGGTAACCAGATCCTCCTCAAAGATTCCAAACCAAAGTTCAAGAGCTACAACATATGTGGTTATAGTGGATAGTGAAATGGAAGTCATTGATAGTAACAACCACCACCACCACTACCACCAGAAAATAACTAATTGGCCCTACCTTTGTTGACAAAATTAAAAAAAAAAAAAAAAATTCTTGGAGTGGGACAATAGTTTAGTGACTAAGAATTTTGTAATGTATTGAGGCAATACACAATACCTTACAAATTTGTTTATAACAAATGACGCAATTCGGATAACTATGAAATTCAAAGTCGATAGGTGTCTATAGAGGTTACATGCATTAAGGGTGGTCCCAATTACTCCAAAGTTCACAATAAAGATAATGACAAATCAATATACATGTGATGGTAGAATTGTTTCTAAGATGGGTCACCCTAATGCAAGTAAGAAAGTAGTCTCAAGTTGGTGATAAACAAATTGAAAAACAATGCATAATGTAGAGCATGTGACATGCTCAAGGACACAAGGAGAGATTAGGGTATCCATCTTCAGTACATAAAATGTTGGAGAGCAAAAAAGATTGTAATAAACAAATTGCATGAAAATTAAAGGGAGGCATATAACTTTTTACCTTGGTATCAATGTTGTAAAAATTGATTGCATATGTGATATTAGAAGACTAAATCGCATATGCCATAGTGGTATAAGCAAAAAATTTGAGGCTGCACAGTATGTGATGGCATAGGAAAAAAATAGGCAATTGCATATAACATATGCACTCGCAAGTGTCCAACCATTGGACAACAACTTATTATAATTTTTTTTTTTAAATTGCCTTCTCATTTGCTTATAAATATCCTACACTTATATTCCTCTTTTATTCTGCTTCAAATATAATTTTCATTGAGCATTCTACGAGTTTAAGCATCAAAATCATCAAAGACTATTCAAGAATCAAGATAAAACATTTATATTCTCCATTCCATTCTTCTCTCTCTATTTGTTATAATCTCTACTCTAGTCTTTATACTTTTTTTTTATTCTTCCAAATTCAAGAAGATTCTAAATCAAGACTCCAAATTTCAAGAATCGAGAACAAATTCAAGAACCAAGCTTTTCAAGACTCAAGATTAAATATCAAGAATGAATAAGCTTGGACTTGAGGTATTTATAAAATTATTTTACTACTTTTTTGTTTGGCATTTGAAGAACCTGAATTCTTTATCGGCCAACCTAAGGCTCAAATTGAATGAACCCGATTAAAAATACAATCATTACCATAGTTCCACTGAAAGAAAAAAAAAAGTGGTTTGTGAATTGTATAGCTACATAAGCCAATGAGGAATTGCACTCCACAAGAAACACCATGCTCACATGTCGGGGTCAAATCCTAGGGTATGCCCAAAAATTAATCTTGAAATCAAACGAAAAATAATGGAATATTTAGACAAAACTTCTAGGAAAAAAATGAGATGATGCCGATATATTAGAAGATTACATGGAAGGTGGAGGTAGTGGTGGGATTGATGATGATGATAACATTTATGTACATGATATTCCTCCTATGACGACATTGATTGAGCACTCTAAACCACCTATTGCACCATCAAGAAAAGCCTTTAAAAGAGCTCATGGTCCACTAGATAGATGTTGTAGGCCACATCCCGAAAATAAGGTACCCAGAGAGAAAAGGGCAAATACCCCACACAAACTACAATCAAAAGCCGTGTAAAGGATATAAAAATTAATATCCAATACTTAACAAATTAGCTTTACCAAGCGAATATTACCTTTAATACTTTTAAATTGAAAAGTTTTAAGGTCATGGTTGATGCCATAGGATAATTTGAACTAGAATTTAAGGCACCACTTTACCATGCAATTAGGGAGATGTGTCTAAAGAAAGAAATAGAGTTCACTCAAGATTTCCTTAATAAATATTGAGAGAAATGGAAGACATGTGGGTGTATTTTAATTATCGATGGATGGACTGATAGATCTGGTTGAACAATAATTAACTTTTTAGTTAATTTCGACTGGAATTATGTTTTTTAAATCTATTGATTTATCGACCTATTCTGACACAATCAAATATCTTTTAAAATTACTAGATAGTGTAATTGATAAAATCGGAGAAGAGAATATTGTCCAAGTGGTCACGGACAATGCAATTTCATATGTGACTACGAGTCGTTTGTTAATGGACAAGAGACCTCATTTGTATTGGTCGTCTTGTGCGTCACATTGTATTGATATTATTTTAGAAGACATTGGCAAGTTACATATTAAAAATGTTGATAGAACTAGAAAAAATATTTTTTACATGTATAAGCATGCTTTACTGTTGTAAAGAATGAGAAAATATATTGATGGAAACTTACATAGATCGATTATTACCTGATTTGTAACGGTTTTTTTTTTACTATACAAAACTTGCATGGAAAGAAAAGTAAACTTAGAAGCTTTGTAGTATTAGTCGAATGGAATAATGGACCTTGATCAAATAAGATTAAAGAAAAATTAATTGTTCAAATCATTCTTTCTCAAATATTTTGGACAAAAGTTTGTAAGGCCTTAAGAAATGTCAGACTACTAATTACTATCCTAAGATTGGTGGATATATAGTGATGACAAACCATCAATGAATTACATTTATGATTATATATAAAGGCTAAATTAAAAATAATAGAAAATCATGCATTTAGATAAATGAGTTATAAGCCTTTAATTGACATTATAAACAAGAAATGAGAAAATCAAATATCGTTTGTCTTGTATTTAACTATGTATATTCTCAATATAATCATGTACTTTTACGTTATTGATTGTGATGAAAAAAATTCGACACACATGATTGGATTCCTTAATGCTTTGGAACAAATGATTTTAATGAAATATGAAAAAGACATGATATCGTCGCAATTAAATCGATACAAAAATAGAAGGAATCATCGGGAGGGAGATCATCATCAAACACAGAACAACAAAGACTCCCAGTAAGAATAATATAAATATGATTTAATGTTTTATTGAGATTCATTCAAGTCTTCAATTTTAAATTACTAAAATATTTTTGAATTAAATATAATAGTTGATTGATGGGCAACCTACAGAGTAGATCCAATTTCAAAAGATCCATGTTTGAAGAAATTGGCCATATGAATTCCTGGCCAAATGTGTTCTGCATCCGGGTGTGAGCGCAACTAGAGTACAGTTGAGATGGTAAATTTTTTTTTGATATATATTTTTAGTCTTCGTGTAATACAATCAAAAGATTGTGTGAAAGATTTTTATAAAGGAATGAACAATTGGGGTTCTAAGACCTCATCTCCTATGATGAGCTTAATGAAGATCATCCATGAATTTTTTATGCATTGGATGAGTTAGTGTTTGAAGGAGAAGATCTCACTTGGGTACAAGTTGAGCAAGTTATTTTTGCATCGACACCCGAGAAGAGTTTAAACCAAATAATAAGAGGTGGTTGATCGAGTCAACAACTACTTAATGAAGAAAATAAAATACAAGAAAAATAAGATGTAGGTCAAGATTCTTTGGATGTTGATAGAATTTTGATTAGATCAAATGAAGATGAAACTAAAAAAGACTATGAATACGTTGAAGAAGGTGATGATTCAGACGACAATGGGAATAAAAGTGACGACTATAACGACAATAACGGAGATGGTGACGCCGGTGATGTACCACAATGAATTAGGAATGGTTGTGTGGAATACATGGCAGGTTATCATCAATAAAATTAGTTGTTCACTTGTTTCGTGTTTTGAATATTTCAAATTTCTATGTGTATGACTTGTATTAGATATTTTATATTTAGATTAAAACTTATTCTTGTGTTTTTTGATATCTATGTAATTTTGGACAATATTTCTAAGTTAATCAATATCTATTTTGATTCTTTTTTTTTATTATTATTTAATTTTCTTATTTTTATTTAATTTTTTCTATTTTTTAAGTTGTTGCATATGTCACTACATATGCTAGCTGGCATATGCAATAGCATATGATATTTGAAAATACTGCTTGGTATTGTGACAAGGTACAAATGACAAATCTCGGGAGCATTGCAATGTATAAAACTAGATCTGGACGTTGATTTCTTCGATGTTTTATATCTTTTCATGCTAGTAGGGTTGATTCTGATAACTATTGTCAACGACTTATCTTCTTGGATGGAATCCACTTGACCCCTAAGGTTAGTGGATGTTCACTAGCTGCTATTATTATCGATGGCGACAATCATATATTTCCAGTTGCATATACGCTTGTGGACAATGAAAATGACGATAATTAGACGTGATTTCTCATGCCATTGAAATTCGTAGTGTTTGACTCACGAAAATTGACTATTGTATCAGACCATGATAAGGGTTTAAAGAATATAATTACAAATGTACTCCCAAAACCATTCCATGCTTATTATGTACGACATCTAGAGCATAATTGGAAAGATTATCTAAGGGGGTCCATGCCGATATCTGAAAATGTTGAAATTGCATATTTAGTATGGCTCCTTGCTTATGCACTTGACATGAAATAGATAACTTTGACAAGGTGAAAGTTGTCTAAGGTGAGTCATACCAATGGACATTGAGTAGTGAACCTGAATATTGATGTAATATTTTCTTTTAAAGTGAGTAATATAACCACTTGGCTTTTCTAGCATAGTTGAAAGTTTTAATGCATAAGTTTTGGCCCCTAAAACTTTCAATTATTCACTTGTTGGATGATATCCGAACAAAAGTATTGGTTAAGATGCATGAACATAGAGAAATGTCCACCTAATGAGAAATTCTTTTGATTCCATCAATTAATGATATACACAATAATACAATTCATAAATCTCAAGTTCTTTTTGCTAACTTGAGATTGTTCGTTGTGTGAAAGTTGACTAACAAACATGTACATGCAAAGAGTGTCAATTAATAGGTATCCTATGTGTACATGCTTACCCTGCGATTAGCATCCTTAGTCGATCCATATCAAAATATTGTACGGACAATTATTTCATAGTCGACAATTTTGTATGACATATGCTGAAATTATTCATTTGAGTTCTGATCATGACAAGTGTATAAAGACAACACTACTGGAAGTCAGGGTACTACCCCTTATTGTATGACAACCAACAGGATGATCCAAGAAAAGATGGATTGAATCTTAAGCTCTCCTACTTGTCCAGTACAATGTAGTCATTGTTCAAGTTATATCTTAATATGACTACTTGTAAGAAACCACTTCTCTAAATGCAAATGTTATTTTGTTGAACAAATTACTTGATTATCATCTGAGTATTTTATGCAAATCTTATTTGTTGATGTTTACTTGTGATTTATCTATGCAATTTGAATAATATATATTTATGAACATAAACTAAAGCACATTTAGTATAACACAACATGTACATTACTTAAATTTTTTTTTTTAACATAAATCAACAATGTTTAATACAACATTAAAAAAAAAAAAATTTGCACAATAAATTGGTCCAGAATCACAAAAAAAAAAAAAAAAAAAAAAATTGTTCCTCAACCCTTAACTTCTAGTATTTACCCTATAATCAGGGAAACCACTATCTTGTAGCGTATTTCCTTTATCTACTCTTCAGTAAATTTAACATCAACCTTATCTCCCTCACTCAAACACTCCACATATCTCCAAAAAAAAAAAAATAATAATAATAATAAAATAAAATAAAATCCCTCAGTCATCACCATTACTTTGTTGGAGTGCATTCAAATAGTTTATGATTATTCAAGAAGACCATGTCTCTAAAGTGTTAATGACATTGATACTAAATAAAATCTAGTTCCAATAAAGGTCGGATTCAACTTTTATCTTATCGATTTTTGGTCAGATTCGATTTTTAAGTAATTACCCTAATCCAATCCATTGAATATCCTAATACTCAATACAATATGGTTGATGAGTTTTGGACTATCTTTTTTTGGAGGGGCTTCATAGTTCACACTAAAACAATTAATTAGATCATTTGCATAATGGACTTTAAAAAAACTAAATCAAATAATAATTTTTGAAAGTTGTTATTGGCACCTCAACTTTTACTCATTACACCCCAATTAAAAGTAAACAAAATAAATGAACGGTTGAGAATAAGCAAAAGTTCGGTGCTAACAAAATCTCTCTCATTTATTTGCTAGATTTCTATTTTGGAAAGTCTTATTCAAGCGGCAATAAACTCTAAGGCCCTCATATTTTTATGGGCATCTTTAAAAATGAAAAGTTACTTTGGGCACTCCATATCAAAGGGTACCTCTATTATAACCCTTGCATTCTTGTCATCCTTTCATTTGATACGGTTCCAACAATTTCTTCGACTCCACGAACCTGGTGGTGAAGAGAGATTTTAGCGACTCCATCGATAAAGAAATAAAGAAGAAGAAAATAATCAACTATGTTAAAAAAATCATCTAGCATTTATAAAGTCATGTGAGAGGTTCCATTCGACATACTTTGAACTATGTCGAGAGGGTCCATACGACATTCATAGAGCCATTTCGAGAGAGTGAATCCGACATAAATTATGCCTAAAAATAACCCACCGTGTCGAGAGTGCCCATCCAATGTGCGATGAGCCATGTCAACACTGTACTTCCAATATGACCATTTTTTTGGTCCATAGTTCATTACTTTGAAGGGCATCTATGGAGGATGAGAAGTATGACCTAAATCCTTTATATAAAAAAATTAATTTGCTAAATTTCAAGGGTTTACCACAAAAGATTCATCGATATTTTTCATATTTTTTAAAAATATAAAACTTTTTGCTAAGATTTCGACTACTAATATTGTAACCTGAACTTTCTGATGTATTGGTTCATCAAAGAAGACAACAAAAGTGTAAATTAAAAAAAAAAATGATTATAGAGAGAAGATTAAGGTTATGGTGGTGCCCTTAGGAAAAAAAAATTTAAGATTTTTTTTCTTTGGCCCGCCCTTAAAAATTAATGGTGTGCGAATATAACTCGCCTTCTATTTTTGAATTTAAGATTTCATACAAGCCTAATCATAATTGTTTACATCTACTGTTTGAATGAGTGTTCTAATGTTGAGATTATAATTTGAGGCAATCCTTTGTAATGTTTGAAGAGTGTGCTTCAATTTTTAATTGGGATGTGATACATAATTTTAAAAATTTGGGTGTAATATATAAGAGTTGGGGGTGCCAATGTGTCACGGTCATGTTCTTTCGAAGTGAGGTCGTGCAACGCAAGATGATGCTAATCCACAGCAAGCCTGTAAAAATGATCTTACATCACAAATGTAGCAAACAAACAAGATAACGGGACAACATGAGGCAAAGTCCAGAGGTAATTTTGTTGATATAATATTGATTACACAGCATAACACGTTATAAAAGCATAAAAAAGTGTTACAAGTAATAGATGATCGTATGACATGCGAGACTCCACGTAACTTGAGTCGAGGGTTTTAGTCAACGTGGGTGTAGATCGGAGATTGGGAAGCTCTAGACACCCCTCTTACAAGGTGTATAATATTCTTTTCCTAGATTTCCAGAAGGAAATATCAAAAGTAGAGGCCGACCATACTCATTTATTACAAAAATACCACTAAACTAACATATATGTCTTGGCACGAGACTGATATGACTTCATAGTGAGCCTTACATAATGTTACATGGGTGCTCCCGGGTGATTTCGAGGTGAGCTACACCTAAAATTTAAGTGTCAGAGTACATGACCATTACAAAGTTCTCTTTTTTGTTTTTAAATCGAATAGGTAGAAGTAATGAAATTGAAAAAAAAAAAAAAACAAAATCAATTTGTCATATGTCAAATATGCATTTTTGTCATTTACGTAAGTCCCATAATATCCTCTCAGCGTACAGATAAGAATGTCAAAAATAGCGGCATTCATATCATGTGGTTAATAAAGAAGGACATTTTAGGGAATAGGCAAAAACTTTTTAAGCTGAAGTTGACAGTTGACAGTTGACACTGGTTTGAACCTTGAAGTTGAAACAGTTAGAGCTTTTCAACTTCTTTAACCATGGCGAAACTCAAAACACAGAGAGGTAACTTAATTTTCTTCAATAATTCATTTTTATACTTGAATTTGAACAATATCTTCTTCTTCATCATCATCTTTGCTTGAGTCTGAGTATTTTTATTTTATTTTATTTTATTCTCCACTATGAAAGATTTGGTTTCTGATAGATCTTGTTGATCAGATTGAATTTTTTTTTCTCAAAAACGTGCTCCGATTTCTTTTACTTGAGCTATCAGTTTCTCTACTGAGGATTTACAGATCGAGATTTTATTTCCTGAAATTATTGCTGGAAAAGCTCTGGCATTGATGGAGAACTAAAGAAGTGTAATTATTCAACTTTTTTATTTATCTTCTAATTGTAATTTTCTAATAAAGAACGAAAGAATTTCTTATGAGTGAAGGAATCCTAACGAATCTGATCCAACAGGGATTCGTTAGTGGATTGAAGGCTGTTGGATTTTCAAAATCAAGCTGTTTTTGTTCCAGATTTCTCTATTGGAGAAGGTTTAGACCTTTTAGAGCTTCTTTGCATGTCTAGAGTTCAAGAAAACGTATTCGATTCTTCTGTAAAAATTTAATTGAAATCAGACACACTTCTCTGTTAGAAGAATTACCTCATTCCTATTTGTTTATTTATTTTTAAGTAGATTGAATTGTGTTGAAATTTAAAAGATTATCTTGGTCTCAAGATGATGCTGTATATTAAGAAGTAATTATTAGTTTTAGATACGTATTGTCTTTTCTCAAATTTTTTTCTTGTTAAATTAACTTCTGTTTAGAGTGTTCGAAGTTATTTGGTTCAAGATAAAGGGTATATTTCCTTGTTGGAATATTTGTTCTTAAAATTAAGTTGTTCTGTATGCAATTTTCCATATATACTGTTCTTGCTTTCTATGCTGAAGCTGGTGTTACATTTCCCTTTGGTTCTTTCCCCACTTTTTGAACTTACTTATTTTATTTTTTATTTCTTCCTATTCATATGGACCATGAGTTTTCCTCTAGAAATATGTCTGGTACTGTTTTACTTAGAGAGCTTCTATTGCCACGCCAACTTTTGCTAATGGCACTCCAAGGTGTGTGCTAATTCTTTGGTGATTTACATTTGAATTGGGGTGGCGTTAGCAAAAGTTGGTATGGCAATAGAATCTCGATTTTATTTAGGATGTGAAAGATTATCTTGGTCTCGCAATTGTGAGATGTGGATTAGCATGTGAATTCTTGGTTTTTCTAGTGGATCGGGGTTAACTTATTGAAATTTAACGTTCCATTATCCATTTCTCTATTCGTGGTTTTCTGGGAGAGTTTCTTTTTTTTTTTTTTACATGTTCAGTGTTTCTGAAACTAATGCTTGAACTGCTTTGCATTCTTATGATTGAAGTATATATGAAATTCCATATCCACTATGGAAAGCACTTATTTTCTCACTGAAGTTTTTGATTTTGCAGAGTAGGAAGAGGTAGTGGAAATTTGATTTTCCAGATGTTTGATTGATTCGTAAGGTACTTGGCTTTTGGGTTCTATTTTTATGAGATGGAGTTTTCACTTCATTTTCAGAAGCTATGTCATGTTGAAACGAAGAGATTGCTTCTAGTGATAGGGATGGTAGTTTCTGTTGTTTTAATCATTCATATTTACTTGCTCCCCTATGGAAATGTTTTTCAGTCTCTATTTCCTTTAATTGGAAAAAACAGCTACCCAGCTGGAGATTCTTCTCCTAACTCTGCAATGGTTGGTGGCTTAAACGATTCAACCTCGACTGATTTACCTATGGCTCGTGAGGTGGTGCAAAATACAAGGGAATCTGATCTACAGGAGGAAACTAAGCATGTCAATGGCACAAAAAGAAACATCGAAAGCCCAACAAATGGGTTGGCATTAGAGGAGGACATAGGCCAACATAATGCTTTTGAAATAGATAAGGATATAGAGCCAGATAATAAATATTCACCTGAGAAAGTTGTAGAAATGGATGAGAATTCCAGATTTGATAATTTTAAAAATCTATACAATGATTCTACATCAGAGAATGGTTTCTCATTAGGAAATGTGCAAAAAGAAGATCCCAGTTTGACATTAGAGAAGATACCATCTGTTGGCAAACAAGCACCAGATATGCCTTCTGAGGATGAAGGAACCAAGTTACTGAAAAGTGGTCCAGCCACTTCAAATAATAAACCTAGAATTCCTGTAAAGAAGGGTAACTCGTGGGAGCTGCCTCGTACATCAGTAATGTCAATATCCGAGATGAGCCTTCAATTGGTTCAGAACCGTGCTTCTTCTCGTTCAATGGTATGGGTTTGGACTTTGGAACCTTTATTTGGCAGAAAGGTTGGTTGGTTTCAATACATAGATTTGTATTGACATTTTTTTATTGGGTTGTAGAGACCACAATGGTCTTCAGTACGTGACCAAGAGATTTTATCCTCAAAATCAATGATTGAGAATTCTCTTATCACAAAGAATGATCAAAAGCTTTATGCACCACTCTTTCGGAATGTTTCTACATTCAAAAGGTAAGCATTTTAGAAGGCAAATATTCTTATTGTCATCATCATTACTATCTTTGTCGTCTCAATGCCTTATCCCTCCCATGATCCATCCTTATCTCTCTTTCAAAGTGTCTGGCCTTGGCTATTACTTGCAGGAAGATGTTTTTGTTGTCTTTAAATTTGTTTGCTATTTGTCGGGGTGTATGGAAAGGACGATGCAGCCACTTTTTTTAAGGAGAATGTCACCCATGAGGTCATTATAAGCATTTTAGGATTATTTTCTTTTTGCGAAAATCATTTAGAGGGGTTTAAGGGTGTACTTTTTTTAGGTGTCTTTTCAATGGGGGCTTATATGTAATGAGAGATTGTGAGAACTACAGGTCTTGGTTGGCGAGTTCTCTCTTGCTCTTTTTTTTTTTTTTTTTTTTTTTTTTTTGAGACCAGATCATGTGCACCCAGGTTGGAGGAATGAAACCCTCCTCCCACATCTCAATGCATGCCACATAAACCTCAAACCGAGGAAACTATGAAAAGAAGATATTTTAGGCTTTAATTTCTAAGAATATTACTTACGTGGCATGTATTGAGGTGTGGGAGGAGGGTGAGACCTTGGGTGCGTATGATCCAGAATTTTTTTTATTTTTTTTGGGTAATAATCTTATATGCATAAGAAAAACCTTATCCCAAAAATTTGGGGTTAACTAAATGAATCTTGTACATCCATTCAATTCTGTCTAAATCAGTTCTTTGTTAATTAAAACGTAGTCATATATGTTCTCACCACCTCAACCCATGTTTTTTGGTTATCGTCTCGTTCTTTTACAACCTTCAACTCACACATTCCTTCTAACAGAGCTGCAATTGTTCTTTGTTGCATATGATCAAATCATCTCAATTGACTTTCCCTTAATTTATCATCTATTGGGGCTACTACATTTTGAGAAAAGCGTTCATTTCTAATTTTATCTTTCTTAGTTTTCCATAGTTTATTATCTTGTAAGATGCAATTTAATTTGACCATACTATATTTTCACATCGTACAAATGCCAAAGTGTGTCTTATCCTTTCTCTAGGCTTCCATACAAGGCCTCATATACCAGCTAAGCCTTGGAATTCTTCTTCAATCTCCTCGCCAGAACATTATGTAAAATACATTTGTAAAACTGTCTACAGGACATAGCCTAATGCCAACTTCATATCCTGCTATTTTTTTTAATGTAAACAGACAAGGCATCCATTTCAGTTTTACTTGTGTATGATAATTACTTATAATTGATTTTAAATTTTTAATTTTAGCTCTGTATTTCTGACTGGATAAAAAATAATACATTGGAAGCAGAAAAGCAAAAGATGCCACTCCAAGGGAATATGTGAATGTGTGAAATTTCTGTGCAAAAGTGGGTCAGAGTTGATGTGGGAATATGTGGAGCTCCTATGAAATATTATTGAAACATTCTAATATTATCTATGAAGGAAATTACTGTTATAACAGAAATAATATAATGCTCCGTAGCCTTTACACTGTCATAATGTCCACTTTAAAATTTGATTTATAGTGTAAATGATTTGGATATGATTTGTGTGAACATCTACTTTTTATCCTAATCTATGCAATTAAAACCTTTGTAAAATTTCATTTTCTGCATTAATTTTGTATTATTGGCAACATCTTATTATAGAACAGTTATACTTCTCTATATGCTTTCATAAATGTTCACATATCTTCGCTCCTGCAGTCCAAAATTCAATCATTTTAAGGTTGCCCCTACGAACACCACTTCACTTAAAACTGCCCTATGATCGCATTTCCAGGAGCTATGAACTGATGGAACGGATACTCAAAGTATATGTTTACAGGGAAGGAGACAAACCCATCTTCCATCAGCCAATAGAAAAGGGAATTTATGCTTCTGAGGGATGGTTTATGAAACTAATTGAGGCAAACAAACAATTCACGGTTAAGGATCCTAGAAAAGCTCACCTGTTTTACTTGCCTTTTAGTTCACGAATACTAAAGTACACCTTGTACGTACCAAATTCACACAATCGTCAGAATATAATAGAATATTTGAAGAGCTATTTGAACATTATCTCAGGAAAATATCCTTTTTGGAACCGAACTGGTGGAGCAGATCACTTTCTTGTTGCTTGCCATGACTGGGTATGCTTCTGATTTAAATTCCATCAATTTTAATCACTGCAACTTTAACACTTGTGATTTTATTTGAAAATATTCAATTAAAAAATTTATTTTATACTGCTTTTTTTTCTTAGGCCCCATCTGAAACGAAGCTCTATATGTCTCATTGCATCAGAGCTATGTGCAACGCTGATGTCAATGTAGGCTTCACAATAGGCAAGGACGTGTCTCTTCCAGAAACCTATGTACGTGTTCAGAAGGAACCTCTGAGGGACCTCGGAGGCAAACCTCCCAGACACAGGAAAAATCCTTGCCTTCTTTGCTGGGAACATGCATGGATATCTCCGTCCGATCTTATTACACTACTGGGAGAAAAAGGATCCTGACATGAAAATCTATGGTCCTATGGATAGTGAGGTCAAGAACAAAATGAGCTACATCCAGCATATGAAGAACAGCAAGTATTGTATCTGCGCTAAGGGTTTTGAGGTTAACAGCCCACGAGTTGTTGAGGCCATCCTTTACGAGTGTGTACCCGTGATCATATCTGACAATTACGTACCTCCTTTCTTCGAGATTTTGGATTGGGAGACATTTGCAATCTTTGTCCAAGAGAAAGATATTCCCAACTTGAAAGACATTCTCCTTTCGATACCAGAGAAGAAGTATCTGACAATGCAAATGAGGGTGAAGAAGGTCCAACAACATTTTCTTTGGCACGCCAAGCCTGTAAAGTACGACATCTTTCACATGATTCTTCATTGAATTTGGTACAACCGAGTTTTTCAGATAGAAGCTAGATAAGAGTCTGGTACATTGTGATTATCTCAAGTGGAAAGAACCCACAGGAAGGAAATAAAATGAAGAGAAGCATCCCGTCAAATAAAATTTGTTGAACATGTCATGGCATTTTCATGAAGAACGATATATACTCCCCCATATTTTTGGCAAGAGCACAAAGAAAAGGGTCTATGGGGCTGTGTGCAAGAAAATAAGATCAAACAATTAGAGGGTGTGGTTGCAGTTGGATCGTGGATGGTGTACTACCAGTTGTGTAAATGTCTTGTATTCTGTTGCACTATGCAGAGCTGCAGGGGTCCCGCTGCCCGGTCAGCCCTAATGTTTTAAGGAGTATGAAAAGGGCAATCGTGTAATATTTCCTAAAGGGGTTTTCTATATTTTTTTAGGGGGGGGGGTAAGTTTTACATATTTTGGTAACTCTCAATTATATAAATAGAGATCTCTAGGGTTGTAAAACTTATGATAAAATAGTGATTGTTTTTGTTTTGTTCCGTGGACATAGGCACACTACCGAACCACGTAAATCCTTGTGTTTTGTGCGATTATGTTATTTTTGCTATTTCGATTTTTCCACAATATCATCTGGTATTTGTATATATAATACCACTGGAACATTTCGGTACATCATTAGAAACACATCTGGGTTCAATAGACAGCACTCTATATCATGGACCCTTGGGTTTGCTTTCCTTGCAAATATTCAATTTTTTCACTAAAACGTGTAGCCCAATGCCTGACTATAATGAAAAGTTTATGAGATGTTGATAAGACGGACTACGTTTTATGTACCTAAACGTTGAGCGTAGTTGAGATGAGGAAGATGTTCTTACTTATTTTGCCCTTATTTTTGGGGAATATTTTAATAATTTTTGGATGACATTTTGGCTACATATATTTGGGATTTGATCGGATTCTGAGGAATAATATGTTTATTATGAGTTTTGCAGATTTGGGTCTCTCTTTTCTTTCTTGGCTTGAATTTAGTCTCTTTTTTTTTTTTTGTATAACTCTGTGTTTTGACTTCTTGACTCCTTGTCAATGAGCTATTTTGTAGTTGATCTGGGTTAAATTTCCCAATAGGTGTCTTTGTTTTCATAACTTCTAATCTGGGTATTTGCTTTGTTCATCTAAATTTCATTTTTTTTCTTCTTATTTTTATGATATTTTTGAGTGATTTGATTCCTGCTTGGTCAGTTGACACAAATTATAGTCTCCCTTTGCTTTCTTGGTTTGATTTTGGTCTCTTCTTTTGTATAAGTTACTCCTTGTTTTGGGTTCTTGTTGATGAATTGAGCCATTTTGTAGTATTTTAATTTCTCAATGGGCGCTTTTAATTTTTCAAAGTTCTCCAAACGAAAAATGGGTGTCTTAAATAAAAGAGTTGACATCATGTGTGGAGGGATAAATTCTCTGACCTAGTCTCATTTAGAAATAATGGAGTTCATTATTCTGACAATACCTAAGTAGTTGATTGGTGTTTTAACGAGAATATAGGGATCAAGAGTAAGGAAGTCCGCGAATGAAAAGGACCTAATCCTTGAGATCTCAAAATTTGGGCATTAGAATCAAAAAGGAACTCTTAGAAAAAAGATCATATACGATTCCAATCCCTCGAAAAAAGGAGATAAGATTGGAAACGTGTAAATCAAGAATCCTTCCTCTATAAATGGGGATGAATCTCCATATCAAAGGTACGCAAACTTTCCGTAAAAACTCTATTCTAAAGAATTTCATAGAATTTAACTTAGGCAACAAAGGCTCTATGGAATAGGGAGTAGGGAAGTTTTTCTTGAAGTGTTGCGTATCATACTAAGCAAGAGCAATCTCGAGAAAATCACAAAATTGACCTCTACAATTGGCACCGTTCATGAGAACGAAAACAACAAGCATGACATACACACGACAAACACAAGGAACAATAGCAGGAGCTGGAGCGGAAGCGACGGGAGTTATGGCGGTGGTGTTAGTCGTGGAAAACCAAGCGCCTATGGCCTAGGAAGCACAAGGAAATCAAAACCCTGTAGATGATGTTTGAACTCTACTGGTGCAAGTTAGGGTAGAGTTCTAGCAAACTATTGATTGGTAATCTGATGAGATTAGAGCTCTTGGGAAGGAGAATGGGTAGTTAGGGTAACAGAGAGCTAAAGGGTCAGAGAACAGAGGGGGAAACGATGACTCCACGTGCCAAACTGGGAATCATGACCTAGAGGTGCAATCGAAACCAAATTAAGTCAGCCAGGGGCACAACTTACCATCGAACCCTCTAACTCTCAGGGAGGTGGAGGATTTGCTAAGATAGGGAGAGGACACTGCAAACAGGGAAAGGCAAGTAGGATGACTCGCTTAGTTGGTAGTCAGAGATCTGAGAACATTGCCATTCACGAAGGTGATCCTGAATACCAAGCCACCGAGGAAGTTCCACATGCTGAAGTTTGATTCCTTCAATGAGACCAAGGATACTGTTGAACATGTCATGCAATATAAGAACCTGATGATCCTTTATTAAGGGGATGATGTGCTCACCTGCAAGATGCTCCTTTCTACGCTAAGGTCGGGAGCCATCACTTGGTTCTAAGGATTACCACAAGGCTTGGTCGAGAACTTCCAACAGTTGGAGGAGTTGTTCGTGGCCTAGTATATCCATAACAGGCATAGGAAGGTCAAAGTCAATGTCCTATTTTACTTAAGGTAGGAAGAGAAGGAGTGCATTTGCTCGTTCGTGGCTCACTTTTGTACTCAGTTGTTAATGGTAGAAAATCCTAAGGATGGCATGGTGATTCAGGCTTACATCAACACGGTTATGTCAAGGACCAAGTTGCACGAAGAATTAATTATTTACCCGCCATAACTGTAGAAAAATGCATTACCCTAGAGGAAACTCTTAAGAGTAGGTCTTGGGAGGTGAAACCGATTGTACATGCCATTACCCCAACCAAGGCAAAAATCGAGAACAAGGGGAAAAGAGAAGAGAAGGTAGCATGTAGAAAAAGGACGAGAGAAGTTATAAATTGGAGTTTGTGAAACTCAAGAAGAGTCTTGACGACATTAACCGAGATGCCCTCCGAAATCTTGAAGCACATTAAGGGAGATCTGAGCTTCGTGCCACTTCCTCTGAATTACCGAGGGAGGCCAAGAAAGTTGTACTGTGAATACCATAGTGCAGAAGATCATTTGACCAATGATTGCTGGAGGTTGAAACGTATAATCCAGGATATGGTAAATCAGGGAAAACTCAAGCGATACATAACAATAACAACAAAGGAGCCCATGAGGCGAGATCCCCCACTTCTGCCTCTAAGGAGACCACTACCAACATAGGATTACAAAGATCGGAGAATCCTTAACACAATCATCAGGGAGTTCGGGTCTAATAGGATCATCAGCATCTCACATCGAACTAAGGCCCGAAAATCGTAGTATGAGATAGAGGTCTACCAAATCTAGGAAAAAACGGTCGTGGCACAAGTACCTGAAATAGTCTGGAGAAATAAAGCAATGGTATTCACTCAGAAAGACTTGGAAGGGGTGAAAAGTCCACACAATGACACCTTAATATTACATTGGTTAGTAAAGATAGTAAACTTTTATGCAAATCTCAAGGCATTCACCACCGATACCACCGCATCACCCAAGTTGACCAAGGCACTACGATCCATGTGGGTCTAATGGATCTAGATTTTGGCCTGTGACTTTGGTTTGGATCCTGGATCTCAGTGGATGCTTCGAATTCTATTGATTCTTTTTCAAAACTTTACGACTTTTTCACTTACACGAAAATAACTATAATTAGGTCTAAAATACACCATTTATTTGAAATCTATAATAATAATAATGGGCTAACAATGAATTATATCTAATTAGTGTATAATTTACTCGTAAAGTCTATGTAATTAGGGCTCTAGAAATCACTTTCTAGACCCTGATCACATCCCCAAACTTAAATTTTGCTAGTCTCGAATAAAAATTAAGTAAAAACTAAATTATAAACCACTTTCGTAGGTCACATGACTACATTTAACGAATATTGTAAGTCCTTAAACCCTTAGATTCTCCTAGTAGATGAGTTTGACTCGTGAGGATTTGTATTAAATATACCCACAAAATTCTAACACTTTATAAAAATATCAAAATCAAAGTCAAAGTATATAAGATGAACATAACAACATTTCACAAATCAGTCAAAGGTCATTTATGTTTGAGTAAAATAATAAGTTTTCATTCCTCAATTTAGAAAATTATAAAAATAATAATTTAAGTGCCCGTGAAAATTTTATAATTTTAAAAGCAACATCTTTTTCAATAATAAGATTTTACCTCTTAACTATTAAGAATGGTCGGTTTTACCTAAGTTCTAATTCAAAACTAAGCATCCTGTCTAGGATTGTAAAAAGTGTGAATATTCACTTTAATACCTCTAAGGGGATTTATTTGTGATATTCCAACTTACTCACATTTTTACCATTTACGATTTTCATATTACTGCAACTACTTTATTGAGTCTCATTGTACCTTTTTCACTTTTGTATTTTTTAATTCAATCATTTTTTGCTTTGATTTGATCTTTTCCATATTTTTTCTATTTTTATTTTTCAACTTTTTTCACACATCATCATTTTTCTGGTATTCTTTTTCAAAAGTATGTATCCATTTTCAAGGTATTTAGTCTAATCATATGGTTGTTCTTCAAGTCATACTAATCCCAATTTTGTTTATCTTCTAACCAGCCAACCAAAGGATAATGAAGTCATAGTTCACTAGACTAGGTTTTTCCTAACACTCTAGACAAAAAAAGGGTCAACTCTTGTTCTATAAAATCATATTTTTCCAATAACTCAATCAGAAATGTCGTGAATTTTTCAAAGTAATTTTTTTTATGATTTTCTTAATGAGAAATAACCAAAAAGAACTTATGAAAAAAAAAATAGGAATGAGACTGAAATTTGAAATTTATATGTAAATGTACATATAAAGATTTTGAAAAAAATATTTTAAAAGTGTTATATTTTTTTGTTTTTTGATTTTTGATTTTTTTTTTGAAAACTTGCAAATTAATTACAAATAAATTAACAATACAATTGTGAGCCAACTTAATACCCCCAACCCTAAATGAAATATTGTCCTCAATATGCAAGCAGTTTGGAAATAAAGAGAAATGTTAGTTCACACTTGAAACAGATTGATCATTAATGTGCAAAATATTGTTACGATTAATCTGAAAATATTTAAAGATAACAATGATAATGTCCAAAACAATTGTGCATAAAAGAAATCCTACTTCAAAATAGAAAAAAAAACTTAATTACGAAAATGAACACATCTTAATTGAAGAAGAAAAAAATCTTTCCTAATTACACTATTCATAAAAATATATGAGTTGTCTCCCAAACAGCGCTAAAGTTAACGTCTTTAGCTAGATCTATCTATTCATTTGATTTATAGGAATTTTCTTAATTAATTTGACGGACATGACGATCGACTTCTTACCCCAAATGATGATTATGCAAATTTGAATCATCATAAGGACATGAAAATGATTTTGTAAAATAATCAACATTCCTCATTTGTCCTCAATTTTTAGTGTCATCACATTTTCAAAACAGTTCTCAACCATCGTATTCTTTAGGAAAGTGAAATTTGTAAGACAGTTGGGATATTTACAATCTTGTAAAAGATAGACTGGATGAGATATGAAGTTTGATTTTTCGTATTGACCTTCAAAGAACTTTCGCACTTGGTAATGGTTAAAGTTTCATAATTGTTCCTTGATTCCTCTTAGATAACATTTTCCTCTGATGGTGAATTAATTTTTTTAGTCATTTGTACAATCATTAGGAACTTGACACACGGGTTGGCTCTCAGGGGCTATCTCATTTGAAAATTAATCATTCTCTCTTTTTTTTTTAAGGGCATGATTAGTTGGCCTAATTAGAATTCAATTGTTGCTATGATTGGATCTAAAACCTCATTGATTTATGTTTGGACTTCAATTGTTAAAGGTTTATTAATCATTGATAGACAATCATCGAATTCCTAAAAATAATGAAACTGGTACCTAATGATATTTTAAAAAAATAGTGGATTTTCTGAGATTGAGATATCCTCAGTTTCTAATTGATCAATTTTCCCTTCTTCTAAAGATAGTACTAGATGACTCAATTGAATCTCCATTTTGACTAAGACTTGATCAATGTCCTATTTTTGTTGGATGAGTTGTTATTGTTGATTTAACAACTCAGTCATCAATGACTTTAATGATGAAAATAGAGGGGAAGACAAATAAGAGTTAAATGTTGACTCTAGCTCTACAGCTCTATAATCAAAAATTTGTTGAGAATCATAAGATTATTGAGGAATTATGGTTAGATCATTCATCGAGGTGTCGTGCATATAAAAATTTTCATGATTACCAAAGTGACCATCTTAAGTGAACTCATTCTAACTAAGTATGATATCCGAGGGAAATCAATTATCTACATGGTATGGTTGATTGAACGTGCTAGGTGTCAGCATCCAATAAGAATTTTGGGAATTGCGCATATTACCCTATGTAGCATAGAGCATGGGCAGACTTGGACAACGCTCGAAAGAATGACCATAATTATCACATAGGACGCACATGATCCATAATTTTCTCCTAAACTTCATGATGATGTGAATCTGCTTGAGGATTTATACCTACTTTAACATACGTTACAAACTTGCACAGAACATATGGAGGAATTCATACAGTATTTTATGGGTTCTATAGATTAGATAGCCCCTAACTATTTCAAAGGAATAATTTGAGTTTCCAACCCAGTTCTATAAAATCATAATCAGTCAGTTTAATCCCTAAATGAGAGGCGATGTACAATACGGAGCAAGGGCACTCTTAAATCACATCTTCGTCTAGGATAGACGTAGCCTATCCCCCTAATACAACAAGATATAGTGGGGAAAGATCTCGCTTAGGCACCGACCATGATCAAGAAATGCAATTGGAGCAATTCATACTAGCTTTGCTTATTGAGCTCGATGGGACTTAGGTTCAATTCTAATCATATTTTAATTAATTTTGGCTTATTGTGAATTCAATTTCCTAATAGGGAAAGAATTTGGTGATGAAATCTGACTCTTATCTTATAGTGTCATCCTTGTAAGGGTTCCCTCTTTAACTAAGTGCAATCCGATGTGTGCAAATATTCACCTAAAGTCAATATAGAAACCCACTGATAAGATTTACGTGAGAGTTTTAAACCTTACCTCTCATACTGGATAGGGGATGAACGAACTTAGTTGACTCAGGCCACTGACACCAATTTCGATGTACGAACCCGAGAGGCCGAGACAATTATGTCCTACTGTCATCCTTCCCTAATTTTATTACAATTTGAGCCTTCTTGGATCAAATCAAAATTAAAATTTGTTTACAGTCAAATTAAAACCTATTACAAGTTTGATATAAAAGAAAAGAGATGAAAATAAAAGAAAATAAAAGAAAGTGGAGATTTGTTGTCTCTTCGTCAAAGAATCAGATTCGGACGATTGAGTAAAACTTTAACTGAGTTGCTCTTTGTCAACTCCTTCACCTGAAAACAACAGAAAAAATCCAATCCAAGTCAGAAAATCCAAAAATAAAATATTATATTACAATCATCAAATTCACAGAAACTTATCCCAAAATTTTGATATGCATATCCCGAGGTTTTACCCGCCCTTCTGTAGGGGTCACCGCCTCACGGTAAAATTCAAACAAAAATGAGAAATATTTTTGGGCGTGGTTCTTGCTTAATCCAGAAATGTAATAGAAATATTTTTAATTTCTTTTTGTTCGTATATGTTTTTTTCGGCAAATCGAACTCAGATCTACATAACAAATCCTTGTCGATTTTTGTTAAAAAGAAATTGGATCAGACTATTGTCCCCGGCAGTGGTGCCAGTTTATTTGGTGTAGATTATCAATACAATAATGAACAAAATAAATCGTGGTAAGCAATGATCGATCCACAGAGACAACGTTGATTTGACGATTCTTTCAACTCAAAATCGATTAGGATTCGAAGGTAACAAATTAAAACAATTTTTAGAAAAAAATTTAAACTAAACTAAAATGGAATATAGAAACTATAAAAGAAAGGTTAGATAAGTCAAATCCACCATATCATTAATCTTAAATAAAACAAATATTGAATCCTTTTTATCTCAATTTACTCAGACAAAGCTAATGCTCGTAGATCTGAAAGTGAATTTGGTTTAACACAAATAATAATCAAAGATTATGCTTTTCTTTTAAAGAAATAAATATTAAAATTCTAAATCAAATTACCAAAAATTAAACATAATTTAACTTGATCTTATCTAAGATTAAACCATGAGAACTTATGATAATTTAAAATAATTTCTAATAATTACTAATCAAAAGTGAAACACATAAGACCATAAATCAACATGGATTCATATACAAGTTTTAATTAAAATAATCATTTGACTTCATTGATCTCTCTAACAGAGGTTTAGCCCATTAACATCACAAGAACAATAAAATAGAAAAAGGAGAGAGATGAGAGAAAGAAAAATTATCTTCTTTTATTAATCTTGATCTAAAACTGACAATGTCTTTTTACAATCTTGAAACTAAGAAAAAAATAAAATGTGAAAATATAAATCTAAAATAACAGAAGAAGAGAGGTTGATCTCAGAGGAGATGAGATGATTTAGCTCTGGTTTGGTCTCTTATTTATAGAGACCAAATTAGGATTTCTAGGGTTCGAGATACTTTCATAACCACGCGACTTCAAAACCCTATTCAATATGATGATTTGGTAGCTGCCAAGCTTATGTGAAAATCTCGAGGAATGATTCGTTGCCACCACTGTATCGCACTAAGGGGCCACCGCTCTGTGGTCCATATGGGACCAATGGGCCTGAATTTTGGTCTTGTTTTGGATCCTGTATCATAGCGGAATCTTTGAATTTTTCTAATTCGCTTTGAAACTTTACGACTTTCTCCAGCTATACATAAATAATGATAATTAGGTCTGAAATACATAATTTAATTGAAATCAATAATAAATATGGACTAATGATGAATTATATCTAATTAGGGGATTTACTGTATAATTTATCCGTAAAGTATATGTAATTAGGGCTCTAAAAACCACTTTCTAGACCCTATCACATGCAATAAGCATATAATTGAATTAAATCGAGGTACAGGCTCATTTGTTTCTTTAAGGCGTTTTCCACCTCTTCAAAAATTAAAAAAGTGCATGAAGAGTATAGGCACGACGCCCCCAGAAGACAACAACTCGATGTCACCAAGAATTCTTATGTCTACTGCGCCTTAGTCAAGTATCGATCAACCCACACTAAATATTCTTTCCCCGGAATAGAAATTATTACAATTAAAGATGAATAAAAAAAAGTCAAAAATCACAAATAGAGAATGAGTTGTAGAAGCAGAGAATGTAAAGGAAGAAAGAAATTATTTATTAAAGATATTTTCCTCAATGGTCCAAGACCATACATATAAAAAATAAAGGTAGCCCAAACGGTTAATAGATTTTAATACCATAATGGATGGAAGACAAACGGCTTGTAAGATTTATCCTCAAATGAATTAGTTTGTTTAGATTGTAATTAAAAAAATTAATTAATATTTATTAACTAATATAAAATAAAATTTGTAATAAAAATATAACCGCCTGATTCGACTTGACTTAGCTTGGTGTAAGTGCGTGTGTTATTGAATTGACTCGATGGAGCAAGGTTTTCCCCCTTGGGGGAAAAACTTGTGGTTCTTGGGGCCTAACCTAATGACTCAAAACTAGTTTTTAGATTGAAACAAAAGAAATTTGAAATTCAATATTCTTATTAAAAAAATCAACAAAAAAAAAAAAATTGTAACAAATCAAAATTAAGGTGGATTAGATCAAGCAATCAAGAAGTTAAAAATAATAAAAATATTTTAAAAATATCCAACTCTTTTCCTTGAATCATTTCCTATTTTGATTTGGAGTTAGGAAACTGGTCTATCTTATTTAGTAATTAAATCAAAATCAAGATAAAAAATATAAGAATCTCGAATCTCTCATTAGTCTCTCATGCATTCTGCTTTTTCATTAACTCATAAAGTTACACCAAAATTTTCTGACTTGTTTCCTCATTGTATGCTTGAAGATGAAGAAGAAATTGAGAGTAAAGAAGAACAGCACAAAAAAAAATAATAATAATAAGGAACCAAAATTTTCATTAAGTTTCTTAATCAAAATAATCAACACTATAATTGATCAAAGAAAGAAAGAAATTGAAACTCCTTATAAGTAATCTCAAATAAAACCAACAGAAAAATCATATATATTTTTTTTTCCTAGTCTAACATAAATTTACTAATCAAAGAATTGGGATTACACCGAATCAAATATAAATAATAGATCAAGTAAATAAGAAGATACATAACATTTTTTTAATCTCAAGAGAATCGAAACAAATTGATCGACATTTATAGCTAATACCACAAACTCTAAACATTCGCACAAGTACAATTGAGAGATTGAAAGAAGAGTCAAGAGATTGATTTATTTGTTTCCGATTCCCATGTCAATTGATTGTAAAGAAATCTAAAAGAAGGAAAAAAAAAAAAACAAAAGAGAGAATGTTAAATAATGATTAAAAAAAAACTACTTGTAGCAATCAATAAATTTATCCACCGTTATTTTCCTTTTTTAAAAATAATTTTATATATAATTTTGAATTTTTTTGGATGGAACATGGTCCCTAATAGTCTAGAGATGTTGAGATGATTGAGTGGGAAGACCAAGATGAGATAAGAACTTATCAAGCCATATCCAATCTACCATTTTTCAGAGTGAGTCGATCCAATCGATCCAAAAAATCAAACATTTATAACATTTTTTCACATTATTGGATTGGGTCTCTAACGAACCGAGATATGATTCATCCAAAATCATTCAAATAAGTTATCGATTCGGATCCTTATCGGATCGGGTCTTTATGGAAACCAAATCCTGTGATCTAAAACGTCAATAAATTGACTTTCAGTTGATGACTCATTTCCATGGATAGAGTTTTTAAACATAAATCGGACAGTTGGAGATGCTTGCACGTGTTGTCCTCTTTGAAGGATCCCTTTTACTTCAAAGAATTCTTCAATCTGTTATGTCCAAAACGTGATAACGTGATCATATCTTTCTTTAATTAAAAACAAATATTTATTTTACACGAAGTTGGATAGATTGTCTTTGATTACAAACCCATTTGTGTGACTTCAAGGTGGTGGGGCCCAAACCTTCAAATTGAATGGTAGGATTGACTGCATAACGATGATCATCTAGTTGGTTACGTTGGATCAGCTTTATTGAAATTTGAAAATTCTTCTTTTATTTCTCAATTCCCACGTCCTGTCTTTTTTTTAATTCTTCTTTTGTTGGTATTCTTATATATTTTCTCCCTTATTTTTGGGGAAATTTTTTGATAACTTTTGGACGGCATTTTGGCTTATATACATTTGGGATTGTTTGGGTTCTGAGGAATAATCTGTTTGTGAGATTTGCAGATTTGGGTATCTCTCTCTCTCTTTTCTTTCATGGCTTGATTTTGGTCTCTTCTTTTGTGTAAGTTAATCTGTGTTTTGGGTTCTTGACTTCTAGTTGATGAGCTGAGCTATTTAGTAGTGAATCTGGTTTAATTTCTTAAAGGGTTCCTTTATTTTCATAGTTTCTAATCTGGGTTTTTTTTTTTGTTCATCTAAATTTCATTTTTTTTTTCTTCTTTTTGTAATACTTTTGAGTGATTCCTGCTTGGTAAGTTGACACAAATTATAGTCTCTTTGCTTTCTTGGCTTGATTTTGGTGTCTTCTTTTGTGTAGTTACTCTGTGTTTTGGGTTCTTGTTGATAAGTTGAGTCATTTTGTAGTAGAACTGGGTTTAATTTCTCAATGGGTATTTTTTTTTTTAAATAAAAAATAATTATTTTCATTGTTTCGATTATGGGGATTTTCTGTGATCATCTAAATTTTATTTTGTTTTATTTTCTTCTTTTTCTAAAATTTCTGTCTTATTTGATTTCTGCTTAGTTAGTGGACACAAATTATAGTTATTGAGCTCTATTATAGAATTCTGTATAGGTGATCTGCATTTTTCTTCTGTAATTGCTTGCTCAAATTTACTCTTGTTTTGCTAATTTGGCATTGATTGAAAATTGTCGCCTACGTTCAAATCCCATTTCATTCAGCCTGGATAATAACTTAGAGCAAATGAATCACATTTCTTACTTTTGACCCTATTTTGTTATTTGTTATATGTCGATTCGAATTGCTATGGATATGGATGTTGTTTCCAGGGGAACCAAACAACTTCTCATTAGATTAGCCGTGAAACTTTGTTATTCCATATCGAAGGATATTTGATCCTTGTGAATTACATTGACACCATAGGTTTTATTAGTAATTTTTTTATAAGAATCTGCCTAGGTTTGATGCTTTTGGAGGTTTATTTGGAAATTCATAGTTGTTAATTATATCACTGCTCTTTTTTACGTGTTTATCCCTAAATAAATCTAAATTTGTACTGTCTTAGTGTCATTCTTGAAGGGACTCTGTTTTTTCTTATTGAAATGAGCTTAACTAGTAGCCTAGCATTGTGTATCATATAATTAGTCATGTTGTGTTCTTTCAGGATTAGAAGTATTTATGGGAGATTTATTTATCAATGGAGAAATAAACACCATCCCTACAACAGTAAGTATTGATATATTCATGCATATTTTTACATTCAAGAGGATTTGAGACCCTACATATGCCTTTGTATGGTTCTTAATATTGTCATGCCATGGTATCTCTGAAAAAAATATTTTGTTATAGTCGCAACAGATTGGACTTGAATCAAGTATTTTTTACCTCTTTGAGAGACATGGAGAAGAAAAGAAACATGTGCTGTGACTAAAGTTTCAGCTCATTTACTAGGGAAAAGGTTGTACGTGAGATGTCTGGTTTAAATGTCCATGTCTCAAGATCCAGCATGATAAGAAGTTATCGGCATGATTTATTATCCTTTTTATCTACTCTTTTGTTAACAGATAACGTTCAAGTGAAAGAGAACACGGTGTACTTTCTTGAATCCATTATTATGTCATTTTTTTTTTTTTTTTTTGTGGAAAAAAATGAGTCATCTTTCTTGATTTAGCAAATTCTTCATACCTAAAGTTTCTCTTGATGAGAAATTCTGAGTGTCTTGAAAAGCTCAACTACTTTTCATTTCCTTTTGTTTTTTATTGTGACAATTGGCTTAACATTACCCTTACCTAAGCTATCTAGCATCTATTTTAAATTCACCATCATGTCAAAAGATTCTATGCCCTATTTATATTCCCAAGGTATATTTGTTGTGGTACTAAGTATGCATGAGAAATTATCTAGCCTACAAATAAATGTTTTAGTTTGACGGTATCAAAAATAAATTATACTACTTTTCTAGATACACTAAAGGGAAAGATGAGAATCTTGGTTAAAGATGTATTGGTTAGGGTAGTAGTGTTTATTTCCAGGAATCATTAACCGAATACCGACATGACAATTAGGAGTAGGATGGACACATGTGAGACTATAGAGCACATATAACTCCATAGAATTAAGGTATCAGAAGTGAAAATAATCTAACCAAGATGAAGACATGTTGGACTTTAGGACCAGATGGCATTCCAATAAATGTTTGGAAAATGCATGAGAAGTATAGATGTTGCTATCTGCTCTAATAATGAATCATTGGTTTAACTGAATAACTAAATCAAATTGAGACCTTTCTCTCATCTCAAGCCACCCTTGTGTGATTCCTCTTGAAGCATATACTCGGGTGGTGGGTGTAGGGCAGATGATTTCAAGGCAAACTCCCCATTCATTGGATAGAGAAGATCATCGAGATTTCGTGATCCGCTGACGAACTTATTCCGATTCCAACAGCTCGGACTTGAATCGTGGGAATCGCCTATTATAGAACAAAAAGGACATACAAAGCTTTGCTAACTATGGAAACATCAGACTTATAAGTCACACTATGAAATTATGGGAAAGAGTAATAAAATAAAGATATTAGAGAATCAATGCGATTTTATACTAAAAGTATCAAGGAGTCAAAGCAAAACTAGAACTTTGAGGAGATTCTTTGGAATCAAAGGGATTTAGTATAGATAGGACGAAGAAAGAGCATTGGAGTGCACCTTTAACAATGACACCCATAGAGAGAGGGCTAATAAAAATTGATTGCCAAGAAATACCCTAAAGTTACCATTTTTGTTTCATTGGTCATATTATCTAAAGGATGGAGCTTGCGGAGAAAGATGTTCGTCAAAAAAGAGATGGATGGTTAAAGTTGGGGCATGCTTCTAGATGATATGTTTCTAATGCATCCAAATCAAACTAAAAGGAAACTTTATAAAATAATAGTAAGATCGGGTCATGCTCCATGGAGTTGAATGTTTGGGAATCAAGAAACATTGCCATATATTGAATGCATTAGAGATTAAGATGCTAAGATTCATGGGTGAAAAAATTGGAAAGTGAACCACATTTGGGAAAATGTATGAGTTGTTCCAATGGATGATAATGGTGAAGGTTGATTGAGATGGTTTGGTCATCACAATGAAGATCAATGCAGCCTCAATTAGAAGGATCCAAGTGCCTAAGGGCAAAACCCCTTATCAAACTATACAAGTTTCTTCCAAAGCATATGGCTTTCTCGATGTATAAGATTATATGTAGACACATGGAGCTTATATGAATCATTGCTGAAGTACCATCTGAGTGGATATATAGGAATTCAAATCTTTTGAAATACTCGTGTTATGATCTACATCCTAGGTCTCCCTGTTCCGTTATTTGACTTATGTACTTCATATAGCATTCGAGTCGAATGATTATATGAAATTACATTGATATTTCCACATATTACGGATAACATTAGAGACATATAAAAAGAAAGTGTATTGAGGTAGTGAGAGCAGATATTAACAAAATACATGGCTTTAGGCATAATGAATGGAGGAAAAGGGTTGTTTATTAGTGATAATGATGATGACAATGATGCTATGGATTTGTTTTTATATTGTGGCCTTTGTTTATTGTTTCTAGGTAAGATGCTCATATATAGATTGAAATCGACACAGCATACAGCTTGGGATATGACACAAAATCATCTAATATGTTGATACCATGCTTTAATTTTTTTAATATTCTGAGCTAGATATTACATTGTGGAATTGGCATCATAGAAAATTTGATACTTCTTATACTAAAACTTTTTTACAATCTGTTATACATTTGATTAGTAAAAAAAAAAAAATAGAAAATAAAAAAATGCCCAATGTACAACAAAGTCGCAAGTGAGAGTCTTCCTATGCCAAAGATTCATAACTAACTACAGGAGAAAAAAAACATACAAGTCAGATACGAGTTTGCTTGTATAATAGGGTTATTAATTTTTTGGACAACCACCTCTGAAGAACAATCCTTATTGTTGAAGAGGTAATCATTCTTTCTTCCCATAGTTCCATAGCCAAAGAAAAATAAAGCATCCTCAACAATAAATTCCCTTCAAACTTTTTAGGAATCTTCTCTATGACTGGATCCCAAATTAGCTCCACTCTAAATCGAGCTCCCAATGGTAGGTTGAGGAAAGAATAAGGAAGTTTCATTATTTGACAACCCAAAAGTGACTTTTAGGCTTCCCATATTTTCCACATCCCCTATTCATCCCTCTGTTAGGACCAAAGCATGGAATGCTTTACTTGCTCAGGAATTGCATTATACCACCAATTGTCCACCAATCGATAAACCCCTGGGTGATACTATTGAAAGCAGTTTGCTAAATACGTCCTTTTTGAATTACTGCTTTGATGCTGACAATCATGAGGTTGATGATGACCCTGACTTCATCACCATTCTTGTCGTCGATACACCAAGGATAAATGGAAGAACCGTCAAAGCCACTAAATCTAGTGGGTCAAGATCCTTGGGAGAGTTCAATGGGCACAGGTCGATTCTGTCTTCGAAGAGTTCAAATCAATAGTGTGTTTGCCTCTTCATCGTCTGATGAACTTGGGTAGGTTTCCTATGTTAGGCTACCAATATATAGGTTCTTCTGCTTGGAGCACTTGGGGTATATTTCTCGTTAAGTCATAGTTAGACACGAATTTGAATCCATCTACAATTGTTCTGTGTACGGAGGAGGTGGTTCCATTCATAGGCTCTTTTTCTAATCTTGGTCTTGACTGAGTATGCCTTGAGAAAGATGGTTGGGTTGCGAAGCTTGGAGAAACACTGAGCTGATTTCTCTCTGCCAACAAACTAACTTTGACAGGGATAGATGGCTCAACATCAGAGTCATGTTCTGAATATGATTTTAAAGAGATCACTGTAGATTTTGGGATCTTCTCTATGGAGAGCTTTAGATCCTGGATGTCTTGATGAAGACCGATTGGAAAATTGCCAACTCTCTGTTAGACCGATTTTTTTGAGGGGGAAAATGCAACAAAGCTGTGGGGTTGTCCATATAAGTAAAAGTATTCCACCGCCACTTGTCTTTAATTTTCATTTTCCACAAGTATGTCCCATTTGAGTCATTTGTGTCTTGAGACTTTTATTGGAGTCTAACCTACCACCTATTACCCTCCACTTGAGTCTTTCTAATAATTAATTTTCTTTAAGATATCCATTTGAGAAATTTGTTACCACGTGTCCACTACAAATTACCTGAGTGGTTGTATCCCCCAAAACCATTTATTCTCCATTATTTGAATCTTGTGTCATCATCTACCCTCCAATTAGTCTCCACCCAAGTCACCATCCATTATAATATACATTCTCATCCACTTGAAATTTGATATTGATTTATTTTGTTTGAATTGTCCCCACAAGAAGATCTTGACAATGAATGTATTGAAATCTTCTTGAGAACTACAAGAAGATTTCAATACCTTCATTCTTAATATTTTTTTCCCTGAGAATACCATGTCTTTAGACATAGCCTTTGAAAGACAAAGCCTACTTCAACGCTCTAACATGTTCCTCCAGAAATAGATTATAAAGAAGATCCAAGACAATGTGAAGGACGTTCTTCACTCAGCCTAGAAGATTGTGCATCCATCAAGAAGCAATGGATAAATCACTGAATCCATAATCAAGATTAGATCACCATTATGGATTGTATCTTTGATAATAATCATGGCAAGAATATCTTGGTGGGAAACTATTGATGGAAAGGCTTTGGGATTTACCATCTTCCCTCTATTCACACCACAATATGAACCGAAGATGACATCATTGCCACTACCATGGTTCGACTTCCCCAATGTTTCGATAAGCAAACCCCCAATGAGTAGGTATACTCATTTGGATTATAGTGGCCATCTGATCTATCAAATTCTTTTAGATGCTTGGAAAAATAGGTCAAATGATTAGTCATTCAAATGGGTTCATTTTGGCTTGGGAGATAACCCATCAGATGATAGCTCATCACATTTACTGAAAAACATGGCGCGTGGAAGATCGTCGCGAGGAAGTTGGTTGAAAGGAAGATTGTTGAAGCTGCCATTACAATCTTGCAATGGCGCTGTTCTAGTTCAAGTGGATTTAAAGATGTTCGACCTGAAGGTGATCTGGGTGGAAAATCATAGAGGAGTGAGTATTGTGGAGGGGTGGAGAAAGGGATGCTGAACTGCAGTGCTCGTTTGAAGAAGCTTCCTTGATAACATGGACTCTGGAAAAAGCTGCTCTCTGGAAGGAAGGAAAACCCTTTCCTTTGAAGTCTACAGTGGATAGGAGAACACTCCTGGCAGCAGGTGATAGCAGGAAATCAGGATTTCCAATTTCTGAATTTTTGGGTGGTCTACTCGTGTTCTCATTCCAGAAGGTTTTGAAGGTTATGGTTGGAGAAATCTTGTTGTGGAGCTGCGCAAAGTTGAGACCACATATCTACTCCTCCCGCTGTTGGGAAAGGGGCAGGCCCCTTGCAAGTTGGGAATCTTGGTTCACCCCTTCTGATGGTGGTACAGATGTAGGGCCCTTGCAAGTTGGGGATCTTCATACAGCTCCTCCTGCTGGTGGTAAAGTTGAAGGGCCCCTGCTTGTTGGTGCTGAAGATGGACCCCATCTGCGTGTTGCTTCTAAATTTCCACAGAAAAGTGCTGCGGGACCCTCGGTAGTCTTTGGCCCTTGGACCAAGGCAGTTATCTGCACGATCCCAGATATTGGTATAGATTGGGAAGAGATGAAGCTGGCAAAGATCTTGACAATGGATAATGTTATTAAGAGAGAGGTCATCCCAGTAAACTTCTGTGGCACATGCAAGATGGATGGGGAATCAATGGATCACTACTTCTTGCATTGCAAATTGGATAGGGAGATTTGATTCCACTTCATAGGCTTGTTTGGCATTTTGTGGTGCTTCCCCATCTCCATTCGCATGTTGTTTTAGCGTTGCCTTTCACTTGGCTATGCCTTCTTACATTTAAAAGGAAATTGTGAAGCATTCTTCCCTTTACTGTTTGTCGGGCGATTTGGAAGGAAAGGAATGTTAGGGTCTTTGAAGCCAAGGAGAGCTCGGCTTAAGAGATAATTATATCCATCTTGGGGATTTCTTTTCTTCTTTGGTGTAAAATCTTAATGAATCGAAAGGGGTTTTCTTTGAAAACTTTATGGGGTGATGGAGTACCGTCTACAATATTTCTGTGTAATTGTGGTTTTATTTGGGCTGTTTTTTGGCCTGTTTTGGTGTGCTCATCTCAATCTTGCCCCAATTTCATAACAATGGATGGACATCCTACTAGGAGATAGACCTTCTTACCTTCTAAGACATCAAATGCTTTAGTCTATTGTTTATTGTACAGTTTGATTTTAAAGGTTGGCCCTCTAAATACATGTAGTGTCTAATGCAAGCTCTCTTTTCCAGGTCTGCTATGATGACGTGGGGACAAGAAGTTTTCTTTCTGAACATCTTGTATTTCGTTCATTAAAGGATGAAATTTTTGTTCATATCTTTACCTTGACCTCAAGTATAAGCCATCGATTCCTTCATTTTATAGGTGAGTTTCTTATCCTTAATAGATTTATATAAACAATGTGCGATCATTATCTTTCACGACAAGAACCAACTAATTGTTTTCTTGTTACATTATGAGGTTCTACTAAACACTGTTCTTTGATCTACAGTTGCTTTGTGCTATCTGTATTTGTAAACATTATGGCTGCATTTGGGAAAACAATGTTATTGCAGAGGATCTTGTGTTTAGGGATGTTGGTAGATGCTCACAAAATTCAGTGGTCTCGTCTTCTGGACAAAACCCAAGATCTTCGTGTAACGGCATTTGTCCATCCGTTCTTGATGGTTGTTCGACATCTTCTTTTAAACCTTCTGATGCAGGCGCAAGCCTCACAGTTCGTGAAAGGAGGACGAACCTCAAGGAGAATTTTCCTGTAAATAGTTCCGAAAATGTAGAAACCAACCACAGCTTCTGGGGTGGCCCTTCCATTTTTCAAGGGTATAAATCAATTTTCCATCATCTTTTGAGCAATATTATTCAGTTTTAATGAGTCGGCAATGCATTTTTAAACCTTTTAGTTCAGCTCTTCCCATACTTGTTTTCAAGATAAAACAGTCATGTATCAAAAGGGCTGATTTGTAATTTAAAATATTGATTAAAGGTTTGTTTTAAAGATTATTTGGTATAATCATAATTCGGAAAACTATCCGATATAGGATGACGGGTTACAATTTTCTTGGTTTTTGACCAAAATGACCCTGATTATATTAAATTTAAATATAAAAGTGGGGTATTTATGACTAAAATTTTGGCGTCAAACCACTTCAACTCCGCCTTCTCTCATTGTAATAGTAAAGATATATAATTAATAATCACTGAGTCCCAAGTGCACACATGTTACACATATTCCTCTAGAAAATGTCCTTGGTCCCACCTCTAGCATTTAAACCTCAGTAGGTGGCATGTGCAATCGCACATGTATCAAAAGGGTTTATCTGTAATTTAAAACATTGATTGAAGGATGTGTGAATGTTGCATAGTAAAAAAAGGATATTTTTGTAATTTTGAAAACTACTCTAAGGTCGGAGCTACCATTTTCTTGCTTTTTGACCAAAATGACCTTAATTATATTAAATTTAAATATAAAAGTGGGGGTATTTGTGGGATCCAAAATTTGGTATTGAACCACTTCTCCGCCATAAAAAATTACCTGTACAAGGTGGGGTGTCATTTAAATATAGTGCTTATCTTTATTTCCATTCCTCTTACAATTGACTCATTTGAGTGTAGGTTGATGCACCCACTATTTGGTATCAGACTTGCCTGGAGATTGGCAGTTGTCTGTTGTAGATGTTCTTTATTTCATGTCAGACGTATTCAAATTCAAGTTCAGAGGTAAAAAGTGTAGTCAGTAGTTTGTCGTTTTCCGAAGAGTTTCCTATAGCCTTCATTCATTTTTTATCTGTTTGTTGTGCTCGGTTTACTTATTATCAATACCCATTTTTTGTGTGCCCAGCCTCGTGTCTCGAGTGCAGAGAACGCTGCATGGATCATCCGATGATATTGGGTGGTTGCAGAGAACTCCGGAAATGCCACCTGTGGAAGATGGTACAGCCAGATTCATGGAGTTGCTTCAAAGCATAAGGTATCAATTTAATGTGATCTCCGTTTTTTGCCTTTTTAAAAAAAAAAAAAATTGTTGACGGGTAAGCTGGACTTGAACCCACAACCTCTAAGTTCATAAAATTTATTTTTCCCGGATAAGAACTTACTTCTTGCCAGAGTTAACTAAAAGTTATACCGATGTCAGAAGTTCATCGATGTATTTAGTTAACTTGCTGAAAAGGTAATATGGTCCAATAATCGTGAAAGTTCATTGTTTTTCTAAGATAGCAAGAAAAAAAGATTATTATAATTTGAGGAAACCCAGGATAGCCTTCTAAAGTTGGGAAGTCCTGTCTATCTACGTCAAATAGTACATGTAAGGGGAGGTGAGACCCCAGTACGAGAAAAAATATGGCCTGCGAAGAATTTGGATTGGTTTTGGAATGAAACAATACGATCAAAAGGGGGAACAACACAATGGAGATTTTTCTCTTCTTGTTTAATGCATTAAAATGTGAGATTTTGGAAGGGTAATCGGTTTTCATGTTTTAAGTATTGTGAGTAGTTTCACCTCGTAAAACTATGTTTTTCTTCCTCTTTGTTTTGGGTGAGTAGATGTATGGTACGTAAAAAAATATTGGAAAAGTTGTTTACACAATATAACATGATAGCCTTTAAGGTATGATCATTGTACCTAAACTACAACTCTCTTAGTACTAGAAAGATTTCTTTATGGGCAGTGAATGAAATGTATTGAATTTGTTTTTGAGAGATACTATTGCCACACCAACTTTTACTATTGCCACCCCAATTCCTATATAAATCACCAAAAAAGTGCACACAGTTGGTGTGGCATTAGTAAAAATTGGTGTGGTAATAGCATCTCTCTCTCTCTCTCTCTCTCTCTCTCCCTCTCTTTTCCATTCAGACATGTAGTTATTTATGAAGTTATTGGATGTACGTGGGGTGGAGAATTGAATTATTTCTTCTTATGATTAGATTACATATATATATTGATCTAATTGCTTATTTTTCTCCCTTGTCTTTGCTTTTTCAGGAATGGCAAGCACACTCTGCCCAACTCATTCGTCTATTTATTAATTCCAGGTGAGAAGATTCCCCATCTTCTCATCATTAAACACATTTTTCAGCTCATCATTCAACTCCCTAGACCATCCAATAAATCACCCCGGCATTGTAATTTTGTGTTTGGCAGGCCTTTTTAGCAACCATGGTCCCTTGTATTTCGTGAACACGAAGCTGTTTTTCTCAAAGATGGGTCTTGCTTGCCATATTGCAAAGATTCACAGCGAGGTACGTTACCATTCCTTGTAAACATTACTAGATTCATCAGCATCAATGCCTTATCCAACTATTTGGGGTCACAAGTCGCAACAAGAATCCAATCCCACAATTCAAGAATATCTAGAGCCTTATCTTCCGTTAATTTTGTCATCCAATTTAGAGTCTCGTGTCTTTAAAATTTATTTTGAAGGCATCAGTGGAACACAATGCATGGGAACTGAAGGAATACATAGAGGAGCTCTATTGGGGGTCTGGAAAGCTCATTATGCTGTTTGGGCACAGCAAGGGTGGGATCGATGCTGCAGCCGCCTTAGCAATTTATTGGTCGGACTTGAAAGACAAGGTTGCTGGATTGGCACTTGTGCAAAGCCCATATGGTGGAAGTCCCATTGCATCCGATATCCTCCGTGAAGGCCAGATTGCCGATAAGGAAACTAGGAGGATCATGGAGCTTTTGATATGCAAGCTGATCAAGGTACTTCTCTCCTCCAATGAAAGGTTGAAACATGTGTAACATATTCCATGACAAAATTGGTCTTACTTGATGCCACTAGTCACAAGGTCGGTATTCGAGAAAATTTGACAAGGGAAAAGGTCGGAATAAATCGGGAAAAAAATAAAAAATTTCTATTACTTAACATAATTACAAAATTTTGTATTAAAATATAATATAAAAAATGTAATTTTCAAAGCTGTGACTAAGTTGGGATAAAATTGCCGATTGAAAGAATATTGAATTAATCGTGACTTTTTAACAAAATTGGAGATTTTGTCACTATGCTTAGTATTGACTAAGCTATGAGTTGGTTCTGGCCGAGTGTGTACCGACGAAACTGGGGCGACAAGATTGATTCACACATTTACACTCAACTTGGCCCATGAAGTCCTTGATTCCGCCACATTTAGCACGTCATATTTTTGTTGCAGTAACCAATTCAAAAGCTTCATGATGGTTAAATTATGTTGCATCCATAGTGACAAAACTCTCCGATTTTTTGAAAAAGTCACGATTAATTCACTATTCTTTCAATCAATGATTTAATCCCGACTTATTCACAGTTTTGAAATATACGTTTTTAGGCACAATGGTTGCATCCAAGTTATAAAACCTCGACTTTGTCACTATGGTTGCATCCAAGTTATAAAAGCTTCAGATTTTCATTGTAGGGTGACATCCAGGCCCTAGAGGATCTCACGTACGAGAAGCGAAAGGAGTTCATCACGAAGCACAAGCTACCCGAACACATCCCTATGGTCTCCTTCCACTCTGAAGTAAGCATTGCACCAGGTGTTCTTTCGACATTGTCCCACATTGCCCATGCAGAATTTCCATGGCTCCCCATTCCTAGTTTCAGCTATGAGGATTCTGACTCTATCCAAGCCGGTTTTAGGGTGCCTGTGGTCATCCCTGTGTCTGCTGCCATGGCCGTGTCTGCCTTGCACCTCCAACTCCGGTATGGAGAGAAGAGCGATGGTATGGTGACTTGTCGTGATGCAGAGGTCCCTGGGTCGGTTGTAGTCCGACCTGACCGGAAGTTGGACCATGCATGGATGGTTTATTCTTCATGGAATAAGAATTCTAGTGAGGCCGATGCATTTGAGATGTGTGAGGCTCTATTGACTTTGCTTGTGGAGATTGGACAATTGAAGCAAGACCAAGGAGCAAGAAATTCAAATGAAAGATAGATTTTATTTTATTTTTTTGTAAACAATTAAGACTAGGAAAAAAGTTGGACAAGTTTGTTATGATCTTTGAAACTGATTTCAACATGGATTGGTTTGATGGAAAAGGTTTTATTTTTGTGCATCCCTCTGTGGTGCACAGATACCCCACCTGTTTAGTGTTTGTTGTATGTTACATTGCCACACAGATACCCCACCTGTCTAGTGTTTCTTTTTATGTTACATTGCCAGTCCCAAGCCTAGATAAAGGAAGGTTGCATCAACCACCACCACTCTCTTCACAGGAATCTTGATTGGAGGTACAAGATCTGATTAGCCAAATCCAAATCTTTTTTTTTTTTTTTAATATTTTTAAATGATGAGTGTAAATATAGTACTGTATTAAATATAATGATCAAGATGAACATCAGAAATATCTTTACTTTTATAACTAGAGAAACCAGAGTAGAAGTGGTTCGACACCAAATTTTGGATCTCACGAATGCTTTCATCTTTACGTTTAAAATTAATATAATGAGGGTCATTTTGGTCGAAAACTAAGAAAATCACAACGCTTATAATGTTAGTGGTTAGTTTTCAAAATTGCAAAACATATCTTTTTTACCATGTGATCTTCAAAAATATTTAATTACAAATAAGCCTTTTTGATATATGTGCATATGCACATGCTACCTTCTAGTTAAATATAACGACCGACATGAACACTTGAAATGACAGAAGTAAAAGAAATAAGCTCTCCTAGTTACACATTCTTTGATCAGAAAACGAGGTCTTCAAAGAATATAGTCTTAAATTCTTTCAAACACTTTACACCAAATATATAAAACTTCCAAAATGATAAGGGTTGCTCTATTTGCGTACATTGAAATGACCATAGCAAAATTTCATTTTACCCTTTCGTTATTACTAATTGCACATACCACTACCTACCGAACAAAAACCTCACTTCTTCCTTCCTTCCTTCCTTCCTCCCCTTTCTTCATATTCATCTCCTTCTAAATTTTGTGAGAGATTAAATCAACGAAAATTATATTTTAGATTAAATTCTTTTTTCTTTCTTTCTTTCTTTCAAGTTATCTTATTTCTTTGAAATTTATTTACTTTTTTTGCATTTAATTATCAAAGAAGATGAAAAAACCACTATTAAAATCTCAAAATAACGATTTTGAATCAAAGAACTCAGAGGTTTTTTTATAGATTTTGTTCGATAGATTTAGATCAAACTTGTTTTAACAAATTCAGTACGTACCTACCAACATTACAAAATTGATTCAAATTTCTTATGTGGACAGTTTTGACTTGATTGAAAGTGTTAGAGTAAGGAAAACAAGTAAGATCAAAGCTAAAAACCCTCATTGAAACCTTTATAGATGCAAAAAAGAATAAAAAATAAGAGAGGAAGAGGAAGAAAAAAATTGTTTGGTACCTTTATGCTGGTGAAATAAGAAATTTAGGTCAAAGTACATTTATTATGTGTGTATAATTATGTATTTTAAAGTTAAGATGAGTGTCGACTATAAATTTCACAATCTACCTCGAGATATGTGAAATAATATCACAAATGATTTTTTTTTTTCTTGTTGATTTGATGAAAATGGGAGTACAGATCTCAATACATTTGTTCAATAAAGTATTCCCCTCTGATCAACAGTCAAATAACAGAAAAATGATAATAGTGCGTGTAGCTTTCTTTTTTCTGGGCTTCATGCTTGATTGGTTGAGAATGATTTATTGACTTTGATGGTGATTTTGTTGTGTTTGATTTTTTATAGGGTCTTTGCGTAGATTTATTCTCTCCGGATTTTGCGCTTGATCAATAAGAAAGATTTCTTGGCTTCCGAAGAAATTTTTTTTAGGCTTGATCTTCTCTTTATTTAGAGTCTAAGTCTCTCTTAAAGAATCTTGCTTCATCTTTGAAAGATGGCTTATGAACTTTTTCTTCTCTAGATGAAGAATTTCTGTCTTTTGAGAGAAGTGATCCAAGTGATTCTCCTAAATGAGAGAGACTTTGATATTTATAAACTTAGGGTAATAATCTTTTCAACTATGTCTTTGACTTAATGAGCTCTGATTAATTAGTCTAAGGTTAATTTGACCAAATTCCAATTTTAAGGACTATATGGATTTTTGGTGGGTTTCACTTATCCATTTGGGCGTAGAACCATTTAATGTAGATCACTTGAACTTTCTTGGATCATGGGTTTATTTGTGAAAGTTCAAAACCCAATCTTTAAAATACTTATCCCAACTAATGGGCCCAATTTAGATGTGTCGGTCTAACTTTGTCTTTTTAGGGGTTCTCTTGTAATTAAAAAAAAATGTAAAGTTCATTTGAGAATTTCGATGTCTACTATGGGTACAATTGAGCATTTTGGTATGTGCAAATAGAGCCATTCAAATGATAATGATAATCTCTCGAATGGATTACTCCTCCCTTAGAATACTCGAGATTTTCTCTCTTTCAAATAAAATGTCCCAGGTAGTAAATACCATTGAATCTTATCAATTCTTTGAAGACCTGACCATGCAAACCCTCTAACATCGACTATCTTAATAATCATTTTTTTTCTTCCGATAATTGGAATATTGACAAGAAATAATACTTCAAAACACATGCAATATTGGATTAGAATATGATTGATTGTGTCTTAGTAGAAGACTTGCACATAGTGAAAAAATTAATTGAAATGAGATTTTATTAGGAGCAATAATGATCTAAGGTTTGATCAAACATTTTGTAGGTCCACTACGACAATCTACAACTAAATCGACTTAATCACATGTGGATTTCTATCAGTCACACGATCTATATACCATATTTCTTTCTTGTTTGATCTGATCTGATCAGATCTATCTGATTCTGAGTGTGTCATAAACTGTGATAGTATCTCATTAATAGAAACTGAGGGGTATTTTAGTCATTTCAGGGATGTTTTTCTTTAATAAGATTTCATTAATCTTGTCTGTAAATCAGAGTCAATCTCTCGGAAATGTAAAACAGACAAGCCACATGACACGTGGCAAAAAGAAGATGGTTGTGTCTGAATGTAAGTGAAAGTTGTTGGATTATTCGAATAATTTGACTATTTTGCCCCTAATATGTACTCTAGCAGAAGCCATCGATTTGTTCAACAGTTCTTTTGACATCTCAAAAGCAGTTAAACAAAGTTTAACTCAGCGTTTTTTTTACCTGAATTTTCACACAAAGAGAGACAGAGAGAGAGAGGTTTGATGATGAAGTTCAATGAGAAAATTAAGAGATCAAAATTATAGAAGGAAGAAAAGGGTTTCAACATAATTATAGGAGGGACGACATGGCTACAGAAACCAAAGCTAATTTACAGAAAGTGAGACCAAATCAAGATGGGTCTTCAAAGGGGAAAGCGGTTTTTTTACCTGTTAACAAGAAGAAGATTGAGAGCTCATCAAGCAAACAGATTGTTGATTCAAAGAACAAATCTGTTATTTCTACTCCAAAATCAGAGGTACCATCTCAGACAAATTTGATTTTTCGGTTTAAATTTGCTGTTTTTTTGTGTTTCATTGACTACCCATTTAAATTTATGTTCTTTACTGCTTGATTTGTTGATTTGGGTATCTGAATCTCTGGGCTGTTTTTTCTTAATTTGGTGATTTGAGTGTGAATTCTGAATTTCGGATTAGATCTGCTGGGATTTTTTGTCTTTGATTGATTACCGATTAGAATTTTTGTTTTTTGTTATTGCTTGATTAGTTGATTGGATATCCGAATTTCTGAGATTGTTTTTTTGCTTAATTTTGTGATTTGAGTGTAAACTCTCTGCTTCCTGATGGATTTGGATTCAGGGTATTTGAGTTTTTTTTTTTCACACCCATTTGAATTTTTGTTCTTTATTATTGCTCGATTAGTTGATTTGGGTATCTGAATTTCTGGGTTGCTTTTGCTTAATTTGGTGATTTGAGTGTGAACTCTGAGCTTTCTGATTGATTTGCATTCTGGGTATTTGAGTTTTTTTCTTCCATACCCATTTGAATTTTTGTTCTTTATTATTGCTTGATTAGTTGATTTGGGTAGTTGCTTTTGCTTAATTTGGTGATTTGAGTGTGAACTCTGTGCTTTCTGATTGATTTTTTTGTTTTCGGTTAATTTGATTTGAATGATTATGGGTGTGCATATATGTAGGTGGGAATGAAGGCTAGGGAAAAAACAACAACATCAAGCTCATCGAAAACTGTCATCAAGACAACTACTGTTAGAGTAAAATCTCAGAAGAAAGTTTACACTTTGCCCGGTCAGAAATATGATCCTCCTGAAGAGGTTTTAGATTCTTTAACCCTTTTCTTTTTGTTTCCTTCTGTGAACGAATGTTTTCCCATCGCCAAGTCGCCATTGTTACTCTCAATTTTGTTGTTTTTGTTTTCTTTGCAGAGAGAACCACTGAGGATATTTTACGAGTCTTTGTCGAAACAGATACCATCAAGTGAGATGGCAGCATTTTGGTATGTTTTTTCTTCATTTTTTAAAAAGTATTTTCATTTTCTTTCAATCATGTTGAGATGCTACTAAGCATCTTTCTTGAACTTTTATTGCTGCTAAGATCTGAATCTTGTTTGACTTCGGGTGCAAACCATGGCTTTTAACCAAGATTCAAGGTGTGATGTTTTAGGAAATATCAATTTCTTGATCTTAACTTGATTTCTGGTTTTTGTATCAAGACTTAAAGATGTATGTATTAGTCTTGGAAATTATTGCCCTATTCTGCACTTACGATATGTGAGTGGAATTCGAAGGGTGAGAAGTTGATTGGTTTATTTAGTAAGTAATTTTTGGATATTTCGCTGATGTAACTAGCAGAAATAAAAGAAAACCATGTAGAAATTTTTTTTTCTCATGTTCAAAATTAGGAATGATGGAGTCAGCTACAAGACTTATACATCAACACTAGAAACGTATGGATTTGATTAACTGAATCTATGACTTGTGAAATTAGGAAGTTGACCTAAAACAAGTGCTATAGCTTTTTGTTTTTTTCTTTTACTTATGTCTGCATTTATATTTTAACTTGCCTTCATTGTTCTACGAGAGTTATGCCTCAAATGTGTTGTTGGCTCTGATATCTACTTTCTATGTGTTGTTCACTCTTTGGTTACCAAAGGGACATGATAATGGGATGACTAATTGAGTGCATAAGTTGTAGTTTCCCATACCAAATGTTGTCTTCTAGTAATGTATAAGACATGTTGTGATATTTTCTTCTTCCAACTTCTAAGAGGCTGAATGTTCTCAGCTATGCAATAACTTGTTTTGAACATAGAGTCTTTGATTAACTTTCTTAATTTGCTCCTTTTCTGGTTGTAACTTTGAGAAAAATCTTCTCAGGAACAACCTTCCTAAGGTTTGAAGTAATATGGCTAAATACTTGGTATCAGCCTCCATATTGATTATTTTGGTTTAGACATAATAGGCTGATTGCAGCCTCAACGAATAAGATATCATTCAAATTCTTTACCATACATTATACCACCTTCAATTTAACGATCCAAGTTGCCAAATGTGATGGTTTCCTCTATGGAAAATTTCTTGGAGAAGTTTGATTTTTTTTTCTTTTCTAGGAAGGTCAACCTTCAAGGAAATTTGGTTTTATGCTAGGGAGGTCAACCATTGCAACATTCTTTTTTTACTTAGAAAAGTGGGAGAATTTTAAGAGAAAAGAGGAATAATCTCTACGAGTTTTATTGACTTAGAGAAAGCATGTGACAAAGTATCTACAAAACTAATTTTGTGCATATTGGGAAACGAAGTACTCCTAAGTTGATATATTGACATCCTTTAGGACATGTATGAGAGAGTTGTGACTGGTGTGAAACAGATGGAGAGGAGATAAATGAGCTAACACTAACAACTATTTTACATCAAGGATTGACATTGAATTTGTATTTGTTTTCTCTAGTTATATGTGAAGTAAATACTCACATTCAAGAGTATGTCCCTTGATGTATGTTATTTGTTGATGATGTAGTGTTAATTGATGAGAATAGAGTGGGAGTCATTCATTATAAAGCTTTCCCACTGTTCAATGTATATTTCTTTGATTAGCTCTCAATTCAAGAAATTCGTTAACATCCATCTTATAGATGACGAGGTTATGGACAAAAGATAAAGCTAATAAGAGTCTAATAGTTGTGAATGTTGCGATGGGTAGGTGTCAAATTATTCAATTCTTTTTTTTCTCCCTAAAGCTTTGTAAGATCCACTTACAACCTATTGGTTTGGAACCAAAGGTTAGTGCACTAAAATTCAAGTGTTGTTAGGTAAAATGGAACCCATATCGTCATCAATACGTTCTTTATAGAAAGGTTCACTTATAGATGGTAATCCATCATGAAGAGAGGTAAGGTTACCCCCAACATTAAATTGGGGTAAAAGTTTGGTCGGAAGGAAGCTTCTTTCCTTGCTCTTTTATTCCTTTCAGGTTCTATAGATTCTTTAAGTTCCATAGACTCATTGTTCTCTTATTCAATGTCTTTATTAGTGAACTAGTGTTACACAAGTCACCTTTAGAGTTCTTACATTTTAAACTAAGTGTATTCTAAAAACGATCAGCATCTCTAGATTTCATATCATATTAAAATTTTAAGCTAAAAATACATAGGCCTTATTATGGTGAGAATAACCTATACTCACATTTAATTGTTCTAGGACCTAACTTTGATATGCTAATATTGAGAATTCTCACTTAAGCAAGTCATTCCCGCATTTTAAAATATCCTAAGTTACGTTTCTGATTAAAGCAAAGTTCAAGTGGTGTTTTATGACATTCCTTATTCGGCACCCTATTGAAAATATAATAGGAAGTAAGCAAAGCTTTTCACCTTAATTTAAAGGTAAACCAAAAAAAATTAGTACAATATTTAATATATCTATTAAGGGGTCTTTTTTATATTATTTTATATCTTTGCTGCACCATTTGCTAAGGTATATGAGGGGTAGTGACCAATGAATAACACCATGAGTTTCAAAATAAAATTTAAAAAAAATAAAAAAAAAAATCATCAAACTCATGTGATAGGTATTTTCCACACGTATCACTCCTCAACCTTATAAATCTTTAATTTATCAATGCCTTATGAATCTTATATAATTGATAATTGTCATGGCTCCAAATACAAGTGTATGTGCTCTTTTGGATAACGTCTTTGAAATTAGTGTTCCCATCATTGAATAGTGGCGTATCTCTCTCTCCTGTTGTTGTCACACTTTTGCTATTTTGCTTGGGAACACCTATACTCAGCTGCCACGTTGCCTTCCTATTGTGGCCAATCCTTGCCTAGGGTGTGTTGCCTTCCCATTGGTCTATGGTGGCCTCTTGACCATTGGCTTCTTCGTCCTAGTCAAGCTCACCTTTCCACTAGGCTCCCTTGTATTCGGCCATAGTTCCACTCCCTGCCTGTAACCCCTTTTGCATTCTTTTGGTAAACGGCACCCCATCATCCATTGACTACCAATTGGATATTGCCAGGTGTCGTCATAGAGCGACATGGCCTCCATGTCATTTAGCACCTTCCACAATAATCAATGTCAACCTTATAAATCTTAAATTTACCAAAGCCTCATCCTTAGATCTCATCAAGCATACATATGCATACCTTAAAAAATTGCAGATGAAAGAAATGAAATATTTCTTCCTCCCAACCTTTTTTGGTCACATACATTAGTATAAATGAGTCCTAGGATTTCTATATTTCTAACTATACTTGAAAAATGGTTTTCGAGCCATCTTGGCTTTCACAAATGCTTCACATTTATCTAAAGTATTTGAAAGGTCACATTTGAAGTATAAGAACTAAATTAATAGAACTAGAATTCTAGAATTTAAATTTCCTAATCTATAGCACCGTAAATTAAATTATCCAATCATACAATTAGAAGAAACTGACATTTGTATTGACTGCATTATTTACATTCTCTTTAACCATCTCATTAAGAGAATAGTCATTTCCTCTATAACAACCATTCTTAAATAAGACTAAATTATTGGATTCATAGACCACTTTGATGCCACTTTTGATCAAAATGTCAACCACCCCCCCCCCCCCCCCCCAAAAAAAAAAAAAAAAAAAAAAAAACAGAAGAAGATTCTTTCTCGTATCAGGCATGGTGAACCTTGGTGGAAGTGTGCCTGATGTGAATTCGAGGCCTACAGTACCCATTTGAACAGCATTTGCTATGAAGTTCCAAGTTCGGCTGTTCCATAACTCATATGTCCATAAGGTGTGAATGCACTTCTATAGTGGGAAATACTAATTGTAGGCTAGTATCCAGCTACCATCCTCCATCTTTCATTGCTAAATTAACTTCAATAATCATGGCTATGATCTTCCTTGATGACATTCACTTGACATGCTTGTTGCTTTCAATGGAGGCAACCTCTTGTGTAATGGGTAATCCACAAGGGTAACAAGTTCCTTTTTCATGGCGTTATTCTGGTTTTTCTTATTGGAATCAGGTTTCTTCTTCTTAAACTAATCTTTCTTCTTATTGGGTTCTTACCCTTATTTGATTTGGGAACCTTAGGTTTAGCACCGCACCCCCAACCAGATTTCCTTTGGATCAACCTCCTTGTGGAACTTTGAATCTTAAATTCTTTGCTCTTCCTCATTTCAAAGATGATGTTGAAGTTGATCCATAGTTAAGGGTTTGGAACCTTGCCAATGTTTCATCTTCTTTTTGTAGTTATTCGAAGTCGATGATAATTTAATGATAATAGTTTTCTTCAAGGAATGGGCTTCGTTCAGCAAGCCCCCAAAGCTTTGGGATAAGGCATCGATGATGATGATTCTTGTGCCCCATTTGGATAGAAAGTTGCAAGTTGAAAGTAGCTAGGAAGAAAGTAGCTTTCGGAGAAATTTACATTTAGAAAGTAGAAAGTAGTTTCCTTATGCTTTTAAAAAAATTACGATTTTTTTACTTTTTAAAAGTAGATTTCTAAAAATGAATCCAAACAAACTTTCGACTTTCAGAAGTAAAGGAATTACTTTTTTATGTGTATCCAAACGGGCTCTTAGCTATTGCCCATTTTTGCGTACTTTTCCAAAGCAAAAAATTTGTATACCCAACATGCGCTTTGCATCCTTCATTATTATAACGTCCGTGGGTTTGTCTTCAGGATGATGGAACATGGATTGTTGTCCCCCGAACGAGCAAAGAAAGCATATGATAGAAAGCAAAAGAGGCAGCAACAAATAAGGATGGGAACTCCAATCAAGTCTGTACCAAAACCAGAAAGCTCGCAAAAGCATCAAGCTTCGAAGAATGGAGACTTCAAAGCAAAGAAAAGAATTGTTGGTGGGAGTGATGACGATGATGATTTCATTTTGAAGCGCAAGAAAATGAAAGGGTAAAATCCAAATCAATGCTCCTCTTCGTTCATAACAGTGTAAGATTAACACAATTTCACAAATAAATCACTGGTGAGGAAAAAAAAAAGTTAGTTTAAATTCCTCTTATTTAACTTGAACTGTCAAAAAAGGTAAACTGTTCTTAGACATCCATACATACACAGTTGATAGATTATGACATTCTTTGAATTGCTTTATTTAAGGAAAGAAAATAATCTAACTATTTGATACCTTTATTTTTTATTTCATGCTTTCATCTGATTATGTTCCATAGTATTGTGTGAAAATAGTTCTTCTATTGGGCCACGTACCAGATACAAATGAGAAAAAAAATTGAGATCAAAGTTTGATCTTGATCCCCAAAAATATTGTGTGGCATTTTGTGTTCTCTTTCAGGTCCACTGACCTGAAAGAGCACACTTTACCAACTTGCTGAGTTGGCACCTTTGCCCCTTAGTGGACTTCCATACCACAAGTATGCTTGGTTGAAGAGTTTTTAGCCAATGGATTTTTTTTTTTTTTTTTTACTTCCAAATAGAGAAGTTGTTTTGGGATTTCTTTTGGCATGAGGAGAAGAGGAAATTTCACCTTGTTCGGTGGAAAAGGGTTTGCTCTCCAAAGGCCAAAGGGAGGTTAGGGGTGCATAATAGACTGTGGGTCATGAATAAGACTCTACTGGGGAAATGGTTGTGGTGTTTTGGGGTGGAACCAAATATTTTGTGGAGAAAGGTGGTGGCGGAAAAGTTTAGGGAAAGTGAATTGAAGCGGGGTTCTTTTGGGTGTGGGGTGTGGAGAGGGATCCTAAAGTTGTTGCCTTTGTTTCTCCAAAGGGTTCAGTTTAGCGTGGGGGGTGGGAGGAGAGTGGGGTTTTGGGAGGATCTTTGTTGTGGGGATGTTGCTCTGAAAGACAGATTCCCCAATTTGTTTCAATTGTCGTTGAAGAAAGGTGCCTCTATATCTAACTGTTTTGGTGAGCTCAGATGGGATGGTCGGATGGGACTATGGGTTCAAAAGGGTGTTTAACGATTAGAAGGTGGAGGAGTTGGCCTTTATGACTAATCTGTTAGCAGGCACATCTTGTTGTGGGATCCACTGACACTTGGATCTGGAGGGAGGCCAAGGAGGGGGTGTTCTTGGTAAAATCTTTCTATAAATCCTTGCAAGAGGAAGATGGGGAGGTTTTCTCTGCAATGGTTATTTGGGGGGCTATTAAAGATTCCATCGAAGTTTTCGTTCTTTATCTGGACAGCCACTTGGGATAGCATTCTTAATTTGGATGGTCTTCTCCGTTAGGGGGCTTCACACTCCAAATTTATGTGTTATGTGTAGGAGTGATGGTGAGTTCGTCAGACATCTACTATTACATTGCTCCTAGGCTTGGGAGATTTGGATTTATTTGTGGAATCTCTTAGGCCTCATGGGTTTGTTTCCCTTTGACTGTTAAAGACTTGTTCTGGGGTTGGATGGGCTTAGGCTTCACATTTATGATGGCCAAACACATTTTATGGCCCATCATTCCTTTTGCAGTCTGCTGGGGGTTTGGAAAGAAAGGAATCTTCGGGTGATTGAAGAGAAGTAGGAGTCTAGGGAAAATATTATACTTTCAGTGAAAGGTTTCATATTCTTTTTGTGTAAAGTGTTTGAAGAGTTCAAATGAGTCTTCTTTGAGGACTTCATGAGGAGATGGGAGTGGGTTTGTGACAGAAGTTGGTGAAGAAGTAGCAGAGAGGTCAAATTGATTTTGTTGTTTGATCGATGAGTCAAGAAGAATGAGTCATTTCACCCCCATATGTTTTTCAGTGTTGGCTTCTCATAGTGGCTATCGCACGAAAGAAGCCCCAACAAGGCTTCTCAAAAATGCAGTCTTGGGCTGCCCGCAAAAGCTGTTACCAACAAACTTGTTTTTCGGTTCAAAGCCCAAAAGCCGACAAAAAAATTCGTAACAAAAATACCCTAAATTTTTATGCAAGTCCGTCAAAGGCGGGGTTGAACATTCATGGGTGATTAAGCCAAAAGAATGTGTGAAATAACAACAAACCTTTATCCCCAAGATTTGGGGTTGGTTAAACATGTCATATTCCTCCATTCAATTCTATCTAAAGCCATGTTTTATGTCATTAAAAGTATATGCAAATTCGCTTTCACTATTTGAATCCTTGCTAGAACCTTCAACCCGTACATTCCTTCTGATTAGGATTATAATCACCTTTGTTGAATGTGCCCAAATCATCTCAATCAAAATTCTCTCAGTTTATTGTCTATTGGGTGCTATACCGCTACTACATTTTTCAATTACACCCGTTGCTTATTTTATCCTTCACGTTCTTTCTTCTTATCCATCTCAATATCTTCATCTTTGTTGCACTCAATTTATTAATATGATGTTTTTTGACCGTCTTAACATTTTGCTCCATAAATCATAGTTGGTCTTACAACCAATTTATAAAATGTTTCTGTTGATTAATATGCATCTGTCACATAAAACTCTTAAAATTGCACCTCCACGTCAAACATCTTGCTCTATTTTTATTGACATCTTCCTCACTTTCTCAAACTTTCTATTTAATAAATGCGAGATAACAAAAGTGGTCATTTCAGGATTTTTCTAGACCATCAGTTTTTACTGATGCCAACATTAAATTTATACTCCACATACTCGGTCTTTGTTCTATTTATTCTAAATTCCTTAGGCCCTAACATCTTTCTCCATAGTTCTAGTGTTGTGTTGATTTCCTCTTTGGTTTCATCAATTAATACCACAATATATGCAAATAGTATAAATTATAAACCAAAGTTCATGCTCTTGAATGCTAGCATTTAATTCTTTTTTGGTTAGTCAATACTAGCATTTAATTCATCTATAAGTAGAACAAACAAATGCAAATTAAGTTAACCCTTTGTATAGACCAATTATAATTGAAAATTTATTCTTATTCTCTCCATATATATATATATATATATATATATATTTTACTCTCTATACTTTTTTTTTGATAACTGAGCTTCCCTGTATACAGTGGACCGGGCCTGTATCTGAGCTTTGCCCAGTCTATAGACCATGGTCTTGTCCAAGGACTAGTCCTGGGCACATGCAACGCCCAAAACATCTCATGCACCAGTTAAGTGAAGGTGCCCCCAGAGGAATTAATGCTCATATGGGTATCGAACTCACGACCTATGAACATTAACCGCTTATTAGTCCGAAAATGCCATTGAGCCAACCCTTCCGGTTCTCTCTATACTTCTCTATCATTTTCTAACTAGAAAAATTGTTTCTACCCTATATAAAATCAAATTGGATATTTGATATATTAGTGTTTTTTTTTTTTTTTTTTTAAACCTTTGTTCAATTACTCACATTTCATAGTATGACTCATAAGTTTCATAGTCTGATAGTTGATACTATTCTAAATGTCTCATTTATTATTATACATAGGTACTACAGTGGGCATTTTTTGTTTTTGACATTTTTTTTTTGAAGTTTTGTTTTTGTTTGTTTATGTGTGTGTGTGTGTGTGTTTCATTAGGCATCATTTTAGAATTTAAAGTATTATTGAGTAGCATAGTTAACAATTATAATCCTTAAAATCCATTCCATACTTTTAATGGAACAACATCTCTTAGGGTCTCTTATTTTCATCTTTTGTTAGAGTACTAGCCCCAAGTCTCTATTGTGATCCTTCATTAATAATTTCTAAATTAATCCCTCCACCTTTCCCTAATTTCTTCATTTCTTACTTATAATGTCATCTTCTCCTTAAACACACCTAACATTATTTAGCTCTCTAATTTTCACTTTTCTATTTCACACTACATTGTAGAAATCTTTCTCACCTCATTTAGTCCTCAACATGCCCTAATTATTTGGGCTTGTTTGTGGGCAAGGTTGGGTGGGTGGACCCAACGGAATTAAATGGGTTGGGCACTTTGGAGAATCGAAGTCAGGATTACTCCCCATTCATGTTTGTGTGTTCGAAGTAAATGTATATATGATTCTTTAGAAAACACATGATCTCAACCGTGTAAACACGAAATCTAACGGTTAGGATTTATACAACTGTTGATAACACACATCTTGATGATATTTATTTCGAGGATAGATGATGTAACGCTATAGTGTAATGCCAACTACGAAGGCATCTTTAAATGAACTATAATAGTAAAGATATTAGTGCGTAATTGGCATATCTTGGCTTTTAGATCAGACCCATATTTGAGGGTCTGATTGTTTTTTTTTTTCTTTTCTGGATCTCTATATTAGGATCCAATCTGATTGTAATTGGATAGAGTGCGGATCAGATTAAATTCGATTCAATATTATACATATAAACGTTACATATTTAAACAAAATATATAATATAATTGACATACGTTCTCGAATTTTATTAAATTGGGGCCCCATTGGATTGGATATATTTGATCTTGAACTGATTGATATGTTACAAATCGGATACTTCTCGGATCAAATCGTTATTGGAACCCAAATCCTCATTTAAGTTATAGAATTGGAACAAGATTGGGTTATGAGTGCTCCCAATCCATTTTTGGCCTTATATGAGGTCATGAACTATTGTATGATCCTATAGTGATGATCCATAACTCCAAGTGGGCCCCAACCTATGTTTAATAAATAAGCCCATCAAAGTACTTAAATTGGGGCCAATGCAATTACTCTTGGGTGGATAATAATGGGCTACTTTTGGCCCATACAGTTCCAGCCGATTAAGACCCTTCAATTTCCGACAAGAGCTAGCCAACTACCAAAGTAGCATTTAATAACTACAATTAAATCAAAACAACCCAATCAGCTATAAAGGAGATGGGTTGTTGATAGAGAAACATTTTTCCTTACTAACTTAGTAAGATTTTTAGCCTTACTAATGGTGGTTTTGCTTAAATGGGTTATCATATCGGCAATCCAGTACCACAGTCCTCTAAGCTTCTTCCACATAACTACCAAACTTAAAATTGAAACTCAATGGTGGAAAATAACATTTTTTGGAAAAAAAAATTTCAAAGGACCCGTAGTGAGAGTGAAATTCTTATTAACTTAGTAAGGCTAGTCGGACTCTTGATGATATGTTTTTGTTTTAAAACTCGAGTTGACTCAAATTGATTGAATTTCGAGTTGATTTAGTGCTAAAACTCATCTGGAGTTATATACAACTCATCAAAATGACTCACAACTTGATTGAGTCGATAAAAACTTGGCTGAATTATAATCTTTACGTGAAAACGGAATATAAATGTAATTTTACATTTCAAAATGTAAATTATTTTTAAAAGAGTCGTGATAATTTGACTCCTTTTTTTTTCTTTTGTGCTCCCTTCATAAAATCGTAGATCTATTATTTCGGGATACACAAGTAAAAGGATTTATGGTTATGTGAACTGCCAGGTCAAGGAGCGTACAGAAAATGGAGTCCGTTATCATTAGTCTTTTTAAAATACTTAATAAATTTATTACATATTTATTTGACTCGTACGTGTTGACTCGACCCACAGACTGATTTCCAGAGATAATCATAATTTCCTGATGTAGCATCACACGATTTGTACGTGACTAACATGCAAGAAATTAAAGATTCAATTTGCATGTCGAGTTGACACGACGGATTATAACACTATGCCACGTACCATCTATTGCAATTAAAGCCATCCTTCCAAATATAATATCTTAATCAAATCTTTCAAAATCTGATTCAATGATGGGTTCGAAATTTTCTTAAGAGTCCTGACAATAGGACAAGCCAGGTGGCATACACAACAACTCCATGACGTGGACAAATTTGAAATCGGGATCTGTTCACCTCGGGATACACAACTCCCTTAAGACACATTTTTTAATGTGAAAATAAAATCGTGTATCCCGAGACATATAGATCTATAATTCACAAACTTGTCACGTGAGAGAGTTGATTGAGTATGTCACCTGACAAGTCATATTATCACAACTCTTTTTTTTAATCCGTCTTTACTCGATCAATACTTGACTGATATGGCATAAATCAGAAATCATAGATCTTTTTCTTCAAGATATACAATTGTGTATCCCGAGGAAAAAGTATATGGTTCCGTGTCTATGCCACATCAACTGAGTAATATCGACCGAGTGATGACTTATTAGTTAGAAAATCAACTCTTGACAATAATAATTGTATCATACTCAAATTTGAACTAATCAATCTAGAGAAAGTTGGCTTAGCTAACACATTTATTCGGGAAGTCAAGTAGTAGATGAGGATTATAAAGAGGGTTTCATCTGATAATCAAGAGTATGGGGACCCATCATATTCTACCTACAACATGTTGAAGGTTATATTAGCTGAAATAACATAAATTCCATTGATTTTGATCATTAATAATCAAAAGATTTAGGTAACTTTCACATTCTCTCATCAGTCTTATTGAACTACCCCTTTGATGATCATTGAAGGGAAGGAAGAGACTCTATATTGATTTGTGAATGATTTATACCACCAAAATCACCATGAAGAAGAAATTGATAGGTTTAAAGGATGGAGGCTTCATCAAGTGAAGATATATTTAAGACGGATTTCACACCCCCTCTCAATAAAATTTGTGAGTGCACAAGGGTCTTGGACAAATTGATTTTAGGATACAACGAAGCTCATATCTCTATAATCAATTGTGTGATACGTGTCTCCAATGTAGTATGAGATGGGGGATTCCAATTTCTCTTTAGTCTATGGTCATTGCTACCTTGGGGCCTATTTGGTAGATAAAATCGACTTATCGTGCAATAGTAGTAGGAACCGATGAGGAAGCGTATTATACGTCCATGTGGCTCATCAACCATTGGCCTAAAGAAAAAACACTAAGATTTCATTATTGTTTTGAGTGTTGGATGAAGCCCCGAATAACACCCCGTGATCCTCCTAGAACATCTGTTTTTTTGCTAGGGAAGCAAGGTGGTAATATGTCAATGTGAAAGTGGATTCAATGGGATTTGAACCAAGTTCATGGGATCAACTCTCAACACTCCTTTGCCAACTTAGCTAAGTTGACACCTTAGGGATTCCATCACTACAAAACAATTGTGTATAGTCCTATTTTCTTGATATATGAATTGCAAGTGAAATCTTCAATGAATTTGCAAAATATATGAGTAGATGAAAGACTTGCTTATTTGGTGTGATGAACCAGACTTGATATGGGTGAAGTGACACTATTTCCCACCTAAATCAAATTTATGATCACTCGATCATTATGCCATCAAAGAAAATTGGTTGAGGGAAGGTGTTGGCATGCGAGTGAGATGAGAAAGGCGATAAAAATATGGTATGGAGAGATAAAAAGGCCAGTTAACCAAAATCAAACTAGTGGTATAAAATAATGAAATTCCCCTCTTGCCAATTCTAATGTGTCAAAATAGGCTCAAATGGCCTTTTCACTGCCTCAATCCAATCGTCCCCGAGGGCATGGTAATGGTCATTCTTATCATGCCAAGTGATAAAAGAGTGTCTCAAAAAACTTGTCATACACATGAAATATGCTTTGTTAGTGCCACAGATCACCTTCGACACGCTCGTAACATATTTATGGGATTTCGCTGATTGGCATTGGTTGGTTGTCGATGTTACGTGATTGTACCCTTAACGCCAAGTGTACATAGAACAAGACCTCCACATGGTGGTCCAATTGGCATCATATATTTATGAGTCTTGTTGGATTGACCTCAATTCACAATTTGCTCACGTGGGAGTTCGCACACAATCATAGATGGTTTTCACTTGTGCACACAGCTCCACATCAGCAAAGTGTCAATTGAGGTCAGTTCAGCCTTATTCTAAATTTATATTGAAACCCATATTTAGTAAATTTATGTGCAAAACCCATTTTAGCAAATTTGGGACACTTGTAAGATTTAAGAAGGGCAAAGTAGTCATTATAGGGGAAGTTGGGTGACGGTGAGGTGATCTAAGATAAGATGAGCGAGGGATAAATGAATAGTGAAGCATAGGAGAAGGTGAAAGTAAGAAAGAGGGGAAGAAATTTAATGAGGGTTGTGGGTAATGTGGAAGGGTAGGGGGACCCTAGCCTTACAACTGACCCTATAAGGGGTACCCATCTTTTCTCTGTGGGCCCTACTAGCTTACCCCCCAACACCTCTCTCTCAAGTATTGTGTGTGTCACTGCAAGTGATAGGGAAAGGGTAGGACAAAAGAGGGTCCTTTGAAGGTGTTGTAGTGGTGCACGTACACCTCTCCTCTTCTCTACTAAAACCCCTCTCACTCTCTGTCTCAACCTCATCTCTCTCTCTCTCTCTCTCTCTCTCTCTCTCTCTCAAATTATCTCTGAATCTTCAAGACTTCTTTCTTAATCATTTCTTGCACCTTCTTTAGGCAAATGGGTACCTCTTCTTGTCCTTCTATTACTTCTTTCTTTCTCCCTTGATTCTAAATTAAGAACCCTTCTTGGGTCTCTCTCTCTCTCTCTTCCTCTCTCCCTGCGCATTACCCCGTTTTAAGTAGAAACAGAGAAGGTAGAAAGAATTGAGAAAATTTTCCATAAATTGTGACTAAACTAAGAAATTAGTCTCTGGGTTTTGTTTTCCTTGAAGAATTACAATCTGGGTCGCCATTAATAATGGCAGAACCACCAAATTCAGAACCAGAGAGCAGTTCCAACTCTGTGTCATCATCTCCAACTTCATCTGGGTTATCTCAATTTCGTCAAAACTCAGTTTCAAATCCAACAAAACAACCCAAATCACAAAACCCAGAAACCAAAACAACCAAAAGAATCAGAGATTCCACCAAACACTTAGCTTACAGAGGTGTCCGTATGAGAAATTGGGGTAAATGGGTTTCTGAAATTCGTGAGCCCCGCAAGAAATCAAGGATCTGGCTCGGTACATTTCCAACACCTGAAATGGCTGCAAGAGCCCACGATGTTGCAGCCATGAGCATCAAAGGTAACTCAGCGATTCTCAATTTTCCAGAACTCGCCGAGTCTCTACCTCGTCCTGCCTCGCTATCTCCACGTGACATACAAGCTGCAGCAGCCAAAGCTGCAACCATGGAGAATTTAAAGTCATTGTCTTTGGGTTCGACGTCCTTTGATGTATCGATGACCACAACAGAAGAAGAATTAAGCGAGATTATTGAGTTACCGAGTCTAGGGACGAGTTTTGACTCTCCCGAGTCACATAACGATTTTATATTTGTCGACTCGGTTGAAGGTTGGGTTTATCCCCCACCATGGTCTCAAAGTGAAGATGATTGTGGGTATTTTGCTGATCAATTGGTGGTTCCTGAGACTTCAATTTCTACCAACTTTGCAGGTGGAGGTCTTTTGTGGGATTATTAATTAGTTTTAAATAAATTTGCGTGTTTTTTTTTTTTAATTTTTTTTTTTTTTTTAAATTTTAGCCCTTTTTAAAATTTTATTTGAGGGGCTAAAAATCTTGTTTTTTAGGTCTCTCTCCTCTTTTAAGCATGTGTGCCTTAGTTCAATGAAGCTAACTGTACAGTGTAAGAAAGGAAAGATCAAAGATGGTAATAAGCTCCTTGGGATGGGTTGGTGTAAAAATATCAAAGCCTCTCTCTCTCTCTCTCTCTCTCTCTCTCTCTCTCTCTCTCTCCATGTTTATTAATCTTTTTGGAGCCTATTATGCTTCCACTTTTCAACAAGCACATTCTCTCAATCAATGTATTTTAGAACTTTCTGTGAACTTATTTCGATTATCAAAATTAAACACTTGGACATATTAAAGCTTTTTTTTCTTTCCTTCTTTTTATTTTTTTATTTTTTTTGTATTAATTTATAGAACTAAGAGGACCATAGCTTTGATTTCAAGACTATATAATATATAAATGTGTTAAAAAAAAAAAATTTCATAATGGGTTTCAGTTTTCTAGAAAATTCATCAAATTCAAATGATGAATTTGGAAGGCAATTCTAGGTTCTTCTAATAATTACTGATAGTCTTTCAAGGGCTCACACTCTCTCAGCTGCATTAAATGTGGACAGCTTTGAAGATTTAAAGGGTAATTTGGGCATTTAATTGTGGCCCATATTGAGATGTTGGATGATCTCATGATATTTTGAGTATTTGTCTCATACTGAATAATTGAGGTGGACTTATGGTGAGAATTTGATTAATAAATAACTTATAGTAAAATAGTAAAAAATGTAAAACTCGAAAGAATCATAAACTTCTGAGGTTCATGGGCCCACAACTTCAGGAGAAATCGTTGGATTGTGATTCATCGATATGCGTGTCAGTTATGGACTTATTGTCTACCCTATGATGGCTGAATGCCTCAAAACCCAAAACCTAGAAATGGCGAATTGTGAAAGAGACGTGTTATTATTCATGGTAACAGTATCCACCTTAGTTGTCGAGTCCGATTTTGATTGGAGAAAACCCCTTCTTAACAATTTACATGACAAGAGGTCCCTTTTTGTTTTCAAACTAATAACATACCCCTCCAATCTTTTATTGAATATTTAAGTTAACTCACTATTAGGGTTTAAAACAGCTTAGATATGAATATGTCCATACCTGAATTTTGTATTCGGATCTAGATTCAGATCCCACTAGTTAAAATCATATTCAAATCATTTTATTTTTATTAAAGTAATATATTCCTATCCGATCTGATCAAATTAATTAATTCGGGTCAAATAATTTCAAATCGTCTTAAGATCATTTCAAGAAAAATCATTAAAGATGTCACTTGAATTCAAGACCTTTTTATTATAATATAATAATTTTAGATATGGATTAAGATTTTTTTTTATTTATTTATAAGAATCGGATTCTCTAAGGTTATAAATTGACCTCAATCTGATCTAAAGCTAATTGAGAAAAAAAATCAAGGATTTTTAGGACATTTTTCTTTTGTATATAAGAGAAGACTAAGGTCAATAAACATGTCATTAGTTTGAAACATGGGAATATCGAAAATTTATATTTTTTTTCATAAACCTATGTTTCTTGGCTCACTCGGTTCGATTTTGAATTTGTTGTTTGTGATTAGACGCTAATAAACGAGCTTGGTTGGTAGAGAATGTTTTAGTTATTTATATTAAACTCATAGAAGAAAAGTCAGATTAATAGGACATATCTTTATTTTGAAAACAAGGGTACCGTTACTATTAACCAAATCTTCGTATTTCAAAAATAAAGGTTATCTTTAGCATTGACCAAATTGTGGGGCTATCTTTAAAATTTACCAAAACAAAAGGATTAGCCAGGTTCACTATTTTTTTACCAACCATTACGAATCGAACCTCAAACTGGTTCGTTGTTTGGTATTATATCAACGAACCCGGTAACACAACAATAAATAAACAAGGGTTACTATTCAATTTTATTTTATATCCGATTCTTTTTTTTTTTTTTTTAGGGATTTGATCATAGAATATTTCACTTCTAAGAGCACAAAACTTCTTTTTTGTTTCTCTTGATGAAGTAAGAAATTTTTTCATTTTTTTTACTACCAATGCTCACAAAATTCAGGATCTACCAATCACATGAAGCATTATGTATTGAATGGTATCTCTAATTTACAAAATTACCCTCGTTAGGCTTGATGTGATTTGGTATAAAGAATCTTTTAGCACTATGTGAAGAAATTCCATGAGCAAAAAAATCACCCATGACCCAAAATATGCCATGGGAAAAGTAAAAAGGAATGAGCCAATATTTTGGGGGCTCTAAATTGGTGACATCTGATGTGGAAAGAAGAACCCCCACCCCCCCTTTATTTTCAAAATGATGACATAGCCCCTTGACAATGGTAATTTTTGAATGAGTAATGAAATATGCTAAAACTTCTTGATTTCCCCCATAGAAACCCATGGTCTTCAATTAATAGGGTAAGACTTTTGTATCTTCAATCATTAATTTTTATATGAAATGCACCAATGGAAGCACACATGCGGAGGAATCTAGAAAATTTATATAATCCAAAAGAGATGAGACATTTTCTAGAAAAGATCTAGAAACATAATAAATGTTTAGATAATGTTTGTTTTCTTAAAGTAGTAACTCAATATTTTATTTATTTATTTATGTTTATAGTTTTCTTCACTTAGTTGAGCCCCCCTTTTAACTCTTTTAATTTAGTTTCGTATTAATCTTCCCTTTAATTACATTGACTGAAAAAGATTATTAATTTTTTAAACTCTCTAATGGAGTAAGCCATCAATTTAATTAATTAGTTATTAATTATATATGTCTCTCAGACATATGTAGAGAGAGAGAGAGAGAGAGAGAGAGAGGTACATAGTTCTAACCTTATATGTGGTTCTCTACCTCAAGTTATATTTTGATAGATCTCGAGATATGTACCACCTTATAACATATCATCCAATTTTTTATATATATATATATATTATAGGTATACAAATCTCGAAATACCATGTGTTCAACCAACATTAAGTGCATATTTATTACCCGTAAAGATTTAAGATTCTCGATTGAAAATATGGTCAAAAAGATAAAAAAAAAATACCAAAGAGTTTAAACAACAATATTTTCTTCTTTTTTTAAAACAAATGGGGGGGGGGGGGGTGTTGAAGACAATGTCAAGAGTAAGGGAGGAGCCAAGATTTTGCCCACAAGAGTAGAAATTTTTTTGTGGGGACAACAAAGAGTGGAAAAAAAATTTGTACTGGCAATAGTGGTAAATTTTTTATCTGTCGCTAAAATCTATTGCAGTAGCTCATTAATTCCTAGGCTTTGAGAATTCTCGTGGGGGCAAGTTCCCCCACTCTAAATCTGCCCCTGAGGTCATCAATTTGAAAACAAAGAAAGGTATCTCAAATAAATCGTGAATATGATAATGCTCTTTTTTTTGGTATGCCCCTTATATGCTCTTTCACAGAATCGTACAAAACCATAAATATCTGTCCTTGTGTATCTCGAAGCAATGGATCTATGATTCTATGAAGGGAGAGTACAAAGGCTGTGCCAAAAAACACATTATATTATCATGATTCATCTCAAATATTCATCGAAACAAAGAGGTGTATGTCAAAGAATTCTAATTTCCTTTTCAATTTTTTAGAATTTTCAAGTTACATTAATTTCATCATAACCCTGGTTAAATTTGTTTCAAATAACTTTTTCAAAAGTTTATCACATGTTGGATTCTTTGTACAATTTTCTTGAGTATATGATTTGATGTAGGCATCATTCAATTATTTTAGTACTATTGATATATGTTTGCCTATCTACCAAAAATCATCTTCATTATTAATTTTTAATCATTGATTTGATACCATAATAATCTTCATTGAAGGTATTTTGATCCTTTTCTATTAGTCTCTCACAAAAGACTGCAGTCAAGGTGGATATGTCAAATATTCCCCTTATGTTTACCTAACACACAATTAATTAATGTAATAAATATCTTTGGGGTTTCCTTTTGGAATCTTTATTTATTTATTTATTTATTTTTAACTATGAGCACTTCTTATGGAAGTAAGTGAATGACAGAGAAATACTTAATTAAATATATTAAAATGAAATATCATATACTGACGATAACGTTATAACATTAGGTTGTCAGTTACAACCGTCACATGGGGATAATTCCCTCCTAATTCGTTGTATGTTTTACAAGAATTTATTATTTATTGATTTTTTAATGAATGTTTTTAGATCATAATTTTTATTAATTTTTTAATCAAATATGATTTTATGGAGGAATTTTTCGACCTTGACACATCTCGAGATGTGTGTCACAAGCATTCATTTCTTGATTTTCATCTTGCCCACCTCCAACTCTTTGATCTCGTCTGAACTTAAAGTGTAGACGAAAGAAATCCTTCATGTTCACACTTTGAATGTACGTGAAGAAAATGTTCATGTACGTGCTTTAGACATGGATATAAACCCGTTAAATCATATCTTGCTTTAAGTACAAAAACAGGGCAATCTCCTTGGTAATTGTTTTTTTTTTTTTTTTGGCATTTCTCCTTGATTTCTCTGTCTTGTACTTATTTCATATCTTTACTTTTACCTTTTCATTTACTAAGATATTTAGGGTATGTTTGATTGAACATGGAAAATAGGGTGAAAAATGACATTTTTCATGTTTTTTATTATATTTTTTCATGGAAATTGATTTTTCACTCCAATCAAAAAGTTTATAAAAACTTAGATTTTACTTTTCCACCCATATAGGTGGGAAAGTGAAATCAACCCATATTTTTTATCCCTAAAATATCATCTTCTTTTTTTCCACTCATATCTTATTCTTCCTTACTACCACTACTACCACCATAACCACCATCACACTAATCTCACCATCACCGTCATCACCATCTCTAACCACCTTCTCTCTCTGTCTTCAATCTAACCCTTACAAACAAAAAATTGAAGATCTAGTTTGTGTTAAAGGGACATCTATATGATCCGATCGATTGCTTAATGCCTGCAGTAGCAACAGAACCGAGGAAAGTATATAGAAAAGACAATTATTTTTTATTATATTAGTATTAGTTAGTGATCCCGACTCGGTGAGTCTTTTTTATCGTGATAAACTATTGGTACCAGTCTTACATTTTTTTTTTTCCGTGGATCAAGTAGAAAATGGAGCTTCACGAGAAGATGATTGTACCATGAGAGAAGGAAGGACAAAGAGGCCAACCTGATGCCAATAAAAAATAACCCATCCAATGGTATTTAACATCTAGAAAACTGCCAAATAAAATGCGTCCCAAGCCGAAATATCACAAGTACCGCCTCATCCCGAACCGTCACAAGGAAAACTATAACCAAAACCCTTCTTATTTGGCATTAACTTGAAACTGTGTGCATCTAAAGCACTTTTTACTAAGATCAATGTAGTTGTATGTAAATCTAGAGTAATAGCATGATGAACTAAGAGGTCTCCAGGGCCTACTTAAAATTATCTATTTAAAGATATTTAAAAGGGTATTTAAGGTTATTTGATCACATTTTAGTAAAATTGATAGTAAATGCTTAAATAAATTTAACAATATTTTATAAAGAATATCAATCACATATATAGGAGTAGTAGAGTAAGATCATCCTAATTACTATGACAGCCCGAAAGACTTGACCTGATTTACACCCCTAGATTTGATGCTTCTATATCTTAACCTAATGATTAGGAAATAGTGTGGTGTGTTATAAAGGTTATCCCTAAAAGATGGAGTAAGATTGTATATCAAAGGAAAGTGCATCCAAAAAAATAAGTGATGATGAGAAAGTGACAACAAGCGATTCCTTCCACTTCTTAAGATGCAAAACATGCATTAGTTTGTTGTGCTTGGAAGGAAAAGGGGGTGGTTAGGCCTCAGAAATCTCGTTAAGTCATGATGTGGGACATAGATATTGTTGAAAAATGAAATGGATGCACGAAAAATAAGAGAATTAGAATAATAAAAAATTGCTTTGACGCAAATAATATTCTACGTTTTCTTATAGATAACAGACGCCCCCAGTCCAATTGAAATCAAAGATGTAATTGCCTTTCTAATAGACTTATCTTCAGGATACAATATAGTGTAATTTAGTCATAAACTGTTTATTCACTCAATGTTTGTATTAACTTTGAAAGAACCTGTCACACTAGATTTCTGACACACGAATGCTTCTTTTAAAGTAAAAAAGATTTTAAGGAAGAGAAGAAAATTAAGAATAGAGATATTCAAATTGTTATGATATATTTCTTAACAAAATTGAGCTCGTTTGATGCCACATTCTTTGAGCTCCCGCTATAAATAACTAGCTTCGCTCACTTCTTGGTGTCACCCATAAAGTCACATCTATTTAAAAATGAACATAATAACCCCAATAGGGTATGGAATCCATTGGAAGTATCCATCAAGTGAAAAATCCATTGGAATGACCGTTGGGAGGTGCCCTTTACATGCCTTATGGGTCCATTCGGCACCCTCCAGGCTAATTTGGAGCCTATCCAAAAGTTTAGATGAACTCATCTCTCTTTATTTTTTTTAATTTTATATTATATAATATATAAAAAATATTGTTTTTTCTCATATAGCTAAGTAACAATTAGCGGCTCATAAAGAGAGAGAGTCTTGGATTGATGAAAGATGAGAGAAGAGATTCTTATTTGTAGGTTTCAAATTTCCTAGAAGTGATTTACAAAACAATGTGGGATTTAAATTTTTTTTTTTTTTTATAGAATAGAGTCTGAAACAAATTTTCTCATTAAAAACAAACTCCAATCCATATGAAAAGATAACAACCAATATGATTGTTTTATTCCACATCACCTATTTTTCACTTTAACAAAAAACATAACAAAAATCTGGTACAAATTGCCATTTAAAATAAATTATTTGAATCCACAATAGTAACAGGTATTGGGATAATGTGTTGTGTTGCTCCAAAAGCCTATTGTTGCTAAGTCAAGGTGCTATAATTATCTAGGGATAAAATCACATTTTATTCTCACATTTATAGAAAAAAATTCTTTACCTAATACATTTTTCCACTTTATCTCCAAAACCCTAATTAACCATTACACTACTTAAAGGATTATTTGTTGTCAGCATTTCAACAAGTATACATGCCTTTACTTTCTCAACTTGTCTTGCCCACCATGTTTTATGACATTGTTCCTTCAAATAATTGAGTAAGACTGTCATGAGCTACAAATGAAAACTTTCCATTGATTCTTCTTTATTTATCTCCATATACACATCAATCCAAAAAATCTCACAAAAAAGTCTAGAACCCTTTACCCATCTCTCTTTATGGAACTCGGTTTCTCCATCTCTACTGTAGAGATATTTTGTACAAGAAACCAAATCTCCTTGACCCCATTTCATAGCTGTGAGTGCTCTCAAAGAAAAATATTTCCATCTTTTTCTTATCCTTTTTGTCTTTATTACTATTAAATATTTTTTTTTATTGATCATTATTTTGTGTTTATTCTTTAAATAATCCAAGTGATCATCACAACAAGTAATGAACAGTAACTAGGTCGGCAAATAATATGTTTCTATAAAATATGGTTGGAACTTTAGAGACCTAAAACCTATAAATAAAATATAATTTACATTTTGTTTTGTTTAGGAGCTCTTTATCTACCAAAGATATTTTTAGTCTATCTTTGTAATATTTTATTTGAAAATAATTTTTTAACATCTAAGTGGATAAAATTAAGAGAGTTACTATTGTCACACCGACTTTTACTAATGCTACACCAATTCCTATATAAATCATGCAACGAATTGCACACAGTTGGTGCGATGTTAGTAAAAATTGGTGTGGCAATAGCAACTCTCTAAATTAAAAAGGTGATCTTGATGTTTAGAATTGGTAATTTTGTATGAAAATATTTGGATTTATGGATGAGCAGAGGGAGAAGCTTTCTGTTTCTTTCTCTAATTGGGGAAGAATAAGTAGAGGTAGACTGACTGCATCCACATGTTTTAAATATTTTCAATGGATTTTAGGGATTTGAAGTGAATAGATATTTTGTTTTGCTCTAGAGAGAGAATGGTGTGTCATGATGAATATTTATTTTTGCAAAATGTCAGCTATTAAATAAGTTGGCGTGGTAATAAAATTTTTCTTCAAGTTATGTTTTAAAACACCCGAAAAACTCTCTTATTCTTAATCGAGTTGGGTCAACCCTGTGACTTAAACATCAATGAAACATGAATAAAATGATTAATGATTAATTATATAAAACTACATCATTGACATGGGTTTAAGATTTATACTTTGGATAAGTACCTTCAAGCTTGATGTCATTAGGATACGTAAAAATATTAATGGTTGGTTATTAAATGGGATTTTTATTAGATTAAAGGTCGTGATATTCTGATTACCCCACATGGCAAACTCAATCGACTATCCTGATGTGACAAATTTAGGAATTGTAGATCTACCTCCTTGAGATAGACGATTGCACTTCCCCATAAAAAGTATATCCCGAGAAGCATAGATCTACGGGTCCCGAACTTATCATGTCAAATAGTCCATTGAGTATGCCATGTGGGGTAGGCAAATTATCACCACTCTTATCAAAATCAATAACCTCAATCTTAACCCTAAGTTATTAAATGTTGACTGTTGGTATCACATCTCATCTCATCTCGCTCCTCATCAATACTGAGTTGACTTGTGAGCAACATCACATCTCCCATGATCGAAATTGTTTATATCATATTAAAATTATCTATTAGTATATATTTACGTATGAAAAATTTAATTTTTTTTCCTTACTAGCTAGCTATAAAGTGGATTAGTAGATGCTTAGGCACAAAAACTTATAACAAAAAGACCCAGAGTTGACTACTAACCATCTCACCCTATTTACACAACTAGAACGAGTTGACTCACCCGAGTCATCTCAGTCCAGACGAGTTTTAAAAGCATACTTTCAAGTTCATCCAGTATACCACGCGTGCGATTTCGCTGAAAGGTTGGCCTTAAATTTACGTTGAGGGAACATCATGTGACACGTAAGTGTGCGTGCACATTACGCATATTAGCTACTTTTAATTACTGTAGTTTTTTTTTTTTTTTTTTCTTGCATTTAAGCACTAAACAGGTGGGCCCAAGCCCTCGGAAGTGGAATATTTTGCTTTGCTTCATGTTCACTTTAAATACAAATTGCAAGTATTGATCACATGGTTAATTAATCTACTCAAAGTCATGAGTTTATTTAAATGAAACACAATAAAATAGATTATCAAATTATTACTATTATTAGAATAAAAAATTATGTTATTTTATTTTGTAATAATTGCTCAAGTATTCAAAATAATTAAGTCAAAACCAATCAACTAAACCATTCTTTTTGAATTCCTTTTTTTTATGATAATAATATGATTAAGCTTCATGCAGTCGTCTCCATCGATTCGTTGATGCTTTGGCCACACTATTTACAATAATCCATATTTTGTAAGTGAAAGTCAGAACGATTGTCATATAGTCCGGGCATCGTTGTGACTAGATACTCAAGTAGCAAATTATCGTAAACGGACATCAAGAAAATAATAGAGGGTCGACCTCAAATTAAGTTATAAATATATTGCTATATGTCAACCTACAATCAAAGTTGTAGGTCCAATAATTAGGATAAGGTGTAGACCATGAAGATGATGATTCTTAAGATATTTATTATTAATTGAATTGAATTGAATTGAATTTGGTGTAACAAATGGTAAGGGGTTTTTTATTCAAAATTAGTGGAACCAAGTGATTATTGTTTCTTAATGGTATTGTATAATAATGGTTAGGTTTGAATGAAATAAATACAAGGGAGATCAAGGGAAGGAGTGTGGCCAATGTTAACTCTACACTGCATCCACATGTTCCAAGTGACCATGCAATATTTTATGTGATTTTAAAAGATTTCTATAATTTTGGCAGTTGATGCATACCCTGGCAAGGTGGTTGAGTGATATGATAGAACCTGGTGAACCCCAATTGTATTTGTCTTGATTCTCTCTATACTTTTACTCTTGAGGACATGTCTTTTATTGCTATAGCTGTATAGGAATGTGTGGGTCCCTTTTGTGAAATGGACACTTAGTTGATAGTGATTGGTCATAGTTAGAATGGTGGGTTGGAGGAATTGTTAAGTGTTGTGACCACTCTAGCTAGTGAGAAGAGAATGAAGGATAACCACAAGCATGATTTTAAAACTCGATTTCTAATCTCGTCCATGTCAGATATCGAGTCATCTCGAATGAGTTTTTCGATATATTTGAGATGTTTTATTTTAAAATTTGAAAAATGAACGTGAGTACTTAAATCTCATTCAAAAAATTGACTTGTCTATCCTAATATCAAAGATTAGTTGAACAATACATGTCATTCTCGCATGAGTTTTGAAACTATGACTACAAGTGCACCCATTTTAAAGTCTAACTTTAAAACATGTAAATAATTTCTTTCCCTAAGAAGATATATGAGCACCACGTAAACCCTATAAGAGCCTCATATAAACCTATAGCTCAGTTGCTTTGACATACTGCAAAGCAACTTTAGGTCCAGCTAGCTTACCCATAATATACACATACTAAAAATATCTTGTAAGAATAGTAACTTATGATGTACTTGCAATTAACAAAGTGTTCAATGATGTATCAAATCATTATATTTACAATTTAGTATTAGTTAGATCATTTAGTTACACCAATTATAATATTATGCCCAACAGCTGTATTGTCATTGATTTATAACATTTTCCAATTCAATAGAATCTCATGGGTCAGTAAATAACTACATCATCATTATAATTTTATCAAATCCATATAAAATTCTTCATTTTATTGTTTTCATATTGACCAAAGCATCTAAAACATCTTCATATTGTGTTCCACTGACAATCTTAGGATGATAAAATGCTGACAAATTTTTTGTCCTATGTGATTTAAAAGTTTCGGATTAAGCTGATTTTTTGTGAGGATAATCTCTATGACAAGAAGATTATCCTCACCAAAAGTCAATCCAATCTGAAACTTCTAACCCCAGCAAAAATATTTTAGAATTGTGAACCATTTATTTTTTACAGAATATTGGTAAATTACTTTTGATGGACTTAAAAGTTTCATATTCAACTGATTTTTTGTGAGGATGATCTCCTCACCATAGAGATTATCCGCACAAAAAATCAGTTCAATCCAAAAAATTTAAACCACATAAGACAAAAAAATTGTCAGCGTTTTGTCATCCTAAGATTGTCAGCCGAACGCTAACAATTTTAGGGAGCCAATTTTGTCCTATGTAGCCTAAAAGGTTCAGATTGGGCTGATTTTTTTGTGAGGATGATCTCCTCATTACAAAAATTATCCTCAGAATAAATTAGCTCAATCAAAAAGTTATATGCCACATAGGACAAAAAGCAACTTTATGGCGACTTGATTTGTAACTAAATCAATCAAGGTTTAGAGTTTTTGTTATTCATGAAAGTTCTTCGAATCTATAAAACCCTAATCTGGTCTCTATAAATAGAAATTAGACCAGAGTAAAAAATATCTCATCTCCTCTAGGATCATCTCTATCTATATCTCTTATATTTTTCAATTTTAGGGTTTTAGTTTTTTACTTTCAGTTCAAACTTTGTAATCGGAAGGAGATACCGTCAATTTCAAATCAAAATCAATAAAAGAAGACTGTTTCTCCCTTCTTTCATCTCTAAAATTATATTTTCTTTTTTAATCTCTGATTTTACTGTTATTGCAATTATTTGAGGCTAGATTTTCATTAAAGAGGTCGATGAAGCTATGAGCAAGATTATCTTGATCAGTTTGTTTGTATTTGCATTTGTTTCTCAATGTTTACATGTGATGATGTTTTATTAGTTAATCATAATCTAATTTAGGATTTCCTTAGTTTTGATGATTTATACTTTATTTAGTTCAAGATAAATCATGTTTTATTAAGAATAATCATAGGCAGCTTTTTATGATTTTGTTTCTCTAAATATTAATCACTAACTTTAGATTTATATTTGTACTTAAAAAGGGACCAATCTTCCGATCCAACAACATTAGATTTGTTTGTTGGACTGAGATAAAAATCAAATACTCGGATGAGATAGATGGTTCTTGATGCATTCAACCAATCTAAATATTTTTACATTGTGATTTTTATTTTTCCTATTCTTACTGTTTTTTATTTATTAATCGTTTCACATTAGTTTTAAATCGGTTACCTAATCTCTAATGTTGTAAATTAAAAATCGTTGGATCAACGTTGTCTATGTGACGACCTTTGCTTGCCAAGGTTTTCGTATTTATTTTTATTTTATTCTGCATGTTAATTTATGACAATCGTAAATCCCAACCATTAGATATTGTGTTTAAACAGTTAGGATCATGTGTTTTTTCATGGCTCACTCTTCATGGGGATTTACATATATGGGGACGGTTCATGGGACAACAATGGCAACAACAACTATGACAACGATTTTTTGAAAGTCACTTTTGATGGGGTTAGAAGTTTCGAAATGGGTTGATGCTTTGTGAGGATGATCATATGGTGAGTAGATCATCCTCACCAAAAATCAGCCCATTTCAAAATGGCTAACCCCAATTTACAAGTGGAAGAATCGTAGATCATTTATTTTTTTTGTAAACCACTTTTGATAGGGTTAGCAGCTTCGGAATGAGCTGATTTTTGGTGAGGATGATCTCTATAGTGAGGAGATCATCATACCAAAAGTCAGTCCATTTCGAAACTTCTAATATATATATATGTATATAAGGTCCCGTTCAACAACAAACATTTTGGCAAAACATTTTTCAAAACATGGGTTAGAAGTTTTGGAATGAGCTGATTTTTGGTGAAGATGATCTTTACGGTGAGGAGATCATCCTCACCAAAAATCAGCCCATTCCAAAATTTCTAGCCCCATGTTTACAAGTTGAACAATCGTGGACCGTTCATTTTTTGTAAACCATTTTTGATGGCGTTAGAAGTTTTGGAATGGGCTGATTTTTGGTGATGATGATCTTGTCATCGTAGAGATCATCCTCACCAAAAATCAGCCCATTCCAAAACCTCTAACCCATGTTTTGAAAAATGTTTTGCCAAAATGTTTGTTGCTGAACATTTCCCATATATATATATATATATGTTCAACACCCTACCATTTACCCAACAATTTGCCTAACATGTTTTGTCCTATATGGGTTAAAAGTTTTGTAATGAGCTGATTTTTGGTGAGGATGTTCTTTATGGTTATAAGATCTTCCTCACCAAAAATCAGCTCATTCTGAAATTTCTAGCCCCATGTTTACAAATTGAAAAATCGTGGACCGTCCATTTTTTGTAAACCATTTTTGATGGGGTTAGAAGTTTTGGAATGGACTGATATTTGGTGAGCATGATCTCCTCACCATAGAGATCATCCTCACCAAAAATCAGCTTATTCCAAAACTTATAACCCATGTAGGACAAAACACGTAGGGTAAAGTATAGGGTAAAGCATAGGGTGTTGAATGTGACTCATATATATATATAGGGGCGGTTCAAGGGACGTTTAAGAAACCTGCCCAAAAACTGATGGGTGTCAATCGTTGGATTTGGGAAAAACAACGGCTTGAATCGAGTGAAACGTCAATTCAAGTCTTTTATAATATTTGTCATTAATTCCAAACACCTCCCTCTTTTTTTATTTTTTAAAAAAAAAAATTATGAACTCTCTCTCTCTTGTCACTATCTCTTCTTTCTATTGATGCAGAAAATGAGTTTACAACACATGCAATCCTCCATTATATGTGATACTCAAGGTTGTTTCAAAGAGTTTGATGGGGTGGGCTCTCTCCCTCCACCACCATCTTCTCTTCCTCCTAATTTTTAGATTTCTAATATGGGTTTTTAGGATTTGAATCCTCCATTGGAGCAACATAAGAAAGGTTGGACCTTTCAGCCCTTTGATGGTAGCAAGAACATGAATGAGAGTGATGGGAAGGAGGACTATTTTGGGAATGAGGCAAATGTGAACAAAGATGGTGAGGGGGAAGAACATGAGATCTTTACAACAGGAAAAGAAGCTGAGAGTGGGCCGTCTAGCAAGTTTTGTCCAAGAGGCCATTGAAAACCAACTGAAGATGCCAAGCTCAAAGAACTTGTGTCCCTATATGGCCCTCCGAACTGGAGCCTAATTGCTGAAAAACTTGAAGGAAGATCAGGTAAATGTCAGTATGTTGCAACATATTGAAAGAAGGAAAAAGATCAGATACATTGTTGTTAATTTTTTGTGAGTCATATTGTTGATTGCAAAACATGGGTTTTAAAAATATCTAATATTACTTGTATATATCTATATATATTTGGAGACGGGGTTGTTCCCAATCCTCTGTTTTGAATTTTGGATCTTGATCATCATAGAATCAATGCTTTGGTTTGATGGGTATTCATGATTTTGCAGGGAAAAGTTGCAAATTAAGATGGTTTCATGACCCTGAATTTTGAAGTATTTAAACTTCATGTCAAGTGAAAGATCTAATCATTCCATTTGATCGATCAAGAGAGAGCTCGAATCACTCGAGAGAGAGACCGAGAGAGCGAGACTTTGAAGCCATCGTTCTCTTATCTGTGATTTTGAGAGAGAGAAGAGACAATGACGAGGGAGAGAGAGAAGAGACAGTGACAAGAGAGAGAGAGTTTATAATTTTTAAAAATAAAAAATAAAAAAAGAGGGAGGTGTTTGGAATTAATTACAAATATTATAAAAGACTTGAATTGACGTTTCACTCAATCTAAACCGTTGTTTTTCCCAAATCCAACGATTGACACCCATCAGTTTTTGAGCAAGTTTCTTAAACGTCTCTCGAACCGCCCCCTATATATATATATATATATATATATATATATGGAAATGTTCAACACCCTAAGCTTTACCCTACACTTTAACAAACGTGTTTTGTCCTACATGGGTTAGAAGTTTTGGAATGGACTGATTTTTTGTGAGGATGATCTCTATGGTCAGCCCATTCCAAAACTTCTAACCGTAAAGATCATCCTCACCAAAAATCAGCCCATTCCAAAACTTCTAACCCATGTAGGACAAAACATGTTGGGCAAATTGTTGGGTAAAGCTTAGGGTGTTGAACATTTCCATATATATATCAGCTCATTCCGAATTTTTTAGCCCCATGTTTACAAGTTGAAAAATTGTGGACCATCCATTTTTTTAAAATCATTTTTTTATGGGGTTAGGAGTTTTGGAATGGGCTGATTTTTTGTGAGGATGATCTCCTCACCATAGAGATCATCCTCACCAAAAATAAGCCTATTCCAAAACTTATAACCCATGTAGGACAAAACATGTTTGTTAAAGAGTAGGGTAAAGCTTAGGGTGGGGAACAGGACCCATATATATATATATGGGAAATGTTCAACACCCTACCATTTACCCAACAATTTGCCCAACATGTTTTGTCCTACATGGGTTAGAAGTTTTAGAATGGGCTGATTTTCGGTGAGGATGATCTCTACGGTTAGAAGATCCTCCTTACCAAAAATCAGCTCATTCTGAAATTTCTAGTCCCATGTTTACAAGTTGAAAAATCGTGAATAGTCCATTTTTTGTAAACCATTTTTGATGGGGATAGAAGTTTTGGAATGGGCTGATTTTTGGTGAGGATGATCTCCTCACCATAAAGATCATCCTCACCAAAAATCAGCTTATTCCAAAACTTCTAACTCATGTAGGACAAAACATGTAGGGTAAAGTATAGGGTAAAACGTAGGGTGTTGAATGGGACCCATATATATATATGGGGCGTTAGAGGGACATAAGTAAAAAAAACAAACATTTTTTAAAGTATGGGTTAGAAGTTTCAGATTGTGCTGATTTTTTGTGAGAATGAACTCTATGATCTTCTAAATCCATCAAAAGTACTTTACAAAAAATCACTTTTGATGGGGTTAGAAGGTTTAGATTGGGCTAATTTCTTGTGAGGATGATCTTCTCATCATAGAGATCATCCTCACAAAAAATCAGCTCAATGCAAGACTTTTAACCCATATTTTGAAAAATGGCAAATGGTCGACGATTCTTCAACTTGTAAACTAGGGTTAGAAGTATCAGAATGAGTTGATTTTGGTGAGGATGATCTCTTCACCATAGAGATCATCCTTACAAACAATCAACCCACTCTGAAACTTCTAATCCTTATTTTGAAAAATGTTTAGGACAACGTTTGACTCTCTTTAGGGCCCCAGAACGATTCCCGCATATATATTGGGTGGCGTTTAGCTCACAATCTTATTCTCACAAAAGTCTTACAATATGTTTGTCCTATATGACTTAAAATTTTTGGATTGGGTTGATTTTTTTAAGGATGATTTCTATAGTGAGGATATCATCCTCACAAAATATCAGTCGAATCTGAAACTTCTAAGTACATCAAAAGTAGTTTTTAGAATTGTGAATCGTCGATATGGCAGTTCAGGCTCCCCTCTACCCCTTGGCTGCCTCAACCAGCCGCACCCTCTGCTCCTTAAACTCGTCCTCTCCCAAGTACACATCAAATCATAGCCGACGTTGCTAAGTACTAGCCTCCGCTTCACTCCCGGATGATGAACTACTCACTAGGGACTCCCCGGACTGGGTCACCTTCTCCAAGGGCAATGCATTAGCAGTCTCGTGCTCGTAATGAGCCCTTAGAGCCAGTCTACCCCCGGCTTCACCAATGAGAGCCACCTTGCTCCCTTGAGTAAGCATCATCTACATGAAAAACTAACCACTTGATAACTACCGCACATCGAAACTAAATAAAACCCAAGTCAACTTGTTAGCAACCAAAAATTGAGACTCTAGACAAATCATTGCCTCTTCCTTAACCAGTTCCACCAAAACCCTACCCAGAACCAACTCCAACCCATAGAGGTTCGTTCAAATCTCCTTGACTCAATTATCACACCATTTTGAACCCGAAAACCAACCTAAAAATCGGATGACCAGTTCTCTCCATGACTATGCCTCACACCCCAAAGCCCACAAATACCTATTCCGTCTCATCCTACTCAAAATAATCAATGAAAACTCACCCTAGCATCATCCAAAACAATCCTCTCGATGGCCAAAACCAATTCAAATACCTAACACCCATTGCAAACCCGACCTAACTATCTCCCCCTAATCACCCAAAGTTCATCCCAGCCTAATCTCATCCACACCCAACAAATCTACCCTAACATTTTGAAATGAGTCCTATGATTTCTAAAGGTGCATGTTCAAATAATGACAAAGTATGTGGATGCGATGAATATTTTCCACAAAAGAATAAAAGCTTACATCATATGGCAAGCAAGAAAATAAAGAAACGATAAAAGTTCTCATGTTCATCATATAGTGTTCAAGACAAGCGGGCATGCGAGACAGGTTTTATAAGAAAAAGAAGAAGAAATGTAAGACTAACCTTTGTTCAAAGCAATTAGAAGAGCCTGAATCCAAGATCACTGCACACCCGCGCGAACCTCACTCAATCAACAATCACTCCGACAACAAAAAGGACAGGAAGAAATGATTAAGAAAATAGAAAAGAAACCAAAACGAAAAGGGCAAAATGAAGCATCTTGCGTGCCCATTGAAACTTAAAATGTGTTGGTCCATTCATCAAGCACAGACAGGAGACAAGTTGCACCGTTCGTTCTATGCGTACGGACTGAATCACATTTCATCAGTCAATTCTCTATAAATAGACCCCAAAAAAAAAAAAATCCAAAAGAAAAAAAGTAACATTTTGCAAAAGCCAAATTCGAATGGTCAAAACTTGTTCAGAAGCTTCTGTTTTAAAATTTCATCAAACTATTACAAATTCGAGACCCCAAACAAGCTCCATGCCATGAGGTTATGAAATTTAAAAAGCTAACCCTGTCAGACCCCGTGCTTGAGTAGCCACTTTTTTTTTTTTTTTTTACATCAAATCCGTCAAACTAACTTGATGTTTTCAAAACTTATTCGAGTAAAGTCCCCAGACCTATACAAATAAGGGTTTCATCTATTCTTTGCATGTAATTTCTGCAAAGAAGGATAGTTGTAGACATCCAAATTTGAATAGGCCCTCAACACAAAGTACCTAAACGACGTGAAAATTGGAATGGGCCTCAGGCCCAAACCTCCGAAAACTTGTCTATTTTTTAAATAAATGGCCTAGGACCCCCTTTTACTTGGCCCGTGGGCTAAAAATTCCTCTATTTTTGTGTCATCATCACATCACCTCTCAATCCAACCCAATCCTATATATACCTTAACCTAACCAAATACAACCAAACCCTTAAGCCCGTTATCCCTAAACCATCTCACCTCTCAACTCAATCCAAAAACTAAGCTCAAATCTCAACTCAAGCTCAATGATCACAACCAACTACCAATGATCATCACAATGAGACACATGTTATCACATCAACCCACCTCTCTAATTCATCTACCAATCCCATCACCTTTCTCTAAAAAACCTACCTACCCATTTCTCAACCCACACTTATGTCATAACCTACTCATATCATTCCCTCCAAATCTCTCATCACGAGCCACCCCTACACCCCTCTCTCTAGTCAACTCACTTAACACATATACCTTCACACCTCTTTGACACATATCACAATTTCCTCCACCCTAAAAAAAATTGACTACCACCCTCTTACACCTTCATTCTTCTAACTAAAATTCACTCCATTCAACTCACCTAACACCCAACCTAAATGGTTTGCAAAATCCAACCCATTTAGATCACAAGTAACCCATTTATACCTTCTTTTACAAATACCCTTACACTAGCCTTAATTTACACACAAGTCGTTCACAAACCTTATACCATTCTACCCTATTTCACTTCTTATTTTACCCGTAAAAGCCATCCCTAAAGTCGTATAAACCCCCCATTCTCACCACAATTCATTCCAAGACTTGAACTTCCTACCAAGTCTCAATATTCTCTCAACTCTTCCCCTCTCTCATAACTCCTTTACTCATATCCATCAACTATAAACTTCTACTTTATAAGTACATCAATACTAAACTCAAAGAAGGTAACCACTTGAAGGTCAAAAAAAACTTTAAAGAGGAAGATGAACAAGGTAGGAGGTGGACAATAAAAAGAAAAAAAACCCTTTTCTACCCTCTATATTTCCCTTCTTTTACTTCTTTCCCCTTATTTTTTTAGGTTAGCGTTAAGATGTAATGCCAACCCTCATCTACTTCTGGTAGATTAGGCTTCGGCTCGGTAGAAAAGGTAAAGGTTGAAAAATCTTTTCAAAATATTTTATCAAAAATCCCTACACTAGTCCACATATTAGAAAATGTTTGAGACATAAGGCCTTGGTCTTTTTCCTTATTGAAATGGTCCCTTGATCGAAAAGTCTACATTTTTTATGATTATCCAAAGGTATGGACCGTAATAGGACCCCTTCTTCAATAAGGAAGTCCTCAATGGTTAAAATTGTAATAAAAGTCCCTAGCACTAGAGGGCACAAACCAGTTTTCCACATTATTTACTTTTCAAAATCGATCAAATTTGACTTATCACCTATGGAGGAGGGAATAGAGTACTTAACACCGTCCCTATTCCCTAATATGGACCCTTTTATCTAGATCTTAAGTGAACCAATGACCATTATTTATACGAGAGTCACTATTAAAATGATTTTTATAAAATCACTTTCTGGGTGCCCATTCACACCCTTTTCTAAAAAGGAATGGTAGCGACTTCATATTCAAGTAGCCAAGGTACCTTTTCGATTGAACTTATTTTTTAGGGTCATTCTTTGGATTTTTCAAAAGAGTGAGCCTCCAATGAGCATGGAGAATTAATCCAATAATAAGGATTCTTTTGGGGTATTAGAACTTATGAGAGGCCACTACGTGTCCTTTTTTGGGGAAAATCGTAATACTGTGGACTTTTAGAGTTGACATGGGCCTAGAGTGGGCTTAACATTGAGTTTAAGTTATGGATTAAAGATGACTTAGATTTGGACTTTTGGCCTAGGCTTGAATGTAATCTTGGATTAGGATATGAAATGGTTTTATAATAGATTGATGATTAGAATAGGCCAAGCTTTTGGAATTAAATTAAGGTGAGGCACATGAGTAATAGATTGGTTTATAGTAAGTCGGTTTAGGTTAGGAAGTTCGTTAGAAATAATGTTTGGGTATGTTAAACACTATGAAATGATGTATGTATGCAGGAGTGTATGAGTACAAGATACACTATTAGACAGATTAGGTCAGTCAATGATTCAGTCGATTGTCGGGTGGATCCTTCTTGTTTCTATTTCTCCATCTATTTTTTCCTCACTTTCCTACGTATTTCGTTTCTTAGTAATGCCAAGTGGGAATCATTGTGACCTATAAGCCCATAAAATGTCCTTAGGCTTTTGTTGGAAAATGAATTTCAAATTCATTAAAGATTAAGATTTTTTTAGTGGACTTGTGAAAATTGAGCACCTTTGGGGTGCTAGTGGTTGTGTTATGTTCGGGATGATGTTGAAGTACTTCTCAAACTTTAAGGCCAAGTGGAGATTTGTTTGTTTGTGACCTTACCTTAAGTTTTTTGGGAGTATCTTGACTTTTTGGTGTATTTTCTAGTCAGGGGTATGGGGGTCGCAGGCTCCCATGATACGGGTTTAGGGGCCGATAAACCCCCGAGGCGTCTGTAAAACTTTTAGGGGGCATTTTCTCCATACTAAAATGTGAAGGCACTTTTTCAAGATACTTCTATTGTGACAATGCTTATCTTCCGTTCTCTACTAATATACATCCCAAGAATGTTCCTCATTGCACCCATATCCTTCATCTCAAACTCAATACTGATTTGAGTATTCGATTTGTTGATTTCAACCATGTTTTTTTTGCAGCAATCAGTATGTCATCAACATATAAGAATAAATACACATATGATCGATCAATGAGTTTCTTGTGTAGACATAAGATATTCATTTTTTAACCTCAATGCTAAATTGTTTGGAGTCGCCACCATTCTTTTTTGAAAATAGGTGTGAATGGGCACCCAAATCAAATTTAAAAAATTTATTTTTCATGGCATTGTACTGATTCTCATTAATGAAAAATGTATGGTCTACATAAGATCTAAGTAAAGAGATTCAGTTAGAAAATGAGGAAGGTGTTAAGCACCCCATTCTCTGCACCTAAAGTGGTTACCTTTTAAATTTGGTTATTTTAAAAAGAATAATATACAACAAAAATGTATGAAATGCATGAAGTGGGTGTATGCATATGGCAAGTATGTACCTATTTGAAAGAGGGTTTAATGTTAGTGTTGACATGTGAAATGTCCTATATGAGAAGACATCACGTGAAGTCTTCACATTTTACATAAGTTGAAATGTTGGTTTAAGAGTTTATAGAAATTACATGGATGGAGTTTCTTTAGATCCATAACCTTAATACATGCATGCTTGGTTAGAAACTTAGTGTTTTAACCCTATCAAGAGAGTTACACAATTCTTCATCATAGCCAAACATGTGTGGAGTGTGTATATTATGATGCATGAGATAAAACTGGGTTTAAAAGGGTTTTCAACCTCTATCCTTTCAACCAAATCGTTTCAAGCATTTCATGCCCAAGGTTGAGGTTCAATCTACTCGGGGTAAATGAGGGTTCTCCATTACATCTTAAAAGCTTCTAAAAAAGAAAAAGAGAGGGATAGAAGAAGAAGATGGAAGTGTTAAAATAGAAATAAAAGAAAAGAAAATCTATTTATACCCACTTTGTCCCTTTGGAAGCCTTGAATGAATTTGACTTTGAAAGATGAACTTGAGTGTTGAAGGATGTAGTTGAGAGTTAAGTGAGTTGAAGGTTGAAAGATGAGAGAATGAGCAAGGATTTTAGTAGAGTTTTAGGTTGAGAGATGGGGGTTTGAGAGCATGAATTATTAATAGAAATTGAGGGTATTTATAGAGTTTTTAGAGAACTTTTGGGGATAAAGTGGCACAATCCTAAAAATAAAGAGAATGGGCATGAGGTTTAGATTATTTCTTTTTGGAATTTTATTTATATGAGGGTAAAAATGACATTTGTGAAGAAACCCTAAAAATATTGTTTGATCTTTGATTTTTTGGTAAATAGAGGTAAGAGAATAAAAAGTATTTTTGGGAGGGTGAATAGGGAAGTGACATGTATAAAGGTGGGGTGATAGATAAAAAATAGACCTTGGTTCATTTTTAAATAACTCATAAAGTAAGGGGTGAATGTATATTTTTGAAATAGATTAATAAGAGAGTGAGTAGGAGAATGACATGTGTAAAGGTGAAGTGATAGGTAAAAAGTAGATTTTGATTCATTTGTAAATAACTTATAAAATAACTGTAGATGTATATTTTTGAAATGGACTAATGAGAGAGCTTCATGTATGTACTTGAAGATTCTTACCTTTTGAGGATATGATTGGAAGTTTTCTCAAGTTTAGATTATTATCAAAGACCAAAGAACCTTTTTGGTTTAACTATAATTTTTTATAAGGATATTCTTAGTTTTTCAAAAGGGGGAGTTGACTCTCTAATTAGATTAAAGCATTGGGTATTGAAGACTTATGGGAGATCAACATGTGTCATCTTTTGAAGGGGTGTAAGAGAAGGGGCTTAGAATGGGCGTGGTATTGGGCTTAAGAGATGGACTTGGGCTATGGACTATTGGTATTATGGTTATGGACTTAGTTTATGGATAATGGTACTATGGACTTTGAGTTAAGGCATGGGTGATGGATCGATTAATGAAAAAAGAATATGGATCCAGATTGGATCATGGAAGTGATATGGAATTAGATTGGATTAAGGACAAGGTTGTGTAAACAAAATGATGCATGTATGCATGAGGAAAATGTACCAAATGGCAATTTTTATGTAACATGGGTCCATTGGAGGTTTTTGGACTTTTGATCGAAATCCACTTGAAAATTTCAAAAATTCCTAATGGATTCGTGCAAATTGGAGCTTCTACATCTTGAAATACACACAATAATCATACTCACTTCTAGTATAACTCTGACCCATCATAAACATGTCAAACCTTTTGTATCAATGTCTTGAAGACTATTTCAAACTGTATAATGATTTCTTTAGTTTGTATACATGTCCTTCCCTACCAGAAACCTTAACCCTTTTAGAATAAATCATAAAGATTTTGTCATCCAAATCTTTATTGAGAAACGCAGTCTTAACGTGAAGTTATTCCAACTCTAAGTCAAATTGTGGAATTATGGTCAATAAAACTTTGATAAAAGTATGTTTCACTGAAGGTGAAAATACCTCATTATAATCTAGAACCTCCTTCTGAGCATAGTCTTTAGCAATCAACCGAGCTTTATATCTCACATCATTCACCCTTAGAGAACCTTTTTTTTTTTTTTTTGCATACACCCAATTACTCGCTTCCCCTTAGGTAATTGAACTAGATGCCAATTCTGATTCTTATAAAAGGAATTCATCTCCTCACTCATGGCAGTCTTCCACTCCTCACATTGGTTGTCATTAATTGTCTCTTGAAATGTAGACCGCCCACCATACTCAATAGTGAGTGCATATGAAACCATATCCTCTTACCCATAACGAACTGGAGCCTTAAGTACCCTCTTGAATCTAATACTAGCTAAGGACTGTTGTTGTTGTTTCTACCTCAACCTCCATTGACGCCTCTAGAGTACTAGGTTTCACCTTTACAGAATCACCCTTACTTTCCTCAATTGTCTTCTTATGCTTGCAAGAAGTTTGCATTACCGATTCATCAAATATAACAACTCTGTTGACCACTACGTTATGGAAATATAGGTATCATAACATGTAGCAATTGAAACCAGTTGCATAACCCAAGAAGATACCTTTCCTGACCCTTGGATCAATCTTACTCTTTCTAACATGAAAATAAATAGGATATCCAAAAACTTTAAAAGAACTATAATCAGTAGGTTCACCAAACCAACCTTATTGATAAGGTAACATATTGTATTAATTGTCTCAGCTCAAAACTCTTTACCCAACCCAACGTTGGATCGCATACATCATGTCCTATCCAAAATGATTCAGTTCACCCGCTCTACAATCCCATTATGTTGTGGTGTATCTGTCACTATGAAATGTCAAGCAATACCTTTATCTTCGCAATACTTTAAGAATGCCACATCTTTGTACTTTCCATCATTATTGATTTTTTCTAATGCTTAATCATCTTACCAGTTTGATTTTCAACCATTGCCTTCTACTTCTTGAATATTTCAAACACTTCATCCTTACTCTGCAAGATATATACCCATATTTTTTTTGATCTATATATATATATAATATGAAGACTTCAAAAATCCGTTCAACCATACCAAAAAATATACTAAACATGCATCGTTGAAAAGTTACAGGAGCATTACATAATCCAAATGGCATTTGCTTGTAGGCAAAACTATTAAAAGGACATGTAAATGCGGTTTTCAATTGATCTTCATGGGCAATTTTGATTTGGTTATATCTTGAATAACCATCTAGGAAGCAATAGTAAGGGTATCCCGCTAATCTTTTTAACATTTAGTCTATAAATGGTAATAAGAAGTGATCTTTTCTAGTAACAACACTAAATTTTCTATAGTCTATATACATCTTCTAAGTAGTAGTAACTCTAGTTGGAACAAGTATATAATCATAGTTTTGGACTATAGTTATCCTAGATATCTTAGGAACTACTTGTGTTGGATTTACCGACCTACTATCAAAGATGGGATAAATAATACCCAATCTAAAACTTTGAGGACTTCAGCTCTAACCCTTTTTTCATGTTAGGGTTTAGCCTACATTGCATCTTTCGAAATGGTTTGATATGATCTTCTAAATAAATTCTATGAGTACATATTACAGGATTAATTTATTTGATATCTGCAATGGTCCATCCTATAGTTTTCTCATGGTTTCCCAGAATATTCAATAATTTACCTTCTTAATCTTGTTCCAATTTTGAAGAAATAATCATAAGAAAAGTATTCTCTTGGCCTAAAAATGCATATTTACAATTAGACGACAATAATTTTAATTTAGGTTTTGTTGTTTTGACACTAGATGAGATAGATTTTTCTGAACTAAGTGGTAAATCTTTAAAGTGAGATTTCCAATTGTTCGTGTCTAGCACGGGCACATAATTCAAAAGAACATTAACCTCATCAATAATCATGTCATCATCAATAAGTCCAAAATGAGTCAAACATTCTTCCAAAGGATTTGAAGAAGTAGATTGACTAAATTTGTCTTGCACGAGGGTGTCAACCATATTCACCTCGTGCAATTCATCATCATCATTTGATTGTTTGTATATGTTAAAAATATTAAGCTCAATCATCATATTATCAAATGATAATTTCATCACTATTCCTATAATTGATTAAAGCATTAGAAGTAGTAAGGAATAGACGATCAAGTATGACAGGAATTTGAGTGTTCACATTAACAACAAGTTGAGTATCCAAGTTAATAAAATCTACGAGAAAGTAAAATTTATCAACTTGGACTCGTACATTTTCTACAATGCCTCTCGGTATTTTAACGGAACGATCTGCGAGTTGTAAAGTAACTTGGGTAGGTTGTAAGTCACCTGAGTTTAATTCTATATATACCAAGAAGGTTAACACTCGTCCCAAACCCAATAATGTTTGTTCAATGTGAAAATTTCCTATAACACAAGAAATCTATAGACACCCCATTTATGTATATGCCTACTTCGACAATTCGTCTCCTGGTTGCAGTAGATTCCTAATGATGAGTACAAAAAACTCAAAAGCTTGAGAGTATTGTCCCCGATCTTTTCATTTCTAGTATTTCCATCTCCCTTACTCGATACGACTCGACATAGAAATTACATACACTTAGGATTGCTACACCTTACACCCGATTTAGCAAGTACGTACACTTAAGTTCGCTACACATTTTGATAACTTAGAGACATTACGATACTAGAAAAATGTGACTTTGAAACTTAAAAATAATCACGTTGGGATTGAAAGAAATCTCATGTCAAAATTCATAAAATTTATAAAAATTAACAAAATGACCAAAACACCCCCTTAATGTTTGACTTTTACCTAAAGACTTTGATTTTTAGGAAAACTGGATAGAAAATTATCAATAGGATTACATGCATCAAAAATCTAAAAAATAGGAAGATTCTTGACTAATTAAAAATTCAAATTAAAATTTAATCAAAATCAAATTTAAACTCAAATTAAAAACTAATCAACCAATTAAAATTCAAAATCAATTTAATCAAATTCGAAGTAAAATTCGATCGATCAATAAAAGTCAAACTAAAATTTAATCAGCTAATAAAAATTTCAAATCAAAATTGACCCATAAGATTCAAGCCAAAACAACCATCCAAAAATAAAAATAAAATTAAAATTGACCAATCAAGATTTTATCGATGGAGAATTAAATCGTGAGTAGAGTGGGATCATCACCTCCATTTTCCTAAAAGAAATGTAAGAGAAAAGAAGTAAAAGGAAAGAAAAAATAAAAGAGAAAACCACTTATTGTGAGACGTCCCAATTAAAATCGAAAAAAGGAAATAAAAAATAGAAAGTAGAAGAAAAAGGGAACAAAAAAATTATAAAACCTAATCGATAGGAGATGTGAAGAGGGATTGTTGATTCTTCTCTTTCGTTCAGACTGATCTCGCAAAAACAGGAGAAAACGATAAGAAAAAAAATAAGGAAGAAAGGAGACAGAAAAGGGCTTGAGTATAGCTGCAATAATGATCATCGTCTTGAATCCTTCGTTTCCTTTAGAATGAAATAGCAGCGCCCTTCATCTTTGGTCTTCTTTTATTAAACACGAAAGAAATCTTCTTCACTTCTTTCTTCTCTACCACACAGCCAAGCCAATTTTTTTCTTTTTCCACTCTTGAATGACGCACAACATAGCCCTAGCAATCATCTTCAATGTTCTCTTCTTCTATTAAACATAATGGTGACATTCTAACTTTTTTTCTTCTCTCTCAAACTCCCAGCAATAACAATGGCAACGCCTCCGTCTGCCTTTTTCTCTCTACTACGTCTTATCAACACAGCCATTATCTTTTCTCATCTTTTCTTAAATTACCCAACAACGCAGAATAGTCCGAGCAACCTTATTTTATTTTTTTTTCTTTTCCTTGTTTTTTCCTTTCTTCTTTTTCTTCTCTTGAACGCACCATAGGACAGCCAATAGCCATCATAACACTTTCGTCTGCCTTTTTTTTTTTTTTTTTTTGTCTTTTTCGCTAACCACCCAAAAGCCTCAGCCATTTTTTTTCTTTTGAACACTCCCGCGGCAGAGACGTTTTCAATTTTTTGTCTCTTCCGCGACGCATCCACAGTGCGGTTAGGATGTTCTTTTCTTTTCTACAATATTCCAACAACATCGTGCTTGCTTCCTTTTTTGTTCGACACTCAAAAATCATCTTGTGTTGTGTCTAAAGGAACACATAATAGTCATTATTCTATCGTAGAGGTAAGAATAATTATATTTTGTTTAATTATTTTATTTTATTTTTTTCTTCCTCTTTCTCATGATTTATTCGTTATTTTCTTTTTTTTTTCATGATTGCCCTATCTTTCATTAGTTTTTTCTATTATTCTTGAATTATACTTGACATATGACTTGTTATTTGTCCCTTTCATTTTATTCCTTATGCTAATGGAATTAGGGGTTGCTTTATTTGCGTCAAATTCTAGATTATCCTTATTAAATTAATGAAATGATCGTTGCATAAATTTGAATTTTTGTAATTCGAATTATTTTAGCAATTATTCATATTTAGAAAGAAATAATGATTCAATTCGATAAATCCTAATATTTGATGTGTTGTTGATGATTTGAGGAGTATTTGTCAAATTGGAAGTGTTCGCGATTTAACCATAAAATTAGATATTAATTACGTGTGAAGATATTTTTTAATTTAAAGATTTCTGACGTGTGTTATATTGATTAGTTTAATAAATATCATCACTTGAGTAGAAATTGATGCTTTTATGTAAGTCTCCATGTTTGCAGTTAATTGATGGCTGATTTGGTAAATATTCCTGTCTCACTATTTGAAAATTTGAAGATTTATGTATATACGTTCGTTTTGTTGATTTCGAAATTAGATGTCTATGTGATTCTGGCCAATTTAGAAAATTTTTATGCACTTGTATTTTGTTAATTTCTAATTTGGTAATCATGTATAATATGAGAGTTTTCCAATGTAAAAATTTTATACTCGTTCCTATTTTGCCATTTTCCACTTTGGTAATTGTGCGTAACATGAATTTTTCTAATTTAGAAATTTTATGTGCATTCCTATTTTTTCATTTTTCACTTTGGTAACTGTGCATAACATGAATTTTTCCAATTTAAAAATTTTACATGCATTCCTATTTAATCAATTTTCAATTTGGTAGTCACGCGTAATATGAGATTTTTCCAAAGTAGAAATTTTATATGCATTCTTATTTTGTCAACTTTCAATTTAGTGATTGCTAACATGAATCTTTTCAATTTAGAAATTTTATGTGCATTCCTATTTTTTTAATTTCTAGTTTGACAACTTTTGCACGATTGAAATTTTCACGATTTAGAAAATTGACTCCCATTCATATTTTACCAACTTGGAACTTGCTATGTGAATCTTAACATATTAATGAAGTTAAGCTCTTTCATTTTTACCCTCTTATGCAAAATTCACAAAATCATATAATGATCGGGAAAACTTTAGCCTAGGAATTTGTTTAGCAAATCTAGTTTAAATTGATGATGATTGGACCCTAATTTGACTTTAGCCTTTGCATGTTGACCGTATGATAGTTTTTGATCGTAGTAGAGATCGTTTATTGCGATCGGACGGGTTCCATGCCTAACACCTTCCAAAACCTCATAATCTGAACCCTTACTCATTTCTCTTATCCATGAATCGATCCGATTCCGCTTTAGAGTTATTTTTGGTTCCTAGATCTAAACTAGGTGGCGTCTCCCGATTCTCATAAAATCCCCAATTAACCAATCAGACTCCTTTTTACTATTTAGTGAAGAAGAGTGAGACGATTTCAAAATCGTAGGACATCTAAAATCCTTGTACTTATAGGGGTATTATGCTTAATGATTACACTTATTTGTTTCATTAAAAAAGCTTTCTTTTGTACATTGAGCTTACACTTTACTGTGTAAAGATCCTTTAAAAATTTGGCATGTTGCACACACACCATCAAATTCCTCAAGGTGTAAGTACGGGCTTTCAAAGTCCAAGTCATGAAATTTAGGAAGTAACTGGATTACCCCTAGTTTCAAATCAAAGGTTCCTATATTTGTAGGGGAAATTGTACAATGAGTATACGCTCTTGTAGGTTGCAAATATTCCTTTAAAGATTTCGGCACATCATTCTAAACTTCGTTGTCATCATGATTACTTTTCAAATCAGTCATATTATTATGATTTTCTAGATTATCTTTAATTAAATTTTGATTTTCAACAAAAACTATCAATTCAATCCTTTGTAAGCGATTTGTTTGATCTCACTCCAAAATGGTCACGCGACTAACAAAGACAAAAATAAAAATAAAAAATAAAAAAATATCTCCGAAGTTAGTTAAGGAATCATTCAGAAAAAGAAAAAGATAACACATAGCTAATCAACTAATAGGATTCTAGTAACTAAATTGGTCCGAACTAGGCAAAACTGCACAACATGCCTTCCAATTCGAATTTTTAATATCAAAATCAACCAGTTTGATCAATCAGTGGAAATGATGGTGTTAAAAGCACGCTTACAATTGTCATCCTTGGCGTCGAGGCCAAACACCGATTATGGAAAAAAAAAATTTGTTGGACTAACTCGAAGCAGGGTTTCTCCTAATGAACGTGAAGGTTAGTCTTTAGTTATGTAAATTTTAAATAGAATTGCTGAGTGATGTGAGTCAATTTTTATTAAACCTTAAAGGCAAAAGTTGGTGATGAACCCTATCTTGTCATGGATCTTAGTGCACTTGATATGTACAGTTTATAACTAGAAAAAGGCAATACAATAAACACTAACAGGAAGGTGTAGGTGTCAAAAGATACTTACCTCTCATTCTAGACTAGGGATGCCTTGTTGAGTGGACTTGGACCACCGACACCAATAATAGTGTACAAATCCAAAGGGCTGAGACAGTTGCGTCCCACTGTCACTCCGCCCTTAATTTTATAACAATCCGACCCTTCCCAGATAATTAAAAATAAATAATGAGTAAAAAAATATTTCTTAAAAAAGTTAAACCTAAATTAATCTTAATCGACTTCAAAATTAGTCTTGAAGAAAGTTTGATCTTCTTATTTGCTCCGCCTTCAAGATGCTTCTCTTATAAAAGGAAAAAAAAAAATTAAAAAGGAAAAAAAGAAGAAAAACTAAAAAAATTAGAAAACTTCCCTGACTTTCCTAAATTCGAATAATTGATTACGTCAATCATCGGTAGCGATGTCAAAAACTTGCTACGATTGAAATAGTGTAGATTAAATACACCAAGTATAAGGTTGTAGCAAAGTAGTAGAATCTCGGGAGTTCGAGGTCGATCCACGGGGATTATGTAAAAATTGAAATAAAACACGGATGAGGTGGAAGAAGATTTGACCTAAACTATTAATAAGATAATTTTCACACTTTCGTATAGAGTAAAAATTAAAATATTTAAAATAAAATTAAAAAGTGTTAAGGTGTCGAGGATCCACTCTAAAATCATAATTTTATTCATTTAACATTTTTTTTTTGGTTAGTTTCAAATAAAGATTTTCCGTAACCGGATGATATAACAATTAAATCATATGTAACACATTCACATGCCATAAGAATTCCTTAAGTAATTAATATAACAATCATCCACAATGAATCAACGAAAATTTTCAAACATTCAATGTGATGATCGTAGACAATAACTCAAAAAGAATGCATAGTTAGAGAATTAAATAAAAATAATTAACTTACCTTAAATTAATAAAATATATATAATATTAATCCACCATTGTTGATTGAAATAAAATTACAATCTTCAAGTTTTACTTTTAGCCCTAGCTAAGATTTTAGTTAACAATCTCCATAGACGAGTCCATCGATATTATTCAATAAAAAACTTAGAAAAATAAACTACAAAAAAAAATTAAAAAACGAGAGAGAGATTAGAGATAAAGATTGGAGCAAAAGAAGAAGAAGATAATTAGAAGTGCAGAAAAATAAATAATTTTAGGAAAATAAAGAAATATAAAAAGTAAGGGATATGGGAGGGGAGAGAATTTAACATGTGGATGATAGAGAGAGAGAAATAGAAAGAAAAAAGATACTAAGAGATGTATAAGATCTTTTAGAATAAGACAAAATGTGATAGGATTTTGTTCGTTTTTGAGAGAATGCGGAGATTTTCACATTTTTGAAACTTTTCTTTATTTTTTTAGCCCTTCTTTTAACTTGTCTCATAATTGTTCCTCCACCTTTTTACATGTTTTGTTCACAAAAGATTTATCTTTGACATTTTTCTCTTATTTTGAACCTCCAAGACTTACAAGAAAAAAAAATTCAACTAATTAGGTTACATTAATTAATCATCATAAATTAAGGGTAAATATCATTAATTTGTATAATTATTACCCTCACCCCCAATAGGAGATAGAGGCGTTGTAGTGAGCCTATCTAACATGCTTCTAAGGGAGAGACGGACTACTAAAGGATAATGGACTATCACGAACGGAGTGAGGGTTGGAGTCTGGATCACAGGGGAACTTTATCATATCGAGCACACATTTTCCAGCAATCGGGGATTGCTGAGTACATAGACGAGGTGGTCCCGGGAATGAAATCCCATTCCCTCATGCTATGGAATTCCCCTTATTCGAGGCAGATCGACCCCCTTTAACCCCTATTGCCTATTATATCGCCTCAGTCTCGATAGAGACAAAGTCTTTTATTTCCCTATGAAAATAGATTTGGAATGATTCTACTTCATGTAGGGTCATATACATTTATAATTTTTTCAAAATTCAAATATTTTTTTTAGATGAATAATGACATTTAAGGTTATAATATCATACTCTAGAGCAAGCCATGTGATGATGAGGACATATGGTTTCTCATGTGCTAAATGAGAAGGAGATGGATTAAGAAATATTTCAAAATTTAAATTTAAATCCCCTTATTATTTGTATTAATTTGGATGTTGACGACTCATTTTGGAAGGAGGTGTAGGATTTGGAAAAATCAAGTGAAGAATGCCATGTTGCACCCCCACCAACCAAAATCACTAAGAGTTTAAAGTGCCTAATAAAGGTAACTTTTATGATCAATAGTATTTAGTGAGGATCATCATCTGTTCTCTCTCCTTTATTCTCTTCTTTTTTTTCTTGTCTTCCTCATTCAGAACTTTTTTCTTTTTAGCTTCGATAGCTCCAAGGAATATTAATCTTCATTCAAAGAGGAAAAATAAGTGATCATGGGACGGTGGGAGCATTGGATTATAGGGTGACTTGGCTAAAAAATTTGTCGAACCAACTAATCAATTCAACTCATCAACTTGACCAAGTTAAATCAAAATTAAATGTAGTGAGTCAAGTTAAAACACGATCGAATTACTAAACTACACATAATATTTTTGTTGATCAGAGAACAACAAGTAAACATTTTTTATTTCTTTTAAAAGATATTCAACTATTTTCTAAATATTTATATATTTAGTAAATTTTTATTTGGCTCACTCAAAATCGAGTTTTTGAGTTTTAATACTATATGTTTAGAACCATATTTTCAATCAAATTATGTAAATCACTTTTGGTACAATTTGTCATTTTCAAATCAATGTTAAAATACTTCTAACTTTAGGTGTCCCCCAGTTGCATTTTGTCACTTCAGTGATGAAGCCAATAGTTCTAAAAGTTGAAACCTGACTTAAATCGAATATCCACTAAATCAAAGCCAATTTGATGACACAAAAAGGTCGAATGAGTCGAATCAAATAAATATAAATTGTATTTACAAAGAATAAATATAATCACATACTTCGATTGAGTTTCTAATCAAACTCGATGCATTTTTTAGTTGACGGCCAAGTTTTCTATAACCTAAAATCCAATCGAGTCAATTCCACTGAGTTTTAAGTGAACTCGGCGAGTTATAAAACAAATTTGGAGCCAATGGTTTGTCTGATCTCTATAGTGTCTCTTTTAAATCATTAACATAATATTGACTTATTTTTTTCCCAAAAACATGTTATTAGGAGATAACTATCACTTTATTTGGCTAATCTTAATCTTTAACACAAGTTAATGATTTTGGTTGGGTGCAGTGGACCACTATCACCTTCAAGATGGGAACTGGTTGTACAAAGCATCAACATTATTTTATTTTATTTCTAAAGTCATAAAGACAAATGTGATCTCTACTAACCCACAAATATCTGATGTCTTTTCAATTCTTGGAGGCTGAGTAAAACCACATATTTCTTGTCACTCACAAATATCTAACGTCAATTCACCTTTTGTTGGTTTAATGAATTATCAAAGAAAGTTTATAATGCATTTCCAGTTGTTTAAGAACTAATGATTATAATGTCATTTAGTCTTAGATATTATATGAGGGGTCAACATAAGTCTGAGGAATCTTAAGTTAATATTTTTTTTAATATCCTTTGGAAAAATTCTTTCAATCTGTTTAATTGAAGTCTTATTTGTAGACTTTTACACGTTTATAATTTAATTACCTTCTTTGTTTTTGGCACCATCTACTAATTGGAAAGTAATCATGACTACTTCTATTTTTTTTCAATCTCTTCATGATATATTAAAGGTTGGGGTTCTACAACTAATACTCGGAGCGAACATTTTGTCTTAAATTGATTAGAAATTTTAGAATGGACTAACCACTTTTGATGGCGTTAAAAGTTTCAAACTAAATTGATTATCTCTGTGGATGATTGAGGAGATCATCCTCAAATAAAATAGTAAAAATTAACATCAATCCATTTCGAAACTTATGTAGGATAACTATTGACATCCAACATTGACGGTTGAATGGTTATACATATATAAATACATTAGATTTGTTGTTTAAGATCATTTAATATATAATAATAGTTTTTCATGAAATTTTAGGATTTATATGCTACCAATGAAAAATGAGTAATATATATATAAATATAATTTTCAAATATATGATTGAGCTTTTCCCATTTTCTATTTAAATTAAAAAAATGATTTTCCCATCTCTTAATGTTATTCTCTCCCTGACCCTAAAATTAATAATTTACTTTTTTTTTTTCTTTTTTTTTTACATGTACTCAAAAATTAGAATTCATTTTCTTAGTATAATTTTCTAATAAATTTATTTATTTATTCTTTTATTTTTTTTTTAATATTTCCTCAAAACTTCTAAAAATAATTAAGGTTTTGTGAGATATTACTGACGTGTGTACGGTGACAATTTTAATAGGAGTAAGAATAACTTAAAGTTTTTGTGATCTCTATCATTCCATTTCTTAGTTTTTGCGACAAAAAATTTAAGAGTCCATAATTATTTTTATATTATATTATTTGATTGATGTTGATTGGTGGTGTTGATGATTTTAGAAGAACTCTCTCACTAGATATGACTAGGGAGACAAATTATAACAATGATATGCTTTTGCCTTGTTAAGCTCACCAGCTGTTTCCCCATTTGCATGAGGAATCCAACTAAATTATCTTATTCGACAATAAGATTTCCATCCAATTCAAGAAAGTATCAATCGACCACAACAAATATCTAGAAAATTTCGCAGTCCATGATGAGGTCATCACATCTAAATTAAATCTAACAATAAATGAAAAATGGGCCTATCTAGATTTAGGTTCTAGGTTATAGGGGTCATTGTTGATAAAACATGATAGTTTATAAGCCGTACAAGAATAATTATAAATGAGGAATTACAATGGTACAACACTATGTGAGTCCTACAAGATTTTATTTATAACGTAATAGTTCTTCAAATTTTATATATAATATACACAAATAAAGATCTACACACATTGTTTAATGCAATAATAATTATATTTCTAACACAGTAAAATAACTTTGATTACATAAATCTGATGATGATGAAAGATTATGCTAATAGAACATTATTTGAAAAAAATCTATATTTAATCGATTGATATGTCAAATTTTTTATTTTCGATAGATTGAAACTATCAAATTAATAGAGGATATGAGAAATTTTATGATTTTAAGCTGTTAAATTGAAGAACATAAAAATTTTCAACACTCATGACCCATCAAAATTTAATTTCTAAAATTTGTGGGTTTTGACTTTTTGAATTTTTTTTGTTAAAATTTTTAATTCTCATGTAGTGTAAGTTTTGATTCTATCGACCACATTGATGTACAACACATTTTTAAGTGTAGACGAAGAAATCAATGAAGAAGATTAAGGGCTGGGACAAGATCAAATAGTCAAGAAAATGATACAGAGATGTCGTGATTAATAAATAATAAAAAAAAAATTGGTTATTTGCACCCCAGCACTCCATTTACATAATCATGAGGTGTTACTAAAACAAATTGGTGTGGTAATATAAATTCTCAGTTTACGATTCGACGTGGCGAATTTTAAGTTTGCTATCACAAAATATCTTGTAAAGCTGGCTGTAAGAAGACATTCGACAGCGACTGTCGGCATCTCCTGAAGAAGCCACGTGTCATACGTTCCACCTAAATTTTTAGTGTGATTTTTAATATCCTTAGTCAAGTTTTGCGGCTATTAAAATTTGCTGAAAGAATGTGGGTCACATCGTACGGTTTCAATACGTTGAAAAAAAAAAAGAAAAATGCGACAAATTACTGCAAACGTTACTGCGTTTCTCACTGCATTGACGTGGATGTATGTACGGGACCAGATATCCTTTTCAACGAGATACGAGTGCTCTGTACGTACCTCCACGTCATTACAGCGTTAAAGGCAGTGATTTTGTAGTCACTGAAGCGAGACTCGAGAAAAAAACCTCGTGATATTAACAAGGATGACTGAAAGTAGAATCCTCCAAAAATTATTGGAAAACCCCACACAGCCCATCCTTAAACGTCCTTTTGCTTCGTAAAACAATGGTTGTGATGAGATAATATTCTCTACAAATTAGGACTGCAACTTGGGCGAGCTAATCTGATCTCAATCCGATTCATGGACAAGCTTGGATTGGATTATTTGACAAATGAGTTGAATCTGGACTAGAAAATCTTAACTCGATTTGAATTCAAGTTGAGGTTTCAGGCAACCTAATTCAACCCGAACTCAATGTTATATATTTACATATAAATATTTTTATTTATTTAAAAAAAAATATTTATTTTCATGTCTTAAATATATTTGTAGAATTATGAAAAAAAATTATGATATAACTATTAATGGATTTAGAGGTTGTGTACAAATTTATTTACTAGTGATTTATTTTTTATATCGTATTTCATTTTTTAAGATAAAAATAAATAAATTTATGTGTTGATCAAAATGAAATTATGTTTTTTCAATAAGCCCAAACTACCCAATATTATCTAACTTGGGTTAACCCGAGCTTAACCCAGTTTTTGAAATTCAATCTCGGGTTGAACTTGGGTCAATAAGCTCTAATCTAATGATTGGGTTGAGGGTTATACAATTTAGGTTGACCCTCCAACCTGACCACGTTGCAGCCATATTACGAGTTGAGAACCTAGCACCCACCATATACTCTCTCTCTCTTCTTCCTCTTTAGATCTAGTAAAGCTGTATGAGAATTGTAAATTTCAGTAAGTGTTTCAAGTTTCAACAATAGTCTTCTTGTTCCAAGAAGGGATTCTACCAATCTAAATACTTTGTGACAACCAATCGATGATGCATCAGCAAAAAGGGTGTTCATAGTTTAATATCCCAACTTAATATTTTTAATCATGTAAAATATGCACAGTAAATAGTGGTTTCTAATCCAATGAAAACCTACACCATTAAGAGCTCGGAAAATGATATGGTGTTTGTTTTAAATGGAATTCCTAAGCAACAACTTGGGATTAACTTCTTATCTTCCACCATAGTTTTAAATTCAGCAATGCTTTGCTTAAGAAATTCAAAAAACAAAAAAATAGAAAAATACAGAAACCAATGATAAATTTACTTACTATATATGGTTTCGAATAAAATTGTCACTCTCATTTCTACCATAATTATCACAATTCGTGAGTAATATTCAGTTTTTAGGCATCCTTATCTCAGTTTTAACCATTATATAGGTATAATTTTAGTTAAACATAATGATGAGAGCATTGAATGTCACTTGTTCATCCATTTATTACAGAAAATCATGGTCAATGAAAGATTTTGCCATTATATAGTGGCTTTCTTGAAAATTTGATAAATGACAATTCCAGAATAGTTCTCTAGGGTTTGATGATATAAAATCACCAAATTTTGTTGTTTCTAAGGATTCATGGGCTTTTCCACTTGTGTGAGGCATTTTCGATTTTTTTTCCTTCCATTAGCTTATGAGAAACAAAAATGGGTCCCTAAATGATAGTTATAGTGGGTTTTACCAAAGAGTTTGAGGTAAGTACAAACCTTCATTCTTATAATTTCTTCATTGAATAATGGGTTTCTATTTGCCGACATGCCTGAGGATGTAACCCCATTGTGGATGAACTACGTATATTTTGTGCTATCATTGTATTCATTTCTCTACTTTCTTTGTTATTTCTTGAATTTACTTTGCAACACATTATTAGAATTTGGTTATTTGAATTGATTCATTTATTACTAGAAGGGATTAATTTTGATAATCAATTTTTGTGTGTGGCTTGGTATCTATTCACAATAAGTAGTATCAGAGCATCCGGTTGTGTAAGCAAGATGTTTGACTAATTGCTTGTAAGAGTTTTTTGCAAGAAAAGGTGGTCAGTGTTCGATTTGAAGTGGAGAAATTTTATGAGAAAAATAATTTTGGATTTCGAAAAATGAAGAACGATAACTTGTTAGTTCAACAAGGGCAACAAAAGGCTTTGTAGGAGAAAAATAATAAGCCATAAAAATTTAGCGAAGATGATTGGGAAAAACTTGATTTGAAGGTACGGGCAACAATTCATTTTTGTTTAGCAAATAAGGTGTTATTCAATATTGTCCAGAAGAAAATGACAAAAGATTTGTGATGGAAGTTAGAAAGCTTCCATCAAACCGTTTTTAACAAATAAAATTTTCTTTAAGAAAAATTATATTCCATGAGAATAAAAGAAAGCCCAAAGATCTCGGGGAATGTAAATGTGTTCAACAACATTATTTGTGAACTTGAATGTATTGGTGTGAGGATGGAAATGGAGGATAAGACAGTAACTTTTATATATACGTTGTTAAAGGCCTATGAAAATTTGGTCACAACTTTGATTTGTACAAAAAAAAAAAAATGCTCTTGACTTGGATGTGGTGTATAGTGCATTACTTGCCAATTAGTTTCGAATGAAGGCGTCATTGAGAAGGTTGAGAGAGTCGGATATAGAGGTTCACATGTCAAGAAGTCGATTAACTGAGTGTGGTAGTTCGTTAAAGAGTACTTCAAAAAACAAATTCAAGCATTGTTTAAAATCAAATTGTCACTTTGACAAGGAAGACTATTGGTATTATGGCAAAAAGGTACACATGAAAATGATTGTTGGAAAAGAAATGGATCGGATGAAGATTCAAGCTCTAACAAAAAGATGGGAAAGGATAAGCAAAGTGCCAAAGGAAAGAAAGAAGTCAATCAAATTAAAGAGCTTACATCCGGATTTGTTGAAGATGAAGTATTTATGGCTTGAGGTAATCATACATTTTATCAAAATTGGATTCTTTATAGTAGTGCTACTTATCACATGTGCCCCCATCGATCTTAGTTTAATTCATATGAATCCTGTGAAGGTGGTTCAATCTTGATAGAAAATAACTCAACTAGCAAAGTAATTGGAATTAACACGATAAAATTAAGAATATTTGATGGGATGGTGAGAAAACTAGAAGGTGTTAGACATGTGCTGGACGTGAAGAAGAATTTGATTTCTCTTTTTGAATTAGACTCAAGTGGCAATAAATTCACCAAGCAAGATGGAGTTCTCATGATTTCCAAATGAGCATTGATTTTCATAAAGGCTATCTAGCTTGATAACTTATACAAGTTAGTGGGAGAAACTGGAGATGCAAACATAATGGGAGAAAATGATGACTTTCAAATTCGATTATAGCATCGAAGGTTGGGTCACATGAATGAAGAAGGCATGATGCGGTTGATAAAGGTGGGAACCAAAGAGAACTTAGTGGATATGCTAACAAAGATGGTTCAAGCAGATAGGTTGGAATGGAGGTTGACTTTTCTAGGTTTCAAACCAATGTGAGTTTGGTAGTTTGGTAATGATACTAGTACAGAAAAGGCTTTAGACATCAATTTTTAACTGATGTCTAAAACAATAGACATTGGCTTAAAATCAAATGTCTATGGCACTGATGTCTTAAATAATAAAAAGGGGTGCAGATCCGCTTTTTGTATTTTTGGGAGTCATTACCAAGTTTTACGATCTAAGAAGCGAAACATGACTCTAAAAGGATAAAAAGGTAATGATCTACAAAAAAATGGGCTACTTTCCAAAAAATTTTACAATGTAAGAAAAATGGCCTAAAAAATTAAAAACTTACTTTCTTTATCTGAGTGATTGCAACAGTTGTTTCCCTCAGAACTAGCGGAAAAGTTAAATTGTTTCAATTAGAATTTTGAATCTTACATAGAATAAGATTTTTAAAGTTTTTGGAGAACCTCCCCCAATGGAGGGTTCTTTATTAAATTATATTTTTCATTTTTTGTGACCCCTGGTGGAAAGTTCTTTAATAAATATCATGTGGGCCCAATTAAATAAATGGACCACCACTTGAAATTTGACTCGTGGGCTTAATTAATTGATTTTATTTGTTCAAAATTTTAATTTTATTTATTAAGATTTTACTTTACGTTAATTAATGTTTTAATTATTAGTTTCAAAATTTAGAATTTTAGGGTTTGATGTTTTAGAATATTTTGAAACCAATTTTTGATAAGAAATTCGATGAGAGTATTAATTTGTGTCACTTATGGGTTTTTGGTGTGAAATGATCGTAGACAATATGAGGGCATTTTCGTAGTTTTATCAGATTTTATAAAAATTGGCGAAACGATTTATTTGATTTTAATTTGTTGTTTTACGTGTTTGAAAGAATTTTTCAAAGCATAATGTAGGCTTTAGGAATGTTTTTATGTCGAGGATATTTTGATAATTTGATCATTTTTTATGATTTTTCTAGTAAAACTTCTTTTTGTCTTAAGAATAATGATTTATATGTTTCGGGTCATATTTTCTTAACGTAACGTAGTTTCTAAAGTTTGATTGTTTAAAATATCTCATCCGATTTTTGGAAACACATCTAGTAACAACAAAAACATTAGAATATTCATCCATCATTGGGAACCGTCGCAATCAAGTTGACGAATTAATTAATCGGGCGAGTGCGAAAATGGGGTGTCTACAGGTACACAATCAATTACTTGACAAATATCCTCCATTGACAAATGAAATTCAAAAAAATCATCAGAACTTAGGGATAATTCGACCTCAAATTCCTTATTTATTCCCCAATGACCTTTCATTTCGTTTTCAAAACAATTGACGAAGAAAGCATAGTTATCCACCTAAGTCAACATCCACTGACTCATATTTGTTTCCCTTCCATATTCGTCATTAGAGTTCATGATGACTGAGTTGTTAAATCAACAACAACAGCTCTATCAACAATTATAGGACAAGGATCAAGTTTTAATCAACCTCAGGAAAATTGATCAATTCAAAACTGAAGATATCTCAATCCTAGAAAATCCACTACTCTTTCAAAATAACCTTAGTACCCAATCCCACTCTTTTGAGGATTACGATGATTGTCTATCAATAATTGACAACTTATTCTCAATTGAAGTTCAAACACACAATCTGAGGTTATAGTTCCTACAGAAGCAATGATAGAAGTCCAATTAGGTCAACTAACCATACACTTAGAAGAAAGAAAAAATGATTATTTTTCAAATGAGATAATCTCCGAGAGTTAAGTTGTGTTTCAAATTCCCAATGAGCTAGATGATTATACAAATTTGATTAGGAAAATTGATTCACCATTAGAGGAGAATGTTATCCAGAGGAAATCAAGGATCAATTGTAATTTGTTAATCATATTAGTTTCGACCACTACCGATCCAACCTCGTACCCTATCTAACCTATCCTTTCACAAGATTGTAAAGACTCTGCCTGTCTTACAACTTCCATTCTCTTTGGGAATTCGATAGTTGAAAACTGTTTCAAAAAGCTGATGACACTAAGAACTTAAGATAAACGAGAGATGTTGATCATTTTAAAAAATCATTTTCATGTCCTAATGATGATCAAAATATGTCTGCCTATCATTTGGGATGGGAAGTCGATCATCGTGTTCATCAAATTTGATCTTAGAAAAATTTCTAGAAATCTGACATTTTAATAGGTCCAGTTGTAGACGTTAAACTTAGCGTTTATTTTAATGAGTAATACAATTTGGAAACAAAATCTTCTCTAAAAAAAAATTTCTAACCCTAATCCCTATCTCAATATCTTCTTCTTCAAGCCAACTCTCAACCAAACGAATCAATCAACATTACTAGTGTAGATACGTGATTTCGTCATTACGAAGACCACATCTATAATGGTTTGGAGTCGCCACCATTCATATTATAAGTGGGTGTGAATGGTCACCCGATGTGCATTTTTTGAAAAAGTGACATTTTTGACATTTTAGCAACTCTCGATGGATAAAGATAAATCAACCCTTGAGATTCGGGTAAGCGGCTCGGTTGGAGAAAAGGGAAGGTGTTAGGCACCCTTTTCTCCCCACTAAATAGTGGTAACCTCAACTCAACTCGGTCATTTTGATTAAAAAAATTACGAAAAATGATGTGCCACGTGTTGTGCATTTGTACCCTAGATAGGGGTTCATTTTCGGCTTGATCATAGGATCATTCCATTGATGGAAATAACCCTTATAGACCTTTAGCCTTGGGGTCCATTCATCCTAAAAAATAAAATGAAGGGGAGAGGGTGATGAAGAGGGAGGAGGAGAGGGTGTAGAAGAGAGAGGGGGAGAGGGTGTAGAAGAGAGAGGGGGGGATTGCCTTGAACCCACCTTGTATCTTCTTTCTTCTTTTCTTCTTCTTGAGTCCTTAGTATTTTATGAAAAATACAATTCTTGTATGGTTGAAGGAGTAAAGAAGAGATGATGAGAGAGATGAGTGTAGTATGTGATTTTTTTTTTTGTGTGAGACTTGAGGATGATTAGTGAGAGAGAATTGGTAATAGTAATTAGTAGTGAGAGTTTGGGGGATAATTTTTATGGTTAAAGTTGGGGGCCATTTTGGGGAAGAGGAGGAGGGTATTTATAGATGTTGAAGAGTTATTTTAGGGATATAATGGGGTGAAGTGAAGAAAAATGATAGAATGATTATGTGTTTGAGAGAGAAGTGGGTGTAATTTAGAGAAGATTGGAAGGTATTTAGGGAAGGGAGGTTAAATGGGTGAGTTTTGACCCAAATGGTTTGGATCCTACCCAACCTATTTGGGTGGAGTGTTTGGTGAGGTGAGTTTAAGATGGTGGTTGTGATTAAATAGTATTTGAGTTAAGAGAATGGAGGATTTAAAGAGGTGGTTGATGATATTTTGGGAGGGTGAGGGAGATGATGCCGTGTGTCAAAGTGGGTGGAAATGAAGGGTTGAGATAGGTTGATGGGAGAGGTTGAGTGTTTGACTTGAGAGGATAGTGTAGGTTTAGGTTGTAGATGTGGGTTTTGTAGGGAATGATGAGGGTATATTAGGGGAGGTATAGGTTAGGGGTGTTTGTAGATGTGTTTGATTTGAGAGAAAAGGTGATGGGTTGATGTGTGGGTAGATGGGATTTAAAGCAAATTAATTGGATAGGTAGTTGGGTGAGGGAGGTGAGATGGGGTGATGACATGTGTCATCTTTGATTATCAAGATGGTGATTGGTTGATGTGGGTAGTGGTTGATGGGTTAGGGTTGTGGGTTGGATATGAATTGAATATGGATTTAGGCTTAGGGGCTTTGGAGTGTTTTGGGCTTGGGTTATGAAATGGTTTTGGATTTTAGGAATTGGTTGGGGGTTGTTTTGGAATGGATTTTGAGGGTGTAGGTTGGTATTAGATTTTTAAGTGATGTGAGATTGAGTTTAGGTTAGGGGGGAGGTGAGAAAAGTGGATTTTGAAAAATTGAGGGTTTATGAGCCTTAGGTGGGTTTTGATTTTTTTTTTGAATTCGGAGATGGAGCAGTGGAAGGTATATGAGGTGGTAGGCATCCCAAGTCTCGTTTTTTTTTAATTTTATTTATTTTTTTGAGATTTTTGAAATCATTAGTTTGATCGAGATGCCACGTGTTGGCAAATCAGGCTTTTTAGGCCCGTTGGTGAACTTTATCAAAAATTTGATGTTTTTTATTTTGGAAGCGGAGCGGTGAATATTGGGAAAAAGTAAGGTAGGCCGAGTCCTTTTAGTGGCCTCCTAAACCATTGAGAGGTCTTAGGGGCCTCGGTTTGGTCAAAATGTCACTTTTCAAGTACTTAGGCCCTTACGGCCCGTTGGCCCATTTTGTCGAAAAATCGATGTTTTGAGTGGAGCGGGGTAATGGGAGCATGCCAAATCTTTTTGGTGGACCTACTAACCCATTGAGAGGTGTTAGAGGCTTTGATTTGTCAAAAAATGTCTTATTTCGATTGGTTTGAGCTTTTGAGGCCCGGTGGTAATTTTTATTGAAAAGTCTGTATTTTTGGGCCCTTTCAAGTTTGGGCATGTTCAAATTGGGGTGCCTACAACTAGGACTACAAATTGATCAACAATTCTTAATTGAGTAACAGAGATAAATATTAGCCTATATTGAGAAAAAGAAGACACGTGTAAGTGCACGGGCCACTAATTGTTCATATTTAGATTAGGATGAGTTTAGTTATTAGATTTTGATGTTTTTCTTAGTTAAGTCATTTTTCAATTCTTAGGTAGAATTTTATATAAAAAATTTTCAAAAATTATAATTTCTATAACTTTCATTGTTTTCAGATTATTTGTAACCAAATTTTGTACCTTAATTCCCAATTCATTTCATATGTGATCTACCTTTTTTTCTCTCGTTCCTTACTGTTTGCATATTGAAGACAATGTGTCATTTAGGTTTGGGGGTAGTAGGTTAGTGTGGACACGGGATTTTGAATGTTTTTTCAAACATCCCTCCACTTTGGGGTGTTTTGGAGTCGCCACCATTCAAATTGAAAATGGGGTGTGAATGGTCACCCGGATTTGTATTTTTGAAAAATCATATCATTTGTCCATTTTTTTGTTGATTCTCGTAAGATAAGGTGTATGTGGTCCAACCTCGATTCAAGGTAAGGGGGTCCATTTATGGAGTAGGGAAGGTGTTAGGCACCCTACTCCATCCACGTAATGTGGTAACCTCGGATTCGGTTTTCTTCAAATAAAAATAAAATAAAATCAAAAAAATTCGATGTGTGCCCTCAAGCATGAGGGACTTTCAATATTGGCTTCAATCATTAAGGGCACCCTTATGTAGAAGGGGCCCTTTGGTGATTTAGCCCATGGTAGTGTGTGCAAATGTGTGGGAAGGGAAGTTGTGAGGGTGTTCTTGGTCCAAACCCACCTTGTTCTTTGAGTTGATCTTCAAATATGTCTTCCCTTGAGTTGACTTGAAGTTGCTTGAGGTTGTAGAAGATTGAGTTGAGTTGAGAGTGAAGTTTTGAGATTAGATGAGAGAGGGTTGAGTGTAGTGAAGAGAGTAAAGTAGAGAGTTGTAGTGTTTTGAGGATTTTTCCTCAAATTTTCATTAGTTGTGGTGAGGGGAGAATGGAGGGGTTTTTATAGAGGTTGGAGAGATATTTTGAGGGTATAATGGGGTGAATGAAGAGAATAGTGGTTAATGGCATGGGTTTGAGAGGAAAAGGGTATGAAATTTGAGATGAAAATGAGGGTATTTTTGTAATGATGGAAATAGGTTGTGTTTTAACCCAAATGGTTTGGATCTTACCCAAATCCATTTGGGTAGAGTGTTTGGTGGGGTGAGATAAGTGATGGTTGATGGGTGTAAGAGAGTTGTTTGGAGAATGAGTGTAGAGATGGTTGAAGAGGTAAGGTGTTAGATTTGATATGATGTGTAGTGTAAGAGGTTGATTGGTTGGATTTTGGGAGAGGTGAAGGGATGAAGACATGTGGCAAATGGGGAGATGATGAGATTGGTTGATTGGTGATGGTGGTTAGATGATTAGAGAGAAGAGTATGGGAGGTATGGGTTGAGGTATGGGTTGAGGTGATTTTATGAGAGTGTTTTAAGGGAAAGTGATGGATAGATATGGGTTGTGATGTGGGTGGTTGATAGTGTTAGAGAATGGGGAATAGGTTAGGTTAGGGTACGGTATGGGTTATGATGTTGGTGGTTGATGATGAGAGGATGGGGAATAGGTTAGGTTAGGGTAGGGTTATGGGTTATGATGTTGGTGGTTGATGATGAGAGGATGGGGAATAGGTTAGGTTAGGGTAGGGTTATGGGTTATGATGTTGGTGGTTGATGATGAGAGGATGGGGAATAGGTTAGGTTAGGGTAGGGTTATGGGTTGAGTTGATTTTTGGAGGGAAGTGATGGAGTTGGTTAATGATGATGAGAGGATGGGTAATAGGTTAGGTTAGGGTAGGATTATGGGTTGAGTTGATTTTTGGAGGGAAGTGATGGAGTTGGTTAATGATGATGAGAGGATGGGTAATAGGTTAGGTTAGGGTAGGGTTATGGGTTGAGTTATGGGTTGTTGATGATGAGAGGACGGGGAATAGGTTAGGTTAGGGTAGGGTTATGGGTTGAGTTGATTAGATGAGGGAGGTGGAAGGGTGTGATGACATGTGTCATTTTTTGGTGATTGGTTTGATGTGATGATGGTGGGTTGGATTGGATTTGGGTAGTAAATTGGGCTTAGGTTAGGATTTGGGCTTAGATTTGGGTTGGGTTAATGTTGGATAAAGTAGTTTGGGTTTGGGTGTGGGCTTGGATAGGGGATTGAATAGTGATGAGGATGGACTTGGGTTTAAAAGGAATGGTTGGGCTTGGGTAGCATAGTATTGGGTTGAGTTGATGTGGATTGGACTTGGGTAATGAGTTAGGCTTAGGTTGGATTGAATATAGAATGAGGTGGTTTTGGATAGAATAAAGATGGGTTTGGGGCTTATATCGGGTTGGCTTTAAAGATGGGGTGTTTGGGTCCATGGGCTACGTAAATGGCCTCGAACATTTATTAACGGAAAACGCAATGGGTTTTGTGTAGGTTTGGGCTTCAGGGCCCATTCCAATTTTCGATTTTTGGCGGCATCTTACGTCGAGGGCCCGCTCAAATTCGGGTGTCTACAGCTGCCCCTCTTTGCAGGAATTGCGTGCAAAGAACTGCAAAGAATAGACGAAACCCTGATTTGTGCGGGTCCGAGGATTTTGCTTAGACAAGTTTTTGAGAACACCGATTTGATTTGATGGATAAGAGATGGCTACCCAAGCACGGGGTCTGACAGGGTGCCTGTTGATTTCTTTGACCTCGTGGCGCGGAGCTCGTGTGAGGTCTTAGATTTGTGATGATTTTGTGAAAATTTTGACATGGGTATTTTCAAACTAGTCTTTAAGCAATCGAATTTGGCTTTTGCAAAATACCATTTTGATTTTTTTGGTTTTTTTTTTTTTTTTTTTTTTTTTTTTTTTTTTGTGGACCGTTCTTGAAGCACGGGCTGTTTAAACTTTTTTTCGGTCCGTGCTTCAAACACGGACTCTGCGAACTTAATTCAGTCCGTGCTTCATGCACGGACCAGAACATTTTTATATTCAAAACGTCGCGCCAAGTGTTTCACTTGGCTATTTCGATTCGTTTCCTTTTCTTCATCTTCTTCTCCCCCCTCATGGCAATTACGTAATCGGTTAGAGAAAGTTTGGAAGAGCGTGGTGACTCTTGATCATCCTGTATTCCCTGATTATTCTTTTCAGAACTACCAACTTTGGATGCAAAAACAGATTGCTGAGAGAACTTGTGCCGCGTCTTCAGTTCAAATGAGGTCTTCTAGTTCTAATTCCTCTGACCACCGTGATCGACTGGCGGAGATGAAGGTGTCTCATAAGCGGATTGAGAAGATTTGGCTACGTTCTGAGAATGATCTGAAGAACCAGATAACTCGACTTGAGTCTTTGAGGATCGAAGAGTCTTCCATTCTGAGGGTGGAGATTGAGGATCTCCGGGAGAGGCTTGCCCAGGGTCCCTGTTTTGATGCCTTTACATCCTACCTGGTGAGCCGTGATGCTTCGGACGCTAAGGTGGTAATGATGGGGCAAGCCGCCCGCATTCGTGCCTTAGAAGATAGACTCGATTCCTTCTTCACTTCTCGTCGAGATGTGTGATTGGCACCATTTTTTTTTTTTTTTTTTGTATTTTCTTTTCCTTTGTAAAACGTAATGTGAAACTTTTTGAAATGAAAGGAAAATAGGTTTTTTACTTACTTGGCCTCAGGTGTATCTATTGCTTTGAAAACATGATGTTTGAATAAGTCCTAGATTTTTCGTCATCGGCCAAAATAGTAGTTTTGAAAACATTTGAATTTTTGGTAATTTGTCTTTGTCGAATAGATATTGTAGATCCAAAATATGAAGATTTTCGAAAAATCCTTGTTATCTCGATGATATTGGTGTTTTTGCCAACTACTGAGGATATAGATGTCAGCAGTTCTCAGGTTCTTCTTAGAGTCATCCCCAGTGCCCCAGTACTGGGTGAATATCGATCGAGCAATGAGACTTAGGATTCTGGGAAATTTTTGCCGTTCACAGTTTATACTCATGCGGCCAGGAGTTGTTTTTTTTTTTTTTTTTTTTTTTTTTTTTTTTTTTTTGTTTTTTTTTTTTTTTTTTTTTTTGTATTTTATGATTCCCTTATTGCCCCTGGTGCCAGTTACGGTTTTCACCAGATCCGGTTTCCACATTTTTACGCATCGATGCATTTTTGGGTTTTCATCGTGCCGGTGGTTTTGATCTTGCCATAGTCTGATTCTTTTACTCATAGCGCCCTTTCGGGTTTTCACTATGCCCTTTCAGACTATGCTTGTATTTTTTTTTTTTTTGGATTTTTACATTGCAAATCTTGTTTGGAGCCTCTGTGTCTCTGTGGCTTGGTGACTCAAGTTGAGCTGCGAGATCGGCGACTCTACTCTTGTAGTGGTATTCTTTCTTGAGTAACCGATCTAGATTCTCCTCTCGAGTTTGCTGACGACTATTCGTGGCTCGGCAACTCAAGTTGAGCCGCGAGATCGGCTACTCTACACTTCGAGTACTCTTTTTTTTCGAATTTCCGACCTGGACTCCCCTCTCGCGTCTTCCAACGACTAATAAGACTTGAGATCCGAATCAAGCTGCCAGATCATTGGTGCTGCCACCGTCATTATGATGCCTTAGAACATTCCCTGATCCGAAAGGACTTTTAATGGGATGAAGTGTTGGCTAAGGCTGAGTGTAGTGGAAAGGTACAAAAAAGGTTAAGGTCTGAGTTTATCTAAAGTGGGCTAGACATGGGGTTCGTCTATTTTTGTTTCGAAAAGGTGATCTATGTCTCCTCCCAGCGTCTCTCGAACTTGTTTAGGCTGGAGATTTGGGTCGAGCTCAGATCAAGTGTCCGAGTTTTTGAATTTTTTGAATTTTTTGGTATTTTAGCCGTTCATAGTTTATCCTCATGCGGGCCAGGAGTACTTTGACTTTTTGATTTTCTTTTCTTTTGTCTCTTTTCTTTTCGGTTTTTTTTTTTTTTTTTTTTTATATAACGTTGACTTGCCCCAGTCTTAGGTTAAGAAATGAATGTGATGGTTCAAAGGGGTTGACTAGGGTTAGATAGTTTGTGTGGGATAGCAAAGATGGCCTTTCGTCATCTCAGGGTTAGGTCTCAAGCGTAGTATTTTTTAACGGTGTCAGCATTGATCGGTTGAGGGAAGACTTGTCCGTCCATCTCTGTAAGGATCAAAGCTCCTCCCGTCATTACCTTCTGCACAATGAATGGTCCTTCGTAATTTGGTCTGAATTTTCCCCTAGCATCTTCTTGTATTGGTAGGATCTTTTTCAAGACAAGGTCTCCTGGTGAGAAATTCCGAGGTTTGACTTTCTTGTTGTAGGCTCGAGCTATTCGTTTCTGATAGATCTGTCCGTGGCAAATGGCTGCAAGGCGCTTTTCTTCAATCAGATTTAGTTGATCAAATCGGGTTTGAACCCATTCTGTTTCATCCAACTCTGCTTCTTTTAAGATTCGGAGGGAGGGAATCTCGACCTCGACGGGTAAGACTGCTTCCATTCCATACACCAGTGAGTACGGAGTTGCCCCAGTTGAAGTTCGAAATGAAGTCCGATAAGCGTGAAGGGCGAAAGGCAACATGTCGTGCCAATCCTTGTAAGTGACTGCCATTTTCTCGATAATTCTTTTGATGTTTTTGTTGGCGGCCTCAACTGCTCCGTTCATTTTGGGTCTATACGGTACAGAATTGTGATGAGTGATTTGAAAGTCTTCGCACATCTTGATCATGTCCTTGTTTTTGAAGTTCTTGGCGTTATCTGTCACTAACCCGCTGGGAAGCCCATATCTGCAGATAATATTGTTCTTGACAAACTTCATAACACTGCTCTTTGTGACATTGGCATAAGAGGCTGCTTCTACCCATTTTGTAAAGTAATCGATAGCGACTAGGATGAAGCGGTGCCCATTTGAAGTTTTTGGCGAAATCTGTCCAATAACGTCCATGCCCCAAAGTGAGAAGGGCCAGGGAGTAGTCATGTTGTGCAATTCTGATGGTGGCGCGTTGATCTTATTGGCATAAATCTGGCAGAGATGGCATTTACGGACGTGTTGATAACAATCACTTTCCATTGTTGTCCAGTAATATCCCATTCTCATGATCTTTTTAGCAAGCATGTGACCATTCATGTGGGGTCCGCAGACTCCACCATGCACGGTTTCGATCAGTCGTTTTGCTTCTATTTCTGCCACACATCGGAGTAGGACTTCATGATGTGATTTCTTGTACAGAATGCCATTGCTTAGGAAGAATTGGCCTGCTAGCTTCTGAATAGTCCTTCGATCATTAGACGTTGCGTCTGATGGGAGAGTTCGGTCTTCGAGATAGGCTTTGATGTCGGAGTACCAAGGCTTTTCTTCAGATTCTTCAACTTCGACGGGTAGGCAATAAGCTGGTTCGTCTTGAAGTCCAATCTCAATAGGATCGATGACTAAGTCCTCTGAGATACTGATCATGGAAGCGAGCGTTGCTAGTGCATCAGCAAATTGATTCTTGGCTCTCGGCATATAAGTGAATGAGATTCTATCGAAGCGTGAGCTTAGTTCCTCTAGATACTCATGGTAAGGGATCAATCTTTGTTCTCGGGTTTTCCATTCTCCAGTTGTCTGATAAACTACTAGGCTCGAGTCTCCGAAAACATCGATCTCATCTACCTCAAGATCTAGTGCTGCTTTCAACCCTGCTATGCATGCTTCATATTCAGCCTCGTTATTAGAACATTGGAACTTCAGTCTGATTGCAATTGGCACGTGAGACCCGTCTGGTTTGATCAAGACTGCCCCTATTCCGTTTCCTTTTTGATTTGCTGCTCCGTCGAAATACATTTTCCAGCCCGATTCTTCATCATCGTCCTTAATCTCAGCGAGCAATATGGCTTCGTCAGGAAAGTTCGTCTTTAACGGTTCGTAATCAGGCAATGAATGCTCAGCTAGATGGTCGGCAATGGCCTGCCCCTTGATGGCCTTTTGAGTGACATAGGTGATGTCAAACTCAGATAATAGTAATTGCCATTTTGCAGTACGACCTGTCAGTGCTGGTTTCTCGAAGAGATACTTGAGCGGATCCATTCGAGCAATGAGCATAGTCGAGTAGCTGAGGAGGTAGTGTCGTAGTCGTTGAGATGCCCAGACCAATGCACAACAAGTCTTCTCAAGTGCCGAATATTTTGCCTCATAATCAGTGAACTTTTTGCTGAGATAGTAAATGGCTTGCTCTTTTCTGCCTGACTCATCGTGTTGCCCCAGTACACAGCCCATAGACGTTTCTTGCACCGAGATATACATCAGTAAGGGTCGTCCTGGCGTAGGAGGAACCAAGACTGGTGGATTGAGCAAATATTTCTTTATCTTGTCGAAGGCTTCTTGACAGTCTTCGTTCCATGCTTTCGGCATATCTTTTCTGAGTAGCTTAAATACTGGTTCGCAGATAGGCGTGAGTTGTGCAATGAATCTGCTGATATACTGTATTCTACCCAGAAATGCTCGGACGTCCTTTTCTGATACCGGTGCTTTCATTTCGAGGATGTACTTGGTCTTTGCTGGATCTATCTCGATGCCTCTTCTACTGACGATGAAGCCTAATAACTTGCCTGATGTTGCCCCGAATACACACTTTGCTGGGTTCAGCCTTAAGCTGTATTTCCTTAGCCTGTCGAACAATTTCTTGAGATTTACCAGATGATCTTCTTCTATACCCGATTTAGCGATCATATCGTCTACGTAGACTTCCATTTCCTTGTGGATCATGTCGTGGAATAAAGCCGTCATTGCCCGTTGATAGGTTGCCCCTGCGTTTTTAAGCCCAAACGGCATGACTTTGTAATGAAAAGTACCCCAGGGTGTAATGAATGCCGTCTTCTCTTGGTCTTCTTCTGCCATTTTTATCTGATTGTACCCAGAGAAACCATCCATGAATGAGAACATACCATGCCCTGCTGTACTATCGACTAGAGTGTCGATGTGAGGTAGTGGAAAATCGTCCTTAGGACTGGCTCTGTTCAGATCCCGATAGTCGACACACATTCTTACTTTCCCATCCTTCTTTGGTACCGGAACGACATTGGCTAGCCATTCGGGATACGTGGAGACGGCGAGAAATCCTGCTTGAAACTGTTTCATCACTTCGTCTTTGACTTTGAGTGTCCATTCTGGCTTGAGTCTTCTCAACTTTTGTTTGATCGGCTTGCTCCCAGGAGCGATCGGCAGTTTGTGAACAACGAGATCTGTGTCTAAGCCAGGCATATCTTTGTAGGACCAGGCGAAGATGTCTTGATAGTTACGCAATAGTTCAATCATTTCTTCTTTCTGCTGAGGGGTTAACAAGGCTCCGATTTTCACAACACGTGGGTCATCTTCAGTGCCGAGATTAACTGAGTCTGTATCCTCAATGTTTGGCTGAACACCCTTTTCATGTCGTTCTAACAGGTCCTTGATTTCCTTAGGGGGGTATTCCACTTCGTCCTCAGACTCTTCTTCAATTCCCATGAGATCGAAGTCGAGTTCAAGATCGAAGTCATACTCGTCCTTTTCATATTCTGTTCTGTCCAAAGGTCCATTCGATTGAGACAAATCCCTTAAATTCTGAGAAAACTCTTTTTTTGGTTTTTGAAATATATCTATTTTTTTGAGATTTTGAAAACTTTTTGATTTTTTTGTTTTTTGCAGACATTTTGATTTTTTTGATTTTTGAAGAATTTTTGATTTTTTTGGTTTTTGAGTGCTATTTTCCGGACATCTGAGATAAAAAGAACAATCATGCATTAGTAAAGATAGGGAGCCCTCAAAACAGTCTTTACCCGAGGACGAGGGCTCATTATGATCCTCGGGCAAACTGATGTTGCCTAACGGCGTTTTTTTTTTTAGGCTATGGTAGCCTCAAGGGTTAGAGGGAATTCTTCCCAATTGTGTAGTGTCTCCCCTTCTCTGAGGGGGCGGATGAGATGTGAAAGTGATGTGTTGGGTGATTTGGTTGATGGTTCGGAGATAACCATGATCTCCGTTTGATTGTTGTTGTTGTCAGGTTGGGGCACAGTCCCTCCCAAACTCGGTGGGATGACGACTGATGCCCAGTCAATGCCCTTTGAAAAGGGCGATTTGTTCCCATGGTCAGTAGTGATTTTGACTTTGATGGGTTTTGGAGCAGTCTCCGATGGACTTTCCTCGGAATCCCCATTGAACAAAACGTCAATGCCTTCTACGAAGGATGATTGGGACTCGACGATTGAGTCTTCTTGAAAGTGCAGTGGTGCGGTATTTTCCGTTTTTACCCTTTTTGCCCGTGGTGGTTCTGATAAGTTGTCGGGTCTGATATGGGACTTTGAGAAGCTGACACTAATGTGAGGGACTCGACCCGGGTTCCAGACATTCGATTCCCGATTTTGCTTTCTTGCTAGTCGAAGTTCTTTCTTCTTTTCTTTCATTTCTGCTATATCCTTCTTTGTAGGCCTGAACCCTAGACCAAAATAAGGAGTATATTTGCTCGCTTCGACTGGTGTAGCTCTTCCTTTTCCCCCTGGTCCTAACCCTTGCTTGGGCCGGTAACCTCCCCTTTTCATGACCCGACCAACCATAATGTTCGCTTTCGATAGTTTTGCCTTTACCTTCTCCTTTCCCTTCTCGATGTGGTTGACAGCCGCGAATTGGTACGAATGATAGAGTGCCTTGTCCTTTGTCATTTCGATATCAATGAAAGGCACGTCTGGGGCTCTCCCTGCTGGAATAAGGTTCTCTGCCAATACTGATATCATCCTCTGCCCCATGATAAATTTGACTCTTTGGTGCAATGAGGAAGGCACAGCCCCAGCAGTATGGATCCAAGGTCTGCCTAGTAACAAGTTGAAGGTCGTTGGTATTTCCATGACTTCAAACGTCACTTCAAAGGTGCAAGGTCCTATTGTGATTGGCAGGTCTACTTCGCCCAGCGAATCCCTTCTCGAACTATCGAAGCCTCGGACGACCTTGTTATTGGGTTTCACATGAGACCAATCGGCGTTCAGCTTTCGGAAGGTCTCAAGTGGACAAACATTAAGCGCTGAGCCGTTGTCAATTAGCACCCTGGCGACCATCATGCCCTTGCATATGACCATAATGTTTAGTGGCTCGACGTGCCCCGTTCCTTCAGGTGTAAACTCATTTTCTGTGAAGATAATAGGATTGGAGGCCATGATCTGGCCGACTGTTTGCTCTAACTGGGCCGGTGTCGTGGTCGAAGGTACATGTGATCCCCCTAGGACTTTCAACAATGCCTCTTTGTGCTCTTCCGATTTTTGTATTAGTCCTAGGATACTGACTTGGTCTGGCTGCTTGTTCAATCTGTCTATTATGTTATGCTCTCTCTTGAGGATGAGCTTAATAAAGTCTGTGGCTTCTTTGTCTGTCACTTTTGCTTCAGCTTCTTTATCTGCCGCTTTCACCTCCTCTTTCTTCTAGTCATTCTCGTCCATCTTGCCCTTTCCTTTTTCCTTCCTCTTTTCCTCATCTGTTATCCCTTGTGTCGTTTCTTCAGTCTTTTCCTTGATGCTTACCCCCTTTGTTGATATTTTTTTGCATCTCCCTGCCTTTGTCATATTACCGATATCGGCCACCAATGCCTTCTTCATGGTTTCAACCCCGGCGGTTGTGGTGATGGTTGTCTCGTAACACCAGGGAACTGCCTGAATAGAGCTATAGGGGAATGGCTTAGGTAAATGTATGGTCATGGGGGGTGGATCGGGTTTCATATTGAGAATGAGAGGAGGTGGTGATGATTTGGGTGTAGTGATGGTAGGGGAAGTTATGTGAGGAGTCGATGGAGTATATGGAATGACGAGTGGTGGACGTGGAGATGAAGTATACGGTATATGGAGGGGGGTCGAGTTGATCCTTGGGAATATGGTGGTGCGTAGGGTATAACAAGGGGAGGCCTGGTTGAATTTTGATGATGGGGTGATCCGTAAGGTATGACTAAAGGAGGTTGGGTAGTAGCATTTTGATGAGTGGGATGGATGGTGAGGTCGGCTAATCTGAGTGGTAGTGAATTTTGGAGTGAGTTGGTTGTGTAATGGTTGACTGTGCTGACTGTTGGTGCTTCTGATCCTTGAGTTAGATGGACCCTGATTTTGGACCCGATAGGTGCTATCAGATCCGAGGGATTGAAGTCGAGTTCTCCACAAATGACATTTACCCTGTGCCCACTCCCCTCCCCGTTATGAGTAGGTAGGGGGTTTTGATTGATATTCTGTTGTTGGGGTGGGTTGGGAGGCCCATCCAGGATAAGAGCCTTCTTGTCAATCAAGTTCTGTACCTGATGTTTGAGCTGCCAGCATTGGTCTGTCGAGTGCCCCGGTGCACCCATATGAAATTCACAAATCAAATTGGGGTTGTACCCTGGCCCTTTGGCAGCTTCAGGATTTGGTGGACGTTTGACAAGATACTCACCTTTGAGCAAGATTGGCAGTAACTCAGATAATGTCATGGGTAGCCTGGTAAACACTCTATTAACCCTGTTCGGTCTTGCTTGTTGATTCTGCCCATACAGTGGTGCCTGCTGGTTCTGTCCATATAGTGGTGCCTGCTGCGTTTGTGGAGGAACTGTCCGGAAGGGATTCTGCGGTGCTGGAGCCCAGGCAGCTCGAGGTACTGGCGCCCAATGTGCCTGGGGTGCCTGTGGCCGCTGAGCTGGTGCTTGAATGATGAGAGGTTGGCTGGGTTGTACATTATTGACTTGGGTATCCTCTTTCTTCTTGACAAAAGGCACTGATTTCTTTTGTGCCGAGGTCCCCGCTGCTGCACTCAAGGCTGTAAAGTCAAATATTAGACCGGTTCGGATCCCGTCCTCGACCCGGTCTGCCACTTGAACTAAATTCGAGAATGTGCCTGTAGTGTGTCCAACCAAATGAGTGTAAAAGGCGTGCCCCAGTGTTGAGATAAACGTAGTGTTCATCTCCTGTTCGGTCATTGCGGGCCGTACTTGTGAAGCGGACTCCCGCCATCTCTGGGCATATTCTTTCACTGTTTCTTTATGTTTCCTCGTCATCTTAGCCATATCATTCCGATCCAGACCCACATCTGTATTGAACCGATAATTGTGCCAGAACATTTCTGCTAAATCCTGCCAACTCTTGATGAGGGTATGGTCCAATCCTGAAAACCATTTAAGGGCCGGTCCTGTTAAGCTTCTTTGGAAAAGTTGCACCAATAGTCTATCATCCTCGCCATACTGGCACATTGATCCACAATATAATTTGAGGTGTCACAGAGGACACCCAACACCATTATATTTCTCAAATTCCGGGAATTTAAACTTGGCCGGCAGCTGTGCGTTGGGATAGAAGCATAGGTCCCTGAATCTTGTTCCTCCCAGAGTATTTGTGCCTTTCATCCGTCGCATTTCCTCTTGGAGAGATTCAATCTGTCGGGCCATTTTGTCGTCAGTAGCACTCTTAGCTTCAGGGGCTCTAAAGTCACACTCGTCATCTGGGATCATTACGGGAGGTGGTGGGTTCTGTGGTATATAGAGTGGAGGACCCTGATATATTGGCACAGTAGGAGGTGGGGTGGTTTGTTGGTCTGGTCGTATTTGCTCAGGGGGTTCGGGGTTTGACCCGGATGCTTGATGCTGAGTTGCCTGTGCTTGCAGGAAATTAGTGTTACTCAAGACAGCTGCCAAGATTTGTTCCTGCCTTTTTGTTGTTTCTAACAGCTTTGCTATCATTGCATTAGCTTCGGCCAGTTCATTTGTCGCAGGTTGTGGTTCATCTGAGTTACTCATGGTTGATGAAGATGATCGGAGAAAGTATGGAGGCTTCTCAGGGAGTTTGTACTTTTTTCGTTTGGCCACCTGTGGGTACAGAAGACCAAGTGTTACTATCTTACTTGCGAAAAGGAAAATGCATGATGTTTTATTAGGTCCGGTAATTATTATGGGATGGTACTCAAAAATGGAAGTTTAGTTAGGTGAGCTTGAAAACATGGTTCGTCAGCGCGGAGTTGGATTGTTTTTGAGAGAAAATAATTACATCAGCGCGAAGCTGGCATCGACACGGGGTCGGTAAAACATTTTTTTTTATAAAGAAATTACCTCAGCACGGAGCTGGCATCGACACGGAGTCGGGAAAATATTTTGAAAAGAAATTACATCAGCACGGAGCTGGCATCGACACGGAGTCGGGAAAACATTTCGAAAAGAAATTACATCAGCACGGAGCTGGCATCGACACGGAGTCGGTAAAACGGTTTGAAAATAAATTACATCAGCACGGAGCTGGCATCGACACGGAGTCGGTAAGGTATTTTGAAAAGAAATTACCTCAGCATAGAGCTGGCATCGACACGGAGTCGGGAAAACATTTTGAAACGAAATTACATCAGCGCGGAGCTGGCATCGACGCGGAGTCGGTAAGACATTTTTTTTTTTTTAAAAAGAAATTACCTCAGCACGGAGCTGGCATCGACACGGAGTCGGGAAAACATTTTGAAAAGAAATTACATCAGCACGGGGCTGGCATCGACACGGAGTCGGTAAAACATTTTGAAAATAATTTACATCAGCACGGAGCTGGCATCGACACGGAGTCGGTAAGGTATTTTGAAAAGAAATTACCTCAGCATGGAGCTGGCATCGACACGGAGTCGGAAAAACATTTTGAAACGAAATTACATCAGCGCGGAGCTGGCATCGACGCGGAGTCGGTAAGACATATATTTTTTTTTTTTTAAAGAAATTACCTCAGCACGGAGCTGGCATCGACATGGAGTCGGGAAAACATTTTGAAAAGAAATTACATCAGCACGGGGCTGGCATCGACACGGAGTCGGTAAAACATTTTTTTTTTTTTTTTTTTTTTTAAAGGTAATTTCCTCAGCACGGGGCTGGCATCGACACGGAGTCGGTAAACGTTTTTGAAAAAGGTAATTTCATCAGCACGGGACTGGCATCGACACGGAGTCGGGAAAACATTTTGAAAAGAAATTTCTGAGATAAACTGAGTTAGAATAACCCGTATTTTTGGCAGCCCCCAATTCAGTCCTCTGAAATCATCGTCGGCCAGGCGGATCTCCAAGGAAGAGGCGGCGCACAATGGCACTCTTAAATCACCTTGTTCCCTGAATAGACGTAGTCTATCCCCCTCGTATCAACAGGGTAAGATCTTTCTAGGCACCGACTTTGATCAAGGACTGCAATTGGTGCTTTGTTAACATCCCTTTTTTTTTTTTTTTTTTTTTGAAAAAGTTGAATGTGTTTGAGTCGATTGATTGGTTGTTATCTTTATTAGATCATAGATGGATCATGAACTTGATTCGCTATGGGTCGTGGACTTGATTTGTTGTGGATCTGGATCGTGGATCCAGTTGAAGTGGATCTGGGTCGTAGACCCAGTTTGATCGGATTTGGGTCGTGGACCCAGTTGACATGGATCTGGGTCGTGGACCTAGTTGATTGAATCTGGGTCGTGGACCCAGTTGACATGGATCTGGGTCGTGGACCCAGTTGGACATGGATCTGGGTCAATGACCCAGTTTGATATGGATCTGGGTCGTGGACCCGATTTGAAATGGGTCTGGGTCGTGGACCCAGTTTGGTTGGATCTGGGTCGTGGACCCGTTTTGATATGGATCTGGGTCGTGGACCCAGTTGGACATGGATCTGGGTCGGGGACCTAGTTGGAAATGGATCTGGGTCGTGGACCCGATTTGAAATGGGTCTGGGTCGTGGACCCAGTTTGGTCGGATCTGGGTCGTGGACCCGTTTTGATATGGATCTGGGTCGTGGACCCAGTTGGACATGGATCTGGGTCGGGGACCCAATTGGAAATAGATCTGGGTCGTGGACCCAGTTTGGAATGGATCTGGGTCGTGGACCCGTTTTGATATAGATTTGGGTCGTGGACCCAGTTGGACATGGATCTGGGTCGTGGACCCAGTTTGATTGGATCTGGGTCGTGGACCCAGTTGGACATGGATCTGGGTCGGGGACCCAGTTGGAAATGGATCTGGGTCGTGGACCCAGTTTGGATATGGATCTGGGTTGGGGACCCAGTCGGACATGGATCCGGGTCGGGGACCCAGTTGGAAACGGATCTGGGCCGTGGACCCAGTTCGGTTGGATCTAGGTCGTGGACCCAGTTGGAAACGGATCTGGGTCGTGGACCCAGTTCGGAATGGATCTGGGTCATGGACCCATTTTGAAGTGTATACTCGATGAAAGACAAGTTTGATTATGACCGAGATCAATAGTTAGCCGCGTTGGGCAAAATTCGTTTGGAGCGGGATCGATTACAAGTGGTAGGCCCTGAGTTTTCTAGTAAAGTGAATCATTTGATCATTTTCAAGCTTTAAAACTCAAAATAAAAAAAACTTCAAGAAGAAAAGTTGTTAAGACTGACGTTATGAACAAAATGAGCACAAAAAAATTTTTTTTTTTTTTTTTTTTTTTAGGGTCCGTTTTTCAAGTACGGACCTAACACTTTTTGGCTGGTCCGTGCTTCAAGTACGGACCAGAACATCAAAATTTTTTTTTTTTTTTTTTGGGTCCGTTTTTCATGCACGGACCTAACACCTTTTGGCTGGTCCGTGCTTCAAGTACGGACCAGAACATCAAAAATTTTTTTTTTTTTTTATTGGTCCGTGCTTAATACACGGACCTAAGAAAATTTGCCCTGTCCGTTTTCTAAGCACGGACTTGACAAGATTTCTTGAGTCCGTGCTTCAAGCACGGACCAGAACCTTTTCTGGCCTTCCAACCTTGCACTGTTTTTGATCCTCATCCCATTTTGGCCCAAAATTTCTGGGTTTTGAGGCACATAGCCTCTGTTTTTTGGCTTGGGCCACAAAAAATGTCACTTTTTTTTTTTGATGATGCAATTATAAATAAAACGACTTCCCCCTTTTACCTAGGGGGACATAAAACAACATGTAAAATGGGAAACTTCCTAATATCTATACAACTTGCCATCGTGGGCTACAAGAAAAGAAATAAAATTACAACACAAACACGTGGATGGATACGAAATTAAACTTTGGAAGCCTTAGTGTCCTTTGTCTATTAGTTACGCTTCGATGCATGCGGTTTGTGGGTGGTTTTTCGGCTACCCATTCTTCAAACCTTGATGGACACAAAAGTGCACACATCTTAGGTTGGTGAATGGGGTGGATGTTCTCCTCCCAGCCACCCAAAATAGCGATCTCGGGGGCTTGAGAGTACCGGCATCCGGGATTAGAAATTTAAAGAGGAGGAGGGGTGGCTTATGCATAGGGGTATGAATCGCATGTGCATGTGTGTGCATTTTTTTGAATCGTATCCATCCTTACATCCCTTGTTCAAAAGTAAAAATAAAACAAAAACATATGTAAATAAATATTACAACCATTCCCATGTGAAACTTGTGAAATAAATAAAACAAAATAAACAAAGCAAACGTTAGTAGATAAATAAAAAGAAAACACAACAAAAAGGAAGGCGAACACATTTTTTTTTTCTTTAAAATAATCGAATCAAAAAAGAGGGTCGGACCTACTAGTACATAGTCCCCAGTGGAGTCGCCAAGCTGTGGACACGGGATTTTGAATGTTTTTTCAAAAATCCCTCCACTTTGGGGTGTTTTGGAGTCGCCACCATTCAAATTGAAAATGGGGTGTGAATGGTCACCCGGATTTGTATTTTTGAAAAATCATATCATTTGTCCATTTTTTTGTTGACTCTCGTAAGATAAGGTGTATGTGGTCCAACCTCGATTCAAGGTAAGGGGGTCCATTTATGGAGTAGGGAAGGTGTTAGGCACCCTACTCCATCCACGTAATGTGGTAACCTCGGATTCGGTTTTCTTCAAATAAAAATAAAATAAAATCAAAAAAATTCGATGTGTGCCCTCAAGCATGAGGGACTTTCAATATTGGCTTCAATCATTAAGGGCACCCTTATGTAGAAGGGGCCCTTTGGTGATTTAGCCCATGGTAGTGTGTGCAAATGTGTGGGAAGGGAAGTTGGGAGGGTGTTCTTGGTCCAAACCCACCTTGTTCTTTGAGTTGATCTTCAAATATGTCTTCCCTTGAGTTGACTTGAAGTTGCTTGAGGTTGTAGAAGATTGAGTTGAGTTGAGAGTGAAGTTTTGAGATTAGATGAGAGAGGGTTGAGTGTAGTGAAGAGAGTAAAGTAGAGAGTTGTAGTGTTTTGAGGATTTTTCCTCAAATTTTCATTAGTTGTGGTGAGGGGAGAATGGAGGGGTTTTTATAGAGGTTGGAGAGATATTTTGAGGGTATAATGGGGTGAATGAAGAGAATAGTGGTTAATGGCATGGGTTTGAGAGGAAAAGGGTATGAAATTTGAGATGAAAATGAGGGTATTTTTGTAATGATGGAAATGGGTTGTGTTTTAACCCAAATGGTTTGGATCTTACCCAAATCCATTTGGGTAGAGTGTTTGGTGGGGTGAGATAAGTGATGGTTGATGGGTGTAAGAGAGTTGTTTGGAGAATGAGTGTAGAGATGGTTGAAGAGGTAAGGTGTTAGATTTGATATGATGTGTAGTGTAAGAGGTTGATTGGTTGGATTTTGGGAGAGGTGAAGGGATGAAGACATGTGGTAAATGGGGAGATGATGAGATTGGTTGATTGGTGATGGTGGTTAGATGATTAGAGAGAAGAGTATCGGAGGTATGGGTTGAGGTATGGGTTGAGGTGATTTTATGAGAGTGTTTTAAGGGAAAGTGATGGATAGATATGGGTTGTGATGTGGGTGGTTGATAGTGTTAGAGAATGGGGAATAGGTTAGGTTAGGGTAGGGTATGGGTTATGATGTTGGTGGTTGATGATGAGAGGATGGGGAATAGGTTAGGTTAGGGTAGGGTTATGGGTTATGATGTTGGTGGTTGATGATGAGAGGATGAGGAATAGGTTAGGTTAGGGTAGGGTTATGGGTTGAGTTGATTTTTGGAGGGAAGTGATGGAGTTGGTTAATGATGATGAGAGGATGGGTAATAGGTTAGGTTAGGGTAGGATTATGGGTTGAGTTGATTTTTGGAGGGAAGTGATGGAGTTGGTTAATGATGATGAGAGGATGGGTAATAGGTTAGGTTAGGGTAGGGTTATGGGTTGAGTTATGGGTTGTTGATGATGAGAGGATGGGGAATAGGTTAGGTTAGGGAAGGGTTATGGGTTGAGTTGATTAGATGAGGGAGGTGGAAGGGTGTGATGACATGTGTCATTTTTTGGTGATTGGTTTGATGTGATGATGGTGGGTTGGATTGGATTTGGGTAGTAAATTGGGCTTAGGTTAGGATTTGGGCTTAGATTTGGGTTGGGTTAATGTTGGATAAAGTAGTTTGGGTTTGGGTGTGGGCTTGGATAGGGGATTGAATAGTGATGAGGATGGACTTGGGTTTAAAAGGAATGGTTGGGCTTGGGTATCATAGTATTGGGTTGAGTTGATGTGGATTGGACTTGGGTAATGAGTTAGGCTTAGGTTGGATTGAATATAGAATGAGGTGGTTTTGGATAGAATAAAGATGGGTTTGGGGCTTATATCGGGTTGGCTTTAAAGATGGGGTGTTTGGGTCCATGGGCTACGTAAATGGCCTCGAACATTTATTAACGGAAAACGCAATGGGTTTTGTGTAGGTTTGGGCTTCAGGGCCCATTCCAATTTTCGATTTTTGGCGGCATCTTACGTCGAGGGCCCGCTCAAATTCGGGTGTCTACAGTTAGCTCATAATTAAATAGTTAAATTATTTTCAAATTTTCAAAAAAAATCAAAAAATTATACAATATTTTTTATATATTTTCTTCCAAAATCTTTATATGTACTTTTTACATATGAATTTCAAATCTCAAGCTCATATCCTAACTTTTAATCATAAGTTCTTTTTTATTATTTATTATTAAGAAAATTATGAAAAGATTACTTTGAAAAATTCATTTTTGGTTGAGTACATGGAAAAATAAGATTTTATGGAACAAGAGTTGACCCTTTTCACTGTTTAGAGTGCTAGGAAAAACCTAATCTAGTGAACTATGACTTCCTTATCCTTTGATTGACTGGTTAGAAGAAAAATAGAATTTGGGTTAGTATGACTTGGACATCAATCATAGGATTAGACTGAGTATCTTAAAAAGGTCTACCTGTTTTTTGAAAAAGAACACTAAAAAACGAGTAATGTGTGAAAATTTTAAAAAGTAAAAAAGTAAAAAGATGTGAAAAAATCAAATCAAAACAAGAATGCTTGAATTAAAAAAATACAAAAATGAAAAAAGTCCAATGAGACAAAATAATTCAGTGGGTGAAAGTCATCAATGGTAAAAACATAAGTAAGTTGGAATACCACAGATAAAATCCCTTAGAAGTATTAAAGTGAATATCCACACCTCTCACAATCCTAAACATGATGTTTAGTTTTGAGTTAAAACTTAGGTAAAATCGACCATTCTTAACAATTAGGAGGTGAAATCTTGTTATTGAAAAAAATGTTTTCAAAATCAGAAAATTTGCACAGGTACTCAAGTTATTTTTAAAATTTTTTAAATTGAAGAATGAAAATTTAGAATTTTGTTCAAACGTAAAGGACCTTTGAATGATTTGTGAAATATCGTTATGTTCGCCTTATATACTTTGATTTTGATTTTGATACATTATGTAAAGTGTTAAATTTTGTAGGTATATTCACTGCAAATCCTCATGAGTCAAACTCGTTTATTAAAGGTAACTTAAGAGTTTAAAGACTTTTGCATGTGCCAAATACAATCGTGAAACCTATGAAAGTGGTGTTGTCTAATTTTAATTTTTGCTTGGGACTAGTAAAATCAAGGTTTAGAGGTGTGATCAAGCCCTAGAAAGTCATTTTTGGGACCATAATTGCAAAGAGTTTATGCACACTTGATTGTTATTTTCTCCAAATAAAAACAAATCGCCTAAAAATTTCAAAATTAGTGATAATTAAATAATTTTTATTGGTTGCAGGTAAAAAGAAGAATATCCAGAGACAAATAAAAAAAGCAAAGTTAATACTACAGTACTTGAGTCAAATCAGATCAATCGCCCAAAATTCAATCCAAGTGTCTTCACCCAGACCGTATCGCGGTAGAAATGTGGTGCGCCACCGTGGTCCTAGGGGGGAACACCTTGAGATTTGCGTTGAAATTTTTCAATTGCATTGTCTTTGCATTAAGGGAGTTGTCTCGAAACAACTTGAGCGAAAGTGATCTAGAAACCCTAGAGAAACTCTATAAATAAGAAGTGTTGTTAGTTTGTTAGGGAGAATAAAATGTGGGAAAAAACTCTAAGGCTTGAAGGAGGAGGCTCTTCCTTTCCTTTTTCCCCTCTCTTCTTTGTTCTTCTTTTAGTTTTAGTTTAGTTTAGGTTTTTACTTTGAAGCTTTGTAATAAGGGATGATCCAGTTAATGTTCAAACTCAAGATCATTGAAGAAGACCTTTCATCTTTCTCATCTCTATTTTATTTTCTTATTTGTTGTTTCTTGCGATGATCATCCGCTAGACCATCCATTAGAGTGGTCAATAAAGTCGGAGCAATATTTTCTCTCATAGTTAATTTGTCTTTTATCTTATGCTTCATTGTTTTCATTGTGAGAATTCTTAAGTAGGAATTATTGGGTTGAGTATTTGATTTTCTAATTTTGATGATTTATATTTAGATAAGATCAAGCTAAATCATGCTTCACCAAGAACATCAAATACAAATCCTTTTATTTCATCTTATTAATTTATTAACAAACTTTTATATTTCATTTTGGATTGAACCGCTTGATCTTTCGATCCACTAACATTAATTTTGTTTAGAGGATTGAGACAAGTAAAGGACAAATTGATCTAAGGAGAGTATTAGCCCATGTGGATTTGATCGTTCTGAGATTTACATTGCTTTTTTACTTCTTATTTTGCTTTTAATCAATTAGTGATACTCTTTGCTAAACCTGTTTTAATTCAATTACTTAAATCTAAATCGATTTTGAATTGAAATAAATATTGAATCAACGTTGTCCTTGTAGATCGATCCTTACTTGTCAAGGTTTAATTTTGTTCATTATTATATCTATAATCTGCATCAAACAACTTTCGTTGTTATTTCTTGCATTCTCTTTGCAATAAATTTTTAGGGTTTGATTGTTGGAATTGATTCATTTGTTGTTAGCAAGGATTAATTTTGACAACCAATTTTCATGTGTGATTTGGGATCTAGCCCCAACAAATTCTATTAAAGGTTTAAAAAAAAAATCAATTACCAATACAATAAGAGTATGTTTGATTGCACACGGAAATGGAAATTCATTTTTCATCTCAACCGAAAAGTTCACCAAAAAACATGGATTTCACTTTCCCACCCATATAGGTGGAAAAGTGAAATCCACCCAAATTTTTCATCCCCAATTCTTTCACACTCATATCTTCTTCTTCCCTACCACCACCACCATCATCACAATAACCTCATTGTCGTCACCATCGTCGTTGCCATCATCGTCATCACCATCTCCGGTCACTTTCTTTTTTTTTTCTCTCTCTCTCTCCTTCTCCATCCCTTATCACCTCCTCTGCCACCACCACCATGCTCTTCCTTCATCTTCCTTATCATCTTCTTCCTCACTTACCTCCGTTACTACCATTGTCACCGCTACCACGACATCCTCCCCCCTTCCTCTTCCTCCTCATCTCTTCTTATTCTTCCTCTTCTCCTCCTCTCATCTTTTTTCTCCTCCTCCTCCTCTCCTTCTTCTTCTTCTTTTTCCTCATATAATTTTTTTCATGATTTTATCTAAGTAGAATCAAACAATAGAATTTGATTTTCCAACCCTACCTATTTTCCACCACTATTTTTTCATGGATATCAAATTCCATGGAAAGTCACTTTCCATGCAATCAAACATACCCTAAGTTTATTGGTTTGAGAAATATTTTCAAAATTTACTCCAAATATTTAAATTACTAGATCAAAATTTAAAAAAAAAAAGACATAAATCAAAATTTTACTATTAAATCATCAACAAAAGGCAACGTTGATTTTCGGCATAGGAGATAAATCTAATCCTACTTTTTTTCAGAAGGACGTGCATAAGATACCCAATTTCGCAAAATTCTTACTCTTGATCATATGGTTTTTGATGCATTGTTGTAACCAATTATTGCTTACTCTATGAGTCTAGAAGCCGAAAATGATGTTTTCCACATCTGATCCATTGTAGTTTTTCATCATTGATTTGGTCTAATTTTTCTTTAATCTTTTATCATTATGAGCTAGTCATTTTCATTATCTATATCATCTTTGTTTAATTCGCGGTAATTCTTGACTTTTTTTCTCTAAATAGAAAACCATTATTTGGAGTTTGACTCCATTTGAGGAATATTGGGCCATTTGGCAACAAAGAAACAATAATTATGTATTTGAAGGAAAAGAGGGTTGTGTCGAAGAAATGATTGGTGGTGTTATGAGGAATCTTATCTTTTGATGTAAGACCTTTAAAGATTTTAAAGACATTTCTTTTGAGGATTTATTACTTAGATGAGACTGAATTTGTTTCCAAGTAAATTAAGTTATTACTTATCTTTTTTAATATATATAATATATATTGTTAGTTTCTTAATGTTTGTTTCTTTGTTCTTTTCTCTTTGTAGGGTGGCATCCATCAATAAAATAAATATTTATTTATCAAAAAAAAAAAAAACTTCTACCTAACTTTATAATCATGATCATCTAATCTGTTTCAACAATTTGTCTATTTGATTATCAGTTGCACAAAGCTAAGAAGGAAAGAAGGAAAATTGTTAAAATAGGATTCAACACTACAAATGTTGACACGTATACCACTTCAGGAAGATGGGCCCACCATAAACGTATCTAGTGGTCATCATGATGCTTTACTTTAAGAAGATAATTGTGAAAATGGGTTTGTTAGTGCTAGAAATCATCATTATAATGGCCACCCTTTTAATATGTTTGAAACATAATTTTAAAACTCATTGAGTCAACTCAATACTTGGCTGAGTCAATTAAATTTGATTTTCCTGTGACTCGATCCTCTGGACAGTAGAGTTTTTGAGTTTTAAAACTATGTTTAAAAATACTTCTCTCATGCAACTTGGATTAGAAAACATTTATATTCACTGATTTGGGACCTTAGGTTTAATATTTTAAAGACGTATTTTATTTGCCAATTATAGCAATCCTAAGATGTAGATCGTAATATAAGAACAAAATTCATGACTCCTTTTGATTCCCTTATGATTTGCTTCGGTGTAATGAATGATAACATATAGTTTAAAACTCATTGGCCGACTTAATACGACAATGAATGATGTATATCATATAATTTAAAATTCATTGAGAAATTTTGGACAAGTTGACTCAATTCAATTGGATTTCAAAGTGACTTGTCCCCAAAATTAGAATAAACTAACTTGTCTAGTGAAATTATTAATAATAATACCTAGAGGGGAGGTGAATAGGTATTAAATCAAATCTATTTTAAAATTTTAACCAAGCATTAGCAACAATAGACAATTGGATTTGCATAAACAACATTCAGTAGTAGAGTTTAGAGAAATTCAAATTACACAAGAGACATAGTTTTATAGTGGTTCAGGGACCTCGGTCCCTACTCCACTATCAGAAAGTTGAAAAACTTAAGTTGATGCTTTTTATTCAATACTTTCAGATTATAACCGCTTACATAAAAAAGCAAGCGCACCGTTTAAAAAAAATTCTATTAGGGACTGTCACCTAGGCCGTTATTAAGATTTCTCTACCTGAAATCTTAATGGAGAATATCCAATAAAAAAAACTTTCTCTCTTTCTCTAACTTAGAATATTACCAAGAAAAGGATCAGAAAAGAAAAAAGAAAATGTGAAAAACTCAGAACTTTATCTTTCAGATTTATAGAAATTTTACTTTTCTTTTTTACTTGATAAGAAGCTCTGAGACTTGTCAAATATTTATAGAAGAGAAAAACAGATATAGTTTGAAGAGAAACCCTAACAAGCTAGTATAAAATTTGGAAGAGTCAACAAACTTGACGAAATTGAAAGATTAGAAAAATCTCAAAAGATATGGTCATTTAAAATAAAATATGAAAAGTTTGTATGACTGCTTTTAAGCTCTATGTCAATTGAATGAAGCTAGATTGATCGAGCGACCAAATTCAAGAGCTATGAGACTTTCGGGTTCGGTCGACTGAATAGCCTCGGTCGTCCGAGTGAACAGAAAAATGGGGTTGTCACATTTTGGATTCAGTCGACCGACAATGTTCTATCGTCTGAGAAAGTAAAGATTGAGGTTCACGAGTTTTAGGTTTGGTCAATCAACTATGTTCGGTCATTCAAGAAAGAAAAGAAAAAATATATTCAACCACAGGTTGAATCGATCAACCAAAGATGCTCACATACTAACCTAAATTTCTTCAGTCTATTTTTTACGAGTGTTGAACCTAGTCTTGACCATTCTTTTTGAACTCGAATACCATCTTCACTCCTCTTGAAATCTCTTTAGTGCTTAATCTAGAATAGAATTTAACTTTGACGATCTATATTCAAACTAAGTTTTACGATCTTATACATTGATCATTTACAAAAACTTACAAGGAAATCAATTTACATAAGAAAAATATGGATGAGAACAAATGTGGCTGCATCTAGTCAACTTGAAAAATCATTGAAAAACTCTTAAACCTAGTTGAATTAGCTAAAAAATTCCCACAAGTCAAACCTAAAATTCAACAAAGTTATTAATTGTATATAATTACTAGAGTTCACTTATACCCACAGTACAAGCATCCTATCTCGGGTTAATGGGGTAAAAACGAAAGAAATAAAGTTGGAGGGGTATTATTATAAATAAAAAATTGAGATTAAAGGGGTAAAATAAGAAATATAGTAGAATTAGGGGAGGTGAATAATAAATGACATAAAGCGGGTCCCAAGAAACTATAACTTGATTGAAGAAGTATTTTAAAAAAAATTAAGATTAAAGGAGTAAGAGATGAAAAATAATAAAGTAGTTTAAAGGGGTAAAAAAGAAAATATAGTAAAGTTAGAGGAGAGGGCATCCTCTTTTGGAAATGTATTATTAAAATTTCGAGATTAAAGGGGTAAAAGATGAAAATTACTAAAGTGGATTAAATGGGTAGAAAAAAAAATATAGTAAAATTAAAAAAGGTGAAAAATAAAGGAAATGAATTGGATCCCATGACATTATAACTTGATGTGAGGTTTAACCCACAAAATTGTAGGTAATAAGAGGTTTGTCCTATTTGGATTTTTCTCTCACAACATTATAGTTGATTGGACGTTTGTGTCACATACAACTGTTCCAATTTAATTGTGTTTTATTATATAGATTTTTTGTAGAATAAATATAAATATATTTTTTTAAATATTAAAAATTAAAATTTTAAATATTCATAACTTTAATATATTTTTATTTTGCGCATTAAAATTTGTGTGTGAGTTTTAGGCTTTGACAAGACAAATATGATACTCGAATCGGGTTGAGTTTCGAATTTTAACTTAAATACATGTAGATTGTAGGAGCCAAAAATGTTCCTTCCTAGGGATTAGTAAAATTACCTAATCCAAGAAATTGGACCCATTTAAACTTAGTCCAAATCATGGACCTGATCTAAAAAATAAGGTGGGGTCAACTTGGCCGAACCCTTTCCACGTTGCACACTATAAGTGGTTTAGCCACAATTGCCGAACCCCCTATTACCCCTTCTTATGTGGTTCGACCACCTTGGCCGAATCCCCTATTTCTCCCCTATTTGGTTTGACCACTCTAGCTGACCCCTCTATTGCACATCTAAGAGGTTCGACCACCTTGGTCGAACATTCCTATTGCTCTTTTATATAATTTGGCCCTTTGGTCGAACCTCCCTAGTGGTCTTTCATGCAATTTGGCCCTTGGCCGAACCTCCTTATTACTCCTCAATGGTAGCTTAACCTTCTTGGCCAACCCCAGTCCCTAAATGTAATTCTACCATATAAGCCAATGATCAAGTTCATCGGAATAATCCATTGACTAACAAAAGAAGCAATCGTATGCAAAGCCACCCAAGTAACACAAGTTTTCCAATGTAAAATATGCATGATATCTTATACAAACCTAACCAAGTAGCACAAGCATTCAAAGGAAAATATACTTAGTGTCCAAAACTGCAACTCAACTTAGTCAACTAGAGAATGAAGCAGTCGTTGAGTGAAAATAGTTTCACATTTAAGACTACTACTCACATAGATTTCAAGAATCATGAGAAATAGATCTTCATTGTCATCAAAGCATTATAGATTTTTCTTACCATAAATGTTATATATCATGGTGAGTGGTTACAATTTATTTTATGCCCCCCACAAGAATTTTCAAACTCTATGGATTAGTGAGCTATTGCGACAGATTTTAGTGATGGAAAAAAATATATATGCTACTATTGCCCACACACACACAAAAAAAAATCACTCTTAGTTGCCTCGACAACTATTTTTTTTTTGTTTCACTTTTAGTTGTCCCCACACAAAAATTTTTACTCTTAATTTCTCCCACAAGGAAAAAATCCAGGCTCCGCCCTTAAGTCCACTCTATATATAACGAGGCTTTTCCACTCAAACTTAAAACACAAGCCACACAAAATTTTAGTGTTCTGTTTTTTCTTTTTTGCTCTGCAATTTTCATCAATTACTAACTTGTTCATCACAGACTCTTTGGCCGACATCGCACCAGTGTCTTTTTAGATAAAAATGAACATAGAAGATGATCCAGCAAAAAAAGTTTCATCGATGAAGATGATCAAAAACTTAAAAAATCATTGAAGAAAAAGACCATCGAGAAGCATTAATTATTATGCAGATCTCGAGGAGTGAGAGATTCGAACATCAAAACCGAGGAGTGAGAGATTCGAACATCGAAACCCCCCCGCTAGATATTTCATTTGTTTAGAATAAAATGGGGGCCGACAAAAACTTTCTATAAGGGGAATTGTTTATTATTGTTATGGTGTGGGGCTCGTACTAATCAATTTTTTTTTGTTGAGCGCGGGACAGAATCTACTTTCTAGGTGTCGGGGCTACTGTGACTTTTATATTTAAAGAGAGAAAATGCACCAACTAGGAAAAACTATTTGTTTAGATTACATGTTTGAACACCTAAACTTAAAACTTCCTCCCTCAGAAAACCTTATCTAAAGTTCCCATACACTACTTCCCCTGGGGAGACAAGAATAATAAAATGTTAGCATCAAATATTAAGATATGATGGATGTATTTCCAAGAAAATGACGGAAAAACATGTATCTTCTCAAAGATTTTATAGAATAGTTTAATAATAAATTATAAAATATTTATGGAATAAATTACAAGAACATCATCAAAGGATTTGTAGTATAATCCTGAGAAATAAGGGCCTTTTTGTCGCTTTTGATATCTTCTAAAAGAAGGAACTTAATTCTCATTGTTTGAGAAAATTTGAGGTTGAATCTCTTCACTAACCTTCATAAAGCTCGAGTAGTTGAAGTGTGGAGAAATAAAGGAGAAAATGGTCAACTTCTTTCTTTGGATTTAGAAATTTTCCAATGCAACTGTTGAAATCCATAAACAGGTAAACTATTAAGATAAAAACAACTACCCGAAAGTAGTAAAATTCTAATCCGACCCTAAAAGTGTTAACCAACCAACTACTCTAAAAGACCTGATGTATTGGAGAGAGGGAGAACTATGAATATAAAAGAGTCACATAAATTAACTGGGGTATGACACACCATAGAGTAAAGGAAAATATACACTCAACACTACTCCTCACCCAAGGGTGAAAAGAATTGAACCAATCATTGTGATACCATGTTAACCAACCGACTGCTCTGAAAGATCAATCTGTTGGAGAAGGAGAGAATTATGAATATAAAAAGGTTACGGGGATTTACTGAGTCTAACACATCTAAGAGTGGAGGAAAATATACACTCAACAAAATAACCTCTTTTTAAGATGCATTAGAGACCAATGGAGTATTGTTAACTGGCTCGTACCTTGCCGTTTGCTTTCCAAGGGTATATTCTAATGGTTAATCTAACATATACTTCCAAACTTACACGTGTTAGATGTGAAGGTGCGTAAGAACTCTATTATTTTCTTTTCTTAGTCGAGTTAATTCATTTTCATATACAAGCTCATGAATTCATTTGACTTATTCTACATCAAGAGATATGAAACACAAATAAGATTGTTGGTTTATGGCCCTAACTTGTATTTTCACAGTTCTCATTAATAAATAATTCTCATTGCTACCCGTGGACAGGCAGTTTTGTTGAACCACGTAAAATTCTTGTATTTTTTATTTTCTTTGATTTTATCTCCATAATTTATCAATCTTGATCGGTCGAAGAGAGTATTTCCACAATAGAGATCAATATTATCAATTGTGATTTTAAGGAGTCACACTTAGGTTTAACAAAACGATTATAATTACTTCTTTCATAAAATGATTTATTAGGTGATTCTTAACGAGGAAAAATTAAAACAAAATCAACCTATTTGATATAACTATTTGGAAAAATCATTTTGTGATTCTAAAAGTTATGACATCTCTGATTTGCGTTACACATAGCGTAGATTAAGCTAAATTCGCACACAATGAAGTACTGAAACGATAATTTGGAAAGTAGGACCATGTAACTAAAGCAATGGTTTAATTTATGATATAGGTAATTTAGAAGTAACTAATACAACATTAATCCCATTTTAAAATTATCATTATCAAGTGCCCACAGTTGCAAATTATTAATGTAAAGGGAAAGAGAAAAGTTTATATTATCCTAGAATAACTTACAAAAAAAATTGCAATATTTTTTTCATAGGCACCAAGAAATAATTGGGATAAAATATAATTTGGCACCTATTGCTAGGAAGAGAGGATAAGGAGAATGCTACTCCAGTTCCATTGAATTAAATAAAGTAGTATATGACAACGTAAGCATCTACATCAACCTACTTCAATAGAAAAAGCTTGAGAGCCCCCAATGTCAAGGAAAATAGGGCCATGAAACCATAATTATTATAATTTCTTACTTTAATTTAATTTATGGGATGCTCTAGAATGCTTTAGATTGAAAGAGCTAGGCACTATAATAATGTTCTAGGGATTTTAGTAATACCCTAGGAAATGTTAGAAATTAGGGCAACCCAGCAAGATTAGCTTTTGATCCCTTAAATTTGTCACAAAATGACTATGGATGCAAAAATATGCAATCTACTTCGAGGTCTTGATTTGACCTCAATTTGGATCAAAGTCTCATGAACACAAAACAACAAAAAGAAAAGAGAAAAAGAGAGACCAATATTTTACGCGGTTCGACAAAGATGTATACATTCACAAACTCTATGAGTCATTCCACTATAATTTATATTATAAGGATACATGATTTTTTCATTTCCCATTATATTTCCCTTTTTTACAAGAACTTTTAGCCCTTTAAATAAATTAAAAAAAAATGTAATCCCTAAAAAAGATTCATCGACTAAGAATGAGTTTTTGACTTCTTTATTCCTTTAGAAGTTGCATTGTTTATGGCGAAGAGCTTGGGAGTTTGATCTTCTTTAGAAGCAAAAGTCCAGATCTTATTGAGAGAAATGATCTAAGAATACTTTCTAATGAGTGAGGCTTTGATATTTATAGACTTAAGATAATTTGACTTTTCAACTAAGTTTTTACTTAATGACTTTTGGGCTTTTGACTAGTTAGCAAAGGTGAAATTCGCTCAAGTCAAATTTCAATGATTTTATGGAATTTTAGTGGACTTCGCTTATTTATTTGGGTGTAGAACCCTTTAATATGGATCACTTTGACTTGTTTGGATCAAGGGTTTTATTTGTAAAAACCCAACCCAAGTTGTAAGATGCTCATTCCTAGTCAATAAGCCCAATTTGGTTGTATGGGTTCATTTATGCATTCTAAGGAGTTTCTTATGAATCATTTGTGTTTAACTAAATATACATCTCTATCCTCATCCTAAAAATCGATTTTTTGAATATAATATTCCAAGTCCATAGTCACATTTACTATGGAGGGGCATATAAAGATTCGAATCTCTATCCTCATCCAAAAAAATTGATTTTTTGAAAAAAATATCTCGAATTTGTAATCACATTTATTGTGGAGGGGGGCGTATAAAGATTCAAAGTCACAATCTGGGGCGCAGACCTATTCACTTACTTTCCATCTCAACTAACCCCCCGGTGGGTACCCAGAATATTGATCACTATATTTGTAGGGAGGATAGGAACATTAGGTTTTTTATCACATTAGAAGTCTAGAACAGCGAATTCTCATGTATTTACTATTGTCCCCACTCCCATTACTTTGTGGGTCCCTTTAGTCCCGTAGCAAGCTAAACGAGATGTGTCGCTATAGATAATCTCTGAAAATAAGACCAATCAGATCAGAAAGATAGACAGAGAGATCTAGACTTAGAGAGGATATGACTGTCCAACAGACAAAATCAAATAAATCTGTTCGATTCCTATTGACGTTCATTATCGTGCCACGTGGTGACCTGTAGCGTCTTTTAACAACTGATCTTGTTTGTCAAATCTTGGGTTTATAATTCGTTGATGTGACGTGTGAACAGCACCGTAAGGAAGTTTATGTGCAGTGGTCTTCTGATTATTACATTTTATTCTTTCGTACGAAAATATTAAGGAAATCTTTTAAAAATAATTTGTCACTTAAGTTTAAAGATGTATTATTTCCAAATAATAACTTTTAAAGAACTACTATTGGAACCCAACTTTTACTTATTTTCAATCATTCATGTATTTTTTTTAAAATTTATTTGGGACACTTATTTTTTATATTTTTATTCAGAGTATATTAAGTAAAGCTGGGATGTCAATAGAAGTTCTCTAATTTATTTATTTATTTAGTTTGTTAGATTACTATTTTTTTTTTTTTAAGGACTTTATACGAGTCCAATCATAATTGTAAACAGCCACTAAAATTATTTGTGGGTAGATAACTATCTTTTTCATTAAGGACCTTATATGACCTTAATAATAATTGTAAACAATTACTAAAATTATTTGAATGAGTTTTATGATATTTTCTAAAGCTGAGAGTGTGCTGTAGTCTTTAATTGGGATGTGATAAATAATTTAAGAAGTTATAATGAAATAAGTAAAAGTTGGGGTGCCAATAATAACTCTTTAACTTTTGTAAGTTAATCTTCTTTATTATAATGAGAGAAGGCAATAAATGGCCTTATTTTTATATTTAAATTTATGAAAATTATTATTAGCTGACTTCCTTGGACACAGTGTTGTTGCGACAGTGCGTAGACAACAATAAACTCTACTTTATAATAATAAAAAATTATTTATTTCTCCTTTCCACAAATATCCTTCCAATTTTATTATCTCTCCTCATCTAGTCTCTGAACCCCAAAGTTGATGATGCACGTGCTAATAGGTACAAAGAATATTTAGTCTTATAATATTACTTGATTTTTCTTACATATAAACTAGAATTCTCAAATTCCTAAGGAGATGGAGTATTTCTAAGAACAAGTTTGTCACATGACAATAAACCTAAGGGACATTAGGAAATTATTATTATTATTGAAAAATCTTGTCCAACATTAATCTATATGATTTTCTTTAAAAGAAGAAGTCTGGTTGTTGATCTTTAGTTCCACGAATCTTGTGACTATAATTTAATAACTAATGATTAATATTGCTTGATACTTGAATGTGATATGAAAACATTATATTTTCACAATGGAACCAAAGTCATGAGTTGCCAAAATAATCACATTGACGATTCTCTCGATTAAGCATTGTGTGATTTGAAGTTAGGGATTTACTTCACTAACCATGATTATTGCATTGCTCATGAATTGGATTTCATTTCATTTCCTTGCTTTTACAATTTCCTCATTCTATTGAATTCTTTTTTTTTTTTTTTTTTTGACCCCTAAGACATTATAGATTGCATAAAATTAGGTTACCATTTAAATTATATTTCAATAAGACATGTTAGATAATTCTCTTGATTTGACATCGTGGGATTCAAAGTCTAGGATTGTCCCTGCTAACCATGATTAACATTGCTCTTGAATTCGAATTCATTTTTTTTCGTACTTCCACAGTTACGTTTCCATTCAATTTAATAGATCGAATATCAAATCAAAATTGTACACAACTTCCTTCTTCAATAAAAAAAAACTCAATCTTCTCGAGTCTTACCATATTAACTTGTAATTATTGGAGCGGGTGGGGGGTCATGTGGAAATGATATACTACTGTTAAAAATAAAATAGATTCGATGGTTCAACCGTTCAATCAGGTCTTATCAGACTTCTATGGAAAATTCAACCTTATGAGCATATTTCCTAAAATTATTCAATAAATGAAAATTGGTCCAAAATGGAATCTAGATATGAGTACGGTCTAACCAAAGAAAAATCACATCACGGCCTCATTCTATCGCTATCTTCTATTTGTTTTTCATTTTTTTTTAAGTGTGACAATTTGACGTTCTTTTTTCAGACACCCTATACGCCTTCATCTTAGAGTTGTAAATCCTTTGCTTCAAGATATATAAGAAAAAGATTTATGATTTTGTAACTACTAGGTTAGAGAGTGTAAGAGGGGTTGTCTAAAAAAAGAACGTCTAATTATCATTAATTCTTTTTTTTTTTATATAGTTAAAACATTATAAATTAGATAGAATAGATCATCATATAAATTATATTTCAATTAAACTCCTCTTTTATCTTCATTCTTTATCTAAGTTAATGGATTATGATTAGATATCAAATATCAAAATATATAAAATTAAATATAAAGAATAAAGTTGTCATTTTACTAAAAGAATGAATTAATGTATGCCCCTAGAAGCACGTAGAAGTGAGGAGAGGAAAGATTTTAGTGAGAAATAGAGACCTTGAAGTTGACCAGCAAACAACCATGTATGATGACGACATCTGTCCTGCCAATGTCTACAAAGTGGCCCACAAACTCGTAGAGAAGCTCATCAATAACTTTTCTAAGACTACTTCTAACCACGTGTCAATCAATGGATCCTCTTCTGTTGATATTATGGTCACTATCTGTACTACCATGCAGGAGATATTACGTACGGAAGGGTTGGTCTGTTGGCAGCCCAAAAATGGAGAAGTAAAGAAAGAGCTTGCCAACGATAGAAGCGAATCCGAAAGTTTTCAACGACATTAGCACGTGATGAACAGTGATTGTTCACGTGCGAAACCTCATTTCTCCTTTGTCGGCTATTTTGTTTCATGAAATAGTAGAGCGTAGAGCTACATAAAGAAAATATAAATAAATAAATAAACTTAGAGAAAACTACTTAATTAGTCCGACAGGTTTCTTTCTAAATATCTCAAATTTTTAGGTGGGTCACAAAATAATCTAAGTCAATAATTTTTATTTTCAATTAAATGTGTCCCCACCTTAACAAAAGATTTAAAATATTTAAAATACTTTTTCTAACTAAATTAATGAAAATTATTCAAACAATTGTTCAAACGGGGAACTACTTGCGTATAAAGATCTTAGTTGATGTGGCTAGATTTCGGGGTTGATTAGGATTGGGTGACAATGAGGCTGAGTACGTGGCTCCAAAGGAGAGGGTGCAATTAGGTGGTGGAGAGGATGTGAGAAAGACTGAGAGAGAGATCTTGAGTGCGTTTGGGTAGAGTGCTGAATCTTGAGCTTGGAATCCTTGTCACATCAATGGGACCACCTGATTTAAATAGGGGACCCTTCTCTCTCTGGTTACCTGAGTAATGGATGCCAGCCAGACGTCAGTGGTAGGTAGGAGAGCTCGTTGTCCAGGGCTGACATTTTCTGTCAGAGTGGTTAGCATTGGACAATAGACTTTCCTTAAGACTAACAAAAAAGATGTCTCTAGGGCTGACATCCCCTGTCCTAACGACAGGCTCCTTGGGGATTGATAAGGAAAAAGAAGGTTCTCAGCCCTGTTGATACCTTTCAGAGAATTGTGATCCCTTGGCGCTATCACCTATTGTACCTATCACCGGCATGCTTTTCCTCTCATGACCACCAAATCGATACCTTGAAAGGTCCCCCCCCCTAGTACCTGCATGCCTTGTCTTGGGTGTAGTGCACAATCTTACCACAAGTATGTAAGAACATGCCTTGTGGCGCTCATTAGTGCTGACGTCAACGCCTATTGATGGGACTAGTCCCTCATGGCACATATGTCCAAGCTGACTCTACCTGGCATCCTTGAAACATGTGTCCAAAAATGCTTATCAAGAAGAATCGTCTTCTTTGTTATAACTATGATTTTTAATGATAGATTAGTGTTTTTAAAACTACACCTGTAGCTACATGATTTTCGAGTTCGAAGATCACTTTTATGTGGATTTGGAGTCATCACCATTCTTTTTATAAAATGGTGTAAATAGTCACTTGGAAGATAATTTTTTGGAAAAAATCGTTATTGTGTCATCATAGTAACTCTTGTACAAATTAGGACACCGATCCACCTAAGATCTAGGTAAGGGTTCGATTAGAGAAAGGGAAAAGTGTTAGGCACCCCTCTCTCTCCATCAAAAAGTGGTAATCTTTAAAAATAGCAATCTTAGAATAGAAAAGAAAAAAAATCGAATAAATGAAAATTTTGTACCTTCGAATGAGGGGATTTTTAATATCAATTTAAACTAAGAGGGTCATCTCATTGAGACAAAAGACCCTACCATATATTTTCTTTAGAGAACAAGTTTTGAAAAAATGTTAGTTTCGCGATTATGGACCCACTCTCATAAAGTGAGAAGGGTCCAACCTCCTTTAGCCTCAAACTTAGTTTTGTGGTGTGTACAACTTGTGATTAAAAGGGCTTCAACCCTTACACTTTCGACCAAACCAAAGTTCAATATACCAAAGGTAGGGGAGGGTTAAAATTATATCATATGGTTATTATAAACGAAAAATAAAATAAGATAATAAGAAAGATATGTAAACATGAGAAGTTTGTTATAAAACCTCAATGTTATGTTATTTGAAGTCGCTACTATTCTTTTTTGAAAATAGGTATGAATGGGCACCCAAAATGATCTTGAAATTGATTTTTTTTCCATTATAGTGACTTTCGTATTTGAATAAGGGCATGATCTACCTAAGATCTAAGTAGGGAGGCCTGGTTAGAGTATAGGAAAGGTGTTAGGCACCCCATCCTCTCTATCCAAGGTGGTTACTTTTAAACTTATCTAATATTTAAATAAAAAAATTAAGAATGTAAAAAATGCATGAAAATACATGCTTAGAAGTGGTGTGTGCAATATGTGAATATGTTTCCTTAGAAAAGGGTTTTGATGCCAATGTGAGATATTGGGACATTATATGGAAAATGATGACTCATATAACCTACATAATTTTTATGAGTAGGAATGTTAGTTTGGACTCCACGATAGAGTTTCTTTAATGTCATAACCTTAATACATATATGCAAGGCTAGAAACTTAGTATTTAAACCCAACAAGAGAATGACACATTTCTCCATTATTGTCAAGCATATGTGAGTGAGTGCATGGTGTATAATATGATGCATAAGATATACTATAAGAAAAAAAGAAGACTTCAACCCCCACCATTTCGACCAAATTAAAATCCAACCTACCGATGTGGGAGAAAGTGTGCATTATATCCTAAAAAATTTCTAAACATAAAATAAATTTAGAGTTAAAAGTAGAAGATGTAAATAATTGAAAATGAAAACCTAATCTAACCCACATAGTCCCTTAATGTTCTTGAATGAGGTTGAGTCTTGAGAGGTGAACGTGAAGGTTGAGTACTTTAGTTGAGGGTAGATGGTTAAAGATGATGGAAGTTGTTGACTGAAGATTGAGAGATAGGTGAGAATTCATGAGTTGAAGGTTGGAGTAGGGAAAGTTAAAAAGATGGAGTAGGGAAAGTTAAAAAGATGGAGTAGGGATTTAGAGAGTTTTTGGTTGAGAGATGGGAGCTTGAGAGCATGAATTGTTCATAGAAAATAAGACTATTTATTAAAAAAAAAATTAAAATTTTTTTAAGGATAAAGTGGTAAATCCCTAAAAATAAAGTGAAAAGGCATGAGATTTTTAATTGTTTCTTATTGGATTTTTCATTTTTATGAAGGTAAATGTGATATTTGTGAGAAACCCTAAAAGTATTTTTGATCATTTTTTTTAATTATAAATAGAGGTGAGAAAACAAAAGTACTTTTAAGAGGGTGAGTAAGGGAGTGACATGTGTAAAGGTGAAGTGGTAGGTAAAAAATAGACTTTGATTTATTTGTAAATTACTCATAAAGTAATTATACAGTTTATTTTTTTAAATGGATTAATGAGAGAGTTTTTTGTCTGTATTTGAATAATCTTATCTTTCGAGATAAGATTGGAAGTTCTTCCAACTTTAGGGATTTTTACCAGGACCAAAATGCCTTTTTGATTTAATCACATTTTGGCATTCTTAAATTTTGACAAGGGAGTTGACTCTCCAATAAGGTTGGAGCATTGGGTATTAAAACTTATGGGAGACTACCATGTGTCCTCTTTTGAGAGGAGATGTAAGACCATGAGCTTAGAATGGACTTTGTTTATGAGTTTATGATGGCTTGGGGTATTTAGGCTAGGTTTGAAAATGGGTTTCGTATTGGGTTAGGGTATGGATAATGGAATAGTTAATGAATAGTGGATATGGATTAAGAGCGGGGATGAAATTGGATTGGATTAAAGATAAGATTTGGGCATGCAAAATAATATGAGATAATGTGTGCATGTATATATGAAAAATATACCAAGTGGCAATATGGGCCTGTTGAAAGGTTTTAAGCTTTTAATTTAAATCAACTTAAAAAATATAGATTGTTCTAATGGATTTGTTCAAATCGAGGTGTCTATAGCTGCCTTTCTTTGCAGGAGTTGCTTGCAAAGAATAAATTAGACCCTTATTTGTGCGAATCTGAAACGATTCATCGTAAGATGATTGAAAACACCAAATGGATTGAAGATTTTTTTTTATAGAATGTGGTTACCTAAGCACGGGATCTAACAGGGTTTGCGTTTTTTCAAATCCTTGACTTTATAGCACAAAGCTTGTTTGAAATCTTGGATAAAAATTTGATGATTTTTTAGAAGTGATAAATGCTTCAAACCATACCGTGCAATTTTTTGAAATAGTTTTCCTTCTCCCCTTGTTGATTCTAAATTTTAAATGTCCTTCCTTTTCATGCTAGTTACGGGATCATCTAGAAAGGACTTGACGTAGTCCAATTCTTCTCAACTGTCATATTTTCCCTAGCTACTCAATTTTGTAACCATCAAGATAGGTTGGAAGAGTTGCGGGGGTCAAACAAGAGGATTGAAGCAATTTAACTTTGCTTTGAAAAAGAGTTACAGGCCTAGGTAACTCAACTGAAGTTAGAGATTGTCGATTTGCGATAGAGACTTGTTTTGAGAATGTATGTTGACATGATTATTGAGTACATTGTGAGTCATCATGCTTCAGATGCAGAGAATCATTATTAATCAAACTGCTCAGATCAAAGTCCTAGAGGATAGACTTAATGCCTAATATGCTTCCCATGAAAATGTTTGAATGATTTTTACTCCATTGTTCCCTTTTGTACATTGCTTTTAGGAAGCATGATGTAGTACTTTTTGAAATAAATGAAAACAAAATAGATTTTTTACTAAATGGCCTCAAATATATTTACCATTTTTTAAAACTCTTGATTTTGAAAAAGTCTTAGATCTTCGTCATAGACATAAAACAGTAATTTTGATGATGAATTTTTTATTTTAAATTTTAAAAGATTGTCTTTGTTGAATAATCCATGACAAACCGATGTTTGAAAACTCTAAACGTTGATGATCATGGTGCTTTTACCAAATGCTAAGGATACAAGTGTCAATTAATCATTAGCATCTTTAGAGTCATCCCCGAGACTGAGAATTTTGATTAAGCTATCGTCATCGTATTTGTTAGAATATTTAAAATTTCAAGATTTTTTTCATTTATAGTTTATACTCTTGTAGGTTAAGAGTTTTTTTTTCTCATTTTTTCCCTGACATCAATTACGATTTTTACTAGACTTGATTTCCACATTTTTTCGCATTGACACCCTTTTCGAGTTTTCATCGTACCAGTGGTTTTGATCTTAACTGATTCTTTTACTCACAATGTCCTTGTGGGTTTTCACTATACCCTTTCAGTATAAGCTCATTTTATAGATTTTAATTTTCAACTCCTTTTTGATTTCTTTGTACCCCCCGTGGCTTGGTGACTCAAGTTGACCTGTGATATTGAATACTCTACCTTTCTAGTGGTATTTTTTCTTGAGTAACAGTTCTAAATTCTATTCGCGAGTTTCTCCGATGATTTTTCGTTGTGTAGTGACTTAAGTTGAGCTTCGAGATCAATGAGTCTACACTACAAGTCAAATTTTTTTCAAATATTCGACCTGACCTCCCTTCTTAGGTCCTTCAACGACTTCATTGACATGAAATCTGAATTGAGTAGCAAGATTGATTATACCTTGATGTTATTTCCCATGACATACTCTCACCATTATTAAATTGTCTTAAACCATTCCTAGATTTGAAGGACTTTAAGTAGGACGAAATGTGGCTTAAGTTAGAGTTGCGAAAGGATAAAGAAAGGCTAAATTTGTCTTTATTGAAGGATAGAACAGAAATGGGATTTATTTCTTTTTGTTCTGAAAATATAATCTATGTCTCCTCCTAACGTTCCACGAACTTGTTTAGAAAGGAGATTTAGGTCGAACTTAAGATTAATATTTTTTAATTTTTTAATTTTTTGATTTTTTGTATTTTTAACCGTTCATAGTTTATACTAATGCGGGCTAGGAGTATATTTTGGTATTTTCTTTTGACTTTAGATCTGTTTTTGTTACTTTTTTTTCTTAGTCCTAAGTTAAAAAAAAATGAATGTGATGGCTCAAAAAGGGTTAAGTAAATATGAATAATTGTTCAATCATAAAATAAATGTAGTATTTTTTGATGATGTCAGCATTGATCGATTGTGGAAAGACTTCCCCGTCCATCTTTATGAGGATTATTGTTCCCCAGACAATACCTTTTGGACGATAAATAGTCCTTCGTAATTCAATCGAAATTTGTCTCTTATTGAAAACGCCTTCGATCCACAAGTGCGGATCCGTTTTTTATTTTTTGGGACTCGCCACCAAGTTTTATTGTCAAGGAATCGACACATGACTCTAACCGGAGAAAAAGTACTGAATTACAAAAAATAAGGTCTGGGGATCACATTACGGGATTGGAAGGTGTTAGACACCAATCCCACCCGGTAAACACCAGTTTTTACTTTTTCCAAAAGTTTTTATATTGCAAGAAAAAATAGCCAAAAAAATAAAAACATTACTTTTTTTTCTTGGGTGATTGCGATGATCGATTCCCTCAGAATTGACGGAGAGCAATCCTCGTATGAATCTTCCTGCATTTATCTTCGTTGTTAGATCTATTTTTTTCTAGATGAGGTTTTCTCCTCTTAGATTTGAATATTTTTTGGCTTTTCAAGGTGTTTTGAGAATTTCTAGGTGTTTTTTTGGTAAAAATTAGGGTTTAGGTATTAGGTATGGACTTGAAACTTCAGATTTAGGATTTTGAAAAGTCTTCGGAGAGTTTTTTATCTCTCTTTCCTAAGATTTTTCTTGACCTCCGAATTTTTCATATGAATGGGCCCATGGGTCAGATCAAACCAACAACACATGAATATCACATAAACATTGATATAAAATCCATGGCATCGAAATCCAGATCAAGGTAAACACAATATATATATATATATATATATATATATATATATATATATATATCGATTCTGGCATATCAGATGGACAATCAATTAGTATAGCATAAAGAATAATCAATCAGACCCAACATTGAAAATATGCACAAAAACCCCTTTTATTTATTTATTTATTTTTCATTTTTTTACATGAACAAAATAAAAAGACTTTTTTTTATTAAAAGCAAATTGATTTTTGGTTTACCAAACAAAACAAAACACCCCTTCTTTTAATGAAATTTTTTTTTTGAAAAATAATTTTTTTATTTATATATATATATATACATACATATATTTTTGTTTAAAACTACTATTAATTATTTAAAGAAACCTAAATCCCCTGCCCAATAAAAAAAGAAAAATTCTACTACCACACCAAAATTAAAAAAAGAATTTTTTTTATATGTATATATATATATATATATGGGTGGTGTTCTTTTGACAAAATCCTAGACAACATTCTAGACAATGCATTTTGTTTTATAGGGGCTTAAAATTTTAGAATGGGCTGAATTTTTGTGAGGATGAAAGTGCCATCGATCCGTGGGTGCGGATTGGAAGGTGTTAGGCACCAATCCTGTTCGACAAACGTTGATATCTACTTTTTTCAAAAAATTACTTTCTTTACCTAGGTGATTGCGACGATCGATTCCCTCAGAACTAGCGGAGAGCATTCCTTATATGAATCTTCTAATTTTTTTCTTCGTTGCTCAATCTGCTTTCGATCTTCAAGATGAGATTTTGATTTTTGACTTACGTAGAATGAGAATTTTTTAAGTTTTTTGGAGAACTCCCTAATGGAGGGTTTTTTATTCAATTATATTTTAAATTCTTTGTGACCCTTGGTGGAGGGTATTTTATTAAATATCATGTGGGCCCTACTTTAGTAAATGGGCCACTACTTAAAATTTGGCCCGTAGTCTTAATTAATTAATTTTAATTGTTCAATAATTTTAATTTGATTTATTAAAATTTACTTTACGTTAATAAATATTTTAATTATTAATTTCATATTTTAATTTTTAGGGTTTGAAAATTATTGTTTTACCCTCAAAGAGGATTTTTATGTTGAGAGGTTATTTTCAATGTTTTGAAATCAACTTTTTGTAAGGAATTCAATGAGAGTATCGGTTTGTGTTACTTATGGGTTTTTGGCGTAAGACAATCGTAGACCCTATGAGGGTATTTTTGTAATTTTATCAAATTTTGTGAAAATTGACGAAATATTTTATTTGATTTTAAGTTTTTATTTTATGTGTTCGAAAGGATTTTCCTAAGCGTAATATAGGCTTTAGAGATATTTTGATGTTAAGGGTATTTTGCTACTTTGATAAATTTTTTAGTGATTTTTCTCGTAAAGTTTTTTTATCTTAAAATGATGATTTTCATGTTTTGAGTCATATTTTCCTAGCACAGCGTGATTTCTAAAGTTTGCTTGTTTGAAATATATCATCCAAATTTAGAAAACACATCTACTAACAACAAAAAATATCGAAATATTTATCCATCATTGGGAACTGTCCCAATCGGGTTAATGAGTTGATTAATCAGGCAAATACAAAAATTGGGTGTCTACACTTATGTCTTCTTGTATTGACATAATCTTTTTCAAAACTAGGTCTCTTGGTATAAATTCTTGAGGTCGAGCCTTTTTATTATAAGTTCGTGTTATTTTCTGTTAATAAATTTAACTATGGCAGATTGTTAAAAAACGTTTCTCTTCTATTAAGTTCAACTGGTCAAATCGGACTTAGACTAATTCTACTTCATCTAATTCAACTTCTTTCAAGATATGATGGGAGGGAATCTCAACCTCAACAGGCAAGACTATTTCCATTCCATAGACTCGTGAAAAAGGCGTTGCCCCAATCAAAGTTCAAATTGACGTTTGATAAGCGTGTAGATCGAAGGGTAACATCTTGTGCCAATCTTTATAAGTAACCACCATTTTCTCGATAATCTTCTTGATATTTTTGTTGACGACTTTGACTGCTTCATTCATCTTTCTTCTATAAATGACTGAGGTGTGATAGGTGATCTGAAAGTCTTTGCACATTTTGGACATGTTTTTATTTTTGAGATTCTTAACGTTATTAGTTATTATCCTACTTGTGAGACCATACTAATATATGATATTATTCTTTACGAACTTAAGGACTTTCTCATTCGTAATATTAGAATCAGATGTGGCTTCTACCCATTTCATAAAATTGTTGATCGCAACCAAAATGAAACAATGTCCGTTAGAAGCTTGAGGATTAATCTGCCTGATGACGTCTATGTCCCAAAGTAAAAAGGGTCAGGGAGAAGTCATGTTATACAATTCTGAGGATGACATATTGATCTTATTAGCATAGATTTGACACAAATGACATTTTTGAACATATTGGTACCAGTCGTTCTCTATAGTCATCCAGTAGTAACCCATTCTAATTATCTTCTTGGCGAGTATATGTCCATTCAGACTCCATCTTGTATAATTTGGATCAAATGTTGAGTTTCTACTTTTATTACATACTTGAGGAGGACCTCGTGGTGTGACTTTTTATACAAGACATTATTACTCAAAAAGAATTGTCCTGTCAATCTCTAAATAGTTTTCAATCATTTGTTGTGGTATCTGGTGGAAAATTTTGATCCTTCAAAAATTCATTGATGTCTGCATACCTTGGTTTCTTCTCAAGCTCTTTAATTTTCACATGCAACCAATATGATGGTTTGTCTTGAATGCTAATCTCAAGGGGGTCAACAATGGTGACTTTCAAATGCTGACCATTGAAGCAAGAGTTGCCTATACGTCTGAAAACTTGTTCTTAGCCCTTGACATGTAAGTTAATGAAATTCGGGTGAAGTTTGAGTTTAGATCCTTGAAATATTCATGATAAGAAATTAGTATTTGCTCTCAGGTCTTTCACTCTCCTGTTGTCTAGTAAACTACCAAACTTAAGTTTTTGAATAAATCTATTTCATCTACTTTGAGGTCAATCCATGCTTTCAACCCCATAATGCATGCTTCGTACTCGACTTTGTTGTTAGAGCATTGAAATCTTAGTTTGATTGTAATAGAGATATGAGCCCCATCTGGTTTGACCAGGATTGCCCCAATTTCATTTTCCTTTTCTTTTACTCCTTTATCAAAGTATATTTTCTAGCTAGAGTTTTTGTTTTAATCGTTGTCTTCAACTTCAACAAACAAAATGGCTTCATCGAGAAAATTTATGTTTAATGTTTCATAGTTGGGAAAATGGTACCTTGCTAAGTGGTCAGCAATGACTTATCTTTTAATGGTTTTTTGAGAGACATAATAGATGTTGAACTTAGGTACTAGTAGTTGTCATTATGCAGTGCGTTCTATTAGTACCTGTTTCTTCAATAGATATTTCAAAGGGTCCATTCGAGCAATTAGCATAGTCGAGTAACTGGGCAAGTAATAGCGTAACTGTTATAATGCCTAGAAGATGGCACAACACATTTTTTTGAAAGTCGAATAGTTCACCTCATAACTTGTGAATTTCTTGTTAAGGTAGTAGATGGCTTGCTCTTTTCAACTAATTTCATCATGTTGCCCCAATACACAACCTATGGAATATTCTTGAACAGAAAGATACATCAGCAAGGATCGACTTAATGTAAGAAAAACCAGGACTGTTGGGTTGAATAGATATTTCTTGATTTTGTGAAAAGCTTCATAACAATCTTCATTCCATTCTTTTGACTAATTATTTTTTATTAGTTTAAATGTTGGTTCATAGATCGATGTAAGTTGTGTAATGCACCGACTAATGTATTGAATTATACCTATGAATCCCCAAATTTATTTTTCTAATTTGTGCGACTCCATTCTTAAAATGTACTTCATTTTGGCTAGATCAATTTTTTATGTCTCTTCTATTGACAATGAACCCAAATATATTTCCTTACGTTGCCCCAAATACATACTTTGTCGGATTAAACCTTAGACTATACTTCCTTAATTGATCAAATAGTTTCTTCAGATTTACAAGATGATCATTGTCAAGATTTGATTTGACTATCATATCGTCCATGTATACTACTATCTCTTTGTGAGTCATATCGTGGAAAAAGATAGTAATTGCTAGCTAATAAGTTACCCGATGTTCTTGAGGCTGAATGACATGACTTTATAGTGAAAAGTGCCCTAAGGTGTGATGAATGGGATCTTCTCTTGATCTTTTTCTATCATTTTTATCTAATTGTAACATGAGAATTCATCCATGAACGAAAACATATCATGCCATGTTGTATTACCGATTAGAGTGTCGATATGTGGTAATGGAAAGTCATTTTTAGGGTTGACTCTATTCAGATCTCGTTAGTTAACACACATGCGTACTTTCCCATCATTTTTTGGTAAAGGAACGATGTTAACGAACCACTTGAGGTAGGTAGATACCACGAGAAACCCTACTTGAAACGGCTTCATTACTTCGTCCTTGACCTTAAGTGTCCATTTTGATTTTAATCTTCGTAATTTCTAATTAATTGGCTTATTTTCCAATATGATAAGTAACTTTTGAATGACCAAATACATGTCTAAACTGGACATGTCTGGATAGGATCATGCGAAGACATCTTAATATTGTTGTAAGAACTTTGTCATCTTTTTTTCTATTCAGTTATCAATAAGACTTCGATCTTGACGATCTGTGGGTCATCTTCGGTGCCTAGGTTCACTAAGTTTGTATCCTCTATATTTGGCTGAATACCCTTATCGTGATGCTCCATAAGTTATTTGATTTCTTTTAGAAGATATTCAACATCTTCCTCTAACTCTTCTACAATCCCCATGAAGTTGAAGTCAAGTTTGAGGTCAAAATTGTATTCATCCTTTTCATACTCTGTTCTGTCACAAGGCTTATTCAGGTGATGCAATTCTCCAAAAGTCCTTGGTATTTTAAAATTTTTTGATTTTTTTGAAATTATAAAAATATTTGATTTTTTTTGTATTTTGTAAAGTTTTTTATTTTTTTATTTTGGGAGGTTTTTTACTTTTTTAACTTTTGAAATATTTTTTTATTTGTTTGGATTTTGAGAACTATCTGAATTCCTAAAATAAGAAAAAGAAAAGTCTTGCAAATTCATTAGCGATAAAGGTAAGCCCTAAAAATAGTTTTGTTCTGAGAACGAAGGCTCATTATGATTCTTGGGCAAGTGATATTTTGTTATTGACATTTTTTTAGGTTGGAGAGATTCTGAACCCTATCACAGCTTCATAAGTGATTGGGTATTCTTCCTAATTCTTAAGAACTTTTTCCTCATTTACAAGGTAGATAGGTCGGGGGAATAGCTCCCTTGATGGTTCAATATGACCATTACTTTCAGTTAATTGTTGTCAGATCTGGGTACAGACACCTGAAGGGTAGGTGAAATTACCATAGATCTCCAATAATTCTTGAAGGGGAATAATGATCATTCACCTTCGCATATTGGGACTTATACCTCGGAGGGTACTTTTTCTTCTTTTTGTTGTCTCCATCCAGATTCCCCTTTGAACAAGATGTCCATACCATCCATGGAGCGGGTAAGGACTCAACGAAAGAGTCTTTTTGTTCTTGAATGGGCTTGATACTTACAACACTTGCTTCTCTTATGTAGTTTGTCGACGATTGCTTTGACAAATCATTTGGTCTTTTCAATGATCATAGAAAGTTGATGTTTATATGGGTTGCTTTACCTAAGTTCCATATATTAAGCTTTTGATTCTATCTCCGTGCGAGTCGAAGCTCCATCTTTTTTATCATTCATGTCAGAGATGTCTTTCATCCTAGGCTTGCATCTGAAGTCAAAGTAAGGAATGTATTTTTTGGCATTGATCAGAGTGGCCCTATATTTTCGTCCAGGTCCCAATTCTTATTACGAATGATACCCCCCTTCTTCATTACTCGTCCAATCATCAAATTTGCTTTTGACAACTCTATCATTATCTTTTACTATCCTCTTGAGAAATGATTGACGAATGTGAACTGAAAGGCGTTATACCGATCTTAATACCCAGTCATTCCTACGTCGATATATGACACATATGGAGATCGATCGATTGGTATGAACCTCTCAACGAGGACATAAATCACCCTCTATCCATGATGTATTTGACCCATTGATGCAAAGAAGAAAGAATTACCCCTGCAATGTGGATCTAGGGTCTTCCAAGAAGAAGATTGAATGCCTAAAGTTTGTCTAAGATTTCGAACTTCACTTCGAAGGTGCATGATCCGATGGTAATAAGAAGATCTAGTTCCCCTAGCGACTTAGTTTTCCTACTATCAAAAATTATGATGGTCTTCTTAGTTAGCCTGATGTGAGACAAATTTGTGCTTAACTTGTGCAAGGTTTGTAAAGGACTTATATTTAAAGCTAAGCCATTGTCGACCAACAACCTTGCTACCATCATACCCTTGCACATTACTATGATGTGTAATGGTTCAATGTGACCCCATCTTCTATTAATAAATTCATCTTCTATGAATGTGATCGAATTAGAAATCATGACCTGTCCCACCATTTTCTCTAACTCTTTCGATGAGGTAGTCTCAGGTACATATACAGCACTAAAAACTTTAAGTAGCGCCTCCCGATGTTGTTCAGAGTTTAACAGCAAGTCAAAGATGCTAATATGTGTTGGCATTTTTTCAATTACTCCATTATGTTATACTCACTTTTTCGAATGAGTTTGAGAAGATTGGTCACTTCCTTGTAGGTTATCCTACTCTTCTTCTTTTCTGACTCCCTTTGTTGTACATGTTCTTCTTCTACAAGCTTTTCTTTTTTATTTATTTATTATACTTTGTCTGTATTTTCGTTTCATCTTTCTTTTGCTTTTTTTCAAGTACTTTGTAGTACCACCATGATCTGGTCATATGACCAATGTCTGTAACTATAGTCTCATCGTCTTCTTAATCCCCATTGATGTGATGATCATCGTCTCATTATTCCATGAGACAGTTTGATTTGAATAGTACGAAAAAGGTTTAGGGGATATGATGGTTATGGGTTGAGGTGGTGGATTGGGTTTGGTAATTGGTGTAGTTAGGTTAGAGGTTTGTGAGCTTGTAAGGGGTAGGATGATGGGTGGTTTGAAGGAAAAGTTTGACTTTTAAGAACTTGGTGTAGTGTAGGATATGACAAAGGGTGGTCGGGATGAAGAACTTGATGTTGGTAAGGTGTAAGGTATGATGAGGGGTGGTCGTGATGGATTCGTGGTTTGGGAGTTGGGGTGAATTGTGAGACCGACCATTCTAATTGGGAGTTGGGATGGTGATGGGTTAGTTGTATCTTGAAGTAAAGCATTTCCATTTGTAGATGTTGTATTCCTCCTTAAGTTGACTCTAACCTTTGAACCAATAGGTCCCATCAAATTTGAAGGGTTGAAGCTTGGCTTATCCTCTTTCTATGGCATTGATAATGTGATCTAATTGATACTCTACTGAGGTGCTTAGGTTGCCAGACTATCTAGGATGATTATTTTTCTATCAATCAGATTTTGAACTTTGTGCTTAAGTTACCAACATTGGTCGGTGACATGCCCTAGTATACCCATATGTAACTCATAGAATTAATTAGGGTTGTACCCTAGTCTGTTTATCGCCTCTGAGTTTGGTTATTTCTTAGTGAGATATTCTCTCCTGAGTAGTGTTAAGAGTAGTTCTGATAATGTCGTCGATATACAAATGAAGACTCGAGGGATTATATTGGGTTTACGCTACTCGGTTTGATGATTATTGACAAACTGTGGGTTTTGACCAAATACTAGATTCTATTCAAACTAAAATGATTAAGGAATGGGTGTCACTTGAGATGGGTTAACCCTAAAGGAGACCCGAGGTGTTGGCAGCCTTTATTTCATTACTGGTGTTGGGATGAAGAAGATTGAATAGGTGGCAGATTGTTAACTTGTGCTTCTCTCTTTTTCGTGTTCAAAACTACTGGATTTCATTGGGTAGACCCTTTTGTTGGTGCCCCTAGATTGGACAGGTCGTAGATCAAACCTAACCGATTACCGTTTTCAACTAGATCTGTCACTTATATCAATGACAAAAAATATGCAGTTGTATGACCTATCAGATGCGTATAGAATGAGTAGCCAATAGTTGAGATGAATATAGTGTTTATCTCTTGTTTAATCATTAGTGGTTTTACTTTAAAGGTAGATTTCTGCCACCTTTGGGCATATTCCATATTTTCTTTTGACTTTCAAGTTATTTTTGGTGTATCATTCTTGACTAATCCTAAATTTATACATAGATCTACAATAGAGCTTCAAGTAGGATAAAGGGCATCCGATGCTGTTATACTTCTCGAAATCAGGGTACTTGAACTTTGATGATAAAAGTGCATTTAGGTATAAGACGAGATCTCTGAACCTCATTCTGTTTGAGGATTTTTTTCCTTTCATTATTTTGATTTTCTCCTCGACTATCTCAAGCTTATTAGCTAGTTTCTCTTCTATAGTGCTTCTCACTTCGACTATTCTAAATTCACATTCTTTCTTTTGAACGACCTCATGTCACTGTTGGTTGCAATGAATGTGAATTGGTGGTCCTTGATTGACGAGAGCTATGGGTGTAAGGTATTACGTTCTAGTTGCGACTGTTGTTGTTATTGCAGTTGTTCTGACATAGCTTGATTTGAGCCAGAAACTTTATGTTGAACAACTTAAATGATACTTGGATTTATCATTAAAAGATCCAGAATCTTGTCAAATTTGTTCAATACTATCACCACTACATCTAGCTTCAAGGTGAAATTTGTTATTACTGTGTCACTGACTGTTCAGGTTACTCTGATGTGCTCATGGTTGGTTACGAGCCTAAAATGTACGGAGGATTATCAAGTGGCAAGTACTTCTTTCTTAGTCATTTGGCTACCTGTAGAAAAGTGGTCAAATGTTCTTATATTATTTACATAATGAGGATGCATGATAATCCATTAGGTCAAATTGGATTAATTGGTAAAGTTGAATTAAGAAAGTCTTGGATTGGGTTTGATAATAAATTAGTACATAATCGAATTTGTCAAAACGAAGTTGGAGGTTCATCTATATAAGGCTAAAGGTTTATCAGCACGAAATTGACATTTGTTAGTACGAAGTTGGAGGTTTGTAGACATAGAATCGAAGGTTTGTCAGCACGAAACTAGGGTTTATTAGCACGAAGTTGGAGGTTCATTGACACGGGACCAAAAGCTTATCAACATGGAGCCAGGGTTTGTCATCACGGAATTGGAGGCCCATCGGCACATGGTCGGAGGTTTGTCAGCACGAAGCTAGGGTTCATCTGCACAAAGCATAAGGTTTGCGACATGAAACAAAAGGCTTTTTAGCACGGAGTTAGAAGTTCATCGACACGAGGTCAAAGGTTTATCAGCACGGAACTGAAGGCTCGTCGCATGGGACTAAAGGTTTGTTAGCATAAAACTTAGAGGTTTATCGGCATGGAGCTAAATGTTTGTTAGCATGAAACTTTTGGAGATGATTGTGGGTAATAGCTCTTTTTAGGGTCAATAAATATGATATACCCAATTAGTGTCAAAGAAAGATGGTGGATTTGATTAGGTTTAAGGAAGGGTGAATAACCCCATTAGGATCCATTTGATGTATATAGACTCAATTAGGGTTGACTTAATAGATGTGGACCCAATTAGGGTCAACTTGCTGGATGTGAACTCAATTAGGATCAAGAAGTGGTAAATAACCCAATTAGGGTCAACTTGATAGATATGGACCCAATTAGAATTGATGGAAAATGAATTACCCAATTATGGTCAACTTGATGGATGTGGACCCAATTAGAATCTAGATGTGGATGTTAGACCGTGGACCCAATTAGGGTCAACTTAATGATTGATTGAACCTAAGTGTAGTATGCTCTCTTCTTGACTACATTAAGACGTAGTGGGTCGAAATCGAGCCTTGGCAGCTATGGTAGGCCGTTGGACATGGTAGTTCAGAAAAAAAAAACCCACATAGGTGACTAGATGAGAAATGGGTCCTAATGAGGACTTAGATTCTCCTTGAAAAATTAATTTCGGATGGGTAACTTGGAAGGCTTGGATAATGAGACATAGATAGTGGGTTTTAGGGCCTGGAAAAATTGGACAATGGAGGCCTTCAATCTAGTAATCAATGTCTTAAATGTAGGCAAATATTTCTATAGCTTCTAGTCCGTGGTGTAGTTTTCGAAATTAAAGAAATACATTGGTCCGTACTTACAATACGGACTAAGATGAATTTCAAATCCGTACTCTAAGTACATACTTTTGTTAATTTCTTCGGTCTGTGTTGTATGCCTGGATTAGTAGTTATATTTAGAAGATCAAGTTCTTTTGTTGCCCACTATTTGGTATATTGTCCATTATTTTGGAATTAACGTTAGTATATTTTTTTAACATGCAATTGCAAAAACAAATGAATTTTGAAAAATAAAAATTCTCCCCTTTTACCAAAGGGAAAGAAGAAAATAAGTCATAGGGTCTACGCTTTGGGCATTACAACTTTGCTTTCAAGGACTAAAAAAAAAAATTACAAGATCCTTAAGGGTTGATACATCTTGAAACATTGGTGTCCTATGCCCTTAATTGTAAAGGTGCAACTTGGTTCGGGTTGGTATGAGTTAGAGCAAAATCATAATCGAACTAATCAAAGATCGGTTCCAATATATGAGAACCAGAACTGAATCAAATTGTTCTAGAATCGAACCAACCCAAACCGACCTTATTACGGTTTGGTTCCATGAGTTGCCAAGAGTTCCCTCATTTCTGCCAAGAGATTTAGGGTTTGGTCGTAACTCGCAGTCGCAACCACAGGTCACAGCCGTAGAGAGAAGGAGAGAGATTTATTGGGTCCTTAAAAGAAGAACTAAAGAAAACAAGAAGAGCCCAGATTTCTTCTGAATCCATTCTGTGATTATTTTGACTTTTGAAGCTGGAAATCTCGAGGAGATGTCACTGCTTCAAACAATTATTCAATGGCTTCTAGGCTTCAAAGACCTTACTTGAACATGATCTGTCCTATAGGCTTGTACCTCTATATCCTGGAGTTCTAAGGAGACAGGAATCTAAATCTGGTGGATGAGTCATGATCATGCGATCAGAACGTGATTAACAGCTAAATGGTCTACTGATTCAAATCTTGGACCATGTTTGTAAAGGATCGCTCTCAACTCACAGAGAAGAGAGAAAGAGAGATCATTGGTGGTAGTCCATGGCAGCAAGTCACAGAGAGAAAGAGAGAGAGAGAGAGAGATCATTGGTGGCAGCCGCTGGTACCCGATGGCAGTAAGTACAGACATTAGAGAGGCGACAGGCGAGAGAGAGAGACGAGAGAGATTTTGTAAAAATTTAATATAAATATAAATTTTATTTTAAATAAATATTATTTTGGTTTTCGATTTGGTTCGGTTTTTTACATTACTTGAACCGAGAACCAAATCGAATTTATTGGTTTTTTATTTTTTAAATCTGAAACCGATCCGATATCAATTTAAACCGAACCAAACCGAATTAAGTTGCACCCTTACTTAATTGTATTGATGCATACGACTATATGTGGTTTACGGTTACCCAATCTTCAAACCTCCAAACACATTGAAATGTAAACTTCTTAAGTTGGCGATTGGGAAGGATATTTTCCTCTCCGCCTTCCCAAATAAACGATTTTGGGGGCTTGAGAATATCGACATCTAAGATTAAATTTAAAATAAGATGAGGGTGGTTTGTGCATTGAGTTATGAAGGGAATGTGCACAAGTGCATTTACAAATGTGTATTAATCCTTACAACTTTAAATCAAAACAAAATAAAGAAATAAACATTACATTTACTTCCACGAAGAAAAAAAACAATCAACATAATTAAAACAATCAACAAACAAACATGTTATAAACAAAATAATAAAAACCAAGAAAGAATGTTATATATTTTTGAAAAAAAAAATGGCCAAGTAAAATTGATTTAAACCCACTAGTATCTCCAGTGGAGTCGTCAAGTTATAGACATGAGAAGTTCGTCACGTAACATTAATGCTACGTTATTTGGAATCGCCACCATTCTTTTTTAGAAATGTGTGTGAATGGGCACCGGAAATAATTTTAAAATTAGTTTTTTTCATTATAATGACTCTCGTATATGAATAAGGGCATGGTCTACATAAGATCTAAGTAAGAGGTCCGGTTAGACAATGGAAAATGTGTTAGGTACCTTATCCTTTCCACCAAAGGTGATACCATGAAACTTGACCAATCTTTTTTAAAACTTAAGGATATAAAAAATGCATGAAAATGCATGCTTAAAAGTGATGTGTGCAATATGTGAATATGTTCTCTTAGAAAAATGTTTTGATGTCAATGTGAGACATTAGGGACATCCTTTAGAAAAGGATGACCCATATAGCCTATATTATTTTTATAAGTAGAAATGTTAGTTGGACTTTTTAGAGACTCCACGATAGAGTTTTCGTAATGCCATAACCTTAATGCATGTATGAAAGACTAGAAACTTAGTGCTCCAACCCCAACAAAAAGATGACACATTTCTTTATTATTGCTAAGCATATATGAGTAGGTGCATGGTGTATAATATGATGCATGAGATATATTATAGGAGAAAGAAAACTTCAACCCCCACTCTTTCGGTAGAACTAAAATCCAACCTACTAGAGGTGGGAGAAGGTGTACATTACATCATAAAGGATTTTTAAAACATAAAATAAATTGAAGGTTAGAAGTAGAATATGCAAGTGCTTGAAAATGAAAACTTAATCTAACCCACCTTGTCTCTTGATGTTCTTGAATGAGCTATTGTCTTGAAAAGTGAACTCGAGGGTTTGAGTGTTTTAGTTGAGGGTAGATGGTTGGAGAAGATGAGAGTTGTTGGTTGAAGGTTTAGAGATGGGTGGGAGTTCTTGAGTTGAAGGTTGGGTTGAAAGAAAGTTAAGAGAGATAAAGTAGCGATTTAGGTATGATTTTAGGTTGAGTGACAGAGCTTTGAGAGCATGAATTGCTCATAGAAATGAGACTATTTATAGAATTTTTAGAGGACTTTTGGAGATAAAGTAATTCAACCCTAAAAATAAAAAAAATAGACATGAGGTTTTTGGTTGTTTCTTTTTGGATTTTTCATTTTTATAAAGGTAAAGGTGGAATTTGTAAAAAAAACTCTAAAAGCATTTCTGGTCTTTAATTTTTTGATAAATAGATGTGAGAGAACAAAAATACTTTTGGGATACTGAGTAAGGAAGTGATATATGTAAATGTGAAGTAGTAGGTAAAAAATAGACCTTGATTCATTTGTAAATAACTCATAAATAGGATTTTTCAAGTCACTTTGTCCTTACTTTACTTTATCTTTGAAGTCTTCTTTTCTTGAATTTTATTCTTCTTAATCTCTTATTATTTTTTCTTGTTTTTGTATTTGAATTTGAAGATGATAATGAAGGTATTTTAGTGTAGGTATTGTGTGTTGTGAGTTGAGAGAGTTTTTTTATAGGGATTGATATGGGTGAAGAAATTGAGAGTTGAGAGACTTGAGATAGGGGATTTAAGCCTTGGGTATTTATGAAAGAAGACGTGTTTTATAGGATTTTAAAGTGACTTTTAGGGGTAGAATGGGATAAAAGTGTGAAATGAAGAAGAATGATATGAAAATGTGTAGGTGAGATGTAGGAAATTTAAGATCAGATTACAGGCATATTGAAAAATGATGTAAATGGATTATTTTTTACCCAAGTGAGGTGGATCCTTCAATCCATATGAGTTGAGTGTTAGGTGAGGTTAAGGGGTGTGGGTTGTTGGTTGGAATAACGATTATGTAAGGAGGGTGGTTGCTGATATTTGGGAGGATTGAGGAGATCGTGACAAATGTTAAAAGAGGTATGGGGGTGTGTGTTATATGAGTTGATTAACGAAAAAGGGTTTGGGGGCTATGGAGATAGCTTGTGGGGTGTTTTCAGGAAAATGTGATAGGGTTAGGTTATGACATGAGTGTGGGTTGGTTAACTTTTTGAAAATGATTAAGAGGTTGGGTTTATGGATTTAGAAAGGCGGGTTGTGGTGGTGGCATGTGTTTTTTATTGATAATCATTGATTTTTATAATGATTGATTGTGATCGTGATTATGATTTTGGCTTTGAGTAGGGACTTGGACTTAAGATTTGATAGTACTTTAGGTTGGGTTGCATTAAAATTAGTTTAGGTTTCTTGGTTTAATAGTTGAGTCTGACTTGATTAAGTTAGGGATTGAATTTGAATAATGGTTGGATCAAGATAGGATTTTGATTTGGCTTTAATGGGTTTAAGGTTTTTATAGGATTTTTAAGCAGAGGATTAGAATGATGATAGGTTGAAAAGATGATGGGATTTAGGTATGTCTTATTGTGGGTTCATCGGACTATTGAGAGTCTTAGGGCCTTTAATTTGAACAAAAATGTTAAATTTTGAATATTTGAACCCTTAGGTCCAGTAATAGTTTTTTGATAAAAATATATCTTTTTAAACCATTTTCGAGTGGGGCCTGTTCAAATTGGGGTGTCTACATCCCTGGATTAGTAATCCAACTTTTTCTTTTTAATTATTGGTCCAATTCAATTACAACTATAAATCAATTAAGAATCGTTACTTTTATAAACTAAAAGTTGAATCGATTAGATCCACAAGCATCGATTTTTTAAAATTACAAAAGACTTCTTTTTGAAGAAAAATGGTAAAAACAAGTCAACCCACAATCTTATATATTGAATATTGTTCAAATTTGATAGAAGAATCCTTAGTAACCCAGATGGGCTACCACATTGGCAATCCAACACAATCGCCATCCTACATTTGAACTCACGACCCTTAGTAAGGTTTGAAATCTTACTAAGTTTGTCAGATTAAATTGACTCATTTGTAAATCATTCCCTTTTCTTAGAATTTTTTTCATAGAAATGTAAAAGATAATGAACAATGGCAAGTAAATCAATAAGTTCTTAAAATTCAACGCAATAATCATTTTTTTTAGTATCTAATTAAATCAAGTATTTTATTAACGTTTTAGCAAAAGTAAAATACATGAATATTTTTTTAGGAATTTTTAAAGTAGAGTTATGAATATTTTTAAGGGCACTTTGACAAAGAGAAAACTAAACATTAAATTTCCTAAGCTTAGTGGATGTTTGTTAGTTTTTTTCAATCCTATTACCATTCTCTATTAATTTATTAATTTTCAATTATTTTGAGTTCTTCTTTAACATATTATTTTTCGGACTTTATATACATATTAAAATTATTTAATAAATAAAAATCGGTTCGACCAAATAAGACCCTAGTTCGACCAATTAAGCAAAATTTTGGTTGGAACATCGGTTCGATTTTTAAAACATTGTGATAGATAAGAAACTACATACTAGATAAAATTTGAAGATATCTTTAAAAAGGTAAGTTATTTATCAATTTTTTTTAATTACTTCTTATTTTAACCATGAACCACCAACAACGATTTTCATGCTTATTTGTAAAAAAATCTTTATCAATGAACATATTTTTTTTCAACTAATTGATTTTTATTCAAAAAAAAAAAATTATTTGCATTCGGAGTGTATTTTTGAAATAAACCAACGAAATCATCATTTTTAAACAAAAAAAATGATAAAATCGTTGTTGTACATACAACAAACAAATAGTGCAATCCCTTGTTATTAATTCGGAATATGGAAAAAAATTTATTCCTAAAAATTCAAGTTCTATTTGATTTTGATTGCAAAAATCTGGTTTAAAATTTAATAAATGGAAAATATGCGGCATATACTTCATACGTGTCTTATCTTTTCATTTCAAAAATTTGACCATATGATAGTTAAATTAATGGTGATGGTCTGATGAAATTGGTGATGTTAATAGTGATGATAATAATGATGGTGGTGATAATGTGGACATTGAGGTTATTGTTCCATTGACTTTTAAAAGAAGACCAATGTCAATGGACGAATCATCAACTTGAAAAATTAAGGTGGTTTCAAATAAATGTAGGGGGACATGTCATTATTTTTTTAAAGATAAAAGAGACATTTTTCACCTAAAACGGTGGATTCCTCCAAAATTTTGAAGCATTGCCGCTTCACAGTCAGACTTTTACTACTCGTCACAATTCACAAGTTTACACTTTGCAACATCTAACAAATTATAGTAGCATCATTTTCCACCTGGTTTTATAAAAGTTTGTAATCGGAAAAAAAAAAAAAAAATTGTGTTTTATTCTTTCCAAACTTAAAATCCATGGATTATTCAAAATAGTTCAATAATTAGGAGAGTAATACTTTCATTGAAGAAAAAAAATGAAAAATTCGTGAATTTTTCAAGAATTAAATAGGAGATTTCTAACAAGGGTGCAATCAACGCTTTGAAAGCAAAATCACTGCTTTTAAATAAACAAAATAACGAAATCTTCATCACTTTGAAATAAGTAAAACAACAAACTCAATTTCCCATTTTAAACAACAACAACAACAAAAAAAATTTAGTGAATTCGCAGCTTTGAAAGAAAAAAAAGAGCATATTTGTGCTTTTAAATGTTTCAAACACTAAGAATTTCAGTACTTTTTTCTATGAATTAATTCAGTAAAGAAATCAACAAAAAACTAATAATAAAAATGAGACATATTGAGAATCTCTTGAAGTAGTAAAGTCGCTTCTAGGGGTTCAAGGCTAGAATGAGGTTTAAATGATAAAAAGTTAACAAATAATTACATTTAAAAATATTTTTTGTTTAAATGAGGATCATATTTGTGATAATGTAATTTATAAGAGTACAAGTGGATAAAACCATTATAATCCATTTTTATTTAGCCCAATTCCAAGCCCGTAGATGACTTGGACATATCCAAAGCATGTTTAGTCTTGATCAATTTAGGTCCAATAGAGTCTTGCAGTTGGTCTAGAATCATTTTCTTACCACTTAAATCAATTTATTTCTACAAAAGCTTTGATGAATTCTTTGGAAAAATAAAATAAAATAATTATTTACACATAAATATTATAAATAAATAAATAAATAAAGATTCTACCCAATTTCATATGAAACCTTGAGATTCTTCACTAAACATTCTGGAGATTGGTATTTTCCATGACTTATTATTAAATCTCCTCAAGCTTGCCACATTCAACGAAAAATGATTTTTTTTTTTTAAACGGACATCTAAGTGTAAGTAATATACATTGTATAATATAATAGCATGTTTATTCCCTTGCTAGCTCAACTCGAATTTAATGGGCTGAAATTTTTTTTTTTATTTGATTCTACCTTTTTTTAAATAAAATCGTTGCTTGACCAAGAAAACAAAAATAAAAAAAATAAAAATCCTACCTCTGTGGGCTCAATTTCAAGTCCCAAACCTTCTATTTTCTGCATGGGCCGAGGGTGGTTAGTGGGCCACTTGGCCCAATTGACAGTCTTACTTTTGTAGATTACTACCTTCGAAAGTATTAGACTCGTAGTAATAGGTGTACGGGAACTCAAAAATAGGTAATGCTCTTCTCCTCGAGATTCACACACAACAGCTACCTATGAAAAAATTGGTGTCAAAATGTTTTTGAGCTTCTCGTTAAGAGACACATGGCGTTTGAATTTATTTCACTACCTACATTTTCACCAAAATTTGAAATACCTTTCTTGAAAATGCCACGTGTAATTTAATGGACAGGGTTTCTTCGTATTTATCGGAGGCACGGACTCAGAGAGGAGACAGATTATCTTTGTCGGACGTACATTTCGTACGATGTAGCCGCATCACGAAGCAACTTTTAGAATTTACGTCTACATTAATTTTGTAGTTAATATCTTAGCTTCACCATTCATTTCCTATATCTTATTGGGATTCGTACTCCGTACATTAATTAGGCTTTAGGTTAAATTGAGGTACAAATTTGTTGTCGTCTTTAATATAAAAGTTTGATGTCACTCACCATAATGCCTTTAAACTATTTTTGGGTCGATTAAACTCTATAAACAGATCTTTGCGTAGATCTATGCATAAATATTTTGAGTCAAAGTTTTATATTAATTGTTATTATTTTAATTAATTATTTGATCGTATTTTTGTTTCTAGATTATAATATTTGTTTAATTTTTTTTTTATAGATTTTTATCTTTAAAAAGAAAAAAAAAAAGTTTTAACTATAGTGGGTCAGATCTTGTGTGCATGTTGTATTTTAAAGAGAGGTACCATCAAACGTTTTATGTTATGGATACAACAAATTTATTTAAGGGTATAAAAAAGTAGGAATATTATTGGTAGGTCACTCCTGGATAAACTGCAAAGTATATATGTTGTGTTAATGCTACACTTCTATAATTATAATGTGAGAAGGATGACCATCAACCAAATCAAAATAATTACTATTTTTTAATTAAAAAATATTTTTAAATAGATCCATTAACATATTCAAAATAATATATCTATAATGATATAAAATATTATAATTTTTTTTTTTTTTTTTGTGCAACATGTGTGTCCCTTTGAAGGCAAAACCAAGAAGGGTCAGGGGGCAATTGCCCCCACTTAACCTTTTTTCTTGTTTTGTAATTTAATTCCCCGTTATATAGTGGTGATCATTTAAGAAACTCATGTATTTTCAAGTTGTTGACATAATACCTCCGACCTCCCCTCTAAAATTTTTAGCCCCACTTAAGGTTTTCGGTGATTTAGAAACCCCTTCACCCTTTGACGAATATTTGGGTATTTGGGATATCCCACCAATATTTTTAAATTGATGACATACCCATTTTTACCTTGTTGAACCCACCCCCCCCCCCCCCCCCCCCCCCCCTTCTTCTTCTTCCCCCAATTTGTTTTGTTGATTAGGTACCCCTCTCAAATTGGTAAATATTCAAGATATCATTTTGTTTTTAGATTGATGACATACCCGCTTTGACCTTATTCTTTTTTACTAAAGTAACAAGAAAAACCTAAATACCCTCATTTTCAACTAATAACAAAAAATATCCTAAGTTATTTTTACTAAAACCTTTCTTTTTCAAGTTCTTCAAACCCTACAATAAATAATTTTGATTTCATTTTCAACTCATCATTTTGAACATCACCTAATAGAAAATCGAATTTTCTACTAAGAAATCTCATAATCTTCTTATTCAAGAATCCTATCTTGTTCTTTAGATTTGGAAGTTAAAGTACATTAATGTTAAGGTGGAAAGTTATGGTTGGATTTTTTATTTCAGAAGTTGAAGATGACTTGTTTTGGAAAGAGAAATCAATTATTATTATTATTATTTTAGGATCAACACTTGGTTATAATATCCTCTTTCATTAGTCTATTAGAGAAGACCGAGGTCAAGGGGCTATGTAGACATTTTTGGTAAATACTTGAGATACTTTATGTTTTTCAACTGATAATTTTATACCTTGACTTGGGTCTTCTCTCATAGACTATAGAAATGACTTGAATGTTCCTTTCCTTAACCTTTAACAAAAAACAAAAAAACCTTGTTCTCCCCAAAACCAATCATTTTTAAGCTCTTCAATTTCACCATTAACTATAATTTTCCCCCTTGCCAGAAAATCCTAACTTCGCCCATGGTCCCTTTCCTAGTAATTATTATAATCAAAGAATGGTAAGCATAAGGTTTTAAACAAGTAAACTAGCCACATATATTATCTTAGATTTTAATAGGTGAAAATGGAGTAGAAATGATATACAAATCCGACCAATTTGGTAATTTTCAATAAAATTTTACATGAAACCCAGAAACAAGTGTATCAGTAAATTTGGGACCAACTACTTACATATCAACTATGATTAATTGCACTCCATCACTTAAAACATACTCCTTGTACTCCATCTATATGATTGCACTTGCAAAATGTTTCACTTCTTTAAGTGAGATTTCGCCTTTGTTGCCTCTGCATGCTACTAGTGTTGTAAATAAAATGTTGTAATAATTCAAGGTCATTTAGTAGGACTCAAGGGTAAATGTAAATTGAAAATAACATGAGATGAGATTTCAAGATCAAATTACTAGTCATAATACATAACCAAACTTCCCTCAATTTTATTTTTTTTTAATAGAGAAGAGTGAAGTTCTTTGAAGAGATGAAATATTACTTCATGTAGAATAAATTGGTACCATAAAAAATGGGGATTTCTATGGGTTGGGTTGCTATCGGATCACATGTTCATATTTAATTATATGGTGCTTAAATTTTTAAGGGTGATTAGTCAATATTAGACATACACCTGTATTATCAAAATGACATCATGTTCCCCCTTGACCAACGTTTTATAGTAGACTTACCAAAAAAATGACCTAAAGGCGCTTGTAGTCAACTTCACATGAAAACCCCTTAATTTTTTCTTAAAAAATATGTTGTCTTCAAGCGGTTTGTTTTTTTTTTTTTTTTTGGCTTTGGCGAGATGCACGTAGCAACCACCCTGTACTTGACAGTAAATAGTATCGCCACTTTTATGTGAGGAGGCATATAGAGATTTGAAGGTGTAACTTGGGGAGCACATCCAATCACCCTTACCATCCCAACTAATCCCTGGTAGGGGTGCAACTTGGTTCGGGTTAGTTCGGTTTCGAGCAAAATTAGAACCAAACCGACCAAGGTCGGTTCCATTATATTGAAACCAGAACCGAACCGATATAATGTAAAATCGAACCGAACCAAACCGAATCGACCTTCATTCAATTTGGTTCGGTTCGGTTCCATGGGTTGCCAAAAACGTCATCAATAATTTTAAAAAAAAAAACAATTTAAAATAAATCTTCTACTGCCATTCTACAGCCCATTCTTCCGGCCATCTTATAGTCGATGCAACACAAGAGAGAGAGATAAACCGTTGGCTGCTGGAGTTGACGCAGCCCATAGCCACAGCCACAGTCGCAGCCGCACGCCCATACAGTCGGAAACAATTGCAAAAGAGAGAGGGAGAGAGGGATGATTGTCGATCGTCGGCCGCCAGATTTGAGGTTGCAATCGCAGGTGAGGTACAGTACGCCACACAATCGCACACAACTGCGAGCGCGAGAGAGAGAGGGAGAAGGAGGGAGAGAGGACCGCCGAACACTGACCGTCAGATTTGAGCCCACAGCCGCAGGTTGACTGCAAGAGATGAGAGCGACAGTGAGAATAGAAGGAAAGAACGAGTGATGTTTAGGATTTTAAAAAAAAAATCTTATATGGGTTTGATTTTCGGTTTGGTTCGGTTATATATAAAATCTGAACCTATAACCGAACCGAATCCATCGGTTCTCCATTTTTCAACCCGAAACCGAACCATTGTCAATTTAATAGGGTAAACTAATTTTAAAATGTTCAACCTCTTTTTAAATTCATCATCTTCAATGTATTCTAGAACACGCTTGATTTTTCTACCCAAAAATCTATCTTTCTCTTTTTTCTTTTTAATAAATGCAATCATTTTCTTGAGTTTGAAGATATCATGGAAATAGAATCTTCAAATTAAAGGCAAGCTCTAAAAATATTTCATCCTGAAGTTGTAAACTCTAGATATTCCATCTTATCTTCAATGTCTTGTGCAAACCCTTGATTTTTCTATCATAAAAAGTATTATTTTACTCTCTAAAAATTCTATATTGTTCTTGAGGTTTGAAGCTTGAAGAAGATCGAATCTTAAAAAAGTCAAGCCTTAAAAATTTTATTCTTTAAGGTTTAAAATAATCTCAAAAAGGAAATTTTGCTGGAAGTTGACTATAGGGGTATTTAAGTCATTTTATGGTAGTTTATTTACGAAACCGAGGTCAAGGTGGTCATATCATCAATTAAAAAATTCAAGGGAGTACGACAAATATTGAGCAAAATATGGAGGGTTTTTTCTAAACATTCCAGTTTTAGAGACAATTTTGACCACGTGTCAATCAAGGGAACCCCACAACCTTTTCGGTAATGTTACGTACGTGCGGAAGGTGCAGCGGATTTGAAGCGTACGCTAACATATCTATCAGCTGACCTGGCCGAATGGAAAATTAATGAATTTGTTGAGAAATGAAAGGGACGGCTTTCAAATCTTTCAACAACATTAGCACGTGATAATCTGTGACAATGCACGTGCGGACCTCATTTCTTTTTGCCCGCTATTTTGATTTTTGATGAAATGAAACTATTGATTTAAGCCCTTTGGAGATGATAGAAAATGTTATTTGTTTGAATAGATCTAATGAGAAAAGAAATTAGAGACTTTTATTTCTCCAACCCTTGAAACTAGGACTTATGAAAATTAGTATTGGAATAATAATTAAATCAAGAGTCATGATAATATGACTTGTAGGTGGCATATTCAATCAACTCCCAATGTGACAAGTTTGGCACCTGTAGGTATGTACTCCTCAGGATACACAATTGCACTTTTCTATTAAAAAAAGTGTATTATGAGGGAATCATGTATTCCAAGACGTACAGATCTACGATTCCCGAATTTGTCTGCATATTAGTACTCTGAAATTAATATCAAAAGTTGACATAAAGTTAAAGTGCCACTCAGCTTGAACTCCACTTGTCCACAACCTTGGTAATTAGGGCATAAAATAATTTGGATCCAAATTGTTCAGTCTGAATTTGATTCGTCTTGAAAATCTTACTTTAAAGAACAACAATGCGAAAACCAAGAATATAATAGATCTAATGGGATATTGGATTCTTACGATCATTATATTGTATTATTATTATTATTATTATTATTATATGATAAAGTTTCTTTCAAAGCCGTAAGTCAGATTAGTAAGGACGAGGTAACTAACTTCTTAAAGCACCATATCTCGTCCAAAATCTCTCAGGTACATACAATACCCCACAAATCACACATACTATATTATAATTAGCATTTTTTTTAAAAGGATTACTTGATACAAGTGTGATTTTAATATTGGTAATTACAATCGCTTATCTCAAGCACTAGAGAAGAGAATTGCATGACCTCGATAATTGTTGCATGGTATTGTCAAACCGTCAACATGGATTAAGATTTCAAGCCCATTCTTTTTTACGATAGTAATTATAAGATAAGGATCCAGATTAGTGTATACAAATTAAATTTTGTTACTTTCAAATTATCTTTCAAGAAAAAAGTGCAAATAAAGACACATTATACACCCATTTATTGCGAAATAATGTTTATTGTCCTAAGCAATTAAGTTTGTGTCTTGGATTTATGCCCTTAGGTTTGGGGAAATTAGTAGGGCCACCTATATTTGGCTCAAGGTACAACAGAAATGATGATTACTATATTTATTCATCCCACATGGAGAATATTTCTTCATGTTAAATTCTACTTTATAAGGTTCTTCTTTTATCTTGTTCTTACCCATTTGCTCCAATAAAATGTATAGCTGCATAATTACCCCTAGTAATATGGACGAATGGTTAAACCTTCACATGTCTATGTTGTATGGCTGATTTAGGCTGAGACAATTCACGTGTCAACTTGTTTATTTATGTATAAAATTCAACTCAACTGACGGGACATATGGCATGAAAATTTTATTTTATTTAAAATAAAATAAAAAAATTAACAAAATGGGACATTGACTTTCAGTCAAGGCGTAAACCTAGTTTTACATTTTACAAGGGGATAAACGTAATATCAAAAAGTTGGCTGGGGGTATTCCTAAAGTGCCCTTTATTTAATTTTATGTAACTAATTCAAATTTTTTTTTTTAAATTAGCTATAGGGAAACCAAGTCCAAGTGATGGAATTTAATATATATATATATATAAAGTACACCATAAATCATAACTAAAGAGAAATTCTATTGCCACACCAACTTTTGGCAAACACCACCCCAATTCATATATAAACCATCAAAGTTACAAGACATCTTGGAGTGGCGTTAGCAAAAGTTGGTGTGACAATGGAAGTTCTCTAAAAGTTGGTGTGGTAATAATAGCTCTCTAACTAAAATATATGATCTCTACGTGCTTCGATTATAGTTTAGTGTTGTAAGATGTGAGACTTGAATGCAATAAAAGGAGGAAGGAGAAAGGAGCGTAGCTAATCGAAAGTTAGTTGGGGTGATATGACACCACATGGTTTTAAGAGTATTTGTGTGGATCCTCTCCACCTTTAACTCTTGAAGACATGTCCTTTGTTACATAGCTGTGTGGATTGTATGGTCTGCTTTTGAGGGATAGATATTAAGGCGATAGTGATTGGTCATAGTTATAATGGTGGGTTAGAGGGGTTGGGATTGTTGTGCGCAATCACTCTCATCCTAGGGAGGGGAGTCAGGAGATGAGCCCCAAGCGAGAACATTTCAATAACTTCTTCATTTACTATCTTGTTGAATTCCATGGACAGGTTGATATGTTAGGGATGCTAATGGACTGATCCGGGTTAGGCTTCATCAGGCGCGAGCTTCAATACAATCGTTCTATTGTTTAGTTTTTATTTTTGTCTAAATTCATTTTTATGTTTAAGTTATATTTAAAGCTGTTTAGAAGTTTTCAAATTGAATTATAATAAGTTAAAAATTATTAATATGTTATAAATAGATTAGGAAAGTTATTTTTTAATATTTTATAAGATTTTTAAGTCATTTTGATGAAATTATTTATATAAGGAGTTTCGAATACAAATTTTGAGATAACAATTCATTCAATAAATTTTGAATTTAATTTATTTTTTTGATTTTTTCCTTTTTTTTCAAGCTTGAATATATATATATAATAAATTAAAAATAATAATTAATTTTTACTTCCTCAAAAATATATAAATAATAACATTGATCGATCGAGTTACTAATCTTACTTGATGCATCAGTCAAATCAGTGAGTTGGTTCAAACAGACTCTGGAAAGAAATTGAGATAGATTGACTCATCAAAATTTTGAGTAAACTCAATGTGTTTTAAAACTTAAAAGATATAGTATTGGCATGGGACCACTGTACCCCCAATACCTTTTCATTGATGTGAACCATGTGTTTATGGTACCCTCAAGACCCTTTCATTGATGTGAAACTAGTTGTAATAAGCTCCCAACACTTATTTTTTTTAGAGCTGTTATTAGTACCCGCAACTTTTACTTATAACACCCCAATTTCTTAAATTATTTATAACTATTCAAATATTACAAAGTTTTAGCTCAAATTATTATCCCAATGCCACAAAACATTAAAAACACTCTTTCAAATAACTTCAGTACTTATTTACAATTATGATTATATAAAATCCTAAACTCAAAAAATAAAAATCTAGCAAAAACAAAAGAAAACAAGAGTGCTTCTTTTGGAACCCAAACTTTTTACTTATGCTCAATCATTCACTCCGATTCTTTATTTTTAATTGGAGTGTAATAAGTAAAAAATTAGGGTACGAATAGAAGTTCTCTTAATATTTTTCCTAAAGCTATATATGAAGACAAATTTAAAGTCCCTTGCTCTTTAGAATTAATTTTAATATATGAAATTAAAATGATAATTATATTTTTATTTTCTAAAATACTACATAACTCGGTTGAATGTCTAATCTTATTTGGTCCATCTTCGATGTTCTTTTGTCGGTGAATTGGTTCAAATGAGTTTCACGAAAAACATTAAACTAAGATCACTCAACAAATTTTTGAACCGACTCGATGAATTTTAAAACTTTGAAAGATTTTGTATTGGGATGGGGCCACTGTGAGGTTCAATACATACCTTTTCATTGATGTGAACCAGTTGTAACAACCAACAACACATTTTTTTTGGTCAAGCCAAGAGCACAAAATGTGCTTTAGGATTGTGTTTATAGTACCCTACCCCCACCCCCACCGACCCAAAGACCTAATAAACACAATCCTCAACCACAAAGTACAAATCCCTTTCACTAGCACATTTCTATTGCCATCTTTTACTTTTTGGAGGCTATATATATGTAACTCAGGGTGTGTTTGATTGTGGGAAAAATAGTTACGTGTGGCAAATCATATGCCAAGCAAATGGTTTGTAGGCAAGTGATGTACTGACAAATCTTTTTTTTACTGTTTGAACATGTTATGGAAAATCACGTAGAAAATATCTTTATACTCTTACAATAATAAGTTATAATGCATTGTCTCGTGTGTAGCGATAATTATATCACACGCCTCCTTACACATAAAGTAGCCTCAACAGAGATGTATTTTCAAGTCTTCAAATCTCGTTTTAATCTAATAATATATAATAATTGGATATTTTAGAAATACTCTATTGTAAAATTGGTGATATTAGGTTTACCCCCATGCAAAATACGAGATTAAGTTTACTCTCTTTTGCCATAAGTCAACATTGCATTTTATTGATGATTTTACAGTGAAATTTTTATCTTTTTCAAATTTTGATCTATCAATTTAAATATTTAAAGAGCATTTTGAACAAAAAAATTCAAAATTTTACTGTTAAATCATCAAGAAAATGCAATGTTGACTTATAGTCAATGGAGGTAAATCTATTATCATCAATTTTACAGATGGTGTTTCTAAAATACCTTTATAATATAATAGTCTTAGTAAGGAGGAAATTAAATATTAACCTCAAATCAAGTTTGAAGTATTCTTTTTCAATCTCACGATTGAGGTGAGAGGATATTTCTTAGGGATTCCCAAATGTAATATATCCCTAAGATATCGAAGTTTATCCTTATATCTTGACCGTACATTTGACATTGTTCCTCAAACCTAATTTGAGGTTAACATGACCCTATGAGGATGTGAATCTTTGGGTGTCATCATGCCATATATCTGAGAGTTTCTACAAAGAAATAACAGTACATTAGAGACATTGATAGAGATTTCTGAACATATCCAATTCTTTGATGAATATTCCTTTGAATTCTTTTGGAGAGAAACAAATCAGATGACGGATTATTTAATGAAATTAAGATTATATTCGGATAATTTTTTCATTATTAAATATATGTGCAATGTTCTTCAAGAATTAGTGAGAATTGTAGAGAAAGACTTAACTTGTATTTACACTCATTAGTAGTGTTTTCAAGGTGGGGTCCCTTTAACTCCAACTTATAAATCAATAATAAAAAATAAAAAATAAAAAATAAAAAACAATACATTGGAGACCAATTGGTCATCTCTGTTTATCAAATCATGTTAGTCTTTTAAAGGACAAAGTCTATGTGCCACTTAATAGTCCCCACCTTTAGACAGGAAGAAAAAAATCCTATGGATCGCACCATGTATGGTGTTTACTAAGAGTCGTGATAATGTGACAAAGAAATTTAAGTCTATGTGCCACTTAATAGTCCCTACCTTTAGACAAGAAGAAAAAGTCCTATGGATCGCACTATGTATGTTTTTTACTAAAAGTCGTGATAATCTGTCAGAGAAATTTAAAACATACATATAAAATAATAGTGAAATAAACTTGACGATCAAAAATTACGATATTTTTTGTTGGTTGTTTTTTGGTAAAAATTATATTTAAATCTTCAAAATTATTAGTTTATCATTCACCTTCAAAATGATGAATTTATCATTAATTGTTAATCATTTTCCATCTATTAGATTAATAAAAGAAAAATGTGAGAAAGAATGTATTTTAAATACTTCCAAAATTTTCTTTAACTTAACTAAAGCGGGGGAATTTAGGTTGGTGACCATTTTTTCCTTACACCTTTCGTTCAATTTGATATTTTCTCACCACATGTTGGCCATTGTCTACTCCAAAATTATACGAAAGACTCTCGGTCTTTTTCATCGCCTATAATAGATTGTCGTCATTGGCCAAAGTTGTAAATTAAAGAAGGGTGTTGTTAACTCATGTCCTTAGGGCACACATTAAGGTGCATTAAATACATTTTAAAATTTATTTTCCTACCTAAAAAAACCTAGGACAGATGTTGAGATACATTAAATGCACCTTGAAACTAAGTGTAGAGGGTGTTTTAGGTAGGAATTTTTTTAGGGTATGTAAGGTAATAAAATAAGGTCTAGAGGCGTATTTTAAGTTTTAACAAAACCCTAAAGAAAGAGAAGGGAAGAATCTAAATATAAATTCAACGACATTCGCATGTGATGATCAATGGAACAGTACCTGTGTACCATGTTTTCAAGATTAAAATGATCAATCTAAAAAATTATTTAGAGTTACTATTGCCACACCAACTTTTACTAATACCACACCAATTCTTATATATACCATCAACCATTTGTACATAGTTGGTGTGGCATTAGTAAAGGCTTTTCATGGACCAGTCTATGTACCACTTGGTGGTCCTCTAGCACTAGGACAGGGTGGATTAAGTCATATGAGTCCGACCGTACTTTTAGTACTCATTTCAAAGATGAGTCGGATACTGGTACCCACTTTTTGAGACATCTACACCTACTTAATAATTATATCCACAGAATTTATAACGAATGTGTCAATATACTCATATGGTACATGAATTCATCATTTTTGGTTAAAGAATTTTTTTTAGGGTAATTTTGGTACAAATATCAAATCCTAAGATGTATTTAATGCAATTTAACGTGTGCCTATAGGGCACGTGTTAACAAACCGATTGAAGGATTTACCCTCTAAACCTAATTGTTTAATTTTTATTACAAAAACTCTAATGGAATTATGTCAACTTCAAGTAAACCTTTGAGTGGGATTCACATTATTTTAAAATATTACATACATATTATATTTTTATATTCTTAATTCTTAAGAAAAGTTATTATTGACACCCCAACTTTCACTTATTACACTCCAATTTCTTAAATTATTTATCAGCCCCTATTAAAGATTTAAACACTCTCATACGTTACAAAGGTTTGGTTCAAATTATAATTTTAACATTACAAAATATCATAACATTCACTCTAATATAAACTTTTAAACCCAAAATATAAGTCTAGCTAAAAAAATAAAAAAAAAGAGAGTTTTTATTGGCACTCCAACTTTTACTTATTTTAAATCATTCAATTAATTTCTTTATTTTTAATTTTAGTATAATAAGTAAAAGTTATCTTCTTTAAAATCAAATACATGTTATATTCTCTTTTCCACTCAAGATTGATGCTCCCATCTTCTAAAAGATGGATGGTCATTGAACACTGAAATTAAAAATTAAAATTAACAGTGAAAAATATATATTTTTTTAATTTATTTTTTAAAAGTTTTTGAAATCTTTGTGATAACCAATCATGTTTTAAATATTCTTATTTTTACTTTTTAATTATATTTTTCAATAACCTACTAATTATCAATTATTAATAATCTCATCATTGAATTTTAATTTATTGATGTTCCATGGCAGTCCATATTCTAAGTTATCAGAGAATCGATCTGGAGTGGGAAATGAGGATATAATAGATATTTGATTTTAAGCATAATGAAAAAGTTGGGGCTCAAAAATAATTCAATATGGGAAAGCTTCGGAAAAATTCACCTAAAGTCAATAAATTTGAGAAATCACCTAACAAATTAACAAATAAAATATTTTTTTTAAGTATAAAAAATACATATTTCATCTATTAAATGATAAAATAATATTTTAAAAAATAAAAAAAGTTAAAAAATAATTGGTAGTTTTTTAAAAAATCACTGTGAATCACATCTTTTTTGAAAAATCAAATATTCTATTTCAAAATTATGATTTAACTGACAATTATTAAAATTGTGATTTAATTGTGATTTTTTTTTTTTTATGATTCTAAGAATTAAATGGTAAGGGTATAATAAGTATTTAATTTATTAAAATGATGTGGATCCTACTTAAAGGTTTATTCAGTAACGAACTTAAGAAATTAAGGTTTGGTAAGTAACAAACTTCATATAGTAGAGTTCCTTTGGAATTGTCAAAATTCAAAGGGCTTTTGAAATAAAAATGCCACAGTTAGGTCTGCAGGGTGAATCTCTCAAAATATTTTTAGATGGTCTATTTCCACATCAACTTCTACGAAGAACACCCCAATTCATATGATAACAAAAGAAATTTACTCTCCTCTTGAGGTACTTTGACTAAAAAATTGGTGTGACAATAGAAGCTCTCAATGTTTTGGAGATGAGACGTAATATCCTTTCAATTTTCAGATTTTGTCGGACGTACTCATCGTACGACGTTGCCATACAGTAGCAGCTTTTAGGATTTAGTGCGATAGATTACAGCACACGCAACGTTTACTTTATAAGAGAGATTTACTAGGCGGACCTCATTATTGCCTTTTTATTACGAAAACTCCCTTGAAATTTAACTACTTTCAGCGAAACAAAGGTGCATTGTTTTGAAATTTAAGTACCAAGTTGAAGAAACAATAGTATGACATGTGTATTAAATCAGGAAGAATGATTGATTAGTAGGGAAAAGATTTTGTAGCAATTTAAATACTTACATTAGTAAAATAAAAATAAAAATTTAATACACATGGCATCATGCCATTGGTTCATCACCTTAGTACATAAATTTCGAAATGGAAAATCTTCCTCCAAGGGAACCTTTGTTTATGATGTTTATTACGATGGTTTTAAATGTCATCCGAGGCTGAGACATCCCAGACAATATTTGGAAAATCTCTGTCGAGTCAATCAGGATTTTATAGATTTTAATCAAAATAACTATTCTTTTTAAAATTTAAATATTTATTATATAAATAATTAAAAAATAATAATTTAAAATTAAATATTTTCTAATCTACATTATTTTATTAAAAAATTATAATTATTTTATAAATCAAGTTAAATGGATTGTCTCGTAAGAGGCAACTTGACTCATTGGAACAAGTCAACTTAGTCACATCCATGGATGAGACATCAAACCGAGTTATGAAACTATGTTTGTTACTCAACACTTGTAGTGGGACCCACATCTTGTTAAAAGATTAATACTTATAACAACTTTATTTCCTTAAACCAAATACCTATTGTATGCAACCCCAATGGGTTGGCTTAATGGCAAGTCGAGGCTTGATTAGCTTCTCAGGAAGGGTAGGTCAAGTGTTCGAAACCCCACAAAATAATGAATTCCTTGGGGCCACCCGTTAGGGTTCGGTTGACTCTCAACTTAACTAATTGCATTCAAAACCCCACAAAATAATGAATTCCTTGGGGCTACCCGTCAGGGTTCGGTTGACTCTCGACTTAACTAGTTGCACGTAGACTTTCTGAGGGAGTGGTGCGTGTGACCGTGGGATTAATCTAACCCAAAGGGTGCGGATACCTATGATAAGCAAAAAAACCCTATTGTATCCACTTCTCAACATCGATTCTTTCTCTTAACATCATGGATCAAGCTCCAAAATATTTTTTATTTTTATTTTTTAAAAGAGCAAATTATCAAAACGAAACACGAAAATTGAAATTTTTTCAAAATGATACACTATTCAAATTAATTCTAAAAGCAATAATTTACCAATTTTGGAAATAAGTTTTTTTTTTTTAAATCAAAACAATAATAAATAAAATGAATATTAATTTCTGTAATTTTCGTACAAAAAAATGTCATTTTCTCTTTGTAGACATGAGATATTCATCATGGAACCTCAATCTATGTTATTTGGAGTCACTACCATTTTTTTAAAAATAAGTGTGAATGGGCATCCGAAAGGATTTTGAAATTAATTTTATCATTATAGTGATTCTCGTATATGGAAAAGGCATGATCTACCTAAGATCTAAGTATAGAGGTCCGGTTAGAGGCTCGAGAAGGTGTTAGGCATCCCATCCTCTCTATCAAAAGTGGTTACTTTGAAACTTGACCAATATTTTTTTTTAAAATTTAAGACTATAAAAAAATAAATAAAAATACATATTTAAAGGTGGTTTGTGCAATATATGAAAATATCCCTTAGAAGTTTTCAAATTGAGTTATAATAGGTTAAAAATTGTTAATATGTTATAAATATATTATGAAAGTTAATTTTTAATATTTTACCATATTTTTAAATCTTTATGATGAAGTTATTTATGTAAGGAGTTTCAAATATGAGTTTTGAGATAAAAATTCATTCAATAAATTTTGAATTTAATTTATTTTTTCGTTCATTTCCAAACTTGAATTTATTGATTCAAATTGATTTTTTGTGTTCTATTAAATTCAGTCTCTCAATTCATTTTGAAATCTATTTATTTACACGTTTAGGTTAAAACTTGGGCCTAATTTTTAGGCCGAGATTTAGGCTTGGGACTTTTTTATGGGGTGTAGATTGATCTAACAATTTTGGAATACAAGATGGATGATAAAATGATTAGCAATTCCAATTTTAGCTCTTCTCAAATCCCAATTTGTAATTTTGGTAGTGCAGTTCATGGTCTTAGAACTCAAAAATTAAACTTGACCCATATCCCGAGTCAATTTATTGACTCGTGAAAGGGGAAATAAATTTATTACATATTTAAAACAAATCTTAATATAATAAATTAAGAATGATAACTAATTTTTGTTTCCTCAAAAAATATATATATATAACTACATTGATCGGTGGAGTTATTAATCTTACTTGATGCATCACCGAAGTTCTGAGTCAAATCAGCGAGTTGATTCAAACAAACTCTGAAAAGAAATCGAGATAGATTGACTCATCCAAATTTTGAGTCAACTCAATGTGTTTTAATACTTCAAAGATTTAGTATTGGCAAGGGACCACTGTACCCCCAATAGCCTTTCATTGATGTGAACCATGTGTTTATGGTACCCTCAAGACCCTTTCATTGATGAGAACTAGTTGAAATAAGCACCAACACTTATTTTTTAGAGCTACTATTGGTACCCCAACTTTTACTTATTACACCCTAATTTCTTAAATTATTTGTAACATCCTAATTAATGATTAAAACCCACTATTCAAATATTACAAAGTTCTGTCTCAAATCATTATCCCAATTCCACAAAACATTAAAAACACTCTTTCAAATAACTTCAGTACTTATTTACAATTATGATTATATAAAATCCTGAACTCAAAAAATAAAAATCTAGCAAAAACAAAAGAAAACAAGAGTGCTTCTTTTGGTACCTTAAATTTTTACTTATTCTCAATGATTCACTTTGTTTCTTTATTTTTAATTGGGGTGTAATAAGTAAAAGTTGGGATACAAATAGAAGCTCTCTTAGTATTTTTCCTAAAGCTATGAAGACAAATCTAAAGTCCCTTGCTCTTTAGAATTAATTTTAATATATAAAATTAAAATGATAATTATATTTTTATTTTCTAAAATACTACATAACTCGGTTGAATTTCTAATCTTATTTGGTCCATCTTCGATTTTCTTTTGTCGGTGAATTGGTTCAAATGAGTTTCAAGAAAAACATTAAGCCATGTCGACGCAACAAATTTTTGAACCAGCTCAATGAATTTTAAAACTTAAAAAGATTTTGTAATACATACTTTTTCATTGATGTGAACAAGTTGTAATAACCAACAACACATTTTTTTTTTGTCAAGCCAAGAGCACAAAATGTGCTTTACGATTGTGTTTATAGTACCCCCACCCCCACCGACCCAAAGACCTAATAAACACAATCCTCAACCACAAAGTACAAATCCCTTTCACTAGCACATTTCTATTGCCATCTTTTACTTTTTGGAGGCTATATATATGTAATTTAGGGTGTGTTTGATTGTGGGAAAAATAGTTACGTGTGGCAAATCATATGCCAAGCAAATGGTTTGTTAGGTAAATGATGTACTGGCAAATCTTTTTTTAACTATTTGAACACATCATGGAAAAGCACATAGTCTTTAAATCTTGTTTAAATCTAATAATATATAATAATAGGATATTGAAGAAATACCATAAGTCAACACTTTGTTTTCTTGATGATTTTACAGTGAAATTTTTATCTTTTTAAATTTTCATCTAATAATTTAAGTATTTAAAGAGCATTTAAAAAAAAAATAATAATCAAAATTTCACCGTTAAATCACCAAGAAAATGCAACGTTGACTTATAGCCAATGGGGGTTAGCATAATCTTGCATTTTGCAAGGGGTAAACCTAATATCATCAATTTTACAGATGATGTTTCTAAAATACCCTATATAGTATAATAGTCGTAGTAAGGAGGAAATCAAATATTAACCTCAAATCAAGTTTGAAGTATTCTTTCAATCACATGATCAAGGTGAGAGGATATTTCTTAGAGATTTTCAAATGTCGTAGATCCCTAACATATCGGAGTTTATCCTTATCTCTTGACTGTACATTTGACATTGTTCCTCAAACCTAATTTGAGGTTAACATGACCCTCTGAGGAAGTGAATCTTTTGGTGTCATCATACCATATTATTTGAGAATTTCTACAATGAAATAACATTACATTGGAGATATTGCTAGAGATTTATGAACAAGTCCAATTCTTTGTTGATTGTTCCTTTGAATTATTTTGGAGAGAAATAAATCGGACGGCCAATTATTTAATGAAATTAGGGTTATATTCGGATAGGTTTTTCATTATTGAAAATATGTGCAATATTCCTCAAGAGCTAGTGAGAATTGGAGAGGAAGATTTAACTTGTGTTTACACTCGTTAGTAGTGTTTTCAAGGTGGGATCCCTTCAACTCCAGCTTATCAATCAAAAAAAAAAACAAAATAGTACATTGGAGACCAATTGGTTATCTCTCTTTATCAAGTCATGTCAGTCTTTTAAAAGACAAAGTCTATGTGCCAGTTAATAGTCCCCACCTTTAGACATGAAGAAAAAGTCCTATGGATCGCACCATGTATGGTTTTTACTAAGAGTCGTGATAATTTGACAAAGAAGTTTAAGTCTATGTGCCACTTAATAGTCCATACCTTTAGACAGGAAGAAAAAATCCTATAGATCGCACCATGTATGGTTTTTACTAAAAGTCGTGATAATCTGACAAAGAAATTTAAAACATACGTATATAATAATGGTGAAACAAACTTGTCGATCAAAAACTACATCAAAATCTTTGGAATGATGAATACGATATTTTCTGTTAGTCATTTTTCGTCAAAATTTATATTTAAATCTTTAAAATTATAAGTTTATCATTCATCTTCAAAATGATGAATTTATCATTGATTGTTGATCATTTTACATCTATCCATTAATAAAAGAAAAGTGTGAGAAAGAATGTTTTTTAAATACTTTCAAATTTTTCTTTAACTTAGAGCGTGAGAATTTAGGTTGTTGGTGACCATTTTTTTCTTACAATTTTCCTTCAGTTTAATATTTTCTCACCACATGTTGGTCATTGTCTACTCCAAAATAGTATGAAAGGCTCTCAATCTTTTTCGTCGCTTATAACCGATCGTCCCCACTGGCCAAAGCTGTCAATTAAAGAAGGGTGTTGTTAACACATGTCCTTAGGGCACACATTAAGGTGCATTAAATACACTTTAAAATTTTATTTTGCTACCTAGAAAAACCTAGGACAGATGTTAAGATACATTAAATGCAACTTGAAAATAAATGTTGAGGGTGTTTTTGGTAGGAATTTTTTTTAGGGTATATAAGATAATAAAATAAGATCCAAAGGCATATTTTAAGTTTTAACAAGACCCTAAGGAAAGAGGAAGGGAAGAATCTAAAATAAATTCAAACGACATTCGCATGTGATAATCAATGGAACAGAACCTGCGTACCTTGCTTTCAAGATTAAAATGATCAATCTAAAAAATTATTGAGAGCTACTATTGCCTCACCAACTTTTACTGATACCACACCAATTCCTATATAAATCACCAACCATTTGTACAGAGTTGGTGTGGCGTTAGTAAAGGCCTTTCATGGACCAGTTATGTACCACTTTGTGGTCCTCTAGCACTACGACAGGGTGGATTAAGTCATATGAGTCCGATCGTACTTTTAGTAACCATTTCAAAGATGAGTCGGATACTAGCACCCACTTTTTGAGACATCTACACCTACTTAATAATTATATCCACGGAATTTATAATGAATGTGTCAATATACTCACATGGTACATCCATTTATCATTTTTTATTAAAGAATGTTAATTTTTTTTAAAGGTAATTTCGATACAAATATCAAATCCCAAGGTGTATTTAATATAGTTTAACGTGTGCCCATAGAACACATGTTAACAAAACGGTTGAATGATTTACCTTGTGGACCTAATTGTTTAATTTTTGTTACAAAAACTCCCTTGGAGTTATGTCAACTTCAACGGAATCTTTCTTCATAATGTTTGTTACCCACCAAACCTTACTTTATCAACTTTGTTACACAACTATCTCAGTAAACCTTTAAGTGGGATTCACGTTATTTTAAAATATTAAATACATATTATACTTTTAATTCTTAAAGAAAGTTATCATTAACACCCAACTTTTACTTATTACACTCCAATTTCTTAAATTATTTATCAGTCCCCAATTAAAAATTTAAACACACTCTCTTACGTTACAAAGGTTTGGTTCAAATTATAATTTTAACATTACAAAATATTATAACATTCACTAAAACAATTTCAATAGTTCTTTACAATTATGATTAGGCTCAAATAAACTTTTAAACCCAAAATATAAATCTATCTAAACAAAATAAAATAAGAGAGCTTCTATCGGCGCTCTAACTTTTACTTATTTTAAATCATTCAATTACTTTCTTTATTTTTAATTTTGATATTATAAGTAAAAGTTCTCTTCTTTAAAATCAAATACATGTTATAGTCTCTCTTCCACTCAAGATCGATTCTCTCATCTCCTAAAAGATGGATGGCCATTGAACACCCAAATTAAAAATTAAAATTAGCAGTGAAAAATATATATTTGATAATTTATTTATTTTTTTAAGTTCTTGAAATCTCTGTGATATCCAATCATGTTTTAAATATTCTTATTTTTATTTTTAGTAACCTGCTAATTATCATTTATTAATAATATCATCATTGAATTTTAATTTAAATTCCGATGTTCCATGGCCATCCATATTCTAAGCTATTAGAGAATCGATCTTGAATGGGAAGTGAGGATATAATAGATATTTGATTTTATGCATAATGAAAAAGTTGGGGTTCAAAAATAATTTGATAAGGGAAAGCTTCAACAAAAGTCAATAAATTTGAGAAATCACCAGACAAATTAACAAATAAAATAATTTTTATACATATAAAAAATATATATTTCATATATTAAATGATAAAATAATATTTTAAAAAAATACAAAAAAGTAAAAAAAAAAATAATTGGTGGTTTTTTTCAAAAACCATCAATTAAATAACTGTGAATCATGTCTTTTTTTGAAAAATTAAAGATTCTATTTCAAAATTATTATTTAACCAATAATTATTAAAATTATGATTTAATCATAATTTTTTTCATTATGATTCTAAGAATTAAATACTAAGGATATTATAAGTATTTAATTTATTAAAATGATGTGTATCCTACTTAAAAGTTTGTTAAGTAACTAACTTAAGAAAATTAAGGTTTGGTGAGTAGCAAACTTCATATAGTAAAGTTCCTTTGGAATTGTCAAAATTCAAAGGGAGCTTTGAATAAAAATGCCACAGAAAGATTTGCAAGGTAAATCTCCCAAAATATCTTTAGATGTTCTATTCCCACACCAACTTCTACTAAGAGCACCCCAATTCATATGATAGCTAAAGAAATTTACTGTCATCTTGAGGTAGAAGCTCTCTATGTTTTGGAGCCCATCTGTCCTACAGATTAGAGATGAGACGCAATATCCTTTCAATTTTCATATTTTGTCGGACGTACTCATCGTACGACGTTGCCATTCGTTAGCAACTTTTAGGATTTAGTTCGGTACATTAAATTACTAGTTGTTACAACACAAGCAGCGTTTACTTTATAAGAGAGATTTACTAGGTGGACCTCACTATTGCATCTTTATTACAAAAACTCCCTAGAAATTTAACTACTTTCAGGGAAACAAAGACATAATAGTATGACATATGTATTAAATAGGCAAGAATGATTGATTAGTGGGGAAAAGATTTTGTAGCAATTTAAATACTCGTATTAGTAATAAAAAAAATTTAATACACATGGCATCATGCCATTGGTTCATCAACTTAGCACATAAATTTCAAAATGGCAAATCTTCCTCCAAGGGAACCTTTGTTTACGAAGTTTATTACAATGGTTTTAAATCTCGTCTGTGGCCAAGATGTCTCGGACGATATTTTGAAAATCTCTATTGAGTCAATTAGGATTTTATAGATTTGAATTAAAATAACTACTCTTTTTAAATTTTAAATATTTATTATATAAATAAAAAAAATAATTTATAATTAAAATTTTCTAATCTACCTTATTTTATTAAAAAAATTATAATTATTTTAGTTTTAATATATCTAAGTCAGGTTAAATGGATAGTCTCGTAAGAGGCAACTTGACTCGTTCTAGACAAGTCAACTCAATTACGTCCATGGATGAGACGTCAAATCGGGTTATGAAAATATGTTTGTTACTCAACACTTGTAGTGGGACCCACAACTTGTTAAAAGATGAATTACGTATAACAACTATATTTCCTTAAATTAAATACTTATTGTATCTAACTCCAAGGGGTTGGCCTAATGGCAAGTCGAGGCTTAATAAACTCCTCTAGATGGGTAGGTCAAGTGTTCGAAATCCCACAAAACAACGAATTCCTTGGGGCCACCCTCTAGGGTTCAGTTGACCCTCAACTCAACTAGTTACACGTAGACTTTCCGAGGGGGTAGTGCGTGTGACCATGGGATTAATCTCACCCAAAGGGTGGGGATACTTACAATAAGCGGAAAAGAAAAAAAAAACCTTATTGTATCCACTCACCTCTCAACATCGATTCTCCCTCTTAACATCATGGATCAAGCTCCAAAAAAAAATATATATATATATATATATATATATATATATATATTTTAAAAGCAAATTATCAAAACGTAACATGAAAATTGAAAATTTTCCAAAATGGTGCACTATTCAAATTAATTCTGAAAACAATAATTTACCAATTTTGGAAATAAGTTTTTTTTAAACCAAAACAATAATAAATAAAAATGAATAGTAGTTTTTGTAATTTTTGTATTAAAAATACCATTTTCTCTTTGTAGACATGAGACGTTCGTCATAAAACTTCAATACTACGTTATTTGGAGTCATCACCATTTTTTTAAATGAGTGTTAATGAGCATTCGAAAGGATTTTGAAATTGATTTTTATCATTGTAGTAACTCTTGTATATAGAATAGATATGGTCTATCTAAGATCTAAGTATGGAGATCCGATTAGAGGATGGGAAAGGTATTAGGCACCCCATCCTCTCCACCAAAGGTGATTTACTTTGAAATTTGGCCAATTTTAAAAAAAAATTTAAGATTATAAAAAATGCATGAAAATGCATGTTTAGAGGTGATATATGCTATATGTGAAAATGTTCCCTTATAAAAAGGATTTGTTGTCAATGTGAGACATTAGAGACATTCTATAGAAAATGATAACCCATAGAGCCTACATTATTTTTATAAGTAAGAATATTAGTTTGATGCCTTTTAGAGAGATCCCATGATGGAGTTCCCTTAATGCTATAACCTTAATGCATGTATGCAAGACTAGAAATTTAGTATTTCAACCCAACAAGAGGATAACACATTTCTTCACCATGATCAAACATATGTGAGTGGGTGCATGGTGTACAATATGATGCATGAGATATGTTGTAGGAGAAAGAAGACTTCAACCCCCACCATTTCAGCAGAATCAAAGTCCAACCTACTGGAGGTGGGAAATGGTATGCATTACATCCTAAAGGAATTCTAAAACATAAAGTAAATGGAATATTAGAAGTAGAAGATGCAAATACTTGAAAATGAAAACCTACGTTAATCCACCCTGTCCCTTGATGTTCTCTAATGAGCATGAGTTTTGAGAAGTGAATTTGAGGGTTGAGTATTTTAGTTGAGGGTAAATGAATAAAGAGGATGGAAGTTGTTTGTTGAAGGTTGAGAGAAGGGTGAGGTTCTTGAGTTGAAGGTTGATTTGAAAAAAAGTTAGAGAGATGGAATAGGAATTTTAGTAGAGTTTTAGGTTGAGAGATGGAGGGCTGAGAGTACCAGCATTCGGGGTTAGATTTTAAATAAGAAGGGTGATTTGTGCATTAAGCTATGAAGCGAATGTGTATTAACCCTTACAACTTTGAATCAAAACAAAATAAAATAAATAAATATTACATGTACTTTTTCAAAGAAAAGAAAATAATCAAGACAATGAAGACAATCAACAAACAAACATGTTAGAAACAAAAAAAAAACACAAGAAAGAAAGTTAGATATTTTTTAAAGAAAAAAAATAGTCAAATAAAATTGGTTTTGACCTACTAGCATTCTTATTAGAGTTGTCAAGTTGTAGAGATGAGATGTTTGTCATGAAACCTCAATATTACGTTATTTAGAGTTACTACCATTCTTTTTTGGAAATGGGTATGAATGAGCACCCGAAAGGATTTTAAAATTAATTTTATCATTATAGTGAATTTTGTATATAGAAAATGCATAGTCTACCTGAGATCTAAGTAAGGAGGTCATGTTAAAGAATGAGGAAGATGTTAGGCATCTCATCATCTCCACCAAAGGTAGTTTGTTACCTTGAAAGTTGGTCAATCTTTTAAACAACTTAAGAATATACAAAAATGTAAGATTAGAAACTTAGTGTTTCAATCCTAATAATAGGGTGACACATTTTTTCATCATGACCAAACATATGTGAGTGGGGTGCATGGTGTACAATATGATACATGAGATATGTAATAGGGAAAAAAATGCTCCAATCCCCACCCTTTTGGTTGAATCTAAGTCAAACCTACCGGAGGTGGGAGAGGGTATATATTACATTCTATAAGTTTTCTAGAATATAAAGTAAATAGAGGGTTAAAAGTAGAAAGTGCAAGTGCTTGAAAATAAATCTAATTTATACCCACATTATCCCTTGATGTTCTTGAATAAGCTTGAATCTTGAGATGAACTTGAGGGTTGAGTGTTTTAGTTGAGGATAGATGGTTAGAGATGATGAGAGTTATTGATTAAAGGTTAAGATGAGTGAGAGTTCTTGAGTTGAAACTTGATTTGATAAAAGATTAGAAAAGTGAGTAAGGATTTTGATAGAGTTTTAAGTTAAGATATGGGGTTTGAGAACATGAATTACTAATAGGAAATGAGATTATTTATAGAATTTTTTGATAACTTTTAGGGATAAAGTGATCCAATCCTAAAAATAAAAAGAATGGACATAAGGTTTAGGTTATTTCTTTTTGGATTTAAAGGTGGAGTTTGTGAGATAAAATCCTAAAAGTATTTATTTTTTATATTTGATTTTTGGTAAATAAAGGTAAGAGAACAAAAATACTTTTGAGATAATGAGTAAATGAGTGATATGTAAAAGTGAAGTGATTGGTAAAAATGTAGACCTTTATCCATTTGTAAATAACTTATAAAACAATGGAGGATATATATTTTTTAAATGGATTAATGAGAGAACTTCATGTATGTACTTGAAAGTTCTCACCTTTTAAGGGTATGATTGGAAGTTCTTCCAACTTTAGAAATTTTTACTAAAAATCAAAGTACCTTTTTTGTTTAACTACAATTTTTTAAGAGGACATTCTTGAATTTTCACAGAGGAATTATCTCTTCAATTAAGTTAAAGCATTGGGTATTGGGGGCTTATGAGAGACCATCACGTGTCATATTTTGAGATGATATATAAGACCATAGGCTTAGAATAGGATTGATATGAACTTTATTTTAGACTTGGATTATGGACTTAGGATGAATTTCGATGTTTGGACTAAGGATAACTTTGGGTTTTTGGGCTAAGTTTGAAAATGAGCTTGATATTAGATTAGGGTATGGGATAATGGATTGGAGAGTAGATATGGATTAAGGATAAGGTTTGGGCATGCAAAATAATATGAGATGATGTATATGTGCATGTATGCATGAAAAAGGTGTCAAGTGGCAATGTAGGCCCGTTAAAGGGCTTTAAGCTCTTAATTGAAATCAACTTGAGAAAATTTGAATTTTTCTAATAGGTTCATGCAAATTGGGATGCCTATACTCTTTGTTCTACCTTTTTACCATTTTTACCCTTCAAATTTATGAAAACCCAACTCTTTATATAATATTGGCAAATAAAAAGACAATTTTATTTATTTTTAACCTTTTAACCTTTTTAACCCTTCCTCCTTAAATAAGTTCAACATAAAGTTAGAAAGGTATTTTTGATATTAAACTTATAGAAATTAGAGTTCATTTTATTTTATTTTTATCATTTTGATAATAAATAAATAAAATTATTTCCAAAAATAGTAAATTACCATTTTTGGAATTAACTTGAAAAATGCACCATTGTGAGAATTTTTAAATTTTCGATGCATATTTTGATAAATTAGCCTTTTAAAAATATGCGATTTAAAGTGGCAGGTTCTACCTTAGACAAGCCTTATATCCCCCATTAGACTAAAGTTTGCTAAGTTCAAATCAAGCCCAATAAGGTATGGTTTTATCTTGGATTGATTTTGGGAGTTTTGGAAGAAAAACAATTAATAAATTTGTGCACCTTTCAAAACCATTAGGAACCATTCCATATTGCTTTTAAACAAGTAGGAGTTCAATGTCCCCTAATTAAAGAAGAAAAAAAAAAGGTAAAAATGACAGTTAGGTTCTTATTTTACAATAAGCATAAGCTATAGTTTGTTATAAACCCATTAATCAATCTATGGATATATAAAATACACTAATGGGTTGGCTAAGACTTGGCCAGGTTGAAAATTTTGAGCCCAACCCTATCTTTGTGGGCTCAAGCTCAGGCCTTGACCATTATTTTTTCAGGCAGGTTGGCTGGGCCAACTGGCCCAATTGACACCCCCAACATATAAGAATTCTTTTTTTAACCTCTAATAATATTATTTTATGGATTTACATCTATTAACTAAGTTATATATATTACATTCTAACCCACATTTCCATTATCATCATCTTCATATCCCATTAATTATGGGAAACCAATCCAAGTTTAGATATTTTATTCGGCCAATCTTTTGTTCGAGTAAATAATTTTGAACCATCGACCACAAAGTTGCATTGGAATCTCTCGGATGAATTACAATGTTGGTTTTACTAGGACTCTTAATTAGGGATAGAAGTAGAAATTTTTCTTGAACGAAAAAATCGGGACACTTTCAATACTATATAATGTTAAGGGTTTGTGACTAGAAAAACATTAGTCCTAAATTAATACAAATTACTTAGTTATTGCTTGGTACACAACAAATCTTTTGCACCGCAAATGGTTCATGATGAAAGATTTACAATAGCTTGGTAACCAATGGGGAAATCTTTTGCAAAATTTTTGCAGTAATTTCTTGAAATAAAACATGGAGATAATTTTACCTTTTTTAAGCTCATTAAAAAAATTAATCAAATTACAAAAAAAAAAAATACTCTTAGTACTTGGTGTATTGAGATACATATGAAATTACAAAAATAACCCTATTAAAAGTTATAGCAACCTACAAATTGGATCTACAAAAATACTTGTTACAATAACATATGTGCATATGAGTTTACAAAAATTTACCTTTTCTTTATGGGTGTATTTTTGTAATTGTAGACGCGTGATTTCGTCATTATGATGACTACATCTACAATGATTTGGAGTCGCCACCATTCAAGTTGGAAGTGGGTGTGAATGGTCACCTGGGGTACATTTTCCAAAAGATGAGATTTTTGGCATTTTAGTGACTCACAATGGATAAGGGGTAGTCAAACCTCGAGATTTGGGTAAGCGGCTCGGTTGAAGAAAAGGGAAGGTGTTAGGCACCCTTTCCTCCCCGCCACGTGGCGGTAACCTCAAATAACTCGATCATTTTTTATTTTTAAAAGAAGGTGAAAAAAAATGTGCCACGTGGGTGCATATGTTCCCTAAGTAGGGATTCATTTTCGGCTTTGATCATAGGGTCATTTCATTAAGGGAAATGACCCTTATGAACCTTAGCCTTGGGGCCCAATCATCAAAAGGGGTAAAATAAAATAGAAGAAGGGGGTGTTAGAAGAGGGAAAGAGTAGAAGGTTAGAGAAAGAGAGGGGGTGTGCTTCAAACCCACCTTGTAGCTTGTTTCTTCTTTTCTTCTTCTTGCTTGAGTCTTCTTGAGTCCTTAGTATAATATGAGAGTATGAGAATGGGAAGAAGTGATTAGAGAGAGTAGGGATTTCTTTTGTGTTAGTGAGACTTGTAGAGGATTTGTGTGAAAGAGTTGGTAAACTTGGTGAGAATTGATGATGGTTGTTAGTAGAGAGAGTGTTGGGGAGAAGTTTTGTAATGAGAAGTTGGGGGCCATTTTTGGGAAGAGGATGAGGGTATTTATAGATGTTTAGGAGTTATTTTAGGGATATAATGGGGTGAAGTGAAGAAAATGGGTAGAATGGTTATGAGTTTGAGAGAGAAGTGGGTGTAATTTAGAGGAGATTGGAGGGTATTTAGGTAAGGGGGTTAAATGGGTGAGTTTTGACCCAAATGGTTTGGATCCTACCCAACCCATTTGGGTGGAGTGTTTGGTGAGGTGAATTTAAGATGGTGGTTGTGATTTGATTTAAGAGCATGGAGGATTTAAATGGGTGGTTGATGATATTTTGGGAGGGTGAGGGAGATGATGCCATGTGTTAAGGTGGGTGGAAATGAAGGGTTGGGATAGGTTGATGGGAGAGGTTGAGTGTTTGATTTGAGAGGATGGTGTAGGTTTAGGTTGTAGATGTAGGTTTTGTAGGGAATGATGAGAGTAGATTAGGGGAGGTATAGGTTAGGGGTGTGGGTAGATGTGTTTGATTTGAGAGAAAAGGTGATGGGTTGATGTGTGGGTAGATGGGATTTAAAGCAAATTAATGGGGTAGGTGGTTGGGTGAGGGAGGTGAGATGGGGTGATGACATGTGTCATCTCTTGATGATAAAAGAGTGATTGGTTGATGTGGGTTGTGGTTTATGGGTTAGGGTTGTGGGTTGGATAATGAATTGGATATGGTTAATGATTTGTGGGCTTTGTAGTGTTGGGCTTGGGTTTTAGAAATGGTTTTGGGTTACGGAGGCGGAGCGGTGATAGTAGAGGAGGGGTAGGCATCCCAAGTCTCACATTTTTAATTTTTTAATTTTTTAGATTTTAGTTTAATCAAAAATACCACGTGTTGGCGAATCGGGCTTTTTAGGCCCGTTGGTGAAATTTATCGAAAATTTGACGTTTTTGATTTTGGAAGCGGAGTGGTGAATATGGGGAAAGCGTAAGGTTGGCCGAGTCTTTTTGGTGGCCTCCTAAACCATTGAGAGGTCTTAGGGGCCTCGGTTTGGTAAAAATGTTATTTTTCAACGATTTGGGCCCTTAAGGCCCGTTGGCATATTTATTTGGAAAATCTATATTTTTGGGCCCTTTCGAGAAGTGGCCCGTTCAAATTGAGGTGTCTACAGTAATTTAATATATTTTGGAGGAACAGTATTTTCATAAATTTATGTGGATATTTTTATAATAAGTGCTAATATTATTTTTAAAATTTGATTAATTTCTTTGATAAGGGATATTTTAATAATTTTAATATGCATAGTTTGGAGTCAAATAAATTTGCAAATGATTTGTGGTACCTTTTTGTCACAAATTATCTACTAAAATTTCTTAGGAACTCGGGTGATTTATGCAAATTTTCTCAATGCAAATTATTTGCATTGTGTAACCAAGAAACCGTAACTTGATTTCAAAAAATTATTTGCATTTGCAAATAATTTGCACCATACCAAGTGTTAGAGAATAATATGCATTATATTAAGGTGCATGAGATTCATTGTATCATTGTTAGTGTATCTCATCACAAATGGAAGGTTGTAATGGAGGATGATATATTTAAAATATATCGATCATGATAATTTAGAATATTTATTTATATTTTGAATATCTCAATCAGGATATTATAGAATATTTATATTAGTCTAGTTTCCATACATCTTGATTGATATAATGCTAATAAATACCATATTGGGATTTATGTAATATTCATCCAAGAAGTTTCATTAAAATTAATTTTTTCTACACCGACCAGGGCCTCAATTTTAAAATGTTAATGTTTAAATATCTACTTATTAAAATATAGAACCATTACGGGCAACTTTTACTTATTACACCCCAATTTCATAAATTATTTATCACATCTTAATCATAGATTAAAACATACCATTCAAACATTACAAAAATTGGGTTCAAGTTATTACCTCAACATTATAAAGCATTACAACACATTCAAACCACTTCACCATTTGTTTTTAATTAGGATTAGACTGATATAAAATCCTAAACTGAGTAAATAGAAATCTTAAATAATAATAAAAAAAATTAAAAGAGAGAATTTCTATTGGCATCCCAAGTTTTATTTATTCTCAATCATTAATTTAATTTTTATTTTATTTTATTTTAATTGGAATAGCTCTCTTAAAATATTAATGGAACATCTAGATAATTTGTTCTTAAAGTAAATTGATGTACAATGAAAATGTTTCATTATCCCAATAATAACATATGTTATACATTTTTTTCCTTGAAATTAAACATATTAGAGCAAGTCCAATGCATTCTTCATCCCACTCACCATCCCTTCTCAAATTTTCTTTTGGAGATTCAAATCCAAAATGTGTCTCCAATGCATTGTTAGCTAATTCTTCAAAATGGAGAATGAGATTTTCACTTTCAAATTTTAAGTAGCAAGTTTGGACTGTTCATCCCCAAATGTAATTCTGGAAAAGTCATTTCTTATTTTAAGGATTTTCAATGTATTAATCATCTTCATCTCAATTAAAATAAAAATGACTCTCATCCAACTATTTCAAATATCTAATAAATTTATAATAAAAAAATAAAAATAAAAATAAAAATCCCTTTTTGCCAAAAATTCAAACATTCTCTCACAAAAATTGGACTCTCCATGAAATTCTATTAAAAAAAAAAAAAAATTGTTTTGGTGTTGGAAAGGGGCAAACTAAAGTTCAAATTTAGCCTATAAATAAACCTAAATTTACAGGATACAAATGTCATTTTCTGCGAAGAATTAATAATGTAAAGACCCTTGAAATTCCCTTTGTTTTTATATAAAAGGTCCCACAATGTGTCAGACTGAAAAGAAAGATACAGACGTCCTGACTTGACCACATGATTGTGATAACCAACTAACTTTTCCTGATGAAGATAAAGGGCCCACTCATTTTTAGAAAAGTGTGCCCAAAACGTTTTGATCAACTGTTTTCTCCACGTGTCGATCTGTACGAAAATGGGCCAGCGTATTTGCTGTGTCTCCAAACAGATCGTCCCCTACTGTCCAAATTGGCAGAAAGGGTCGAATGTAAAAATATTTCAATGACTTTCGTAACTACTGAGAGTCAGTGCTAAAGCACGTTCGTACAAAATTAAAATGCGAGTCTCTGTTACCACACCAACTTTTACTAACGGCACCCCAATATATATTGCAGCACTTACCATTAGCAATAGTTGGTGTGACAATAGAATCTCTCAATAAAAATAGGGTAAATTACACTTTTGGCCTCCTATAATTTAGCATAGTTCCATTTAGACACCCTAACATTTTGAAAATTTCCCTTACCTCCCTCTTAGTTATCTTAGGATACCACTTACCCCCTTCCATCAAATAGCAGTCAACCTAATAGTTAAAATCCTTTTATAAATATCATTTTTCTTTATAAACAAACATATACCTATGAAAAAATGAGTTCAATGAATGCTTAAGTGGGGGTATTTTAATTTTTACTTTAAAATTTATTTTTTCTAAAGAAAAATAATATAAGAAAAGAGGGTAAGATAATAAAACAACATCTAAGATTTAACCACATCAATGAAAAAGGAGGTTAGTGCTATTATTAAATTCTTAAGGGGTCAAAATGGAATTATGAAAAAATATAGGGGATCAAAGTGTAATTTACCCTTCAATATATTTAAAAATGAAAAATGATCAAAATCATAGATTTTTCCTTCGGAATACACAACTATACATCCTCATAAATATGTGCAGTTGTGTATTGTGGGAAAAGAGAATTTATGGTTCTAGCACATGCCACGCAAGGGGCATGTATTAGAGGAGAGCGTCAGAAAATCATTATTCTAAAAATAAATTAACCTTTGTTTCCATATTTAGTAATGTTATTGAAATTATTAATTAGGATAAGATAACTATCAAACTTAGTCCTAAAGGCACTTATTGATTTTGAGTTGGATTAGTGTAGGCCCATATCACTTTCAAGATCCTTTCATTGATGTTAACATTTTTCTCTAAAGTTGAAAAGACAAATGTGATCTATAGCTGTTTAGGGTACCCCCCATGGACCAACCTAGTGTCATTTCACCTTTTGGAGGCCTAGAGACCTCATAGTGAATTTATAATGCTTGGCCACTTGTGAGAAAATTGTGGTGCCACAATTACTTAAACAAAAAGTGGGCCTAACATGAGTTTGGGGTTTTGTTCTTATAAATTGTTGTATTTCAAATTATTTGAATCTTGATTTTCTTTTGTATCACAAATTCCTCTTCAATGGTTGAAACACTCTGATACTCAATCAAGACAACGATGCAACAACAACGTTTTTGTTGATTTAGTGAATTTTTTTTTGTTTCCTTCTTTTTAATTATACATTATTGTATTATTTGTGACTCTACATTGATTATTCTTTTTTCTGAAGTTTCAGTCTTGAAGAATCATAATACGAATTAAGGTTTTTACTATTTGTAGCATTTCTCAGATAAATTCTAGTATTTCCAGAATTTGCTAGGATAATTTGTCATAATAATTGTCAAAAAATTTAGTGATCTATATATGGTATTCCCCTTGATCCCTTCTTTAAATTTATAACTAATAATTATAATATTTTTTGTATTGTTAACCTTCTTTCTTGGCAATCATACAAACATAGTCACAAAGTTAGAGTACAAGTTTAAATCAACAAGGGAAAACTTTGGAAAAAAAAAAACATTAAAAATGGGAGGGAAATGAGGAAAAGTAAAGGGGAAAATGATATAAGTAAAAGATAAAAAGAAACAATATTAGAAGTTATGAAAAAATATATATATCTAATGAAAAATCATAAAATCAAGTTATTATCATCAAATCTCATATTTCTACATTTATGAATTACCAGATTCTATTATGCATCAAATCTCACATTTAAAAAAAGAGATAAAATGTTTAAAAATTTTCCCATGTAAAAAAACATGAAAAAGTCAGCGATTTTTGTGACTCAAGAAAAAATTGTGTTTTTTTTTTTCAAATTGTTTTTATCGTTAGGGATACAAATCGCATTTTAAACACAACTTTTTAAAAAAATCATCGATTTTTGTAACTATGCCTATGTATATTATCATATCCTACTTGATTAGGATCCTTCTATCTTTATCTCATTGTTTCCCTAGTAAATCACAATTCTTTCTTGTGTTAATCCCTATCTAAATTGGTCTAACACTCCTATTCTAATTAGGATCATGTGGGCCTAAGGAAATCTTTCATGTAGGGCCCACCCTTAATCTCTACTAATTCTTAATTATTTTCTCAACGGATTAGGTTCTCAATCATGCTGAGCCAAGTGTTTAGAAGACTCACATATGTCACTTAGGTCGAGTCCCCTTAAAGAATCAACTAATTAGAGGATTAAGCACATGTCCCTTTCGATTCATCTTCGTTCTACGCTAGTGGTCACGTGGAAGCATCTTATTAGTTCATTTCATCGAAAGTAATTATACCTCTACATATATATTATTTTTTGGTGACACATATACGATTATGAAAGATAAAATTATAATTTTGTTTCAACAACTAAATATTTACCACATTTATTTGAGAAACTTGACTACCTCTCCATATATAACATTCTTATTTTTCATGATTTAAAAATAAACCATTTTTGTCGGTGGCCCATGAATCAAATTCCATGTTTTTTATTCTGATTAATGTTGTTGCAAGAGCTTAGAAGACCACTTTCACTAGAGATGATAATAAAAGCAATTATAGCAATGCTAATTTTTATCAGGGAAAATACTTAAAGGACCGTGGCAAAGAGTTTTCTTTCTCCATTTAGTAAAACTTTATTTTCTTGATGGTCTCTCAACCTCATCTCAGGTTATAATATTTTTGAAATACCTATACTAAATTTTTTTCATCTTCTTCACATACTTAGATTTTCCAACCACGATTCCAATCATTTTCAACGATTTTTTTAAAAAAATCATGAATGACGAATGAAATGATATACGCCTAATTTTGAATATTTAGATGTATTTTTTGTTCTATTTCGACGATTTAAAATAACAAATGAAGAAAGAAACCGATATTCAAAACAAAATTTACATTGTCGAGCACACCACTTTTTATTTACTGTTGAACTCACCAATTTTATTTATTGTTGAGCTCACCAAATTTGAAAAAAAAAATTGTTGAACCCAAAAATAAAAAGTGGTGAGCTCAATGCTAGTAAAACCCACCCGTTTTCATTTTTCAATTTTTTTCGACTAAAATATATGGAAAGATTGACTAAAAACTTGACATAATGACTTGTGTAGATGATTTCAAATTAAAAGAACCATCCTTGATCGATTTTCATCCACAAATGAAATAAAAAAACACTAACTCTTTACATACATCTTCCAATATGCTTGAAAAATTCTTGAAAATGACTTCTTCTTCTTCCTTCTCAAATTATTTCCATTGGAAGTCAAAAAAAAAAAAAAAAAAAAATTGAATGAAAATGGTGATTTCGAATGGTAAGAGCAGTTTCAACATTTCAATCATAAGAGATGTATTTAATTTATGAGTACATATTACTCTTTGATATTTCACACCGATTGACTCCATGGAGTGGGGCTTAGGGACTGATTAGAAATAAAAGTTTTACTAAATGAACTATTAAGAGAAGTCCTAAAACTTAGGGACTAATTAGAATAAGGAAAAAACCCTCCACTAGAGTCTTTTAAGTAATTTCCCCTTTGATTAAGCTCACAAATTGGTTTTCTACATCTTTTTGGAATCCAATCAAATTTACTGTTTATTGAAGTTTAAGACATTTTATCTACCTCAAAGAATCATTAGGGGACCCATTCCCAATCTCTTTGAATTATCCATCACTCATTCACTCGTGAGGAAAGGAGGGCTTCTGGGCTCATAATGAGCCAAGGTAAAACATTATCCAAACTGAATTAATTAGTGAAAATGAAATCTCATGTATACTTGCATGAGAAGAACGTCAATTGATAGAGCAAATCCCTTAGGGTTAAAAAAAATACTTTTGATTAACAAAATTTATTAATTTTTTCGACAAGGAGCTATCATTTCAATTTGTTTGAATTATAACAACATATTATTATAAGGAAAATGTTAAATGACTTCTCTGGGTACTACTTTCAACATTGCGTTGACATGGCAATTCATAGAGAACCATAGATTTGTTTTTCCTTGTATCTTTAGGAAAGAAATGTCTGATTCTCTTTGTACCACCATGTCAGCACAATGTTGAACACAGTGTCTAACGAAGTCAATGTAAAATGTTTCTTATTAGAGTTGTGCTAGAGTGACCTCAACTTGAAATCTCATATCGCACTTCTTGACGTGAAAGTGGATAGGAACCATAGATGTTTTCACTCGTATCTCGATGAAAAGCATCTATTGTTCCCATACACTTTCATCTAAAGAAGTGCGATATGAGGTTTCAGGCTGAGGTCACTTCAGCATTATTATCTTATTATAATTGTCGTGAATGTAATTATTTAAAATTAGTAAAAAATACGTACTCCATGTTTGTACTCTTGGTTGGTCCATGAGAATAACATTTTAAATAAGCTGACTTTTTTTCTTTTTAAACATTGACTTGAATTAATTATTGTTAGCAAATAATTTAAGAGAGCTTCCATTAACACATCAATTCTTACTTATAACACACTAATCTATATGCAAGCATCCGTCCAATTTCAAAAGGAAAAAGGAATGGTTTCGCAAGAAAAAATTCAAAAGGATTGGTGTGTTGTAAGTAAAAGTTGGCGTGCTAATAAAATCTATCAAAATAAAATCATAATTGAATAAAATGTTGGGGCTCTTAGAATTCCTTATCCACGAGGTCCTACAACAAACCCTTAAAAGCATGGCAGCTGAAAAAGAGCAATCAGACGTTTGACTTTGACCATCATTATTTGTGGGACCAACATCTACTGGGCCGAGTCTCTTTAATAGGGCCCACATCCATAAAAGAATGAAAAAGTTTTTGTCCACTCTTCCACGTGTCGAGCATTGACTTGTCTTCTATTTAACTATTGTACGAAAGGTTGACAGCGAATTTGCGGCATCTACAGACAAATTTTCGCTACAGACGAAACTAGACAGGACGGAAAAAATAAAAAAAAAATAATAAAAAAGAAGAAAAAGGTGGCGAAATGAAAGTGACGAATCTCACAATTTCAAACAACACTCGCACGTGATAATCAGTAAAAATGCATGTATGTAGCTTTCATTTGACTGGAAACTATAGGGTTAATTTGAAATTAAGGTAGGAATATTTTGTATATATATATAAAAGAGAAATATGTTTCAAGTAATAGATTTTAATTTTGAGAATGTTAAACTATCATTTTTGGAATTAAATTTGTTTATCAAATAGGAGAAAAAAAATGTTTTAATTACTTTGAGAAGAATATTTTTTGTAATTTAACTTATTTATTTTTTTATTTGATAAAAATTTAATTTTAAAGATGATTGTTTATCATTTTCGAAATTAAAATAAACAGTAAGCTAAATCGGGAATTTCACAATTTAAAACATATTTTTGGGTGGATCAGTCATAAAGTAATAATAAAATTATAGGTACCTTAATAATATAAGAGATAGAGTTATATCTTTTTCAAACTCTATCAACAATTGTGTGAATCTCTAATACCCTTTAGTGATGTGTCCACATCGTTTGGTGATGAGCTGTCATGAGGACCTTTGTGTCTTATAAATAATACATAAAAGGGTCTCATGTTGGAAATTAGAAGATTACAATCGTCAGTAAGGGTTTTAGATTCGTATTCGATCTATGTCTAAGTCACGATGGGCTTCAGATGAATTGACCAGAATCACATGTTTGCTCATATGAAGGTAAGTTTGTCGTGAAGAAGATAGAAGATAGGGCAATTATTGAAAATAAAATTGCGAAGAAGATAAGTAGAAGTTGTTCTATTATTAAATGTGGATGTAAGGCATTATGTGGATTTTAAACGATAGATATACCACTCGATAAAAATGTCAGGTTCCTATCTAATTATTTATAGTTTCCAATACAATTATAAATGAGACGGTCAAGTTTCTAATGTTACTCTGCATTTCAAATAGGTGAGTTAGTTCAAAAAAAATTTATGGACGATTAACTCGAGATACAATTGAATTAAGTCGACTCAACCAAGATTTGAGTTGACCCGGAGTCTTGAAAGACACAAATTAGGTCAAGGTCTTGCCTTGTTTCCCATATATGTATGAGATCCCTTCAGAATAGGAAAAAAAATGACACATTTTTTGTTGTTACCAAAATTGATGAATTTATTGGCGTATATTACATGATTTTTAAATTCGTCCGAGACGTATCGCTTGAGTTAACTCGGAGCTAAACGAGACCAACTCACAAAGTCATTTTTTGACTAAGATAAAGGATTCACGTTCATTTTTTATTTATTTATCTCACGAGACGTCTCAAACGAATTGGAAAACTTGTCCGAGACGACTCGGTATCAGGACTGGATGAGTCGAGATGTGAAACTGAGTTTAAAAACCATGGTATATTATAGACCATTTGTCCTAAACATTAGCATATGGAGACTATCAAATATAAAACCTTAGTCCTCGAGGCATTTATTGATTTAGAGTTTGGATGGGTTGGACCACTGTCAACCTCAGTTAACTGGTTGTACTATGCTCCAACACTGCAACACATATTTTCTGAAGTTAAGAAGAAAAATGTGATTAATGGTTGCCCCAAACCCAACCCATCTCTTAACCACATATCCGTTTCACTCACATTTCTTGTGTTATCTCACCATTCAACAATTTGTAAAACACCACAGTGAATTTATGAGAGAAATTTTTTTAAATGTGATCAACTTTTGACAGAATTTTCATTTCGGCTCATTATTCATTTTCATTCTCTAAATGTGAATAGCGATATCGTAGGTTATTCAAGTTACTATCTCGCATCTATAAAGTAGTTAGATCATTGATTATTTTTTTCCCCTTCCAAGTGGCAATCAGACTAGTTATAAAAATGACAATCTCGTAGGTCCACTACATTTTAGCGAGATTGTCACTTTGAGAGAACAAAAAAAACAACAACAACAATCTAACTATTTTATAGCTATGAGATAGTCACATGAAAACTTGTGATATCGTTGTTCACATTTTGGGAGTTAAAAACCCACTAAAGGTTACCTGAAATGGTAAGGACGATTGGATTTGCTCCTCAGGTCACACATTCAAGTCTCTATATGTCCCTCCACACAAATTGGTATATTTAACCGATGTCACGTGCTTGTGGATGGTACGTGAGGCCCGTCAAAGCGAAAACAAAATATTTTAGGAATTAAAATAAATAGTTATTCATAATCGGAATTTTGTCATAATCAACTCACGAAATGGTAACTAACCCAAAATATAATCCATTGCAAGTTGTGTAAAAATCCTAATTGTGTCACAACCCCTTTCTCTTGCCCCCAATTTTTTGGATTGATCAAGAAAATATTAGCCTCAAAAGTGATTGTAGGTTTTCTAGCAAACAAATAGTTAGATTGATGTTTGTATCATAGTCATTGTTACACTATTGCAGCAAAAGTTACATCCAAACTTTTGATTCGATAGTATAGCTATCTCTAAGATACAATTACCATTGTTGTGATAATATATAGATCACTATGATATAGCAACGATCATTAAATATTAATGGTCGGTGAAAACGATATTGGGTCTGCATTATGATAGCGACTACTACTATAAAGCAATAATCAATTGAGTTATTATAGAAATGCTCTCTACATTATTGAAGTGATAGCTGCATTATTATAGCGACGTAAGCAATCATTATCTATTGTTTTGTAATATAAGAGTATTCGTTACACACGATTAAAGAATTATTTGTACAAATATTGGCATAATTACTTCCTCATCTAAAGTTATTCTTCCGTATAAGTTCATTCAATCATAATTGATCGAGAAAAAACATCAATATCACCAAAATATCGAGACGAGCATTTCAAAATCGTGAGCATTATTGGTATAGTTGAGATTTGATTTTCCCATATTTTTTTATTGGGCACTTCTTTATCAAATTTTAAGATCTGTTCCCCTTTCATGGACCAATTGATGTGCCATTTTGTGGTTCCACACAGCTTTCAAAATTTTGGGAAATTATAAGAGCTGTCCCATTATGAGCCCACACTGCCTTGGGTGTTAAAATATTTATTCCTCGAGATTCACAAAAAGTTACAAATGAAAAAAGATGTAGATGTAAATGTTTTACTGTAGACATCTTTTCATTTTGTGTATTTTGTCGGACGTACGACGTTGACATATCAGCAGACAGCTTTTTTGTTTTACTTCCTTTCATTAACTGTTCTATAGTTAATTATTGAAATACACGTGGCATTCATTTGATCTCTGTTATTAGTTAATGATTTAATCATTTTTTATTATTGAGTATAATTATGATCGTTGCTTACAGTCAAATCTGACGTCTCTATTTATTTTTTATTTTTTATTTTTTATTTTTTATATATTTTTATTAAATTTAACCAATAAATATTCGGCACAATTACGTAAGTATAAGAAATTTGATAATTGATATATTAAATATTCGATAAAATCAATATTTTATTTGTTTTCAAATTTATAAATTTTCTCATTATATCATATCGCTATATGGCTTTTTCATAATTATTAGAATAAGTTAAAAGACTTGATCTAATAATACATTTAATTAATATCAATATTTTTATACAATTAATTTGGATAAGAAGTCACTGATTTATATTGATTTGGGACCTTAAGTTTAATATTTTAAAGATCTATTTTATTTAAAAATGCTTTGAAAAGAGTTAGAATGATCAACATGAAAACAAAAATGCAAGACTCCTTTTGATTTTATCAACAATTCTTGTCAATGTAATGTCGAATGATGACAATGGGCGAGCTCTAACTGATCATTTTAGAAATTATAGATGCATATCGTTGATATAAACCTTCAGGTGAGTCTTTGGGCAACTCGTGCAATTATATATGTTGGGTTATGTCTTCTATTCTTGTATATGGAGAGTTGTTGTGGATTCAACCTGATCTTTTGATGATTTGTTAACGACCCGCATGACCTATTTAATTGGTAATGTATGGGATTTCCCTATTGCAAAATATTAGGCCCATTTAATTTGATTTTGGATTCAATCTGTTTAACGTCTTTATAAGTATAAAGGGTAAGAGATGAAATCCTAAAGGGTGAAGAGATATACGAGAAATAGAAAGAGAAATTGTAGCCTAATTCTTCTTTGGTTAATATAGTGAAATCGTCGTTTTTACCCGTAAACGTAAGTCGATGCTTTGACTGAATCACATATATCTTGTGTCTTGTGACCACGCATTTTTTTTTTCCAGATATCATAAACTTCTCAAACAAGTAGGAAATAGGGAAAACACTCATTACTTCAATGCTTGCAGTAAGATCATAAAACTCATTTCAAGTTTCTCAGGGCCGCTTGCAGTTGAAGAGACATCCTATTGATTAATGTGGGCTCTTCAACAAGTGGTTACTTTTCATTATCCTTGAGGTTGTAGGTATCGTGAGGTAGCCAGTGAGTTGGGAGAGTTGGGAGAGCAAAGGCCTTATGAACTCCTTTCACTTCTTTTAATCAAGTATTAAAGGTTGTGGATCTCAAGTCGTCACAATAGTCAAAATGCCTTATTTGGATAATACTTTCAATTTTTTGTAATTTCAAATTTAATATATTTTAGGGTATTTTTAAGGTTGAATTTCTTTTAGAGTGTCACGATTACTTAATATTTTCAAAATTGTCTTAGAAGTTTTACTAGAATTAAAATAAAATAAAATAAACTTATTATTGTTTTAAAACGTTTATTAATTTGAATAAGTTTTATTATTTTAATCAAATAAACATGGTTTTTAAATAGAATTGTGATAATCTGACTATCCCACGTGGCACACTCAATTGACTCTCTTGACATGACAAGTTCAAGAACCATAAATTTGTACATCTAGGGATACAAAATTACACTTCCCATAAAAATGTGTATCCCGAGGGAATTATATATCTTGAGGTCTACGGATATACAGTTCCCAAACTCATCATGTTAAGAGAGTTGATTGAATGTGCCACGTGAGATAATCAGATTATCACGACTCTTTTAAATATGAATTAATATTCAATAAGGAGTCCAAAATTCTATTTACATTCATTTAGATTTTAAATAAAGTTTCAAGTAATTCTTAAGAATTACTTTTTTTTCTTGGTTTCTTGGTGGATTCAGATTGTTTTCGAAACAGAATACAATAATCTTCTTCCCTCACTACATCAGTGGACCACCATCACCATCAAGTCCGTTTCGTTGATGTGAACTGATTGTACCAAGCACCAACATTGTTCTCTATAGTTGAGAAGACAAATGTGGTCTAAAGTTATTTAGACTTACCCCAAAAGCCCACACACAACTCTCAACCACATGACCATTTCACTCACTAAGATTTGGTGCTATATCACCTCGTGGAAACTTTAGTAAAAACACCACAGTGGATTTACATAACATTATCAGTTGTGTAAAATATTTATGCCATACAACGAGGGCCGACACACCTCAATATCTCTATCACGAATTATTCTAGTTTCGTTTTTCTTCTAAATCTCAAATCTCTTGTCGTCAAAATATTCTAACATTCAAGTTAGATAACAATCTTATAATTTCCCTTTAATACAAACTAGAGTTTTTCTATGGCACGGACATCCTCTTTTGGATTAAAGGGGTAAAATCGAAAAAAATAAAAATAAAATTAAGGGTATTATTATAAAAAGAGTCGTGCTGGAGTGACTTCAAGATTGAACCTCATATCGCACATCTTGATGTGAAAGTGGATAGGAACCATATACGCTTTTTCACTCACATCTCTAGGAAAAACATCTATGTTTCCCTTAGACTTTCATGTCAGGTGTATGTTGTGAGGTCCAATCTTGAAGTCACTTCAGAATTATTCTTACAAAAAATTGAGGTTAAGGGATAAAATGAAAACAATAAAGTGAGTTAAAGGGGGTAAAAGAAGAAAAATAGTAAAATTAGAGGGGTAAAGAGGAAAACAATAAAGTGGGTCTTAAGAAAAATTGTAGTTCGATGGGATGTTTATATTAACTTCTGTCCATCCCACAGAAGTGTGCCCAACAGTTGTGTTTTATTATATAAATTGGGAAAACTTCTTCCATTTATCTGTTCTTACTTATATATATTATCCTATCTATTTAAACTCTACATTAAGTATTTTTTCTTTCGATTATTTCACCGAGAAGAATCATAATCTCGGTGGGAGGACACTCTTTTATGAATTTTAACGTAACTGATCACAAAATTTGTGTTTGTTCTTGTACGCATTAGTGCATTAATTTGACAAGGTTCATCAAACCTAATTTGAGGTTAAAATGTCCTTTAGGGATGAAAAAAAGGGTGAATCTTAAGCTGCCATAACATCGTAACTCATCGATAGATAGTGATTGTTGGCCTGCCAAAGGCCCTCATAGCCTTTTCATGAACGAAGATGATGGGCTATTTTAGTGGTCCTCAACCCCCACAATGGTTTACAAAATGTCCTATGGGCTGTGGTCCCAAACCTTTCATTAATAACCTATTCAACAATTACGGCTTTGAAAAGTTTTGGGAAGAGCTTTTCAACCATGGGCCCAGACCCCTCCCTATTTGCTAGAAATTAAAAAATTTAGGATTTTTAGTAATTTTTCCCTCCTTGAAATCATAAATGAGTATTTCGCATAGTCACAAAATTCTTCGAATTAGGGGTTAGCCGATTAATTTGGACAATTGACGAATTAATCAATGGTCCCTCAATTAATCATGGAATATGGTAACATTTTTACCCTTCACCTCAAAAGTTTTAGTTTTTTCAACATTGGAAGATCAAGTAGAAGAAAGGATTTAGAGAGAGGTTGAAGTTGATAGGTTTTATTAAGAAATACAATAATAAATTTTCTATAATCTCCGAAACTTTTGGGCTTAGATCCATAGCTCATTTGGTTTGAAACATTGCAAAACAACTTGGAGGTTGTAGGTTCAAGTCCTTCTTACCCATAAAAAAATATAATCTCCGAAGTTTTCCCTAATCAAATCCTCACCAAATAATTACCAAATCCGAACTTGGTTACTATGGTATTTCAGATAATTTATATGCAAAATTGGTTGAGTCCAAGCCCAGGCTAATGAGACGGCTTGTGCCTTTGACCAGCCCAACGCGTCTATTGGGCCTAAGTTGGCTAATACAAGGCCCAACCCTAAAGGGCATGGGCTAGGTTCAAGTGGACTTTTGGGTGTCATCAAAACTTAAATTCATGCACATAATAGAGTTGTTTGATATTCAAAATATGACTCCCATTTCCATCCTAATTGAAAAAAAAAATGGTTAGAGATGAGGGTATTATAAACTAACCATATATAATACACACATAAAATATAGTTATGAATTAGGTCAAGCTGGGCTGGACATTGTTAGGCCCTAGCCTGGCCCAAATTAAATGACTTAACAATTTTTTAGCCCCATCTTACCTTTGTAATTCAAGATCAAGGCCCTAAACGTTATATTTTTCAGACGGGCCAGGCCAATGGGCTTAAGAGGTTCAATTGATAAGGGTAATTTTGGGCCGGACCCTAGTATGCGCATTTTGGTGAATATTTGATATATCACATACCTACGCCTTCAACTCAGTCTTTTCCTATAGAATAAAGGAAAATGGCATTAATGCAAATCCTTGATTTTTCTCCAAAAAATCTATCATTTTCCATCTCTTCAAATTCTATGATAATGATTTTTAACATTTTTTTTTGATAACGGGGGGTGTCCGAACTTATGTCTGACTAGGGAGACCAGATGAGCCAGGGCCAGAGCAAAGGCATATGTGTGCCTCCCTTGGGCACATGCAATGCCCGCACATCACACACACCAGGTAAGTGAGGAAGCTGTGATATCGAGACACTCAAAACAAGGAGGGGACTCATCAATTGTAGACCTTGAGGTAATTCCAGGATTGCAAGTTTTTGTGTTTCTCAATCTTCAATCCATTGATTTCAAAATCTCCTTAAAATCCCTTTTAGAGAATCCTTAATTTTTTTTACCCAAAAAAGTGTCTTCTATTTCTCCAAATATCCTTTATTGTTCGTGAGATTTGAAGGTTAAAGTTGATAGAATCTTTAACTCGAAGTTGATGATGAAAATTTTTACCCAAGATGTTGAAGATGACTGATTATGGGAAGAAAAAAAATAAGATTTTTACTATTAATGAAGAGCAAAGGGGGAGTATCTCAAATATTCCCCAAAATGTGGAGTTTTCCGATAATGGTTTGGGCTGGGCTTGGCTAAGCCCTAACCCAAACCAAAAGAGGCGGATTTTATCTTTGACGAACCGTAAACCCATATTGGGCCTAAGGCGGCTAAATTCAAGCTCACCTCTAGCCTTTAATGTGAGTTGTGAAAGTCTATTTGATTTTTTTCCTATGAGAACTTGGTGGAGCCTGACCAAACCTAAGTTACTTAGTCCATTCCTACTATATTGAATTTAGAATCTTTACAAATCGAGCAAAATCATTCTAGATTATGGTTCATTTTAGATTTCTAATATATAATGAACCACATATCTTAGATCCAATTATTTTGTTTTCTAGTCTATTTATTTCAATAACCTCAATATAACATTTATGAGAACCAAAACGTAAAATATAGGGGTGCAACTTGGTTTGGGTTGGTTCAGTTTAGAGCAAAATCATAATTATACTGACCAAGGTCGGTTCCATTAGATGGGAATTAAAACCAAACTGATTTGGTCTAGAATCAAACCAACCCAAACCGACCTTTAATCGGTTTGGTTCGGTTCGGTTCCATGGGTTGTCTAAAAAAAAGTTTTTTTACACAAATTTATCAATAAATTTATGGAAACACATAAATTATGAAAATTAAAAACCCGTAAAGAAGATTATGAGATCACATAAAGATTAGATTAATTTCACAAAAAAAAAAAAAAAAAGGCTGGATTTCAAAAATCATTCAAAAAATTAATTTTTCTCCAAAACTACAAAACTCATCTCAAAACAAAATGGGTTTCCATTAATCTCTTCCACAACCAAATAAGTTTATAAAAATGAATCTAATTTGTGATATTTGAGAAAGAGAATGAATAATAAGAACATCTTCGTTATAGAACACCCCTATCCACCACGCAATCAACGAATCTTAACCGTTGATTTTTTTGGAACTCAAATCATCACCTCTACCCCATCTGTCGTCAGAAGATGGTTCAACACCACCATATACATAAACCTCTCCCCTAACCACCACCTTGTCGTCAATCTTGGCGTCCAATGACGTTCAGCCGGAACCAACAATCCTGCCAACACTCTACAACTTTGCGTTAGCCGCCATTGTCTCATTTTCCAGCTCACTCACACCGTCTCAATTTCAAGAGTCCTTCGAAGATTTCTCTCCGCAGCCGCACGCCTTGCAAGTTGCAAGAGAGAGAGAGAGAGGATGACCCCAACCGTCGAAGTTGAGAGGTAGCCGACAGCCACACCTCAGCTGCAAGAGACGATAGAAAGAGAATAGAGGAGGGAAAGATAAAGAAGGAAAAACAGCGTAGGATTTTAAAAAAGAAAAAAAAAACTTATATATTTTATTTAAAAATAATTATTGGTTCGATTTTCAGTTTGGTTTGATTTTTTATCAAGTTTGAACCGAGAACCAAACCGAATCCATCAGTTCTTCATTTTTAAAATCCAAAACCGAATCGTATTTAGTCTGAACTGAACCAAAGCAATCCAAAATACATGGTTTGGTTCGATTATCGATTTGAACCGAATTAACTTGCACTCCTAGTTAATTACAATGTATTCACTTGAGAAATTTATTACATCTCTTCAAAAAGGGAGAGGTCTCGAGTTCAAACCCCCTCGTTGGTCAACCATCATGATTTATCTCTACTTATTTGATATGTGTGACTTGTGGGGTATTACATGTACCCAAGGAATTTGGGCGAAATATAATGTTTTAAGAGATCAGTTGCCTCATCCCTATTAGTCGAGCCTTCGGTACGAAACCCGTCACAAAAAAAAAAGGGGAAGAAAATCAAAAGATTCTTTATCATGTTTGTAAGATTAATAGACCTTACAATACATGACCCAAGAAAAATCAAACTAGTTTCTGTCCTTGTCACCAACAAACTATCACTTGGCCCATTCCCACTAGGTATGTTCGACAAATGATAGGACATGTGCCAAACCAATCCTCAGACATGATGCCAAGAAAAATGTGTAGACGAGAAGCATGGTACCACTAGGAGAATAAGTAATAAAATCTATAAATAAGAACTTTATGCAAGAGTCCATGTGTAAATTATGGTCTCTCAGACTTAAATTTTATTGGAATTCTAATAAACTTGATTGTTAGAGCATTTTCGGGGGACCTCATTGGAGAATCAAGGAACGGAAGTCATTTGATCACTACACCGTGGTCACTTCCAAAACTTTACCCATTCAACGTTGTTATTTTTTTTTCCCCTCCTTTTCCTCATATATATATATATATTCAATTTTTCTAAGTACCGTAGCTTCTTTATAATAGAAGAATCATCGTTGATGAAGAATCTACTTGTTTCGTTTCACTCTCTTTTAGTCACAACTAAATGAATATTTTTTCCCAACCTTTTTTTTTTTTTTTGGGTTCAATATCACACTTAAACTTGAGAAGAAAAAAAAGTATTTTAAGATTCAATATTTTTAGAGTATGTGTATATTTCACACACAATTGGATGAGATGGACTCATATGAACCGAAGGACCACCTATTTATATACACCACATGTCAATGTGGCACCCCAAAACACAATTGGATGCACGCAATTTTTTATTTTTATTTTTTGAAATAAGGCATTGTTTCACCATTGAATTTAATTTTTAAATTTGAATGCCTAGTGGCCATCTGTTTTCAAGGCATACATTTGACCCCAAAAAAAAAGTTTTTTTTTTTTTGAAATTTTCTTTTCAAACCTAATCTAAACCGTTCAATCTATAGGACTGAGGTATCATTTGAACTTATACTGTGATGCCCCTAAATCCAGGTCCACCGCTTGACTTATAACCCCATTAAAAAGCAAAAACGAAAACTAACAAAACCTAGTGATAATGAAATGAACTAATTTCTTACAAGAGTTTATACGTAGAAGAAATTACGAAAAAATTAGCGACAAATTTATTTATACTATTTATAAATCTTTAAATATAATATATATAATTTTGGAAAAAGATTTTCATGGTTAGTACTATATACATATATAAGGGAGAGTTTGGTGGCCTTGAGGAGAGCTCAAACATTTTTCAAAACATAGGCTAAAAGTTTTGAAACGAGCATATTTTTTGTGAATATGATTTGTATAGTGAGGAGATTATCTTCACAAAAAATCATTCCAATTTAAAACGTCTAATCCCAGTTTACAAGTTGAAGAATCATGGACCGTTAATTATTTGTAAACTACTTTTACTGGGGTTACAAGTTTTTGGTGAACCCATATTTTGAAAAATGTTTGGCCCTCTTTAGATAGAGGAACGTTTTAAGTACCCTGTAATGTCAAGGGCTTGTGATCTAGAAAAATATAATTATAATTCATATGATAGAGCCCAATTTCAAAATATCAATGTCAAAGTGCCAATTCTTTGAAGTATTAAGGGAATATCTAAAAGATAATTTGTTGTTGAATGAAAATAATATATAAAGGAATAAAACACCATTAAACAATATGAAATTAAATATTCATAAACAAGGGCATTTTCGATTGCAAAACACGTGATAGCGTAAAAATTAATTTATAATCACTATTCATCTACACCTCTAATTTGTGATTTTAAAAAAAAAAGAGAAAAATAAAAGAAGAGTTAGAACAGAACAACGAACATGGAAATTCAACAATAACCAACATTTAATTGCTCCTTTGATCATCCTCACATTTTTATAATCTATATATTTTGAATTTCAAGAACTTTTCTCACCTACATAAAAATCTAAATTAAATAACAATTTAGTGAAAAGAAGAAGAAAGAAAACATGGGTGTCATCATTAAAAAACTCAAAGTATCATGGCAATTCTCACCTCAAGTCCCATATTTAATTTTAGGGTGATTTTGACATGGCTCCAAATACCCTTGTGTGTTTAAAGAGATTCGTTATCTTGTAAAAAAAAATCCTTTATTTTCGTCTCAAATATGTAATCTTCAAGCTCTTGAACCTATTGTAGAAAATCTTTGATTTGTTACGAAATTTTTTATGTATTATACCTTTTGAAAATCATAGCTTATTCTTCATGTTTGAACATTGAAGGAGATACAAACTCAAGGTTGGAAACAAGGTTATAAAAAATAAAAAAAAACTTTACCATAGAGATTGAAGTTGATTGATTTTGAGGGATAAATCAAGACTTTAGATATTAGTTTTTAAATAATGTCTATGGTAAAAAGTGATGTCTATTCTTCGGATGAAAAAAATGCACTTTATTGATAAGATTGGGATAATGACTTTGAAGGACTCTTTATTGAGAATAGTCCTCTAATAAACAATACAGACTATTTAAGTCTCACTTAATAAAAATATTAACCTATTAAGGATCTTTTGCAAGTCAATTAAGAAAAATACTTGAAATACCTTCTTAACAACTTTACAAAGTGATTTGATCTAAAAATATATCGAGTCCTATAAAAAACTTGACCAATTTATTTGGTTATTAATATTTCTGGGAACAATAAAAATAAATATTTTTATTTATTAAAAGTTATTTTTAAATTCAGTATAATTTTATTTGACTCATTTAAGTTGACTTGGTAGTTTTTGAGTTGAATCAATTCGATGAACATTGAAGTCGAGTTTTAAAATTATATTTTAATTATTAAAAATTATTTATATATCTTAATAAATCAAACATATGACAACCATACTCATTTCCATCATCATCTTTGTTGTAGTCATCATCATCTATGTGAGTTAAAGATTACTAATTTTGTGAAAAGAAAACAAATATTTATATATATACATATATTAATAAATATTTTTTTTTATTGTTCTATAAGAGATGACCATTGTCAAGGGGCTTGTTATTAATTTTAAAACATATGAGTACCTAAAATATTATCAAATAAACACATTTCTTTAACCTCAAAAATCATTGAAAGGTAGTTGCGATAATTTCCTTTCAAAAGGTCTTTTTAGACTAATATTTGATCAAAAGAGTACTAAAGAGTCCATATTTTTTTAGAAGGGACTTCTTTGTACATATTTTCAAAAAATAAGTCCGTACAGCCATTGTCCCAAGAAGATTCTTAGACATTGATTTATCAAAATTTGACGTCTAAAAACAAAACATAAACCGTTGTCTAAAATCCTACACTTTTTGGTGCGATCACTCGATCCTCGAAAATTTGCATTGTATATGTTCTTCTTCTTCTTCTTTGTTTTTCCTTAAAAAAATTGATGTTTTTTTAAATAAATTAAAAAAAAAAAGTGATGTCAAAAGGTTTTTTTTTTTTCTAGTTGTTAAAAAAAAAAAAAAACTCCAAATTGTACAGACAATTAATAAAATTCTCCAAAAAAGCATCTAACTATAACTCTATGATATATTGATTAATCTCTAAATATGATAATTTTTCTTATCTTCCATTCTCAAAAAAAATTTCAACATTCAAACATCAAGAATAAGATAAGATTTTTACAAAGAATCAAGATGAGGGTTTTGTTAAGAAATCCATAAACAACATTTGTAAAATCTTCAAATTTTTTTTTTTTTAATTTCTTCAAATCATTCAATTTGAACCTCTACCAAATGATTATTGAATCTAATTATTTTGTTTCATAGCAGAAAGATTTTTTATTATTATAGTTTACGATTCATTAAGGCAGAGGTTTATCTAAAATTGAATGGAGTAGCTCTAGATTGCCCAATTTAATTTTATGAAATCTACATTCAATGGATACAAATATACCATTTTTTTCAAATGAATAAATAAAGTGAAGTACCATTTTATTCCCTTTGTTGGGTTTAGACCCCACTATCCCGTTAAAGTAAGGACCAAGCCAGAGAAAGAGAGAGAGAGAGAGTAGTGCTACAGTGCGTTGATGATGACTGGCATCTGTCCTACCGACGTCCAATGGGCCTACAAATGTTAATAAAATATTACCAACTAAATTATTTGACTGACTTTTGGTTACGTGTCGATATGTTTGTTCCCCACCTTCCAAGATCGTGGTCACAATCATCTGTTATGATTGATGTTACGTGAAGACTCTTCTCTATTGTACGTGAAGGAGAGAGGGGGGGACAGGAGATTTTTGGTGTCCTACCCCCTCTCCCCCTCCCTCTCTTCAAGCAAAACATAAACCGTTGGCCAAAATCCTACACTTTTTAGTGCGATCACTCCATCCTTGAAAATTCGCATTGTACATGTTCTTTTTCTTCCTTAAAAAAATGATGTTTATTTATTTTTTTAATGTGATGTCTATAGTTTATTTTTTTCTAGTAGTTAAAAAAAATCTCCAAATTGTATAGGCAATTAATAAAATTCTCCCAAGAAGTGCCTAGTTGATCAAATCAATGAATCACAAAATAGATTTGTGATTTATTGATTAATCTCTGAATATGATAACTTTTTAATTATTTTTTATTCTCAATTTTTTTTTTTTTTTTTCAATATTCAAACATCAATAATAAGATAAGATTTTTATGGAGATTCAAGATGAGGATTTTGTTAAAAAACCCATAAACAACATTTGTAAAATCTTCAATTTTTTTGTTTTTAATATTTTAAATTTCTTCAAATCAATCAATTTGAACCTCTTCCAAATGATTATCAAATCCAATTATTTTGTTTCATAGCAGAAAGATTTTTTATTATTCTAATTTATGGATCATTAATGTAGAGGTTTATCTAAAATTGAATGGAGTAGTTCTAGATTACCCAATTTAATTTTATGAAAACTAAATTCAATGGATACAAATATATCATTTTTTTTCCAAATGAAAAAATAAAGTGAAGTACCATTTTATTCCCTTTGTTGGTTTAGACCCCACTAGCCCCTTAAAGTAAGGACTAAAAGAGAGAAAGAAGAGATGATGACCATATGATGACTGGCATCTGTCCTACCGACTTCGAATGGGCCTACAAATGCTTATAAAATATTACCAACTAAATTATTTGACTGACTTTTTGCTACGTGTCGATCTGTTTGTTCCCCACCGTCCATGATCGTAGTCACAATCATCTGTTATAGTTGATGTTACATGAAGACTCTTCTCTATTGTAGGGAAGAGTGGGGGGACAGGAGAGTACTGCCCCCCCCCCCCCCCTCCTTCCTAATCTGAAAAGATGGGGCTATTCACACTCACTTTCTTCTCGCTACACTGTACTTGTGGATGTATGTAGTAAAAAATTGCGGCTAATTTCACCCATCGATTTATTTTAAAACAAACAATAACTTAATGAATCTTTCAGTCATTTTCAGTAAATATATATCAAATATTTTTTTTTTAAATTCATTAATAACATATCGAACACTTTTTTGCATTGAATTTTGTGCTAAGAATTGTTTGGTATGTAACTATTGACCTAAGAAAGATAAATTCGACATAAACATATTGAAAAAAACATGTTATCGTACTGTAGGGACATATTAAACAATTCTTTATATGGGGACCTCGTGTTGAAAAATGCATCCAGTATGTACCTACTAAAATAGTGTTAATGAGTTCGGTCTTGACTTATCGAACATACTGGAAATTTTTTTTTAAAAAAGTGATGCAAATGATAAAAATAAAAATTGAGTTTTTAAGATAGTTCATTTGTAAAACAATTCCAAAAATAAAAGATGATGAAAATAAATGATAAAAACTCACTTCTACCATACAAAATGCTTAATTATACCAAATAATGGTTTTTAAAAAAAAAGATTTTAAAGAATAATGTCCCCACAAATTGATCAAAAAAGAACGTTTGATGAATCCTTGAAAGAAAATCGGTTGATTATGGGATTTGACTGAACTTTGATAGGATTTTTCAATATGAAAGTTTCAATAGGGTTTGATATGCTTCTAATCAGTTGGAGGGAAAGGTTGTGTTTGTTTCGTGAGTGTACGTAGTAAAGTATAATAAAATTCAAAAGGGTATTTACGTAATTATACATTATTAACGATTAATGTTTGAGTGGATGTGATGAGCAAAAAAGTGACTATAAATAGGGCGTCCCACATAAAAAATTTCAACGACATTCGCAAGTGATATCTTCATGTTGGCTATTTTCAACAAGTATAAATGTTTAATTGTTAAATTTTCTTGCTCGGAGTCTTGATCCTTAAATTGATGGAATCAAAATTGTCAAAAAAAAAATCTCTTTAAACTTCGATTCTCTGTTCTTACCAAAGTTTGGTTTTCAATTGGTTCTTAGTAATTTGGATTCTCTATCAATTCTTATCGATTCGATTCCACGAGACCTGACTCTAATCGATTCTAATAAAAAGGGATTCAAAACTCAGACCAATTTTTATTTGGTTTCCATTAAATGGGTACGCCATTGACACCCCCAAAATCGTTATCAATATGAATGTGATATTGGTCGTCTTATGTCTTAGGCGTAGACTTTCGATATTGGTACCATGGTTTAAAGTCTCACTTTGATGTCTCCTTCACGGAGAAGAACGAGTTGTCTCGGACAAATCAACTCATCTCGGATGAGATGAACCGTTTAACTTGGATTAGGATTATTTGTGCTAGGGGTATCCATGGGCTGGGCCCAACTTTTGATGTTTACTGGTCATCTAATGCCCTTGGGCGTAGGCTTTCAATATGGTTTTAAGTCTCGCTTTGACATCTCGTCTCTTTCATGGAGGAGACCGAGTTGTCTCGGACAAGTCAACTCGTTTAAGATGAGATAAACAATTTAACTCAGTTTAGAATTATATTATGCTTGGGAAGGTATCTATGGGCCGGGCCCCAGTTTTGATTTGATACTGGTCATTTCATATCCTTGGGCATGGACTTTCGATATTGGTACCATGGTTTTAAGTCTCGTTCATGGAGGAAACTGAGTTGTCTCGGATAAGTCAACTCGCTTCGCATGTGATAAACCATTGCCCTCTTGGATATGATTTTTGTTTGCTTGCCTTACATCGTCAAGGCCCAAGTTTAAGCTTGTCATGAATAGGGCAACTGGATGCAAACTTGTCTTGTTAGTGAAGCAGATCCATGATTGTCAATTAATCGGGTGGGCCTGTAAACATTAAGGCCTAGAATGCTCAATGTTGTAAATATTCTTTGTATGGTTCCTTCCTAATTCAAGTTCCTAGACATCCATAAAATCGCTGTTGGACATTTTTTTGGGGCCTCTAAGCCCAAAAGAATAATTGTAACCGATGTTCTTTAACGTGGTGAATCAAAAGGCTTGATGTGGGTGTTGTTGGTCCACGAAGGTGTGGACCATTACATTGCGATCGGTTCGAAAAGAGTGTTCTACATGACTTTTCTCCAAAAGCAAAATAGACCTGCACCAAGTAAACTGGGCTTATTGTGTGATTCTTCGAGGGTTCATCGGATTAGTGGGCCGAAAAGAGTGTTCCAACTTCCAAGTGGAATTTCTCGGACTACTTAAATCAATTTATTTTATTTTATTCTTTGGGTGCTATCAGATAATGTGGGCCTATTCTATGGGCTTAGTTTGTAAGTATAATTGAACTTAACTGGTTAGATTTGATTTAAGCCCTAAAACTGCAGCTATAACTAGAACCTCCAAGCAAAAAAAATTTTGATTAGGCCCAAGCTTGAAATCAAAGGTATTGGTCAGCAAAGAGTATTATTTATCATTGATATCATGTAAATCCTAGTTATGTTTTCTTGGAGTTATATATCATGTAAATCTCCATGTTTCTGTGAAATAACGAAACATCAAAAATAACAAAAAACATGCACAAAATACACAAGAATTTGTGTGATTTGATACTGTGCCTACGTCAACAGATCATAACTAATCTTTTTCACTAAGAAATCAAAGGAGACTAGTACAAGAAAATTCACCCAAAGTTTTAATCTCAAACCAAATCCTGAAACCCTTATACACCCCTCTCTCTCTTTCTCTCTCAAACCCTATAAAAAGAAAACCCTCTTTGTTTTTACAGTCCTAGAGATCTATATTTATAAAATCGGGAGTTACTAAAATATCTATTTATTCTCCCCAAAAATAGAAAATATGCTATAATCCCTTTTTAGTAAATATTAAAAAGGAAACAGAATACAAAACAATTGCACAACAGTTTCTATGTGTGTAATCATCTATTTTTTTCTTATTACTTCTGTTATTCTTAACAAATTAAATACATTTCAAATATGGTTTAAGTAGAAGTTCACTGAGTTGACTTGGTGAGTTTAAACCTTTTAAGAGGGGGAATAAAATCAGAGAGATTCTATTGTCACACCAACTTTTATTAATACCACACCATTCATATGATATCAAGAACAAATTAGCATACATCTTGGGGTGATCTTAGTAAAAGTTGGCGTGACAATAGAATCTCTCTAAAATTATGATTAACATTATATATCAACAAGTGGTAAGTAATTAGTTGGTGAAGACACTAAGACTTTAATCAACTTAGCAAGCTAACACCTTCACTTTGAAGTGTGTTGTTTGCTAGAATTTCTCAAAACCATTACTTTTAAAATTTCTTTAAATCAATTAGATGGACTAATATCTAAGCCCTTAGTGCTTCATGCAAGTTCTTCCTTTAATAAAGGGGGTTTTAAAAATATAGGAGTAAGAGCTTGGCTTTGGACAAAATTAGATTTTGACCCAAGAATAAGACTTTGTTGTTATAATTGAAAAGAAATAATATCTTTGGTGAGACTAATCGCACAGAATTCGTTGGCTCGTGGGGTTTTGAACATTTGACCTAATTTTTGAGAAGATTGGCTTGCCACTAGGCCAAGCCCTTAGGGTTTAAACGAAAGAGTGAAACATTATAAATATAAATAAAAGATTAGGTTGTCTTTATGATTAATAAGAATGAAGAGAAAAGGATTCATTTCCCATGGATCGATATTTTATAGTTACCAACCTAGCTAAGTTAGTAAGGTTTGAGGAGCGTTAATCCCACGACCTAGGTTCAATCTCGTTGAATCCACCTTCACCTTTGCTAACTGCACTAATCCCTTAATTGCCTGGCAAAATAAGTAAATAAATAAATATAGATTACTTCAAATTTCTATCTCGAGAGATTTTGAGGTGTAATATAAATTCTAGAACTTTTTAATATGACATGATATATTACAATGCATCATAACATTCTAATAATTATAATTGTTTATGACTACTTAATTAGTCATAATAGCATTCAAAATTCTCACCAATTATACTAAGCAAATGTGTGTACCCTTTAGTGCTTTTGTTCCGAGCATTATGAATTTACTTAGGAAATCATAATAAAGCATTTTCAACTCAACTGGCCAATGGGATCAAGCCCATGGTTTTAAAACTTGTTTTGACATCACCTCTCAGAAGAGTTTTACGAACGTTTGAGACATCTCGTTCAACAATGAGAAGAACAATAGGGGAAATTGGTATCCATCTTTATTCAAATGAATTAGAGAAGAATAATAAAAATCACAATTTCAATCAAAATTTGGAACGATGACACATCATCAAAGTAAACCACAACAAATAAATTGATTAAATTTTGAAGGTGACAGGTAAGTGTGCATCATCAAGGGCCCACATTATCAATCATGGATTGGACTCTCCACTGACCATCTTGTTTTCAATCACTTAAAGTAGTTTGTTTTTTTTTTTTTTAAAGAAAAAAAACTGTTGGTTTGTGGGGAAACTTGGTGTTTGTCTGCCACACTTGAACAATTTCATTACTTCCAAATGATATTTGTGGAGAATCAAACAAGGCGTTGAAGAAACCCAAGCAATTACAAGGGTTGAGTTTTCTCTCTAATGCTCAACTTGCATCTGAATGCCAAAATCAGATATGACCCTTTTAATTAATATTGCATTCAAAGGAAAGTGGGGTCAATTTACTTTGTTTTTTAATATCCGATTAAATAAATTGGATAAACAAGGGGTTTTGTTTTTTTTCTTTTAAATAAAAAATAAATTCAACTTGACCTTTCTCTTATAAATTCAAATTAAACCCTTTTTTTTACCTCTTTTTTTAATTTAAACTTGATATATTAACATCTAGTTGCCACTTTGGAATCACTTTACCAATTTAAAATTTCAATTTTGATGCAAACATATAAAATAAAAGTGCTATGATGAACGAAATCACAACGGACACCACGCCATGCAAATAGAATTGTCTGCATCGATGTAAAAAATGAAGATCACAATCATTTTCAATCAAAAGTGTGCGTCATTAAATAATACTGAATGCAATTTTGGTAATGAAACAATAATGATTTTTACGGATACTGATATTAATACACAATATTGTCATCATCTGCGTCTTAACAAGAATTATTTAAGTTGCTTGAAATCTGGGGCTTAGTCCCATAGCTCAGTTGGTTTGATTAGCATTACTTCCTTGTAGATCATTACCATTAACTAGGCTCCAAAAAATATGATAGATAAGTTGAGGTTTGTGGAGATTGATAGTACTTGTCAACAATGAGGTATTGTAAATCAAGTCGATCGTAATTTCACTAATATTATGTAAAACCCTAATTAGGTTTTTTGGGATATTTATATGAAATCTCATAGTTTTTAGTGTTGGTTTGATTGCATTACTTCCTTGTAGATCATCATTGTCACTATCTGCGTCTTAACAAGATATGATACTTGAGTTGTTCAGTTAGTTTGATTAGCATTCTTCATATCATTACATAAAAGTCGATCGTTTTCGGTGTGATCCTAATAGGTTTAATTGGGATATTGTAAAATATTCATTTTTTTGAAATTTCTCATTTTGATGTAATCTGTCAACGAGTTTTCTTCATAACATAATCGGTGTGATCCATGAACGTACCTCAATCTTGAGAGAATCACATAAAATCTATGTATTTCTTTATGTGATTGCATCTTATCTTGTTTTTGTTTTTCGATTCATTTTCTTGTTTCGATTGCACCTATTTTCTTAACAAGATATATCATCTTTGACATTGTGTCCTAGTGATGCATTAGTTTTTTTTCTCCTCTATTATTTTATCTTCTGAAGTTTATAATTATGTTGAAAATTTATGTTTTGTTGCCCGTAAGGGTTTTGTGATAAACCAAATGGGTCTCCTAATTCCAAGACGGTTGTAAATATTCTTCTTTTTTAGAACAATTTCTTGCTTAGTAAAAAAAAAAAAATAGTGTCCACACTTTCTTTGTCTTCATTTTTTTTTCTTTTTTCCTCCTCTCACACGCACACGAAAAAAGTTTGCATGGACCGAAGGACCATGTAGAGCCTAGACCAAGCCTCTCAATGTGGCCATGCTAACTGCCACATAGGTCCAAATGACACGTCCTCCCCCTCTATGATTAAGGAGATGAGATTAGGTTTGAAAAAGAATTTATAAAATCAGTTCTTTTTATTTAATAAAAGACTTTGAAAATAGATGGTTACTAAAATCCCAACTTTTAAATTGAAATCCAACAATGAAAATAAATAATTTTTTATTTAAAGTTCTTAGAATTTTATGCTCCATAAACATGTGATACTCAATCGCGTTTTTGGTTACCACATGAAAAAGCAGTCCATATGAATTAGTGGTCCTTTGGCTCGGCTCAAGCCAAGTAGTATAAAAATTCTCTAAAATGAGTTGTCACCCCCATCAACTTTTCAACTTTCGATTATCTTCTATCTTTGGTCATTGATGGGTGTAAAAGAGAGGAGTAAGAAAGGGAGCATCCCTAGACTAACTATATATATATAATGAATAATGATAATAAATAAATAAAATTACTCAAAATTCACTCAATTGCACATAACCATAGATATTTTCCTTATTTGTCCTGAGGAAAATAATCCATGGTTCTAGGCACATACCACATCAATGGAGTGTCTTTTTTCCGGTCAACTTATCACGACTCGTGTAGAATAAATGATGGCCGAGATGACTATCACAATACAAGGTTACACTAGCTTAACCCTCTAACTTACAAATTGATTCCTATGTAAATAATAGATCTTTGAAAAAACACTCCTATAGAGGCAAAATCTCGGATGCTGTCGATTCCTCGAGATTTACCTCTAACAATCAATATTCATTCTTATAGACTTGCTTTCAACAGGATCTCCGAGACGAAAAATAGCAAATTAACATGAAACACCTCGATGGATAACTCGACCATGAAAAGATCCATAACTAATGCCACCAATATAGATGTGCAAAATATAGATTTGCACAACAGACACAAGAATCCGATCAAAAAAATATTTTAATCCATCTTGGGACAGACCCCAACCCATCATTAATTATGGTTAATCGTGTTGTTTTCATTCATTCCCATAAAAGGCATCAATTTCTAGAGGCAAAATCTTGGATGCCGTCAATTCCTTGATGTTTACCCCTAACAATCGATCTTCATTATTCTTGATACACTCAAAATGATCAAAAATCACACACAAAAAAAAAAAAATAATTAAAAAGAAGAGAAGGAGAGAGAAGACAAGAAGTAAGATTTGTTTACGGAGTTCGTCCCAAGAAGCAAGATTTGTAAATCATAATTATTTACAAAATCTATCATTATCTATAAATATATATTCTCTAGTCAATTATGAGACTTTCTATTTCTGAATAAGATTGTAATTTTAATCAAAATAAAATCTAATCAAGGATATATCAGTTAATGCCATGAGATATGCATTAATTATCATGTGATCGATCATCAATATTCATCTTATTTATGCCACGCGTCCAATACCGATTTTACCCGCTACAACTCTTATAATCCTCAAAATGATAATGATAAGTTTTTGCACTAATTACTTGACCTTTTCCAAAATAATAAAAAATCGATTGTTCATTGTCTTCCAAATACTCCAGCAAATTAAGGAAAGTAAACACTATAAATCATTTTTCTCCGATGAAAATTTTGAGATTACTAACTCTCAAACAAAGAAATACAATCAATTGAACAATTAAAATCATCTTATAAGATTAATCTTCTAAAGGAAGTTCACAAATTGGACAGTTTGGATGATTAGGAAAGTAAGTAAATAACAAGTGGTGCTAGAATCTCTCCATGCCATTGCCTTTTTCATTATGCAAGGGGCACATCTTTAACTTTGATATGGTTGAAGCCCTTTTTGTAAAATCATAATTAAAAAAATTCTTAAAGTTGAAACTTGGGACACCCACCACTATGATTAAACTAAATGGAAAGATGTTTGAATTGGGTGTATGAATTAAATATGGTTAAATCATGCAAATGATGTGTCTGCTTAGAAATGAAGAAACCCAACAAAGAAAACTTGGTTTCCCCCACTATGGGGGTAGGGTGATCCCACCAAGATACCATCCTCACTTTTCTTTCTCCCCAAACATGATGGAAGTCAGAGACAGTGTTGACCCACCCATCCAGTAGGTCCCACCATGGAGATCTTCCAATCAATCAGATTAGATAAGCACTAATTTTGATCATAGCATTCATTAGAACAAAGTGAATGATCCAGAAAAGGGTCTTATTGATCGGATGGTTGTACTGTTTCCATGATTAAATAGGTTTGAATTTTTCTACCTAAGGATTTTTTAAGGATATCTTTTTTATTTACCTACGTAAGGTAGATAATAAGGTATATTTTAATTTAAAAGAGTCTAACTAGCTTTACTAGCTCAGTAAGATTTCAACTCTTACTTAGGTTACATAGTTGACCTCACCATGATCCCATGCAACAGGGTTGTAGATAGGGTTTCAAAACTCATCCAAGACTAAGACGTATCTCCTGAGTCGTCTTAGTATCAGGCATGGATAAGTCCAACAAACAAGTTAATTTTTCGTATGAGATTTAATATCTCACGTTCATTTTTCAATTTTTTAAACGAGACATCTCAAACATATCGGAAAACTCATTCGAGACGACTTAGTATTTGGCATGGACGAGACAGACGCAAAACCGAGTTTTAAAACCATGGTTATAAAGGATAAAAAAGAAAATTCACCCTTGCATTTTAATTTTAATTTGGGAGTTCTATGGAGTTAGGTAGCTGACCATTTTCAAAATCTTGAATGAAACTGAAATTTTATTTTTAGATCTGAGTTTGTATATGAAATCTAGAGGGTTGTGGTGTTGGATTTCCAATGTGGTAATCCATTTTAGTAAATTGACTCTTGGTAAGACTTAAACTCTTACAAAGTAGTAAGGAAAGTATTTTTCTTTTAAAAATCTCCCTTCATTTGAAAATCTTTGAATTATCTTTAATCCGTACTAAAGGATTATTATTTGGCATACCTCATGTCTATGATATTTTATGTTATCATCCTGGTGGCATACCTCATATGTGGACCCTCTGATCATCAATAATTAAGTCTAGATGAGGATGGTGTGGTTGGTGATTCAGATTATATCATTATCTTTTTTTGGGGTAATATCTTTTCAAGTTATTTATTTTGTAGTTACCCGATTTATATGGGATGTATAGTGCAATTTTTATTGTTAGAGCATCTCCAACTAGTCTCTAAAATTATAAATATAGAAGTGGGGGGCGGTTTCAAAACTCGGTTTGACATTTCATCTTGTCTATGGAGGAGACCAAGTTGTCTTAGATGAGTGAACTTGTTTAGGACGAGACAAATCATTTAACTCAGTTTATGATGATGGAATTACAAATATTAAAATTATAATAATTATAATTTTTTAATAAAATAAGATTGATTAAAAGATATTTAATCATAAAATTATTTTGTATTTATATAATAAATATTAAATTCTAATAAAAATAAAATATTTTAATAAAAATCTATAAAATTCCAGTTGACTTGATCGAGTTTTACTGACCCAGCAAAGGTTTTCAAAATATCATCTTAGGCATCTCATTTATCTCATTAGATGACTTGAATGTTGAGATACCATGTATATTCGTATCGTTGTTGAACAATGCAAAGATGATTTAGGTGAGTCATCTTGGTCTCGAACGAGATTTAAAATCATAAGGGGAGTTGTTCGAGTCTAAGTCCAACCAATCTCTATTTTAGAGAAACACCTTTTACATCATTGTTCAAGTCTTCAAATATAGAGATATGGAGAAATTTTGAAGGGTCTCTCTAACTCACTATTCACCTTTTTTAAAGATCTATTTTATCTTTCTTTTTTCTATAAATATCATTTTAGACCTTTATTTTCATGGAATATATTTTAAATATCATTTTTGTGATTCTCTTCTTTTTTTCAACTTTTTCAAGTCAATATATAGTGTTTTAAAGAAGAAGTCTTTGGAGTTCAATTTGGTTTGGAGGTGAGCATCTTCTTCTGCCAATTTGGAGGAAAAATTTAGAGCCATGGGTTGAAGATGCTCTTATATTAATATAACATCCTTTCCTTTCTAGGAAAGAAAAAAAAATAACATTTATGTGATATATAATTAATGTTGAAAAAAAAATAGATCACCAAACAATTTGATCTTTGGTTTGAAGGTAAAAAATTTCAGGGCCATGGAAGATTGATCACGGAGCATGTTCAAGGAGAGCAATTTGAAAATATTTTGAAAGGTAAGGTGAATATTAAATATACCTCATTCTCTAAGGAGGCAAAGCAAATAAAAGTCTTTTTTTTTTCTGGAGTAACTTTGACTATATGATAAAATCCATTATATGTATCTCATCTTTTTTATTCGTGGCCCACTTGTATATATAGTAAACCATCCTCCTAATTGGAAAGAGGTTTTCCTTATTTTTCTTCTTTATTTTTTTTCATTATTTTTAAGAGGTGGATAAGGGAAAGATTTTGAAAAGAGGTTTCCTTCTTCTTCTTCTTATTATTACTTTTTTTCATTTTTCTAAGGAGTGGGTAAGGGAATGATTTTGATATATGCACATGGGTAGTGAAAATTTTGAAATAATCTTATATGAGAGACAATTAAAATGATGAAAATACCCATCGAGATTAGTTGAGATGATAATAAGTGACTAGGTGTACACCTCAGTTTGTGACTTTGAGTCTCTATATACCCCTCCACAGAAATGTGACTATTTAAAGTAACAAAAGTTATTTTAATTAGTGTAAAATTTGATCTCAACTCCAATATACTCAACATTTCTTTCTCTATTATTAATATTAAATATTATTTTATTTTATAAATAAATATTTGTTACAAGCTATTTAAATCCTACTAAGGGTCATGAGTTCACATCTTGGCATCCATAAACATAATCCAATGTCAAAGGCTTGTAAAGAATGCAAGTTTAAGAATTTTGAAAAAATATTCAAAAAAATATATATTTTTTCACCGTTAAATTTTAATTTTAAGTTTTGAGGGTTAGGTAACCATCCATTTTCAACACTTGGATCAATCCCTTTTTTTTTAGATGAGTTTTTTTCATGAAATCTTGAAAGATATTGTGTTGGATAGCCAATGTGATAATTCATCACCCTTAGTAAGATTTGAAATCTTACTTAGTTGATAAGGAAAGTGTTTTTTATTTTTTAATATTAAAATAGCTAACTTTTGAGGCTCTCTACATGTAGCGAATGGAAGTCTCCTATTTATTTTACTTTTAAAAAGTCTCTTAGAGATGTTTTTTTCACTTATCACTTTTTAAAGTAAAGAGCCAACAAACTTTAAAGAGTATGTTGGAGATGTGGTAAGAGAGCGTTGGATTCATATTTGAGAGGAGGCCTTGGGGATTACCACGAGATCTATTCGATAGAAATATTTGTAACTAAGTTGACCTTATTGGATTGGTTCTTGAACCTGGGACATAATTCATTTTCGCCGTGAATCTCGTCAATGAATTTAGTATGGGTTTTGTTAACATGTGCTCTAAGGACAGAAGTACGCAAGTGTAGCGAAGGGCTTCCTATAGAGCACACGTCAAGGTGCATTAAATACACCTTGAAAATGAGCATTTAAGTGGATTTTTAGGGAAATAAAAAAAGATTTGAGAGAATTTTTTATGGAAAATTAAATTTTCAAGGTGCATTTAATGCAATTTAACATGTGGCTTAGGGCACCTGTTAACAAAACCCATTCAGTATTATGGTTGCTCTTGATTTTTGTTCTTCATTATGGTTATAAGCATCGTTTAATGGGTTTTCTCATGATCTAATCTTCCTCGAGGGTTAGTATTAGCTCCAAGTAGTGGAGTTTGGTGTTTATGTGAAAAGAAATTATTGGAGTTCTCAAATAAATTAAAGATTGAAAGGTTAAAGTTATTAATAATAAACTTTAACTTAATAGAATAATTCAATGAAAAAGTGTAGATCTAGTACCAGTAGGACAGCATGAAAAAGTCAAGTAGATTATTTTACAGAGATGATAATTTATCTAGTGGTCTTGGACTGACCTCAAGTTTGTACCTCACATCACACTTTCCTGGTGTGGAAGTGTGTAGAACCCATAAGTGAAAAAGCATCTATGCATGGTTCTTACATACTTCCATGCCAAGAAAGTGCGATGTGAGGTACAATCTTGAGGTTGCTTCAGCATCATTCAAACTTATCTCGTATAAAATTAAAGTTTACGAGGAAATTGAAGATGTCTATGAAGAGATAGAAAACACATGAACACGATAGAAAATCATCTGTCTCTTCTCTTTTATGTATGTAGAAAAAGGTGAATAGATGTAATCAAATTCTTCAAGGAAATGTATGGTATCCTTGTATTGCAATTTGCCCAAATACTATATTAAGTGCACCAAACTCGATTAAAATATTCAGCGAACTATTATAATAGGCCTCACAAACCTATTAGTATGTGATTTACTTAAATCCCCCAAAATGTATCATACCACGAACCAATTTTCTTCATATTGGCTCCATTAAATGTACAATGAACGAACAAATTCGATATTTTAGGACCAAACAACCATGAATTAGTGAAGGAAGCGAGCATGTATGCCAACTTAGTTGGTAAGGCGTATGAAGTTTTGATCTAGTGACCTAAATTCAAACCAATCAAGGAAGCGTGTCAAATGTACACCGCCTAATTAAGAGGAATAAAAAATAAAGTACTCAATAAATTGAATAGGTTCTAAAACTCTAGATTTAGGGATAAGAACTTTAAATCTAACTCCGACCAATCTCTATTCTACAGAAATCCCCTCTAAATTACTATTCATTTCTCCAAATATAGAGATCTTGAAAATTTTGAGAGGGTCTCTCTAAATTACTATTCATCTTTTTTAAGTATTTATCTTGTTCCCTGACTTTCATAAATGTCATTTTTGACATTCTCTTTTCATGAGACATGTTTTAGACAAGTGAATGAATAGCGTTTAAAGAAGGGACCAATTGAAGTTTCAATTAGTTGGGAGTTGAGCATCTTTTCTAAATTTAGAAAAGATGCCAATTTAAGACAAAATTTTAGATATATGGATTGGACTCTCTCTAACAAGATACATCGCATACAGGTGACTCGTGTATCCTAGCTCTTGTCGCTAATCTAATTATTGTAAGTTTTAGATTCTTTAAGTGTAATAAATAACAAATTAATTAATTAATATTTTTCATTTTTAATCTTTTCTACTTGTCATGTTATAAATTCAGATCATGACCCTAGCCTTGTCATGCCCGTCCTCACATAAGTTTCAAACTTGGTGATTTAGACAACCCATTGACCTTTTAGTGAATGTATTTGGGATATTCCCTATATCTTCAAACTGATGAAATACAGTCTTAGACCTTGGTCTTCTCTTATGGACTGATGAACGACAAGGATCGGATCTTCGATAATACTTTATTTCTTGGAGTTCTCTAAGCGTTATTTTCTTAGTGAAGAGTGACATGTTGAGTTTAAAATATAAAAAAACTCAACTATCAACGATAATGACATAGATCAGATTTTTTTTTTTTTAAATAATCATAATTTTTTTTTATGCCTAATCAAAGGCTTTTTTAAAAAAAAAAAAAACCATGCCTAGTTAAAAGTTGAAATTATTGGCCAATGAACTTCAAATTTTCAGCAAATGAACTTTGAGGTCTCTACAATGTGGCGCTCTCTCAACTGTTAAAGTATATTTATATATCATGGGACATATGCAAAAAATAATGGTTTTTCAAAATATGGGTTAGAGGTTTTGGATTGAGCTGATTTTTTGTGAGGATGGTCACTATGATGAGAAGATCATCATCTTCACAAAAAATCAGTTAAATCTGAAACTTCTAAATCCATAAAAAGTGATTTACAAATTATTAGCAGAAAATCGATGGTCCACATTCTAAATCACTTTTAATGGGGTTAGAAGTTTTAGATTGAACTGATTTTTTTTTTTTTTTAGATGATTTTCCCATCATAGAGATCATCCTCACAAAAAATCAGCTCAATCTTAAACTTCTAACCCATATTTTGAAATTTTATTAATGTTACATTGTTTTTACATATGTCCCTTGATCCTGATGATCTCTATGATGGGAAGATTATTGGGAAAAAAAAAAAATCAGTCCAATCTAAAACTTCTAACCCCATTAAAAGTGATTTAGAATGTGAACGTTGACTTTTTATCAATAATTTATAAATCACTTTTGATGGATTTAGAAGTTTAATTGAGCTGATTTTTTGTGAGGATAATCTTCTCATCATAGTGACCATCCTCGCAAAATATCAGCTCAATCCAAATCAGTCCATTCCAAACATTTTTGCCTATATAAGACAAAACACATTGTCTATATGTGTGTTGAAATGATTGTCGTTTGAACCTGACCCACATATATATATATGGGTCACGTTCAATGGCTAACTTTTTAGCAAAACATTTTTCAAAACATGAGTTAGAAGTTTTGGAATGGCTGATTTTTGGTGAGGATCTCTACGGTGAGGAGATCATCATCACCAAAAATCAGCCCATTCCAAACTTCTAACCTATGTTTACAAGTTGAAAAATCGTGGACCGTCCATTTTTTGTAAACTATTTTTGATGGGGTTAGAAGTTTTGGAATGGGCTGATTTTTGGTGATGATGATCTCCTCACCGTAGAGATCATCCTCACCAAAAATCAGCCTATTCCAAAACTTCTAACTCATCTTTTGAAAAATGTTTTGCCAAAAAGTTGGCCATTGAACGGTATATATATATATATATATATCTCTTGAGATTTCGCCCCATTGGATATTGGATGGGATAAGATTAATTTAAGGTACCGAGTCAATCAGATCCCTAAAGATTTATCTAGAGCTTACTACAATATGTTTTAAAATTTATAGTATATAAGTCATAAAATCCAAATAGAAGAAATCAAATTTTTTTGGTTGGTTAGTTGGGTTTTAACGGGATCCCCCACTCTAATATATATATATATATATTATTAAAAAAATTTGAAGAAAAAAAATGATTAAATAAAGGGAGGGGACCCTCCAACCCCATCAAATTTTTTTTTTTAAGTGCAAATATCGATTAATTGTGGAAGTCACATTTTTTAGGTTATTCATGAATAAAACACATCTTTTCTTTCATGAATGGATACACATTTTCATTATTCATTAATGGACTCGTAGAGGATAAAATTATATGAACTTTAGAATAAATAAATAAATAAAATAAAATAAAAAAATAGTTATTTTTCACCGTGAAAATTTATTTTTAAATTTGGGTGCTCAGTAACTATTTGTTTTAAACACCCTGGATCAAGCTCGAAAAACAATTGTTTTTAGTTTTAATTTTTTTTTTCTTTTGAATATGGATATTTTAATGAAATCTGATAGGTACCTTATTAATGGAAATTCATATGGGTACCTTATTAATTTGTCATTAATTGTACATTTTCTTGCACTTATCAGCTTGAGGCTTGATCTTCTTAATAGATGTTTGTTGTAAATTCTTTTCTCTCTATACTTCACGCTTAGTCGATTGAAAAAGATTTCTTAATTTTTGGAGAAGGATTTTTTGGGTTATTCTTCTCTTGAATGGGAGTTCAAGTCTCCCTAAAATGAGGGCTTGAGATTTTTTATGAGAAAAAATGATCTAAGGATCGCTCTAAATGGAGGAAGTTTGATATTTATAAACTTAAGATAATTTAACTTTTCAACTATGTCTCTAAGTTAATAAGTTTTGATTGGTTGGTTTAAAGGTCAAATTCAGCCGGTTCCAGTTTTGAGGATTCTATAAATTTTTAGTGAGTTGAAATCATTTATTTGGGCATAAGGCCCAACATCACTTGAACAAGTTTCGATCGTGGGCCTTTTTCAGTGAAAACTCAAACCTAAGACTTAAAAGGTTTATTCCCAATCAATGGAGCCCAATTTGAATACGTGAGCTCGCTTAAGATCTTTTAAAGACTTAATTTTCATTTATAAAATTTCTAAGGACCTTCTTAAAAAAATTAATCCCTACAACTCTATTTTTCCAACACCTTATATTAAAAATGAAATATTCTTACAATCGTACATAACTACTTTTGTGTTTTTCTCTAAATATCTATAAAGTGCTGATAATTTGACGTGCTTTTGATGCACACACTTGACATATGCTTATTTGGAAGCACATAACTTATTTATATTAATAAATAAAAATAAAACTAAAAATAAAAAAAAGAAAGAAAGAAAGAAAAGAGAATTTATCTCTACTGTCCATAGTGGAGAAAAGAAACTTTTAGAACCGATCACCTTATGACATTAAAAATCATGATCTAATGAAATGGCGTTTTAGAAGATAAAATTATATGAACCTAAAAATAAAAAATCAATTATTTTTCACCATGAAATTTTATTTTTAAATTTGGGTGTTCGGTAATTGTCCATTTTAAACACCTTGGATCAAGTTCAAAAAATAATTGTTTTTTTTTTCATTTTAAATATGAATATTTTAATGAAATCTAATTGGCTGTCTGGTTGGATTGTTAATGTGATAATCAAAGTGGGGCCAACAATCTTTTCTAGGATTTGAAATCTAAAAACATGAATACCTGAGCAGAGATCGTGGGGCAAAATAGTTGATATAATAATATTGGCACAAGTTGAAGGTGGAAAGATTTAAAATAAAATAATAAATATAATAATGGATTTATTTTCGTTTTATATAATATATAAATAGAGATTCCAATTCGTCTCTAGAAATCTCTCATGCATTATGCAGAAACAGCCCACTTGTGATGATGTCTCTTTTGTCCTTTTCTTCCGAATTCTCAATTTCTCATTGTAAAATACTACTCTCAAACATGGTTGAGGCTTTCCACCAAGTCAACGACTGAGATGAAAGGATTTTCCTTAGTGATGTTGAAAAAAATAGGTCTCTAGATTATTGGAACTGATCTCGAGGAAAATTGTGATTTTCCTTCCACCTCAACCGTATGTCTGATGGTGGGCCTCAAACCTGATTTGAGATTAGAAAAATCATATATTTTCTATAAGGGCCTCTTTTTTTTATTTTTTTAATAAAAGCGTCTTTTAGTTAGAGAATTTTTCCAATACCACCCAACAACTTATTCCGTACCAATAATTTTAAATTCATTGGAAGAAACACTGTTTTCATCGTGCATACACGTGGGCCCAACGAGATATCAAGAGGGAAACATATTTATTAGTTTCCAATGATCCAACTAATAAGGAAGAAATTAGTTCTGCTGCTTAAAAGGGTAAAAACTAAGGAGTCAGCATTATGTGAAAAAAAGGGGTAAATTTGATGTCAAGATCCGTCTAATTTAACTTATTTTTCACATAGTGTTTAAAAGAATCGTGTCGAATTCACCCATTTTTTCACGTAGTGTAGACTATCAAATGATCAGATCCAATAAATTGAGAATTTTTGAATTCCAATAAAGATCCAATTTGATAATTTATCAAATCGGTTCTAGATAAAACATGCTCTAAATCTATTAATCTACTCAAACAAAAGCCACTCCACATATAAAAAATTGTCATTTGACAAGAAGTTGTCTTTTGAACTTTGACACGTGTCTCACGCTACCCTGCAAAATTAGGCCCAAGGGACGAAATCTTGTCACACAAGCAAGGGTAACCACCTTCGAAATCAAACAAGCCGCCATGAGGACCATTTCAAGTAGGCATGTCTAAAAAGCATTTAGCTTCAACCACCAGACAAACAAATATCCATGTGCCAGGGTAATTTTGAGGCGCGAACATCAGAACTCATGCACAAGTGAGAAGCATGATGCTACTAAAAAAATCAGCAATAGAATCAGAGACCTCCAAGAATATATATATATAAACACTTAGTTTCGATAATACATTTATTCATTTTGTCTTTTAATTAAAATAAATAAGGGTATAGTAGCCTTTTACACAATAAATATTTTTTTACATTGAGTGTCAAATCATTTATTGCAACAAGACATTTCATTTTAAAGATTAAATGTCTTTGGTATTTATTATGAAAGAGACAAGTATTAATTAAATAAATAAATATTTATTATGTAAAAAGATTAATATACCTTTATATTTTTCATTAAATGCCAAAATAGGTAGGAATATTATTAGGAAGAAAAAAAATATTTGAGAATGCTAACGTCCCCATGAGGTCTAGGATGTTAATATTTCCCATATATATATATATAGGCGACCCATGCACGGATAAAATCATATACAAAATAATTGTCTCTTAAGTCTAAGTTCTATTAAATTTTTTACTAATTTGATCGTCAAAGTATTTTAAGAAAAATCCATTTGAAAATTCAAAGCAGCGAAGGTCGTTAGACCAAAAATATACAAAATTTATTTGTATTAGATATATTTAATCAAATTTGATCCTATCCAAAATCTAATATGATTGATAATAAAAAATTTGATCCAAATAAGAGTCTGATCTAGTCTTCAGTGGATTTCACCAGACAACCCTAGTAGGAGCTCGTGATTACAACTTATGATTGGAGAGAATAAGTACCTTGTTTGGAAACATGATGTTCAAAATGAAAATGTTTCTATTATCGTAGGATGTATTTTCATTCGAGACACTTTCGGATATTTGTATTTTATTCATTAAATTGAAAAGTAAGGATGTTTCTCATCCCTAAAAATGTAATTTTAAAAGTTCTCTTATATTCCATCCAATTAAATGCTAAAAAATTAGAGTCGTGATAATCTGACTACCCCACGTTGCACACTCAATAGACTCTTGACGTGACAAGTTCGGGACCCGTAGATCTACACACATTGGGATATATGATTCCCTTGGGATTCACCATTTTATGGCCAAGTGCAATTTTTTATCCCGAGACGTACATATGTATGGGTCCCGGACTTGTCAAGTCAAGAGAGTTGATTGAACGTGCCATGTGGGGTAGTCAGATTATCACAATTCAAAAAATTAATAAAAAGAATCTTGAATCTCTTCTCATTTATCGTCATTTTTTACTCCTTATTTCTCCAGAAACTCTTCTCAAATCTTTACTAGACGTTAATTCGATGACCCCAAAAACGATTTCAAAAAACCAGAAAAACGTGAAAAGTGCTTCCCAAGTGGACTTCCCAAACGCTCCTAGAAAATATACTGTGTGTCTTTCATACATACGGCATGCGAAGAAAGCAAAGCGTGGACTGAATCTCTAGTCCGGCTAAGCAAGACGAGTATTTTTTGCTCACAAAAATTTTCGTCACAGCAACAGTGCTCACAGACTCTCCAGCGCATGCCACGTCAAGCCTAATAGGGTATTTTTGTAAATAAGGGTACACGCGGGCTCATGTGATTGGTGGATCCCGCATCAAGCAAGACAATGTTGTCCTCAGTTAAACAAAAAGGGCGACTTACATATGTCCCGCACATTTTGCTGCATATTTGAGATACACAGGTCCCTCCACATTTTGCCGCATATTTGAGATACCCCAGTGTTTCAAACTGGAGACCTGGGACCCTTGACTTCGAGCTACATAGGAAGACTTTTAAAAAATAACCTAAATGCCCTTGTCTTCAACCACTAGCTAGAGAATTCTTGACTTTGAACTATTAAAAATTCTTGACTTCATCAACCACTAGGGTAAATTAATAATCGGTTGAGTCGAGAACATCGCCAATTTTGTCAAAAAAATTAATATTTTTTTCACTATCTGATCCCCTCCATTTTATTTTTTTCAATCCATCTCTTAGTGCCAGTAATTTTTCAAAAAAATTTCATTTTATTATTTTTTTTAGAGTAATTTTCCAAAATTTTCTTATGCTTTCTCAAACTTATTTGAGTTAAACCCTCATTGAATAATTGTAGAATCTAAAATGGCTTGCTATGTTCGAAATTCATATGTTTTCCTAATTTGAAGGTGGTAGAATATTAAGGATCAAGACAGGGGTGGAGCTAGTAAGGAGTTGGTGGGGCAATTGCCCCTACAGAACTTTGAGACACCTCCAGATTTTCAACTAATTACATGCCCCATTTGTCCCCACTCCCTCACCTTTCTCCCTATTTGCCCCCACACCCCTCATCTCCCTCTAATTTCCCCAACCCCCCCCCCCCCCTCTCTCCCCCTTCAATTTTTTTGTTAATGACATTGCCTTTTGACTGGACCTTCTCATATATTAATTAAAAATTACTTAAATACCCTTTTCTTCAATTTTTAATAAAAAAAATATCTGAATTTCTTCCTAAGGTCATTCATCTTCAAGGTTTTCAACCATACGACTAACCATAGTTTGCCCCCATTACAAGAAAATCCTGGCTCCACCCTTGGATCAAGGGTTTTGGTTTGAAGTTGAATACAAGGGTATTTAGGTCAATTTAATTATCTGAGGTCAAGAGGATATATCATCAATTTAAAAAAGCCGAGGTTATCTCAAATATTCACTAAAACATGGAGATTTGCCTAAATAATAACCCTTTCAAAATCAAGTAGCAAGGATGACAAATTCCCACGTGGCATGAAAAGCAGCTGTGGTTGAAATAACACTTGAAATATTTACATCTAAGGTCGTCCTCTAGTGCTAGAGAATTCCACCAGTCAAGATTCCCATTTAGCAATTTCAGCCTATAAATATATTACGAATATCCTTCTCTTAACAAACCCATTACTACACTCCACTCTTTCTACTACTTCTCCTCTTTCATGGCTTCCTTGAAGTTCTCACCTGCCGGAAGTAAAATTTTTGCCTCCTCTTCAACCGGGTCCGACCAATCAGATGGGTTTCCCTTCAAGAAGAATCTTTCTTTATCGAAACGACATGAACGAGATTCAATTATCACTAACGTCGCAACTAAATTACCTGTACCTATACCATCTTTAATGGTTGAACCTGTCCATGACCGCTCGCTAGCGGCATGGACAAGTATCCCACAAGAAAGATGGGAGGGAGAGCTTGTCGTTGAGGGCGAGATCCCGTTGTGGCTGGTATTAGTTTATATATATGTTAATGAAATATTATAGTAGCTAGTATAACTATATAATTAACCCTAGTAAATATTACTTCTCAACCATAATAACTCTCTTTCAAAGGAATATTCTTCTAAGATTTTGTTTCTAAGTGAAGTACAATTATTGATAACTCTGAGTGGTAGAGTGTTGTGTGGTTTTCCTTTATTTTTAATTTTAATTTTTTTTTTTTTTTTTTTTTTTTTTTGTGGTGGTGGTTAGGGGGGTGGTAGATCTTCTATACCTCTAAGTTTTAATAAGAAAATGAGATAGTAATTAGGTTTTAGTATAGTATATAAAGAATTTTATTAAGATATAAGAGAAAAATAAAAATTAAGAACTTTTTTATTTTTTTGTTATGGTGAGACCACTTAAAAGTAAGGAGATTACTTCACAATAAAAACAAATAACCCATTTTAGGAAAATTACAACTGTTACTTAAATTATTATCATTTCGTTCTTGTTTATGATTTCTAAGTATATATGGTTTCAAATCATGTGATGTTGAATCTGTTGTAGGAAAAAAGATAGTCAATTTGACACGTGTTAGGATAAATTATAAATATGTGGTTAGCATAATTCAATTATTCATTCTTTTTCATCTTTTGTAAACATCTCATCAGGTGACTTGTGGGCTTCTCTAAGTGATATGATGAAGTATTTTATTTGACAAAAATACCCCATTAATACCCTAATGTCCCTCTTTGAATAAAATCTCTTGGAGATGAGTTTTGATTAAGGGATCATTTTGATTGATTTCATGCAGAAAGGGACCTACCTCAGAAACGGTCCAGGATTATGGAACATAGAGGACTACAACTTTCGACACCTCTTCGATGGATACGCAACACTTGTCCGACTTCACTTTGAGAATGGTCGATTAATAGCTGGCCATCGTCAGGTCGAATCCGAAGCCTACAAAGCTGCTAAGAAGAACAAGAAATTATGTTATCGAGAATTCTCTGAAGCCCCAAAACCAAACAATTTCCTCTCTTACGTAGGCGAACTTGCTAGTTTGTTTTCAGGTGCATCACTAACCGATAATGCCAACACGGGTGTCGTCAAGCTTGGAGACGGACGTGTCGTATGTCTAACAGAAACGATCAAAGGGTCGATACAAATAGATCCGGACACGTTGGATACAATAGGGAAGTTCAAGTACACCGACACGTGGGGCGGGTTGATACACTCGGCCCACCCAATTGTGACCGACTCCGAATTCTTGACGCTTTTGCCCGATTTGTTGAACCCGGGTTACGTGGTGGTTAGGATGGAGGCGGGGACGAATGAAAGGAAAGTGATCGGTCGAGTGGGTTGTCGGGGTGGGCCCGCACCGGGGTGGGTTCACTCTTTCCCTGTAACCGAACACTACATCATTGTGCCGGAAATGCCATTGAGATATTGCGCACAGAATCTATTGAGGGCGGAGCCCACACCACTGTATAAGTTTGAGTGGCATCCTCAATCCAAAGCCTTCATGCATGTTATGTGCAAAGCCAGTGGAAATATTGTAAGTTTTCTTTCTCCTTTTTTTTTTTTTTCAATTTATATTTCTACTACTAATTATGAATGGGTCCCACTTAACGACATCATGATTGGTTGATTGTAACTTTTGCTACGGATGGTACATAAAATTTGAAATACTAAGAATGGGTCCTACTTAGGAGATCGTGATTGGTTGATTGTAAACTTTGATCTAACTTTTGCTACGGATGATACATAAAATTTGAGATAGTTTCTTGTAATTAGAGTATGATCATGTACTTCTTAGAGTTGGATAGCTACTATAGTAACTCCTGTTTGGACTAGTTGCAGCTTTTGTAGCATTGAAAGGAAGCTAGAAGTGATTCGAGAGTGTTTGGATACCAGTTTGGAGCTAATTCAAACAGACCTTTAACTTCTTGCATACTATATGCAACTTTTTAAGGGCTTGTTCCTTGGGAGGTTTACAATACACCTGATTTTAAAAATGATCTTAGACCGAATCATCTTGGTATCATTCGAGAACAAGAAAGATTTTTAGTATAAATTATATGACCTTGATGTTAACTTGTTCGATATCTTAAAATTATCGACAAGTTAATAAAGCTTCGCTCAAACAATTGATATTTTTGTTTTTTTATATATAAAATAATTAGTTTTTTAGTGATTTAAAACAGTTATTATTTAAATAAAATTAACAACAATCTTGTCATTGATCAAGAACCAATCGCCTTACTTTTATTAAAAATATTATTTTTATTTAAATACAAATATAAATCGATAAAAACAATTGGGAGATGCCAACTTAGTTAAGTTTACATAGGCATATGGAGTGTTGATCTCATAGTCTAGGTTTAAAATTATCAATGATTTCTAATTCACGTCGTTGAGTACTAATCGTCGTTGAGTACTAACCACCTTACTGGCCTAGGAAAAAATATAATTAAAAATAATTATAATTGTGTTAATTATTAATCTTTGAAGAAGAAGAAATTTGTGAGGGAAGAAGAAAAGAAATGGGAATCCTGACCTCTTCTTTTCTTGAAGAAGAATATTTTGTTTTTGGACTGGTGTGTTATAAGTAAAAAAACAATAGTTGGGTGACAATCCAACCATGGTAAACATTCTTAAGTCAGATAAGTATTTAACTCCCGTGACTACATGATATTTTCTCCTTTGGTCCTCTCATCTGCATGTAAGTCACACGTGCAGCACGTACCCATCGACGTCATCATGCAGTCGTTGTGTTAGAGCTTTATTATTATTTATTTATATTTAGAGAGCTGCTAGTGCCACACAAACATTTATTAATAGCACCTCAAGATGTGTGCAAATTCTTTTTGCGCTTGCATATAAACTGGGGTGCTCTTAGCAAATTTGGTGTGGCAATAGAATTTCTCTTTATTTATTTAAAACCACTATGTCTGCCAAAACTCATTGAGTTTTGGTTGACTCGGAGGATTTCATTATGACTCACACTCATTTGTATATTTCATGATTTTTATGGAATTGGAAGGTGGCGAGTGTAGAGGTGCCATTGTTCGTCACGTTTCACTTTATAAATGCGTACGAGGAGAGAGACGAAGAAGGGAGAGTGACGGGTGTCGTTGCCGACTGTTGCGAGCACAACGCAAACGCTACCATCTTAGATAAGCTTAGGCTTCAGCAACTCAGATCTTTCACTGGTCAAGATGTACTCCCTAACGCTAGGTAAGAACAATTTTAGAGATCTCTATTGCAACACCAGGTTTTACTAAGAGCACCCCAATTGATGTGATATCGTTACTTTGCATATTGGAGTGCTCTTAGTAAAAATTGGTGTGGCGATAGATATTCTCTTGAATTATTCATCTTTTTTTATTTTTACTTTAATTATATAATTTCCACCATGAACATAAACATTTTTTTTGTACTATAAGTGATTAATGGAACCGAATTCCTCAGGCTAAAAGTGATTACTGGTTTGAATCACAGTAACAATATTATACCAACGCACTATCTAAGAGCTCGAATTCCCTTCTATCTAATCTGCAATCATATTTCTGAACTCAAATTAAAAATAATTTTAATAAGTAACGAAATTCTTAATAGAAAATTGCATACCTTAACCTATAGGATCAATCCTTTATATAATATGTGGTAACTAATCCTTGATTTTATTGGGTGAGTCTTAATGAAATATCATCTAACCACTACATCAAAATATTTGATGGTATCCCTACAAGTTTTGACCTTATCAGGGTGGTGCAACACATGTCATAACACGTGTCAAAGTTCGTTAACAATTGTTATCATGAGAATCTAAAAACATGGATCGGGGCTCAATGGTTGTCTAATTAATACCTCAACCCCAAAGGTTCATGGTTTAAATTATGTTAAAAAATATTCAATTTTTTTGGGCCTAATAAAAGGCTTCAAAAATGGATAACCACTGATCTTATGAACCAGATTAATTAATAAATTATTTTTTTTTTGCTTTAATTAATAGATGATCCATATTGCAGGGTTGGACGTTTTAGAATTCCTTTAGATGGGAGCCCAATGGGTACGCTAGAGGCAGCCTTGGACCCTAACTATCATGGAAAAGGGATAGATATGTGCAGCATCAACCCAGCTTACTTGGGCAAGAAATATAGATATGCTTATGCTTGTGGGGCTCAACGCCCTTGCAACTTCCCCAACACCCTCACTAAGGTAACACTTACAACTTAAATCTCCCAATAAATGGTTTATACATGTAGTTTTTTATTAGGCCTTGTTTGGAGTAGTTCTACTTTTCACATAAGTGATTGCCACATCGATCACAATTAAAATGCTACTTCTGTATTCTTGATTGTGATGGATAAAGATGAGGCAAGAAAGGTCGTTAAGAAATATGAGGTTATTTTCATCCAAATCCCATAATGTTGTCTTGTTCGGCTTCTCGTAAAAAAAATATAGAAAGCTAATTTATATAGATACCCAAAAGTCAAGTATCTATCAAACATGCTTTTAACTTTAGAAATTATTTTTGATTGGGAAAAAAAAAAAAAAAAAAGACATCCCCAAACATAACCTTAACATTGTTTACCTAATGTTGATTAATGAACTTAATTGTTATACAGATTGATTTAGAAAAGAAAACAGCGAAAAACTGGATCGACGACGAAGGGTCCGTACCCTCGGAACCATTCTTTGTGGCTCGGCCAGGTGCCACGGAGGAAGATGATGGTGTGGTGATCTCGATGATCAGCGATAAGAACGGTGAAGGATACGCATTGGTGTTAGATGGGTCCACATTTGAAGAGATTGCCAGAGCAAAGTTTCCATATGGTCTTCCTTATGGGTTACATGGGTGTTGGGTCCCAAAGAATTAGTTACAACAATGGATTGCAATAGTGATGCATAGCAAAGTTAGTTTGTAGGTGTGCACCCCCTTTCTCCTCCTAACAGCTTTATACTGGTTGTGAGTGTCCCTCTTGTTTTGTATATAACAATGGCGCAAGTATGGTCTAGTGATGTTATCACAATAGAAGAAACAAAAAATATAGAATGAAATACTGCTAGGGATTGGGGACTATATACTCCTTGTAAATCATCGTTATAAAGGTAAAAATTTGAGATTTGAGTGGCTGTCTATGTCTTGGAATTCATCCTAACAATCACGATCGCGATTAAATGGAATACATAACGAATCAATCATGAATAAATACAAAAGAGAGAGATCATAACACAATTTTGATAGGAGTCATCCTCTAGGATGGCGCGCGACTACGTTTCTGACTCTCTCATAATCAATTCACTAGAATAATTTCGTGTTACAATTTGACTCATTATAATTTTTCCTTTATGTTGTGTAAATGTTTTATATTCCGTTGCATTACGCAGAGTTTCGGGGGTGCAAGGGGCAGTGTTCAGACCAAAAAATTTAGGTGTACGAAAAGGACAAATGTGTAATATTTTCTTAAGGTTTTTTTTATTATTGGAGGATTTCTGTTTAGAGGAGATTTACATGTTTTGGTAACTCCCGATCACGGTTTCAAAACTCGTCCGAGACCGAGACGTATTGTTTAAGCCGTCTCGATATCAGGCATGGACGTGACAAACAGACAAGTCAATTTTTTGGACGAGATTTATAACCCCACGTTCATTTTTTTATTATTTTTGAACGAGACGTCTCAAACGTATCGTAAAACTTGTCCGAGATGACTCGATATCTTTGATCGATTAGACGAGACAAGAAACCGAGTTTTAAAACCATGCTCCCGATTTTATAAATAGGGATCTCTAGAAAGATATGACTTGAGAGTAAATAGTGATTGTTCTTGTTATGCTTTGTGGATGTAAGCACACCGCCAAACCATATAAATGCTGGTGCATTCTTGTATCTTTGCTGTTTTGATTTTTTTCACACTTTATTCATAATTAAATGTTAGTAGGTGAAGAGTCTTGTTTAAAATCATACTTTGGTTGTTAAAGGGTCTTGCCCAAATGTATTAGGTGGATTACTGTCTCAATAGAGTCGATCCAAAATCATGTTTTGGTCGTTTACATTGGTCGTATCATATATATCTTGATAACTGATCTTGCATTTTATGGTATTTTTACTCATGACTAATGATAAACTCGCACCCTAAAACCTGATATTCTTTGTACGCTCCCTGACGTGTCAGTACATATAGGGTTGCAACTCGGGCGCGGTTGGGGATTAATCTGTGCACATGCCCAACCCAACCCAACCTCAAGCATGAAATGCTCAACCCGAACCCAACCGAAGTTAGGTTAGTCCGGTTGGTCAGCTTAATTCTTTCCTCATTAATACTAGGTAATCTTGTATTGAAAAGATTTATATACAAATAAGTGGCATGTAAAAGAACTTAAAATTTACAATTATTCATCTTTAAAAAAATGATACATAAAATTATAAATAGATTAAAGAAGAGAGAAAATTAATAAGAAGATTAACTGAAATAACAATTTTCACCGAAAGGAAAACATTTAAAATTGTAGTATAATCATTGTATGACAATATGGAATTACATTTAAACAAAAACATTAATAATGAAGCAATTATTTATTTAATGAAAATAATCACACATTATTTTTTACATATAGATAAACAAAAACATAAATATTGAAATTTCAGCCATATTAAGTTCGGGTTCAAGCAAATTAGTTTGGCCGATACCTATGCCCAAACCCAACTTGATTTGAGTTGGGCATATTTTTTTGTTGCTCGAACCCGTGGCCGAACCCAAGCTGACTATGCCCAGACCTGACCTAAGGTTAGGTTAGGTCAGGTTCAACCTAGCGGGTTCCAACTTGGCCCGCCCAATTGCATAGAACCATAATATTTTTCCTTGTGCATCTCCAAGAAAAAGACGTATCGTTCTATGCACTGTCACGCCTAAGGAGCATACAAAGAGCTTACATTTTAGAACCTCGGTTTTTCACGACTCTTTCACTCATATGATTAATATTATGCATCAGGTATTGTGTTACAATCGAAAATCCAATTTACTTGCAGTCTAAATTCTTTTTTGAGACAAGAATTGGTCAACTAATATCAAAAATATTCTATGGCGCGATCTCACAACTTCCAATAATTATAACCAAATATTTCTTAATCGATATTATTACTTTGTAGTAATAAATATTTAATATATTTTTAAATAATTATAATTTCCATGTCCTTATACTTTTGACATTTGAGTTGATAAAAAAATTAACATTTATTTAAGAAAAAAAGTAAGAAGATGAATAATGCGAGATTATTTACGAAGTGTGAGTTTTCGCTATTTGGGAGCGGGAATATTAAAGTGGCAGTGGGACACCTAATAGAAGGATCTGATCACTAAGAAGATACTAACTATACATAAATCCCTTATTGTTCCCCCACAGATGGTTTGTATAAGTTTTCATTCTGAAGTCCCTTCTCGAACATTTGAAAATATTTACGACTTCATCTCGTAGGTTCAACATATAACATTTCAAATAAATTTTGGAATAGAAGCTTTGATGATTTTCAATCCAATTACAGTGGAAGGTAGGCAAGAGTTCTTGCATCAAACTAGACAAATGCGATTAAAAAAGTTAGTCCAAGAGTTTAACATTTCTCTATTTTGAACTAAGTAATAGATGGAAACATCTAAGGCAGCACCTTGGGCCTGGGTTAGATAACTCCGCCCGACCTTAATGGTTAACCACTTTTGATGGGACTAGCAGTTTCAGAATGTGCCATTTTTTTTTTTTTTGAGAATGACGTCTTCTGTGCGGAAATCATCCCCATTCCAAAACTTTTAACCTATATGCGACATGCGACAAACGTAATCGGTTGAACCTGACCCTCAGTATATCATTGGAGTTTCTTTGACTACCACAGTGAGTTTCACACTTGTAAAGTCTGAGTAATCTAACATATTAGAGTCCATTAAACCATACTCCAATTCAGAAATTAAACTGATCGAACTCATCAAGAGGCTTGAAAATAATCCTACTCCATTATTCATTTTAAATCAATTTTGAGACATTATTTGAAAACTCTCTTTTTAAGCTGTTCCCATACCTCTCTGATTAAAGTTTTTAATCAAGACCAAGCCCAAAACACATTCTGAACGCAGTCTATTAGTAATTTCTTAGCTAATCTCATTCATACATGTTTTATTCTTCATAGCTTTTAAGAATAAGGCTACTAGTGCATTGAATCCAAGTCCTCGATGAAGAACATGCTTGAACCCAATAGCTAGAATAACCATTCAATACTTACTTTGTTAAAGGTTTAACAAAAATGTGGTTGGCACCCAAACCAGACCAGGAATCAAGCCGCAATCAAAACCCCTGGGCTCTAGCCGTATAGGCATCAAAACCACCCAACTACCAAGGGTTAGCAGAGCACGTAAAGCTGATTGGGTTTGTTCCCCAGGTCATGCCTTCCACCAAAAGATGGCTATTTAATGTTGTACACATGCCAGGTGGGATGGCATGAGCACAGCTGTTAAAGCCAAAAATAAATAAAAATCAACCCCCCCCCATCCGCGAGTTTTACGTCAATTAGCAATGTTAGGAATCCATTAGCAAGAATCATTTCCTATCTCAAACCACAAGTCATAGCCCTACCTGCACATGCATACAGCAAGTATGAATGTATTTTCTACTAAGAACCCTAGGCCGAAATCCTCCCCTCAAATCTGATTTTTGGATTATATAACATCTTTGCCTGTCTTCAACCAATACACAATACACAGAACCCTCACAAACCTAATTCGAATTTTTATTGTTCCTACAACAAAATTTTAAATCGAAAAAAAGAAGAGGGAACCACCACACACAATCTCAATACTTGGACAAAATTTTACAAGAGGAAGACTCTTACCCATTTTCAGCCCACCGAACACACTGGAAGATCTTATTCACGGCCATCAGAAATCTTGACGCTACTTAGTAACCATAACCTGATCATGCACACAACCACCACCCGATACAATCAAACCTCGCTCACTCTATAACTTAATCTAAGACAATAACTATACAAAGAGCTGATATTTAGTTACGATATTCAATCCAAACCTGAGTTATCCATTGGGTTTCCAGCAACAACCGGCTCGGGCTCCTTGATGTCAACCACTACCACATCTGAAGTGAGAAAAGTTCTAGCCACAGAGGCCGCATGCTCCAAGCAACATCTCACCACCTGATTCCAAAAAAAAATAGAGGAACCTATGAGTATAAACCAAGTAAAACAGGCAGCTCATATAAGACCAAGGATTAAAGACAGATTTAGAGTGACCTAGCCAATAATGAACACCAGTCAAAGTCAGCGAATCCTCTGGCAGATATACATGAATTTCACTACAAATTCGGTTGACCCAGAACCTAGTATCACCTATGAAGTTCAACCAACTTTCTTGCACAAATTCAAGGACATTTTGAAACTCAGGCAAGTAGGGCATAAAATGGGTTGGATTTTATTCGAAATCCAAGTGATCCGAATTGGAATTTAGTGGTTTGGACCCTTGGAGTAGACCCAAATAAAATATGGGTTGATATCCCTTGATCCAAGTCGGATCTGGGTCGGATATGGATACGTCCCTATATCCACCTAAATCCAAATGATATATAATCATTGCATTGAAAATTATATTTTTACGTTTTTCAAAATATCTTTTTTTCTACTACTTCAATATAACATGAATGCTTATAAAATAGTGAAATAGAATAGTATAGCAAATTAGCAATTAGAAAAGAAATATAGCCAAAAAAAATATTGAATGGTTTGAAATTATAGACCCGAATCAAGTAATTCAGTAGGGTTAGATCCGGATTTAGTGAAAGCAAAATGGTTTGGATATGGTTTTTGCTAATAGGACCCAAATAAAAAAAATGGATCTGGATATGGATCTACTCAGATTCGACCCGAACCCAACCCATTTTGATCCTTGTTGGCAAGACCCTGTCTATTTCTTTTTTAAAAATTAAAAAAAAAAAAAAAAAGTCCTAATTCGGCGAGAAACATATACTTTTTTTTTTTTCAAAGCAGTATAACAATTTACCTTGGTAGGATCAATTATTCCAGCAGCCATCAAATCCTCATATTTTCCAGTTGCAGCATTGTAACCATACTTGAAATTATCACTGGAGAGTACCTGAAGGAAGAATAGAAATGCCACCAATCAGCTTAGTTTTTTATCTTGCATGTACAATAAAAATTGTTTGTTTGTGTACAATGTGGGCAGCCTAATATCAGTACAAGCATGTACATATACCTTCTCCATGACCACACTTCCATTATCGCCCGCGTTTTTGGCAATTAACTTCAAAGGATAGCTCAAAGCCCTCTTAACAATATCTGCTCCAACCTGCCAACATCCCAGGAATTCGAGTCAAACACAGAAGGACTATCATCTCCAACTAGAGAGAGAGAGGAAACCGTTAATTCCATATTAAGATTTGTAAATGTGTTACCTTTTGTTCATCGTTATCAAGAGTATCCTTTATGGCATCTACCTTCGAGGCAAGTCTCAAAAGGGTGCATCCACCACCAACTACAATTCCTTCCTCAACGGCTGCCTGAGAGCCATTACAACAATAAATTTTCCAAGACCTAGAATTCAATAGTTTTCAAGAAACCATTAAGTTAGACATCATTGAAAGATACCTTTGTTGCATTAAGAGCATCCTCTACTCTCAGTTTCTTTTCTTTCAGCTCTGTTTCAGTTTGAGCTCCAACCTACCCAAGTTCACCACAAACATCACAATAGAGAACTATCTCGAAATTTAGTTCAATGATTAAACCAACATTTTGATTGAGATAAGTCGCTTAGGTATTACCTGAATTACAGCAACACCACCTGAAAGTTTTGCAATTCTTTCATTAAGCTTTTCTTTTTCATAGTCCTGCTCTGCAGCCTGCATAACCAAGCATTCATCATTGTGAATTGTAGTCTACGAACACCAAAATCCCAAAAAATGAAGAAAAAAATAAATAAAGGGTTTTGTTAACGTGTGCCCTTAACATTTAGGTGCATTAAATGCACCTTGGAAATTGAATTTCCTACCAAAAATGCCCTCAAAAGATTTTTTTTTTAATACCAAGAATACCCTCAAATGCTTATTTCAAAGGTGTATTCGATGCAACTTAACGTGTGCCCTTAGGGCACGTGTTAACAAAACCCATAAATAAATAGTAAATTTGTAGAATAAACCTCTATAAGGTTACGGATTTGGGAAACTCGCTTATTCACGGCCTCTTGAGTGCTTCCATCACCAACAATTGTACTTGTTTCCTTGGTGAGAACCACCTTTGCAGCATGGCCAAGGACCTCACTTTCAGCTTTGTCCAAGGTCAGTCCAACCTCATCTCTAATCACAGTTGCTGAAAACCAATTATAATCAGAAACTCAACCCACAGGAAAAGCTAACAAGGTATGCACAGAGATCACAGGAGGAAGAAATTTAAAGAGATATAAGATATGGACCTCCGGTAAGAATAGCAATGTCATCAAGGTATTGGCTTTTGCGCTCTCCGAATCCAGGAGCTTTGAGTGCAGCAATTTTCAATGCCCCTCTAAGCTTGTTTACAACCAGAGTTGCAAGAGCTTCTTGTTCAATGTCTTCGGCAATTACCACGATTGGGTATCCACCCCTTATGGCATCTTCAAGAACATTGATGAGATCTCTTGCATTTGTAATCTTCTTGTCAACAAGAAGCAACTGCATATTGAAAAGTTTTATCCCTCAGAAAGCAAATAATGAAAGGAAACTCCAACAAGAAGGCCCAGAGAAATAGAACAATTCTCTCTTATAAAATAACTAGAGTTCACTCGTGTTGTAAGCCAGGCATCCTCTCTAGGGTTAAAGGGGTAAAAGCAGAAAAATAATAAAATTCAAGGCGCATTACTATAAATCTTCAAGGTTAAGGGGGTGAAAGAGAAAAAATAATAAAGCTGGAGATATTATTAAGAAAGGGGAAGAAAAGGAAAGACAATAAAGCGGGTTAAAGGGGTAAAAGAGGAAAGATAGTTAAGTTAGAGGGGTATTATTGAAAGAGAGGGTAAAAGAGGAAAGATAGTAAAATTGGAGGGATATTATTGAAAAGTGGGGGGTGGGGGGGTTGAGGAAAGACAATAATGTTGAAGGGGTGAAGAGGAAGTAGTGCGGACCCCACTCCATTGTAACTCGAGGGAATGTCTGTACCCCACAAAACTAAAGCTGGAGTGGGACCCAACATTTTATTTTCTTACATAGATATTAAGAGGACTTGACCAACCACCAGAAGACCGACACAACCACATACCTTGCAGTTCTCATATTCAACTGTCATTTTCTCACTATCTGTGACAAAGTAAGGGGAGATAAAACCACGATCAAATTGCATTCCTTCCACAACATAGAGACTATTTTCTGAACTTTTTCCTTCTTCAAGTGTCACAACACCCTTCCTGCCAACTTTACTCATGGCTTCAGCTATCATATTTCCGACTTCATAGTTGTTTCCTGCACTAACTGCAGCTACATCTGCTAGTTCACTGTCTTCTACCTATAACACCAAATATTATATTAGCAACGAAACATGTGTTGGACAAAAAAAAAAAAATCAATTAGTCATGGAGGTAACCAATGCAGAATAAGAAAAATAAGTCCCCCACACTGAAGTCACTCTAGGTTACCTCTTTTGACATTAACTTGAGCTCAGCAACTAATGCTTTGGCTGTCTTCTCGATACCGCGAGTAATTTGTACAGGGTTCGCACCAGCAGCTACCACCTGAAAGAATCACCTCCTTGTTAGGCCATTTTCAAGAAAATATGCTATTTAAATTCCATCACAAATTAGGTGAGAGGAATGCCTCACAAACCTTAACACCTTCGGCAATTAGACCTTGTGCAAGAACAACAGAGGTGGTCGTCCCATCCCCAGCCAAGTCATTGGTTTTCGCAGCAGCTTGTCTTACCAACTTAGCACCAATGTTCTCAACAGGGTCCTCCAACTCTACCTACAAAAATAATTCTTGAGTTTCAATAGCATCCACCAGCAATGGAATAACTACTACCATGTGCATTATTTGGAGCATTTTTCATCTGCTTAGGGGGGAAAAGAAAATTGAGTCAAGAAACATATGTTTACATTCCAATGCATCATAGAAATGCACGTAGCAAGCAAGATAACCAAAGGGTCTAAAAATCCAAAGCATGGAGTTAGGCTAGATTCAAGAAACTAATATAGGTGCTGCGAGGGCTTTGACCCATAGCTCAGTTGGTTTAAGACATTGCAAAGCAACTACGAGGTTGTGGGTTCAAGTCCAGTTTACCCATTAAACAAATATAAATAAATAAAAGAACGAAAGAAATTAGGTAACTAGAAAACCAAAAAAAAAGTGAAGTAGCAAGAAACTTTCAAGAAAACAACACATTTCCTCTGTTTCATATCTTTGAATCAAGCTCTAGCCTTGAAAATGCTAAATGGTATACCTCTTTAGCCACAGTCACACCATCATTAACAATTCTGGGGGACCCATATTTGCTCTCCAAGACAACATTCCTGCCCTTTGGACCAAGAGTGACCCCAACCAAATCTGCAAGTTTATTAACACCAGTCTGTAATGGTAGGGAAAAAAACATAGTTAGAATAGCTGCAATCCAACTCTTCACTGCAGCAGGAACAAAACTCAACGATATATGATTCACAACTCACTTGCAACTTCTTAATAGTCGATCCATCCTTGTTAAAATACAACTCCTTAGCCGCTCTAATCTTGGGTGAACATCTTCTCTGTAACGCCACATTATGTCGTGTTCTACTAAAGGAAAATGAGGATATGGAAGCAAAAGAAGACAACTTGTTTGAAGAACTTGAAAGCTTCTTGTCCATCACATGTTGGCTAGGAGCCACCACAGAGCCCATCAACGACATGGTTGTCAATGCTGACACCATTTACTTTAAGAACCTGATTGTTTTCAGCATCATTTCATGTCAAAAATCTCATCCAGAGTTGCATCAAATCAACACCACAATAAATGATACGATAGATAATATAAAGTCCACAGTTCCTTATTTAAAATACAAAAATACAACCAAAGAGAATTCCTTGTTCAGTTTTATCTCTCATTCAAGGTTGGTACCAAACACTATTCTCGGGGAGGAAGAAAATTTTGTGGCATTTTCTTCCGTTTGCAGTATGCTCAGGAATTTGGTTGGAGAGGAATGGGAGAGCATTTCAAGGGGTGAAAGCTGAAGTTCACGAGATCATAATCAAAATTCTTGGGCTGATCTTCTTCTTGTGCAAACTTTGTCCAAAGTTCAAGTGTATTTTCTTTGAGGATTTTGTGTTTAGGTGGAACTCTCTGTTTGAATATAACTAGCCTTCTATTTTTCTCCTTTAGGTTGGTCATCTCGACTACCTTTATGCATCTTCTTACCATTTTTAAATAAAATTTTACTTATTAAAAAAATACAAAAATACAACCAAATGATACAATTAACATCCCACATTTCTCATAGACTAAAACAAGTTTATCATCCACTGCCCACACACCCTTCTCCACAAAAATGGTCATTAACCATTTTATCCAACCAGAATTTGTTTAACAACCTTAGTGTGCTCCCATGGCTTAAATAGCTGAGTTACTCTACACACTCATGATACATTTTTTTTTTGGATAAGTCTCATGATACAATTAGCATCCCACGTTTCTCATAAACTTGAACAAGTTTTCCATCCAACACTCACTAACCCTTCTACAAAATCGAAGGGTCTGATACATTTTGTTTTCATGTAGACAGAAAAATCAACCAAAATGTCAGATATATATGCATTTTACTAACCTAAAAGGCAAGCTTAAACTTCTTACAAACTTAAAATAAACCTGAATCTTCTCTCTATTTCCTACTCAAAATCAGCAACTCTATATTTATAGAAGAAGAACATTCTAGTAAGATTCAAAGATCATTTATTTATAGAATCGTCCGTCACACAAGACATCAAGAACATATATCTACAAAATAAATCCAAAATCTAAAAACTAACGAGAAATGTACCAAAAATGAACGATCTTTCATTGTTTTCTACTGAAATTTATCCAAACTAAACCCTAATTTGTGCTTAAAATCTAAACCGAAACACATTCAAAACGAAGCTTCATAATTCCTTAAACCTCTTATTAAGCCCAAAACAAATGCTGAAAACCCTAATTCCAATTATTGCAGTAAGGAAAAGCAATGAGTCGTAAAACCCTAGAACACCCCTAAAATTGCTTCATCTCAGGTAATTAAAACCGGAAACCAGAAACCAGAAATATAAAAACCGGGAACGAACCTTGAAACAGCTTTTTTGAGTAGTAGATAAGACTGTAAAGCTCTTAGCTTGAGAAAGTTCAGGCAAATAAGAAAAGTAGAACGTTAGGTTTTAATAAAATCGAATGTTTCTCTCGTGAAGCTTCGGGGAAATCTGGTCCGTTGGATCAAAACCAATGCCAAATTGGTGTCTATGGAACTATCTAGAAGATTGTACCAATCCGGATACTGAGCCGAACTGATGATGCCCAAGCCCAAGCCCAAGCCCAACTCCATAGAACTAGGGAGCGTTTGGAAACTATTCTCATAATGAATTAAGTGATGAGTAATTAATTAATTGGCATTATAAATGTAATTTTATATAAATTTGATTATTTTAGAATGAATAGAAAATGTATTATTCTTGTTTTTCGATTACAAACTCTGTTGGGGCTTGATTTGGGTTCTTTTTTAAGATTCCTTTGGGATATTTCGCAAATTATTTTATTTGGTTTCCCTCTTTTTGCTCTCTCTCTCTCTTCACCCTACCTTCCAGTGATCTTTTGTCATATCTATGAGGTGGTGGTAGTAGGGGTGGAGCCAAGATTTTACTCTCGTGAGGGCAACTGAAAGCAAAAATACTTTGTGGGGGTAATAGCGACAAATTTTCTTATATGTTGATGTTTTTGTCATAATAACTCATGTATTGTTATAGACTTTGAAAATTCTTGTTGGAGCAAATGCCCCCAATGTGAATCCACTTGTGAATGGTGCTTCTTGCATCATTTCTCTCAATAAAAAGTTCTTTTAATTAAAATTTGGAGAGAGAAAAAAAAACTCATATTGTGGACCCATCATGATAGGAGTAAAATATAAATCTCATTGAAAAGGAGAAAAAAAAACTCCTAATCAAACATTTCGATAAGTTGTATAAGAAAATAATCTAGACAGGCCTCACAAACCAATTAACCGTGATATAAAAATGAGTCGTGATAATCTGACTACCACACGTGGCATACTCAATCGACTACCTGACGTAACAAGTTCGAGAATCGTAGATCTGTGCTCCTTGGGATACACGATTTCCCTCGAGATGCATTTTTATGAGGAAGTACAATCATGTATACCGAGGAGCGCTCAAATATACGATTTCCGAACTTGTCACGTCAAGATAGTCGATTGAGTTTGACACGTGGGATAGTCAAATTATCACAATTATATAAAACTAGTACAATGAGAAAGGCTCCTTCAATAAATCATCTAATGTCCAAGTCAATCCAAAGAACAATTTTAACAGAGTTTCAGTATAGAAAATTAAGTATCTTTGTTTTGCATGAATGTGCAAATGTGATAGGTTCCCATCTTAGACATATCTAAATCCATCATTATCCTAATTAAATAACCTTATTTAATTAAAATTTATCATTTTTAAAATCTTTATCTATTTAAAATCCTTCTAATAACGAATTCCTTCCAAATTCTTGTTCAAATTTCTAGAAAACGAGGATTGGCATGATCTAAGACGGCACACTGGTCGAGAGAATTTCCCTCGACCTTACATTTTTTTGGCTCCATCCTCCTTTTAATCGAGCTCTAAACTATCCTCTCAAAAGCTCTACGCTCAGTATGTCAATGTTGCTATCGACCAACACACATCCCTAGGTGACCTAGGTTATCCTTGTGGGGTTTGCAAATTTCACCTTCAATAGTATCAACACTTACAAACTTCAACCAACTTAGTAAATTGACACCCTCTATTAAAGGAGACCGATTACTTGCAAATCACAAATCGTCTTATTGAGCCCCAACCTAAAATAACACATGTTGTTTTACTTTTTTTAAATCCCTACAACTTGTGTTAATTATAGACCATGGGTTCAATCCTAACAAACTTATCTTTTCAAACATGTTTTTTCATGTGTAAATTTTATGTCTTAGCGTGACTAGAGGGATTTTTTGGGACCTATTTTGAGTGAGTTATAGAACCCACTTCGTTCTTTCTAAGGTTTGTTTCAATTATTTGTAACATGATCTCTTGGTCCATGTTTTTGGTTGATTGATTAATCACTTTGATGATTGTAAAAATAAGGCTTAAATTTTATTTGAGTTTAATTGTGAAAATTTTAATTCCACTTGGAACAAAGAAAGATTACTCGTGTTTATAAAGTTCTATGGACCCTTTATAAGGTAAGTTGTATTAAACCACACTTGTGCGTTGTATACTCCGGTCACGAACGATAGGTTGTGGACTTACATATAGGCTTTGGTCTAATGATCCATATATTTAAGATTAAAGATATTGATCTATCTGTACAATTTCATTTATATCTCAAAATATGTCTATTAGATTTATAGAACCTATATTTATTATAATTATAAATTTTTTTAAAAAGAAATATCACAACTGTCGGTTGAGATTACCAACAAAACAAGACAACTAACCATTACATATAAAATCCCATTTGTTAAATTTATTTAAGAAAGTGACCTCAAGATTGAACGTCACATCGCACACCCTGAGGTGAAAGTGTATGAAAATTATAAATGCTTTTCCTCGGGATATGAGTGAAAAGCATCTATGATTCTTATCGACTTTCATGTCAAGATGTGTGTTACGAGGTCCAAGTTTGAGGTCACTCCAGCACGACTCTTTATTTAGTGGTTCCTAATAGACTTGTCAATTCAACAGATGTCTCATGCCAGTCCAATAGATGTCTAATATTAAAAGTCTCATTCTAGTAGGTGAAACTTGAAACAACCATCTTATCTCTTCAACATCAAATCGGATTGGGCCATATTACAAATATGATTTGCATCCAATTGTTTTTATCTTTATTTAAAGAGATTCTTTCCTTTTTCATTTCTAGTCCTCGCTTCAACAGTTAATTATTTTGATCAATTTTGTTATTGAAATCAAATGAAGATCTTAATGTTCATTCGATTTATCTTGAGATTGGTGTGTTGCTTTCTAAGGGAAATACAAACTATTGAATCCTTGGAGTGAAAGTTCGAGAGTCTCACAATACATGTGGAGGGCATTAGTCTGCTTTAAAACATCGTGTTGAATGCTTGCCTTGTTTGGCAATTTCACTAAATCGATAAGAATTATTTTTCTTTCGATTTATTTACAAATTAGAAATTTCTTTGTTGTGGATCTTTGGGCTAGAACAAAACTAATTATAAGATTTAATTTATCAATTAAAATTAATTCTCATTTCAGTGACCATCTAATTATTGCAATATTATAATTTGTCCAACTAGTTGCACCTCACTTTACTAACTTAGTCTCTCCCTTTCTCTTATTTCTTTATTATGCCAATATTAAGGAATGATGAGAAGAGAAGATACAATTTTGTAAATAAGAAGAATAAGAAGAGCAACTTCAAAAGGAGGTATTGTAGTGTTAGATTGATTTCACTTCTGAAGAAGAAATGTGAAACTTCTTTTAAGTGCAACTATCCCAATGGATGCAAGGGATTTTTCAAGTGTTGGAGTGCAATTAGTACAAAGTGATCTGCTACTAGTCAATCTCCTTTCAAATTTAAAATTTTTACATGTTAATAATTTTTTCTTATACCATATCCTTACAACTTTATATTTTTACTTATATATATATTACATGTTAATAATTTCTATTTACAAATAACTAAAAAAAATGCCAACTACTTCAACAATAAATGCATTCTAGACATTCCCTTGGTTGTAGTTGTACATCTACATAAAAAAGAAGACTAATGATAAAACTACACACCTACGGTCCGACACAAACACGGTTTGTTCGTGGCTAATATGGTAAGGGCACATGACCGTAGATCTTTTTCCTTGTGTATCCCGAAGAACAGATTTATGCCTTTGCCACGTCAACTGTGTACAAACCGTGTATGTTTATCAAGAAAGAGTCGTGCTCAGGAGACATTGGGATTTACTGTGATTTTACATTTCTAACATGGGATGCGCGCGTAATCGTAGATTCATTCCCTCGAGACACAAGTAAAAAGAATCTATGGTTATGTGCGCATGTCCACGTCAAAAATGTAAAAAATCGCAATAAATCCTATGTCACCCAAGCATTATTGAAAAAGAAATGACCCTTCACAAGCTTTTTGTACTAAGAGGTAAACAAACAACGGTCCCGCCAATGAAACTCTAGTTTTGTATTGCTTGGAAGTTGCCACGTGTCTTAAAAAATTAATATAATTTTAATAAGAGTCATGATAAAACCACATGCTAAAACGAAGATGATCTGTACGGGACTGACGTGGCAAGTGCACATAATCATAGATCTTTTTCTTCAGGATACACAAGGAAATGCATCCAATGAATTTAGACCTTAATACAACCCTTGTTGCCCTAGTCATCATTTCACACTATTGTATCAGATAGAACTAATTTTATTCTAATTTGACTTTTTCCTGTTGGCACCAGGGTTGCCATGTTACTCTGCCTTTGAGACAGACCCCATGAAAGTCTAGATCATATGGCCTGTTGTCTTTGTCTACACAATCTTGGTCAAATTTTATAATTGGCCAAACCATGATAAAATATAGTGTAATTTTATCATGGTATGGAGTGTGGCCTGACCCAACATGACCTGTTCAATATCATTTTTAAATATTTTCATGAAAAATCATTTGTTTCTATTCAACCTAGAAAATTGGATTCCAATAGAATATTGGTTGGGGTGGATAATAGTCAAGGCAAGAGAGCTAGTTCAAATTAGAAATTATTTATGCGTTTAGACTACATTACCAACCCCAAGTTCGGATAAAAGACGAGAATTACATTAGGTCGGATATTTCATTTCATGACAAATTAGAATGGACGAACACGATCATTTAGCCGATCTCAAATCTTTGTTTTTATTGAGTGTGAAAATTTTGCGTTTCAATGGAAAATGAATTTATTGAAAATGTATTGTAATAAATGTTGTAAATTCATATTTTCCTAAGAAATTATTTTTGTATAATGATTTTCAAACACCCTCCATTAACACACCATCACAAAATCGTAGATCATTTGCCTCGTGACACGTATAACCATAAATCTTTTCTTGTGTATCCCGAGGCAAATGATATACGGTTCTGTGATAGGAGTGTAGGGGGGCATGTGTCAGAGGGGGGGTGTCATATTATTACGACTCATTATTTTTTCCAATAGATGTATATTGTAATGGATAATATATCTCTAGTATTTATATTTTGAAGAAAAGTGGTATGAGGTTAGGAAGTGAGAATTTAATTCATATTTCAGTTTACATTTTCACAATAAAAAAGACCCATCTGAAAATATTCCAATGAAATTCACTTCTATTGGTTGGGGGGATTCACATATCGCTCGAGTAAACCCATGCTTTTCAAAAAAAAAATTTCCTTTTGTTATTAGAGTTGCAATTTAGAACAGTGTCTTGTTTCTATAAAAATGTTAGATGTCTACGTGGCACATTTTTGTTGGAAATCAATCACCTTGGACTACGTGAACAGCTTGATTAAGAGCCTGAGACGTTTTAAACACTAACTAAAATGTGTCACGTAGGCACCTATTCTATTTTATGGGAACCGGGCACCATATTGTATCCTAAGTCTTGTTATTATTTAATAATAAAGACTTTTTTAGATATAAATTCAAAAAATATGAATAAGGTAAATGGGTAGTAGATGTATACCTATACATATATAACTGTAGATAAAGTTTTGTCTTATATGATTAAAAAGTTTCGAAATTAACTGATTTTTTGTGAGGATGATCTCTACATCATAGAGATCATCCTCACAAAAAATTAACCCATTCCGGAACTTCTAACTCCATGAAAAGTGATTACAAATTAACAGTAAAAAATTGACGATCCATGATTCTTTAACATATAAATTAGGGTTATAAATTTCAAAATGTGTTGATTTTTTGTAAAGATGATTTCCTCACCATGAAGATCATCCTCATAGAAAATAAGTCATTCTGAAACTTTTAGCCCACATAAGATAAAACACATTGTCTAGAACTTTGTTCACGAAGCCTGCCCCCCTTCTCTCTCTCTCTCTCTCTCTATATCTATCTATATATATAATGTTTTTGATAACGATGTATAACTATATTACTATAAAATTATTTTTGTAAAAGTATCAATTTTATAAGAGTAATATAGAAAATTTTATAATGTAATATATAATATAACTCATTACCAATTACTAGGGGGAATGCATGCTTTGCTTAAATAATAATATTACTTATATTTTAACTCTATTAATAATTATCAATAATTGGAGACTTTAAGTGCTAAGTAATAATAATTATCGAGATATATATAAATCAAAATGGTTAACCGATAAGTAGCATAATTATACTACTCTTTCATACATCATCATTATTATTATTATAAAACATCAAGATTCAAAGGGTACTATTGGAAATTTTCTAATAATTTATATTATATCGAGTATGGGTTTCCAAGAAAATATTTTGATAAGACTTTTTCAAATCTATTATTTTATCACACATAGATCATTGATTAAAAATTATGGCATTTTGAAAATTTTAAATAAATAAATATATTTTAAGACAAAGAGGAAGCATGATTGGTTGAAAAAATAGCATTGGCATAATTTTAAACGACTTCAGGGATGGTTAGAGCAACTCCAACACACATTCATCCCAGTTGCCATCACCTCTTAACCGTCATTTGAAGGGTCTCCAATGCGTACTCCATCTCCTATTTCATTTTGGAGAATCAAGTTTTCAAACTCCAAAATGGACGATGAGTTCTGGGTTCTCTACTTTTGCCTCCAAAAATTTCCATCCCCCAACTATCATTTTCGATTTCAGGTCTCTAATGCAGTTGGCATCTCCATCTCCATGTTGGGTTGATTTAAAAAATATTAATAGATGAAAATTTTAGATAGCACAGTTGGAGTGAAAATCCCTTGAATATCAAAAATGAAACTCCATAATGAACCAGGGTTGGAACCAAGGCCATATGGGACCCTCCCACGGGCACATGCCTACAAAAATAATTCTTAAAGGGCATTATAAAATTTACTCTTAAAAAAACTAATAAAAAATGCCTAAAAATTATTGAAACGATTTTAAAACAAGAATCTAAATACTCAAAAAAGCCGACAAAAAATTGTTAGCATATGCTATCTTGAGAAAAAGGATAATTGTACAAAAATGGTGGGCAATAAAAGATAAGATTTTGGTACTAAATCAACAATGGATAAGAATGGAGCCAAGATTCATTTTTAAAGAAACACAATATAGTTAAATAAATCTAATTTATTTTGCTATTACTATTGCCAATTTTTAGTTATAAAACACAAAAGTTTTTATTGGCATGCCAACTTTTTCTTGTAACATACTAATTTAATCTTAACCATTTAATTAGAAAATAATTGGTGTGTTATAAGTAAAAAAATAATTGTCAATGTTGTAATAAAGTAAGTAGATACATACAACGACGAAGTCGTTTTCTCAATAAGGTCAAAAGGAACGTGAGAAGCATTATACATAATGAGAAGTTTTATAGGCATCCCAACTCTTACTTGTCACACACCAGCTTTTCAAACTAAATGATTTGTTGAGATGTAACTAGCCATTCTTTAATTATTTTTTTTTTAAACTATGGCATCCCATTTTTTATTCTCCCCCTAAATGCTCTCTTTTGATACCCATTTATTTTCTTCCAAATGTTTTCTTCAAATAGAAAGATAGACATAAAGACAAATATAAAGGCTATTGAAATCTAGGGTTTTGTAAGTTTTTTTTTTTCTTCATTCTTTTTTAATTTTGAAAAGTTTGAAATCTTTGATTTTTTAAATTAAATCCATCATTCGTAGCCACTCCCCTTTTCTTGTTCCCTCCATTTATCTTATCTAGGTTTGTCCTCTTAGATTTTTCTTAATAGATGATTTGTGTCTCTACAATCTTGTTTGATGTGTAATGCATAATTTCATAAATTGGTATATTACAAGAAAATTTTTTGGTACGACGAATAAAAGTTCTTTATAATCTTTTATTTTAATTTTTTTATGAGAAGGTGTCTGAACTTACATCTGACTAGGAGGATCAGAAGAGCCAGAACCAAGGCAGATGGATCCTTCCCCTGGGCACGTACAATGCAGCTCTCTAATCTATAGAACACCTTGAAAACATTTCTTGTTGTGAGATATTTTTTATTTATTTATTTTTCTGCTCTCGCATTCATAGCCACTGTAGACTTTGCTTGCTATGTTGAAACCTCATAAAAAAAAATACCATAGCATTGGAACACAAATCTTTTATTTTTTTCCATTCAAAGTTTATCTAGACTTGTACCAAGTCACACGTATTTCAAATTTTATTTATTATCTTAATTCATATAGTTTTGGTCATTGTCACATTATATTATTGAGTCGTGATAATATGACGTTCTGTTCTGACAAACACCCCCTATGCCACCATCACATAATTGTAATCATTTGCCTGAATTATAATTCTTTTTCTTGTGTATCCCAAGGCAAATGATCTACGGTTTTGTGATGGGGATGTTTGTCTGAGGAGAGCATCATATTATCATGATTCTATATTATTATAAGACTTAAAAAAATAAACAAGAAATTATTAGACCTGTTGATGGGGAAGTTAATTAAGGCCCATGAAACACAAGCAATGCTAAGTGGTCCTTCACTCTCTTGTCCCTACATGCTCGTATGCACCACTTGTCCAGTAAAATCATCACTAAGGCCATTTTTATAAAACAAAAATTGATGTCGACTCAAGTGAGTCAAAATAGATGGGTAGCAACTAAATAAAGTGGAGAAAATTACTTAAAGAGCCCTGGTGAAGGAATTTTTATTCTAAATAGCAACCTAAGTTCTGAGTGGTATCTTAATAGTTCATATAGAATTTGTTTTCTCTTGTTAATAGTCCCTCGACCTCATCTCATGTTTATAATGTCTTTTGAAATATCCAAACAATCATTTTCTCATCTTCTTTGCCTAGCTAGGTTTTTCAATGGAGATTGCGATCATTGATCAAGAATGACGAATGAAAAATGATATTATCTTAATTTTGAACATTTAGACATATTTTATTTATTTATTTCATGTTTCATTAAAAAAATGAAAGAGGAGTTGAGATTCTAATTTTTTTGATGATTACAGCGTTTTGATTTGCAACTATGATATATGCATTCGAGTATTTCGATGAGATTTACCAAGTATTGAAGTTGAAAAAATGAAAAAATAAAAACAAAAGAGAACGAAAAATCTGAATCACATTACAATGTGAGTTCACCACTTTTTATTATCTAGCTCAACATTTAATTGCTTAGTGCCAAATTCACTATTTGGTGTTGAGTTCACCACTTCTTATTGTCTAGTTCAACATCTAATTATTGTCGAGTTCAACAATATTTAAAAAAAAAAACGTTGAACTCTACAATAATTAAATGATGAACTAGACAATAAAAAGTGATGAACTCAACACCCAATGGTGAGCTTGACAATAAAATGTTGAAATAGACAATAACACAGTGTCGATTATGATCGAGATTTTTTTTTTTTTAAGTTTGATATTGGGTAAATATCATTGAAATACCAAAAATGCATAAATCATAGTTGTAAATAAAAAATTACAACATAATCATTAAAAAAATTAGAATATCAATTTCGTTATTCGTTGTTTTTTATAAGTCATCAAAATCAATCAAAAAAATATATTTAAATATTCAGAATTAAGAGAATATCATTCTCCATTCAAAATCAAAGATTATAGAAAATAATCGCAATTGCCATTGAAAAACCTAACTATGCAAAGAAGATGAGAAAATGGTAGTTTAAAGCAAGGATTATGAAGATTTTTTTTTATTATAAACTAAATGGACTATTAAGAGACCACTCAAAACTTAGGAATCATATAGAAAAAAAATCCCTCCATCAGGGTCCTTTAAGTAAATTTTCCAATCCATTTTCCATTATTAGACGTTCTTCTCATTGACTCATCCCTTCCTTAATTTGTTAGAATTTTTCAAGAATCAGAAACTCCATCATCAAAATGTCAAATAAAGCAAAATCGGTTTTGCTCAATTCACATTAAAATAATTTTAAAAAATTTAAATAGAAAATATTTAATGAGAATTTTGATAAATTATAGTTCTATAAAATCATCCTTCTATCGTTATCTTTATAATAAAATGTCTAGGAAATTACCAAAAGGAAAATATAATTGATCAAAATTCTCAACAGATATATTTATATTAAAAATTGGTGGAAAGACGTTTGTTGAAGAGACAATTTTCAAATTTGACAAATTGTAAAATGGTGCTTTTCAGAGGCATGAAAAATGTAAATCAAATATCAAATGACGATTCTTGTTGAACAAGCAATTTTCACTAAAAATTGTTGAATAAGTGATTTTCACTAAAAATTGTCCATTCAATTGGCATTTTATTTCAAGAAAAATCCGGTCCTTATATCAAAATAGTGTATAAAAATGTAAAAATGTTTGGTTTAAGCAACATTTTTCTAAAAGACTGGTTCAACAATGGTTTTAACTCTTAATTATTATTATTATTATTATTATTTTTTGAAAATTTCAAAAACTTATTTTTATAATTATATTTTCTCTTTAATAATTTTTGTAAATATATTTAAAAAAAAAAAAAAAAAAAAAAAAGCTAACTTAGTAAGATTTTAAATCTTATTAAGGGTTGTTGAGCTCAACCGGATTACAAAATTGGCAATTCAACACCACAACACTCTAGATTTCATGGAAAAAAATCTGATCCAAAATGTTTTTTAGACTTGATCCAAAATTTTGAAAATGGGCAGCAATTGAATTCTCAAATTTAAAACTAAAATTTCGCTGTGAAAAATAACCTTTTTTTAAAAAAAAAGTTCATAGAATGTTGTCCTCTTCTTCCTTGAGGCATTGGATCATGTTTTTGGATGCCACGAGGCGATCTCAACCATCCTTAGTAATATTTCAAATCTTACTAAGTTAGTAAGACTAGTGCTTTACTACATATTGCATGGATGTTTAAATTAAAGAGATCTTGGAAATTGGAAGGTGAAACGGTTTAAAAGAGTTTGTCTCGTCCAACTCAACATGGACTCAGTTGGTAGGGTGCAGACTCAAAAGTTGTACTCAACCACCAGCATCCTTACTCCACGGTAGAAAATTAAAAATGGAAAGAAAAAGTAAGCTTAAACAGCCCTAAAAAAACTAAGATTTAGTGCTTCTATCACTCTTCTATATTTTATTTCTCTCTCTCTCTCTCTCTCTCTCTCTCTACCCCACAAGACAGCTTTTTTCGTCCAATTTCCAGCTTTTCTTACCTCTTCTCATTTCTCTACAGTTCTACTTTATTTTCTCAAATCTTCTCCAAAATATGGATTTCTTCTAATTCAAGGAAGAACAAACCCTATCTCTCCCTCTTCAGTCTTCTCCTACACCAAAGCAGAAAAAAAGTGAAAGATTGAGAGATAAAGATAGGGTTTTTTTTTCTGTTTTAATCAACAATGGCTCATCTCTTCAGAGACAGAAATCTAGGTCAATCGAAGAGAGATATGGGAATCAACAGTACTAACAGATTACCCATTTCAGATCTCCCATCCCCTTTTGGTGAATTGGGTTCTAATCTTTCCGAATTAGAACTTCGAGAAACAGCTTATGAGATCTTCGTTGCTGCTTGTAGATCTACTGGTGGAAAACCCTTGACTTATATTCCTCAATCTGAAAGATCTCCATCTTCGATTTCTCTGTCACATTCTCCGTCTTCTGCATCTTCATCCCCATCTTCGATTTCGCCTTCTTTGCAGAGATCATTGACTTCTACTGCTGCTAGTAAGGTTAAGAAGGCTTTGGGGATGAAATCTTCTTCGAAGGGTGGAGGGAAAGAGAGTAGTCCGTCTTCGAAATCGAAGAAACCAGTAACAGTTGGAGAGCTTATGAGGGTTCAGATGAGGATTTCGGAGCAGAACGATTCGAGGATTAGGCGCGCTTTGTTGAGAATTTCTGCTGGACAGGTGAGCTCATTTGGGTTCTTATATATATATATCTATATATAATTCCGAAAGTAAGGATTTTGATCTGGTTTTGGGGATCTGCTCACTTTTTTATTGAATTTTATGTATTTTTGTTGTATTATGTTCATGATGTCGATGATGTTTATGATGGGATGTGGATCATGAATTCTTAATGGATGTTGTTAGTCTGTTAATTGTCTCTCTCTCTCTCTCTCTCTTTTACTTCAAATTTGGGGGTTTTTTTGTATTATTTAAAAAAAAAATCCATTCATTATGTTTTTGGTGTAATTTATTTTATTTCTGGATAAGAATTATTGCTGGTTTTTCAGGATTATGAGGTGATGATTGGGTCCTCAGGACACCGAATAAGCTTCATCTCTTTTGGTGATAATTTTTGTTTTTCTCTTTAATTTTTTGGTGGTTGTTGGGAGTTTGATAAGGTTTGATTCTTCGACTTGATTATTGATGAATTTTCCTATAATTGTTGGTAATTTTAATCTTATGTGACTGGTTTAATGTCGGTTGATCTGCATTTCTCTTGAGGGCCATAGTTGGTACTTTCTATTCTTGATTTTGGTTGTGTTAGACGGTTGGTAGGTGGTTTTCTGAAAAAAAATCGGCTTTTCCCCAGTAAATCTAACCATAAAACATGTAGTAAGCTAGTAACCATGTAGTTGTAATGACTTTAAAGATAAAAACGAATACCGAGGAATCATTGTGGAATTTTTTTACTTTTAAAATAATATTTTTTGTATAGAAATTTTTTTCATCACCAGTAGACTCTGCAGCATCTGAAAATATAGGATAGACTGTATAATTTTGAGAGAGATGTTAATTTTAACTTGTATAGTTTTGTTTAGTCAACCTTGTATATTTTGTCACAGTATGTGACACTACTTTTTGGTATGTATATACATCTTTAGTTTCACTGTTAGTTTGTGTCTGTAGTTGTAGTCTACATGGGTTTGCATATTTGATTAGTTGTAGTTGAAGTTTATATTATTGGTGTTTTATATCATGTTATAATCAAATCAGTTGTCAGGTTATTTATATAATATCAGACTTTATATATTGAGATGTGTGTCTCATGCCTCAAAACTAACACAAAGTTATGGGGATTCATGTTAGAAGTTTGGGGTGTGACAGCAGTTGCCGATCCATTTTCCATTCAGCTTTTTTTTCTTCTTCTAGATAATAGTGATCATGGGCCTTGGTTTGTGTGATTGAAACAGCTTGGAAGACGCATTGAATCAATGGTTCTTCCATTGGAGCTATTACAACAGTTCAAGGCTACAGATTTTCCTGATCAACAAGAATATGAAGCGTGGCAGTTGAGAAATATGAAGATTCTTGAAGCTGGACTCCTTCTGCATCCCCACACCCCATTAGATAAGTCAGATTTGGCTTCACAACGCCTTCGTCAGATCATACGAGGGGCCTATGAGAGACCCCTAGAAACCGGGAAGAACAATGAGTCAATGCAGGTCTTACGTACCGCCGTGATGTCCCTTGCTTGCAGATCATTTGAAGGGTCCATCGCTGAGACATGCCATTGGGCAGATGGGTTTCCACTGAACCTTCGACTCTACCAGATGCTTCTAGAAGCCTGTTTTGATGCTAATGAAGAAACAATGGTCATCGAGGAGATTGACGAGGTTCTAGAGCTCATAAAGAAGACTTGGGTGATCCTCGGAATGAATCAGATGCTCCATAACCTTTGTTTTACATGGGTTTTGTTTCACCGTTTCGTTGTAACGGGCCAAGTGGAAAATGACCTGTTGTTTGCTGCTGATAATCAGTTGGCAGAAGTTGCGAAAGATGCTAAGGTAACAAAGGATCCCGTGTACTCCAAGATCTTGAGTTCGTCGTTGAGCTCGATATTGGGTTGGGCGGAGAAAAGGCTTCTTGCTTACCATGATACTTTCAATACTGGGAATATTGATTTAATGCAGAGTATTGTTTCTTTGGGGGTTTTAGCAGCCAAAATTTTGGTGGAAGATATCTCTCATGAGTATCGCAGGAAGAGGAAGGGAGAAGTTGATGTTGCTCGCAATAGGATTGATACTTACATCAGGTCATCAATCCGCACTGCTTTCGCTCAGGCAAGTCCTTTTCCATATGTTGACCCATCTCCTTGACATAATAAAATGTTTTTATAGATCTGAGTTCCATGATTAGTAGTGATCTGAAGCCCCGTTTAGCATAGTTGCCTCATAAAAGTTCGTTATATTGGTTAGAAATGGATGGTTGAACTCTTTCTTGCGCTGTGCTCCATCCAAGATTCATGATTCTGATTGAATGGCCTTGATTGATAATTTGGTGGTTTGCAAGTATGGCGTAGTGTATATAGGTTATAATGCAGTTGGTGGGTCTCAACTCCATTTACAACTTGCCTAGTTAAAGTCTGTTATATTGGCTAGAAACGGACAGTTGAACTATTTTTTGGGATGTGCTCCATCCAAGAGCCATGATCTGACTGAATGGCGTTGGTTGGTGATTTGATGGCTCACTTGTATGATGTATGATGTATAGCTTAGAAAGAGGATGGTGGGCCTCAAGTCCATTCATTAATAAAACTCCTTTATATTGTTAGAAAAACACTTTCCTTACCAACTTGGTACAATTTTAAGCCTTAATAAGGGTTGCTTTGCTCAAATGGATTACCACATTGGCAATCCAACACCACATCCCACTAGATTTCATGAAAAAACTCATATAAAAAAAAAAAAAATTTTGATTTTTGATTTTTTGGCTTCATCCAAGGTTTTGAAAATGGACGGCTACCAAAGTTCCACAGAAGTCCCAAATTTAAAATTAAAATTCAAAAGTGAAATATAACATTTTTGAATTTTTTTCCAAGTTCATAGAATTTTGTTCTCTACAACCTTGTGGCATCGAATCATGTTTTTGGATGCCACAAGGTGAGGTCAATGACCCTTCATAAGAGTTGAAATCTTACTAAGTTAGTAAGGCTATTCGGACTCGTATTGTTACTGTGTACTCATGGTTATGTTTGATGTTATCTTAAGACAGAGAATGGAGAAGGCAGACTCAAGCAGACGTTCATCAAAAAACCTACCAAATCCTCTTCCCGTACTTTCTATCCTTGCAAAGGACATTGGGGAATTAGCAGCTCATGAGAAGGATGTATTCAGTCCCATACTGAAGAAATGGCATCCTCTTGCGGCTGGTGTGGCTGTTGCCACCCTTCATGCTTGCTATGGGAACGAGTTGAAGCAATTCGTTTTGGGTATCACTGAGCTCACACCCGATGCTGTGCAAGTATTGAGAGCTGCGGATAAGCTGGAGAAAGATCTTGTACAGATTGCAGTTGAAGATTCGGTGGATAGTGAGGATGGTGGAAAGGCGGTAATCCGCGAGATGCCTCCTTTTGAGGCTGAAGCTACTATTGCCAATCTGGTGAAGGCGTGGATAAAGACTAGAGTTGACATATTAAAAGAATGGGTTGACAGAAATCTGCAACAAGAGGTGTGTAAATATACTCGTCTTTTTATTTTTATTTTTTATGCTTGCTGACGAGAGAAGTTGTTTCGTTTTAGTTGATTATCCAAGACAATTAAAAATTGAAAAAAAAAAATAAAAACGCTACAGTGACTGTTCATGACACTGTGTTTTACACTGTGCTGATGTGGAGAACGCATATAACTGTATATGCTTTCATTCGTATCTCGAGGAAAGCATATACGGTTGTGTGCACCTCCACATCAGCGCAGTGTGAAATGCGGTGTCATGTGCAGTCACTCTAGGACGACTCTTAAAAATTATGTCTTGTGTTTGCATAAAAGTTTGTTTATTGTAATTGACACCTTTCAGTTATTAAAAACAAAGGGTTTTGTTAACATGTGCCCCAAGGGTACACGTTAAAGTGCATTAAATACACCTTGGGAATTGATTTTCGTATTTAAACTGCCCTAAAAGAAAGATCATACCAAAAAATACCCTGAAGTTCTTATTTCCAAGGTGTATTTAGTGCACCTTAAGGGCACACATCAACAAAAGCATTGAAGGCCTCCTGGTTGTTGGACGGACCAACATGAAGATGAGTCAGTGGCTGACTTCTTGTGAGGATGATCTCCTCGCCATGGAGATAATCTTCTGAAAATTGAGCTGCTACTTAAACTTCTAACCTTGGCAACTGTGGTGTTCAAATTAATGTTGAGATGGGTTGTCCATTATTAATCAACTTGTAAACCACTTTTCTGAAGACTAGAAATATTGAAATGGGCAGGTTTTTGGTAAGGATGATCTCCTCACCTTGAAGGTCACTCTCACAACAAACCAGCCTTCGATTCATGTACATGTTGGCCTTCTTATCATAAGTCAACATTCTAGATGTCCATGGAATCTTGACATACACTGTTTTATAGGGCCCACTTGGAGATGAGTAACGCTGATTTTTTTGGTGAGGATGATCGTCCATCCTGGAGATCATACTCGCAAAAAATCAGTCAAATCATTTTGAGATTTCTAACTGTATCAACTGTTTGGTCAAAGTTTTGATAAAATGGAGGGTCCAAATTGGTTAGACTTCTAATTCATTTTTGGAGGGATTGGTCATTGGAGTTTTATATTAGCTGATATTTGGTGGGGGCTTTTTTTTTTTTTTCTTAATATTATAAACGAAAGATACAACAAGACGGAGACAAAACAAGAAGCTAAGGGCCTGATTACACAGCAATACTACACACCCAATCCCTCTTATCCTCTCCAAAAACACAACCAGTGATTCATCTCCATGTGGGCCCAATGATCATATTGAACATAGACATTTACTTTCCAGACGTATATCGACCCCAATACTTATGCATGTATATATATGTTCTTTTTGGGCTAATCCTATCAATGATGGTTTTGTAGGTATGGAATCCCCGGGCCAATAAAGAGAGATTTGCTCCCTCTGCGGTTGAAGTCTTACGAATTATAGATGAGACTTTGGATGCTTTCTTTCAGTTGCCGATTCCTATACATCCAGTTCTTCTTCCTGACTTAATAACTGGCCTTGACAGATGTCTTCTGCATTACATATCCAAGACAAAATCTGGCTGCGGTACATGCTTACAAAATTCCACAAAAATCTATAAATCACTTTCATAGCCTTAATCTCTTTAATAATAAATTATCATTCACCATTGTGGTTTACAGGGTCACGAAACACTTTCGTTCCAACTATGCCAGCATTAACCAGATGTACAACAGGATCAAAATTAAGTGTATGGAAGAAGAAAGACAAGCCGCAAGTCTCTCAAAGGAGGAAATCTCAAGTTGGAACATTAAACGGCGACAACTCCTTTGGAATACCACAATTATGTGTCCGTATGAATACTTTGCAACACATCCGCACTGAAATAGAGGTCTTGGAGAAGCGGACAATTACTTATTTGAGGAACTCTGAATCTGCCGTTGCAGATGACATTGCAAATGGGTCGGGGAAAAAATTTGAGCTCTCCCCGTCTGCTTGTCTTGAAGGGATCCAAATACTTTCCGAAGCAACGGCTTACAAGGTTATCTTCCATGATCTAAGTCATGTTCTATGGGATGGTTTGTATGTCGGGGAACTGACATCTTCAAGGATTGAACCAATGTTGAAAGAGCTCGAGCAGAACTTGGAAATTATATCGGAAACATTGCACAACAGAGTGCGCACACGTGTTATTACGGAGATAATGAAAGCTTCTTTCGATGGGTTCTTATTAGTGCTTCTTGCTGGAGGCCCTTCTCGTGCTTTCTCTGAACATGATTCTCAAATAATAGAGGATGATTTTAGAGCTCTTAAAGATCTGTACTGGTCAAACGGTGATGGATTACCGGATGATTTGATTGATAAATTTTCGAAAACTGTTAGAGAAGTCCTTCCACTTTACCGCACCAATACTGAGAGTCTCATTCAGCGGTTCAGACGTACGACATTGGAGACGTACGGGCCTTCTGCCAAATCTAGACTTCCATTACCTCCAACTTCGGGTCAATGGAATCCAACTGAGCCAAACACGTTGTTGCGTGTTCTATGTTATCGGAATGATGAAGCGGCCACAAAGTTCCTTAAGAAGACATACAACTTGCCTAAGAAACTGTAATTTCTTCAAGGGTTAATGCATAATTACGACAACGGATGATTATCTTGTATAGAGTATTGGTGGATTCTGATCTTAGGCATACTGTTTGGTGCTATTCTGGTTGACACAAATGGGTAGAGAAGATGAAAGCTTGAGAGTTTCAAAGGCTGATGGAACTTGGGGTGGAGATTCATTATACATCTTTCATATATGTATTTCTAGCTTTAGATTGATTCCTTGAAGGTTTGTTAGTCTTAGATTTGTTATTTACTAGCATTCTTTTGACTTGGTGAGGGTCTTGGGTAATGGGTTCTGTCTTTCTTCTTTGGCTCAGATGATGTAATTTATGTTCTACATGGGAAAAATGTTGAGATGCAGAGGTAGAAGAAGGTTTGTTTCTATAATTATGTTAATTCAAGTAGAAATATTGTGTTTATATGTTGGGAGAGACTTAAGATTAATCACCGGAGTGATCTTTATTATCATGTAATATATGTGGTGGCTTGTTTATTGCATTTGATTTTTCTTTTGTTGTGTTTTGAGCTTTTAGACGACCGATGTTCAATCACTCGTTGTCATCCCTCTTTTTTCATCTTTGATCTCCCGTCATCCATCTTTGGTTGTTGTTGCTCAAGTTTTAGCATACTGATAAGTATTTTTGGGAGATTCTATTGTCACACCAGCTTTTGCGAACACCACCCCAATTCATTTGTAAATCACCAAAGAGTTAGCACACATCTTGGGGTGGTGATAGTGAAGGTTGGTGTGGCAATAAAAGTAATATATATTTTTTTCGTTCATTCTTTTTTGGTTTAAGATTCAACTTTGAAATCAAACCCCACTTGTGAAATTGGTGGGATTTGACCTTGCTTCATTGTGTTATCATCAGTGTTTGCCATTGGAGCCAATAAAGTTTGGAATTTTTTGAGTAATTAAAATCATAATCAGTGCTATCTTTGGTATATGAAGTTTCTTATGTGGGTCCCAGCACTGACTTGGATGCTTGAACGATGATTATTGCTATGAATATGGAAATTGAAATTCATTAAGATCTGTTGGCATTCAGAATCAAACTTTTGGCCTTAGATACTTGACTTGAGCTCATGATGAGTTGCGAAATACTTGATAAGTTGGGTTTAGCTTCCTTTTTATCTTTTTAATTTGTTTGTTTGTTTGTTTTTATTCTACGAAAAAGATGGGATGATTTAGATCTATGAGCCCATTTAAGTAGAAATGAATCTTTCTTTGTGAAAAAGGAGCATATACTTTGCTGCAATCGGACAAGAAGATGTTTCTTTTGTTCCTTCCACATGATTTAAAAATAAAGAAAGAGTAGAAAAACCTCACTTTTATTTTTTTCTATTGCAATTTCTTGATTATTATAATTAGTCTTGATTATTATACGATAGACTAATGATACACTGACTTGAAAAAAAGCCACTCGCTTGACGTGGCATGTGCTTAGAACCATAGATCTTTTCTCTTTGTATCCCGTAAAAAAAGAAGAATAAAAGACCTATGGTTCTGTGTGCGTGCCACGTCGAGCGGATGAAAAGCAAGTGATGTTTTTCTCAACTTTCCATATATAAAAAATAGAAAAATATTTGCAAGAAAACATCTCATGTTAACGACACCAAATGAATATTAAATGAATGCAATTGGGAATTTTTTTTTCCCTTTAAAAATTTGTCTAATGAACAGTAATTGCTGGATTACAAAGCACCCATTCCTTCAAATTCAAATCTGATCTCCGGTCATACTTCACAAGTAGGGCCAATTATCAAACCCATTAAGTGAGAAGAGAAGAGAAACTCAATTTCTCTCTACCGTGATAAGATTGACAGGAGAGAAATTAAAACAACTTGGAAAATTTAAAATATCTTAAAAGAGATGTAGGGTAAAGCTAGAATTATAAAACATTTTAAAAGGATCTCTCTCCTTTTCTCTCATCTTCTCTTTAGAGAGAGAAAACTTACCGTTGTTTTTTCTCCTCTCCCCACTTAACAATTCAAACATGAGAAATGGAGAGAAAATCTATTTATTTTCTCTTCTCTTCTCTCCATTTCTCTCAATCCAAACACAGCATTAGGGTCTTGCTAGAATGCCTTCTACTTCTAATAGGATACAAATTAGATCAGAATCATTTTCAATGAACCCATAAGAAGTTTGCGAGACTGAAATGGACCCCTAATAGATGAGATCAAATCGGAAATATTTTTTTCTATCTCATACTATTCTCGACAAGTCAACAAAGGCAGCTCCCCCCCCCCAAAAAAAAAAAAAAAAGAAAAAACAACTTGAAGTCCATGCATTGCATTTAAACACAATTGGCGCACTATATCCATGTCAAGTATGTGACAGCCAATATTTTTAAAGCTTGCCTCAGTTTCAGAAACAAGAAATAAAGAGAGATTATTGCAACAAACATCTAAAATGTTACACAACTGATTGTAAAGCCCTCGTTACTCCCACTGACTGGATTAGAAAGATGAAAGTTTTACAAGTTTCAATCATTTCCTTCATTTGTAATGAGTAAATATCGTGTTCATAAAAAATACACGACATATGTCGACCTTCTCCAAAATTTGAGATTGTTGTGTAATAGTTTACTTTGGTTTATGAACAACCCAAGCTACAAATCAGAGATGCTTACATCAATCTGTCTCCTTGTTTTGGCTCCTTTTTTAAGCTTCATTTCACGCTCATCGAGCTCTTATAGGATCTCAACTCGCAAACTTAACAAACCCATTCTCACCAATAGTCCTTGCAAGAGCATTGACCACCAACAAAATGATGGAACAAATTTGAATCTCTCAAGATGATAGGTCGTCCAGAAACCTTAGATACAAACTTCATGAACACATGGCAATCCCCACAAACTCGTATGTTCTTTAAAATCCTAATGGGTTTCCCAATTAGAGGTTTACTAATCAACCCAAATGCAAGAGCGAGTTTCTCACTGTGATAACAAATGGACTCAATCTTCTCCTCCTCACCAACATTGTGAAGAGCTAAGTTCATGTCAGGAACAAAGCCAACTTCTCGCATTTCCTTTATCAATCTACTAAGTTCTCTGTAAATTTTTTCCGTTTGTGGATGAGTTCGATCATCTGATACAAACTTGTGGATCTCGTTATTGATTTGGATCCAACTATAAGCTGCAAATTTCTGTATTTTCCTATCCTTCATGAGAGATCTCACGGAAGCCACATCATCCCATCTTCCGAAAGAAGCATACATGTTAGACAACATGATATAAGGTCCTGCATTGAGTGGTTCTAATTCAAAAAGACGCCTCGCTGCCATCTCTGCACGCTCAATGTCACTATTTATTCTTGAAACGGATAAAAGGGTAGACCAAATTAGGTGATTAGGTTCATCGGGCATGAATTTAATCAAATCTACTGCTTTGTCCATGTGTCCTGAGCGGCCAAGTAGGTTTATCATACATGCGTAGTGATCCAAAGTAGGTGTCATTCCATGAAATTCACTTATTGAACGGAAATATCTCCACCCGTATTCAACCAATCCAATATGGCTACAAGCCGAAAGAACACCCACAAAGGTAATATCATCCGGTTTGAAGTTTTCCCGTAACATCTCATCATAAAGTGATAAAGCCTCTTGATTCAGCCCATTTTGTGCATAACCCATGATCATGGCATTCCAAGACACCACATTCCGAAATGGCATAATTGTAAATATGATCCAAGCATCCATAATTTCTCCACATTTGGAGTACATATCAATGAGGGCACTTGACACAAGCAAATCTCCCTCAACTCCAATAAGAATTGCTACACAATGAACTACCTTACCGTTATCTAAAGACGCTAATCTCGCACACACACTAAGCACACTTGAGAGTGCATGACTGTCTGGTCGAACATTTACAGACAACATTTCACCGAATAACCCCAAAGCATCCTCTTCTCTCCTATTTTGTGCAAAACCTACAATCATCGTCGTCCAACATACCCTGTCCCTCTCTTTCAACTCTCTGAACATTTTATTTGCATCTTCTACCAACCCACTTTGAAATTTAGCCCCAAGGACACTAGAAACGGTAATCAAATCCGGCTTAACGCCCGATAACTGCATTTTGTGAAAAAAATCCAAGCTTTGCTTGGGCTGCCCATTTTTCAAATAACCCGAGATCAACGAATTCCAAGACACCACATTTCTTTCAACCATTCGATCAAACAACCACCGAGCTTGTTCAATCTCGCCACACTTAGCATACAAATCAATTAAAGCATTCAAAATAAAAACATTTCCTTTCGAATTACTAACGATAATCAGTCCATGAATTTGTTTCCCATGTTTTAAATCCAATAACTGTGAACACACATTCAAAACACTCACATAAGTATACTCCGTCGGCACCAATCCCTCTCTTTGCATTCTAAGAAAAAAACTCAAAGCATCATCAAATCGCCTATTTCCCGCAAAACCTGCAATTAAAGTATTATATGAAACAGAATCATGAATGGGCATTTGTTTAAAGAATGCTTGTAAATTCTCGACAAGACCCAAATTTGAGTACGCTGAAAGCATTGCGTTCCATGAGAAAACATCTCTTTGAGGCATTTTGTCGAATAGTTTTCGAGCATCTGAGATTTTTCCTGACTTAGCATATAGATGTAGGAGACGATTTTGAAGGAATGTGTCTTTGGGTTCGAAGGAATGAAGATCCATGTGAGACTCCAATCTCTTGGCTTGAAGGACATTGTTGGTTCGAACGCATTCGAGTAAGAGACGAGTGTAGGTTTCGGCTCCTGCGCAACCACGCGTACAGAGTAAGTCTATGGCTTCTCGGAGATTTTGCTTTGCTATCATCTTCCTGTTTTCGGTTAATTCAGTTATCTTTTTTAAACTCTAAAGAGAGGGAGAGGTTAACGTTCCCTTAACCTTCGTGAAATGACTGATGTACCCTCACCTTGTTAGGTCCCAAACAAGGTCAAGGTCAAGGTCCCGTTGCGTTATCGGATCAGAATGGATCAATTTGCATCTGATCCGATCCGTTGACAGATCAAGGGATGCTTTCAACTCCCAAGACAAGGATCTTTTATGTCCAAAAGAAAGTTCAATCAAGTTAAAGACTAGAGAAAATTTTATTTTTTGGGGGAAAAATGTAATTTTTGATAACACATTTTCTACCAAAAGTGTTTTTCCAACTTTGGAGGTAAAAATGTCTTCCCATCCCACACTAGGAAAAAAGCTTTCCCAAACATTAGAAACTTAATTTTTTATGACTAACATGAAATTATAAATCTGTTTTAATAAATTTTGTATTACTTTTAATAATTAAAAAATGGGTCCCTATCCGTGGCCAACAGTTTGGCAAATATTTTGGCAAACACTTTTTCAAAACATGGGTTAGAGGTCTTGGAATGGGCTGATTTTTGGTGAGGATGATCTCTACGGTGAGGAGATCATCCTCACCAAAAATCAGCTCATTCCAAAACTTCTAGCCCCATTTTACAAGTTGAAAAATCGTGAACCGTCCATTTTTTGTAAACCATTTTTGATGAGGTTAGAAGTTTTGGAATGGGCTGATTTTTGGTGATGATGATCTCCTCACCATAGAGATCATCCTCACCAAAAATCAGCCCATTCCAAGACCTCTAACCCATGATTTGAAAAATGTGTTTGCCAAACTGTTGGCCATTGAACGCTACTCTTAAAAAATATTCATCACACCCAAGTTTCATGTTTACATAAGATCCCTGTTTTGTGAAGATAAGATGTGACAATAGTAATAGGGTAAGAATCTAAAACACATGATCCCAACCATTAAAACACGAAATCCAATTTATCATCCGATTTCATCATAGAGACATGCATTACTGGAATATGCATATTCTCACGACATTTAAAACCCAACAACTGTTAGATTTTATTTTGAGTTTTGTTGGTCAGGATGATGTGTTCTTTCCATGAGTCATTTAATCTGAACCTGACCATCTCTTGAGGATTTTCAGAGATCTTTGGGATTATTTAGAGAGAAAGGATGCAAACCAACTTATAAATTGCTCAAATTTATAAAAAGGTCAAAATAAATTCAACTCAAGCAATCATCTCTCTTAAAATAAAGTTCTTTTTTTTTTTCAAAAATGAATAGCAGAGAGAACAAAGTTCACTCATTGCATCAGAGCAATATGTTCCATACAAAACTGGTTGTATAAAAAAAATAATAAATAGGTTGTCATCGCTTGACCCATTGGAAGCTCTTCCTCGCTTTTGCCTTCCCAGGTTTCTTCCTCTCAACAGCACGTGAGTCCCTCGTCAAGAAACCAACTGGATCAAAAGATACATAAGACATTAGCAAGAGAAATGTACAAAAATGATTAATATGTTCTGCACAGATTCAGGTATAGGCCGCATTGTCTGATACATGTACGGAATAGTGTCGGATTAAAATAACTTAAAAACATTATTTATTTTCATGCAATAATAAGGACGTTAACGGACTGTGTATTGGGATATCCTATGATATGTGTCACATAACCATAGCAAAATATGCAGATATTTAATGATATATTTGCTATAAAGAAAATTACGATGGGTAATGATAAAACCCATAGACTAAGATAAATCCTAATTAATATGCTGCAAGTGTAGTTATCCACAACTAGTGGCACTAGACCCCATTTAGTGGAGTCTGAGAAAGGCAACAAGAGACCACTTTGATTTGCTGCCCCACCATTTGTGAACCCAATCTATGGTTGGTATGACTGGTTACAATTTCAAAATTTATGATGAAAGCAGCATTCATCTCTAATACAAGATGAACACTAATAAACTAAATTCTACCATATAAAGCTTTTGTGATAGGGAGAATTAAAATCTTTGTCAAGCATCACCTGGTTTGAGTTGAGCACGTAGCCCAGGTTCCCAGTGTTCCAAGGCCCTACTGATTCCCAAACGTACCGCTCCAACTTGACCTGCTTTGCAAAGATGATTGAATTTTTCCAAAATAACAACACAGAAAAGAGAGAAAGTCTTTTTATAGGCCTTGAGAAATTCAAGAGTTACTTCAACAATGTACCATTCTGTAAATGGAAATGTCAGCAAAAGAATGGTTCAAGACTTCGCATGTTGAACTGACACAAAAAGACAGATTTTATGAAATAATGGAGGAGGGGGAGTGGTAACAAAAAACAGTGTTTATTCGCAGGGTGGGGATGGGGGGTTGGAACGCATTTCAAACACGTTTTGTATCTTTGGCATTTAAAACGATAAAAGATGCATTTTTTTTAAATCTGAAAAAGTTCAAATTTTTTTTTTATTTTAAACATGTTTTTGCGTTTTAATCACATTTTTTTCAAAAATAAAAAATGAACACTTTTTTTATGGCCTTATCATTGTTTGTGACTTGGTTCATAATGTTGTTTAATGTAGGATTTATTGGATACGGCGATTCATTAATATAGAAATATGGGATTTGATAATAATATCTTGATGTTATGATTTTATTCTTTCAATAATATTTTTTTTAACAAAAGATATGTTGATTAAACTTTTTTTAGAATTGTAACATGTATAATTATGGGCAAAAACATGTTACCATGCATAGATGTTCAATAGTGTGTTTTCTTGCTCAAATATATTGAAGACTTAGAATAAATGATTAATGTATTAATATATATATATATATATTATTAATTTTTAATATTTTTTTATGTTTTATCATTTTTTTCCCAGTTTTTTCCCCATTTTTCCTGTTTTCACCATTTTTTCTGAAGTATTCACTTGCCGTTTTAAACCGTACTACTTTTTGACTATGGGATGGGGGATGCAGTTGAAGCTCTCTTGTGACTGCCATAAAAATCACTTAGTAGGTAAGTTCAACTGGTACAAGAGTTGTTAGCTATTAAGGAAAGAGTAGTTGGAACTTACTTCAACTGTTTAAAAGCATACCCTTGTTTGGTATATTTGTTAATTCTAAACCGACTACATATTAATTGAGTATAGAACCTATATAAGGTACGCATACCCTTAGTATTTAAAAAAAAAAAGGGGAATACCACCATATATTTATGGTGATTTTATAAGAAACAAAAGTTGCGATGCTTACCTGAGACACCACCCCCTTTCACAGTGCAATTGACATCCCAAAGACCCAAAGTTTTGGTCTCAGCAAATGGTCGAAGGAGATCGGCACGGTGGTCAAGTATAGGGAAGTAAACGTCAAATTGTTTGTCATTAACAATAAATTTCCCATCACCGGGTTGAATCCAAACACGAGCTACACTGCATTTCCGTCTTCCCGTTCCATAAGCTCTTCCCTTTTCATCAACCTGCCTTACACGTGCCTTCGCAACTTCCTCTTGTTTCTTACGTTCCATTTCACCTCTTGTAGATTTTCTCTCATTTTTCTCCAAACGAAGATCTTCTAGTTCTCTTAGGGGGGGCAAACCTTCAACACCTTCTAAATCCTTGAGAGCGATCAAACTGTCAAGCATTGCCTCTGTAATTCCCGATGCTGCAATTAGGTCTCCAAATGCACGGTTTGGACCTGCAAATGTAAAAAAAATAAGATGGAGTCGATGCGAATCTTAGAACATATATACATCATAAAATGCAAGATTATGGTTTTTCTGCTTTTATATAAAAAAATCCTGACAGTACGTGCTCCTAGATCAAATATATTACTCCGTTGTAACTCTCCTAAGCATAACTCAAAAAATGTTCATGTGGAGTATGTACACTTAATAAGTTGCTCAAAAAATTGCATGGTCAACTCATCTAAGACTTACAAGTAGCAAGGGATCCTATGGATGGAAACATTTATTTTGTAAGTAAGATATTCAGAACTTGAGACCTATCCTCGTAGTGAAGCCCCCAGTTGAAACATATACTCAGAAAATAGTCAAATGACACTTCTTAGAAGACATATATCATGACCAAATTGAGACCAATTATTCCACAATGGGCATGATCTCCTGATTTATGGTACAGTCAATCATCTATTGACCAACATCCTTTAACCTACAAGGTTGTCTATGGTATGACATAGCACAGGAAAACCTTGGCTATGATTGTTCTGAATGGAGTGGAAAATCAAAATAAAACAAAAAATAAAATTCAGGTATTTTATTGATGACAATGGTGGTGGTACCAGTACTCCTCAACCGCAAAAGGGTCAGCAGTGCAGTCATAGGTAGGGTGTGTCATACCCCAGTTAAACCCCACGACCCTCTTATATTCATAGTGCCCCCCCTCCACAGGTCGGTCTTATAGAGTAGTTGGTTGGTTAATAAGAGACTCCTATATTAAGGCATGAATGGTAGGGAAGAGATACGAGAAGGAGACAAACTTCACTCACTCAACTCTAGCCCTTCAATGGTGAAGTAAAAGCTCAACTCTCGAGAGAGGTTCTTTACAGTACACATAAAAATGATTAAAACCTTCTCTACAGCCTTGTCTCTAGTCTACCAACCATTGGGTTGCCTAACAAGATCCCCAACCACACATGTCACCCCAAATATTACTAAAATACACTGAATGACAACAAAAACATCCTTATTCTCTTCTTTAGCCAATGTGGATGCAGAAATAGAGTATCCACAGTTCCACACTAAATCATAGTCTTTTATATTTATATAAAAAAGAAATCATTATCTTTTATAATTATGTGATATTATTTTAAGAAATGAAGAAAAAACAACAGGCTATCATGATGGCCAGGACAAAGCAGCAATATAACTCTAGCTTCTTCTAAGCACCACATTATGGTATTGTAGTTCCTTTGAGTCGACTTAGGGAAGCATTTCCCTTTCAAGAATTTCACCATATTATAACGAATTCATTAACAAAATCTAACATTATATGTTATTTTTGGTGGACCATCTCATGTCTCATGACACTGCCATGGGTTTGACATGAGGGTCTCATAGGGTTTATATCTATAGAATGAGCAAGCAGCTTGTGAAAAGAACACAAAGCAGCTATGACGGGGACATCAAAGCTTGAAGAGTAGAAGTTCATGCAATCCCAAACCAATTTCCCTAAACCCCCATTTTTTCTTTTCATCCCTCGTCGTCCTGCATCAACCTACCCATCAGAGTTCAGATTGAGAGAAATGTCTAAACTTGTTTAATATTACTCATGTTTCTTGATTGTCATCAATGTGTTTTAGATCAGTCCTATGACTTGTCAAGTAAAATGACTTTGAAATGTGTTAACTAATGGCTTAGTAAGCATACCATACGGTTGGGGGGAGGTTATATAAATCGGATCCCTACCACACAATTTCTCTTTTTTTCCGTTCCATTATCATCTTCTCCATCTCTTCTTCAAATTCAACTGTTCCCTCCAACCCAAAGTCTAACTACATAAAGATGAATCTGTGCTCGAAAGGACGTCATACACCATCATAACATAATCACAAATCTATCCAAACCACACTAATCCCAAAGCACAGATAAAATAAATAAATACAAGGCACAAAAAAATCTCGAATTCCAAACTAAAACGTTCATTTGAGACATTTCTTGTAAAGATTAAGATCCAGAACACTATCTAGTTCCACATTCAGCAAATATAAATGGGGACAAAAGCACTATCATAAAATTCCAAGATACCATATAAAGCAAAACCAAATAACCAAGTTACCTTTCAATTGAATAGAAAGCTTTTCTTCCTCCCACTCAAGTTGTTTATTTGCCTCACTCTTTTCCTTCTCAAGATTCTCATCTTCGACAATAGGAAGCCCCCCGGTTCCCTCTTCTATATCAAAAACCCCCTCTTTTTCTTCGTCTACAAAACTCCATGGCTTGTACCCTTCGGCAGTCTCCCACTCATCTTCTGCACCGCCCTTCTTCGATCCAAACTCCTTGTCAATTTCACTGAATATATCCCCTGTCACTGAAGAATCTTTCACCCAAGACTCATCATTTACATCAGATCCAACAACCGAATCCTTCCTCAATCCATCATCAAAGTCTTCATTGCCATCTGCTATTCCAGTAAGATTTTCACCATCGTCTCTGAATATTGAGTCCACATCATTATCATTTTCTGGGTTTATTTTCCATGTATTTGATATTGATGGATCTGCACCGGTATCATCTCCATTGCCCTTTCGATTGCTCGAGAAAAATCGAGATGTTTCATGGATGAATGTGAAATTAGGTTTGCAAATAAAGGGTTGAGCAGATCGAGGAGGGGGAGGAGAGGGGGGGTAGAGAGGTGGGTGGTTTGAAGAAATTAGTGTTAGAAAACGAAGAGTCGAAGGTCGGGATATTAAACGAGAGAGCATTGTAAAAAGACCAAAATTAATCCGTGTTTGGGCTTGAAAGAGATCTAAAGGCCTAACTCAACTAAAGATTTGAAAAACTAAATAATACTCCAAATCTAGCTCAAATGATTGTTTCATATACAACGTCTTGGGTTCGATCTGGTTATAGGCAGCTTTTCCTCAATGGATTAAAACAACCTAAACATGAAATTTTTGGCTCACCTGATTGACCTACACAGCAAAAAAAAAAAGAAATAAATAAAAAATACTCTGCTTAGTTATTTTTAACCTTTGGATTCAAGCATTTTTCATCAGCGACATTAACCGTTGAATCTAAGAACTTTAGGGTACGTAGATCCAATGACATTTCATAAATTGATCCTTAACTCCACATGAAAAAGGTAACCACATAAAAATTTATTCACATTGATATTTGGTTGTTGGCACCGCAAAAGACCGTAAATGCGAACTTCATGTATACAGAGTTCTGTGTTAACGGATTTTAAAGATGGTTTGCAGGTGAAGTGCTTGGTAGTTACTTCGGAAAATTTCCATAATATTTGTCGTGTGCTTGGTTTTCAAAAAAAAAAAAAAACAATTTTTTTTTTTAAAGAACAAATGTTTATTTACCTAACCTGAAATTCATACAGAAGAAGAATGAGAGAGAAGAAGAGGGTTTTGCTAGATAATGGTTTTTTTTTTTTTTTTTTCTTTTTTTACAATGGGATGGAGATGATGGGTTCTTGAGTTTGAAAGAAGATGAACTTTTTACAAAATAAATTCATCAAAAGCACAGAAGAACCCTATTTCACTGTACAAAATTAATCAGACCTGCAATAAATAGGAACCCTAATTCACAGTTTAGGTTCATCAAATCCACCAAACATTTCCGAAAAAAGTATATTTTAACAATCGAATCTGGTACGAAACTAACATTTAAACTCAGCTGAAAATGGAGATACATTTTAACGATCCAGATACCCAAAATAAATAAATAAATAAAAATGAAAATAATAGATCGAACCCAAAAGTCCAAGTTTTCTAAAATCTTGCATCACTCAAAAACAAAAAAAATAATAAAATCTAAAACCCACTTCAGGAATTAAAAATGGTGCAAAACTCGTCATTGAGTCTCCCAAAACCGAAATCATATAGAATGAATTAAAAAAAAAACCCTTATCGATTAGATTCAATTTTCATACTGGTTTTGAGAGAGAGAGAGAGTTGGCTCACCTCACGTTTAATCCTGTTAGAGGTTAGAGGAGATGATCGATTAAACCAACAGTTTTCATACCCACTGTTTCTCCAGAGTTCAGTTGAGAAGAGAGAAAATGAGGGTTTTGGGTCCTCAAGTGCTGAGAAGTGAGAACCCCAAAAACCCTTTCTATAGCACTGTTTGTGCAGAGAACCATCGATTTACCTCGTTTGTATAAACTCATCTCGAGGAAAGTATGTCTGGTTCTGCGTACACCACACCACGTCAGCGCAGTGTTGGTGTAGCGATGTAAGTATGTCAGTTTAGCATTTTTTTTTAAATTAATAATAAATAATGTCATGTTTTGGAGTTTTAAATGAAGAAAATTATTCAGAACTACTATTGGAACCCCAACTTTTACTTATTACACCCCAATTAAAAATAAAGAAAATAAACAAATAGTTGAAAATAAGTAAAAAAAAATAACACAATGATATACACATGATGATGTCTTTATAAAATCTGATATCATTAGATAATGTGTTACATTACAAATAAATTACATTACGATATAAAGATAATACATTTCGTTAGAAAGATGTTTTCCCATTTTTTAATTACATCTTCTTCTCTGTTTGTAATCTTCTTCTAAAAAAATATTTCTGTCAAATTTTTTTTAGTACAATAACTTCATAATTTTTCATTGATGTGATGTATCAGGGACACATTTCACATCTGAAAAGATGTGTGATGACTTAGCATGACACAATGACATACACATAACGTCTTTATAAAGTCTGATATCATTAGATAATACGTTGCGTTGCAAATAAATTACACTACAGTACAAAGTTAATACACTTAGTTACAAAAACGCTCTCTTATTTTCAATTACTTCTTTTTCTTAATTTGAAATCTTAAACTTTTTCGTATCAGTGTTTTCAATTTTTTCTGAAACCGCTTTCTTAGTCTAAAATCTTATTATTTTTCATTTTTAATCTTTTTCTTTTGTTGGTCTTAGTTCAAATTCCAGAGATGTAATGACAATTGCGGTGTAGTTTTTGCAAACCACATCTCGTTTTTCTGACAACAATATTAGGCTTAGACGGTATCTGTGTTGTTTTTTCAGTATGAAATTCAATTATTTTAGTAAAAACTTCAGCAAAAATGACAATAAGATGAGAGAAATATATTATGTTAGGAAAAATTATAATAATTACATTTGCAAAGGACAACAATAGTAGGTTTAACATCAGATTAGGGTAAAAGGGCATTTTGAGTATGAAAATATATTTTTTTGTTGATGGGATAATTTTTCAGGGTAAAATCCTAATTCAAAAGAGATAAGGCTTGGACTCGGAGTCTAAAACACTAAAATCCCCCAAATTGTTTGAACATGTGTCATAGTATCTTGTAATATTGAGATTATAATTTGAACCAAACCTTTGCAATGTTTTGATGTTTGAAGAGTGTGTTGTGATCTTTAATTGGGGTTCCAACAATTTCAAGATTCATATGATTAGGCTCCTATAAAATCTTAACACCCACCCACCAAAACAAAACAAAAAAAAAATAAAAATTGAGAGAACTGCTATTGACACCTCGACTTTACTTATTCTCAACCATTCACTTACTTCTTTTATTTTAATTGGGGTGTAATAAATAAAACATTGGAGTGCCAAGAGCGGCTCTCATAAAAAATAAAGAGCAAAAATTCATGGGTTAACTATTTGGTGGAAAAAGTATGCGAGGGGCTAGGCTATCAATGGATCAGATCAGATCATATCAGAAATTATGTCTGGTATGATCTAATAACTTTGGACATGGATTGAAGATTTGGGTTCCAATAAGGATTCAATCCCATCTGATAAAAACTCAACCTAGATCCTATTGAGTAATTTGAAAGTTCGATCCGATCCTTATCAGATTGGTCCTAGACAGGCCCCAATTCACATCGGCCGCATTGATAGTGCTCCAAACTCTTATGGCCAAGACAGCAAAATTAGAGTGTCAAATTTTGAAAGTGAGTCCAATTTTTTTTTTTCTTTTTTATGACCACTAAAGGGTTGAGGTGCATATTGGAGCCAGCAAAGAAACTCAATATTTTTATTGGCTCACGTGTATTGAATGTATCCCTAACTTACAAAAAAAATTCATGTTTGAAAATCCCTCAATAAACGTGTACCAATAGAAAAGTGGGGTTTCTTAGTCTCCAAAATCAGAATCAAGGTATGTTAAAATAATTTGGACCTTCTCTCCACCGTCGAAAAAGTGCTACAAGAAAAACACCTTACCGAGGATCCAATACCTATACAAACCCATGTTACTTGATTCGTGGATTCGCTCATTTCAAATTTGGGTCCGTGGCTCATCACACGAAAACGAATCCAATTCGTAGGTGTAAACAAAAATGAGGACATTTGAAGGTTGAAGTAATGAATTAAGTATATATATATATATATAAAGGATTGAAAATGACAGATTTTGGGAAGAAAAAAAAAAGCTCTCATAATAACATTTTCTCCTATATTTTTTGACCCAGTACAACTGTGATTTTACTAAGAGTAACCTGATGAGGTGTTTGGTTTGGACCATAATCCGATTCTAAAATCCAATGTTGAATTATAAAAGTGATTCTCTCACAATTAGAATCAGATTTCAACAAAATGAAAAATGTTTCTTGGTTTGGACCATAATCCCATTCTAAAATCCAATGTTGAATTATAAAAGTGATTCTCTCATAATTAGAATCAGATTTCAACAAAATGAAAAATGTTTCTTAAAATTTCAGCTCTGTGGCTCAAGTTGTCAAGCAAGATTCACAAATTATTCCTTCACCAAGGCAATATTGACATAAATACCCAAGCAATCTTAAATGATTGAAGATTTGGGTTGGTCTCATTGTGGATCGAAATACACCCATTTCACGCAGCTGTAATGCCACCACATCAGAAAGAACCTATGATTCGAAGCAAAAAAATTTAAGAGAGACCATCTGAAATGCCAGAAAATTTTACTGATTTACCCTACTACTTGTGAAACAATGGATTCTTTGCCGTCTGAAGTAACACATCCTTAAGTCTTTCTGATTTGCGAGGAGATTTGCCCATAGAATCTAGAACTGTAGATTATTACAAAGCAACTGGCACCGAATCCTGTTGTCCTCTCTGCAAAAAAGATGTAACGCAAGCATTTAACCAGAGGACATGGTAAAGAAAATTATGATGAGAAGACACCAATAACACTAGTAACTGAGAGAAGAGATATCAAAGTCGAACCTGAAAACAGAGAGATGAAAGAACACTCACTCACAGTATTATTTTTTTCTTTTATAATCGATAATAAAATCCAGGTTACATCGAATTTCTCTATTTGATGATCTTCCACAGCTGTTAATTAGAACAAAACACAAGCTTCAGAAATGTATAAAAGAAATGAATGTGGACACAAAGATTGGTACTCTCAGCTGGTAATTATGAATGCTTTTACAAATAAACAATTTATACTGACTTGAGATTTCCTGGTTTCCTGAAACAGCAATCTTTATATAAAAAAACACGCTCTTACCAATAACATGTCCTTAAGTTTTATTGAGAAAAATAAAATGGTGGTCTTCAATTGAGTTTTCAGTGTGATGTTCTTAGCTAAAATTGATTCTTAAAATTTAGAGGAAAATACAGGACCCATAATGCATTAAAATGGGTATCAGAAGAAAGACATAGATATGGGAATGTAAAATATGGTGAACAATGAAAAATAGTATTCAGCAGTACGGTTAAATAATTCAGAAAAAAAAATTGTGTTGATAAGCCTGTTTATAATAATATCAGTAACTCGGGTGACAGTGGCATTTGAACCCAGGTCTAGAATATCTACAACCAGAGATCAAGCAAGAAAACTGTCACCTTCTTTGAAGGGGAAGTCTTACGGGTTGTATCACATACGGATAGATGAGCATACATGAAGTAATAAAGTTTTCAAGGTTAAATAAAATCTTATTAAAGAAAAATAGAAATAATAATCTATGAAAGATGTAAATTTGTGCCATACAATGAAGAAAAAATATAAAAGGAAATCTAAAATTATAGAACCGGGATTCAGTGCAGCGTAAAAATCCATCATCTTGACCAGAATACTAAATATGTTCAGGAGAAACCACACAACATGGGACGGGACAAATATTTTTATATCGCAAATATTCCACATGTTAACATTCCTGGCCCCAAGCCCAGTTATTTTATGTGGTCAGAAGTTCAGCTACTCGGCAAAAAAAAGGAGGAAAAAAATCAAAATTTAGAAGCATGTGTTATGATTGATCATGAACTGAAAGATCATGATTTTTGTCTGGATGAATCCCAAATAGATATTAGTATCTGGATTAACCTCAGTAGATGACAAAATAAAAATATAGAGATTTTATGATTTTTACCATTAAGACAATTGCAGCAGACATAGGGTCTTCTTAACATCTGTCTCAAATACTGCTCCCTTGAACTGCTTCCTTCATGTCCATCATTGTTTCTTGGAGCTGCAGACGCTTAGCAACCCTGATATCAACGATACTCGGTGGCATAGGTTCAAGTAAGCCATGTATCTCAACCAAGCGAAAGAAGTCCTGTTTCGTGAGATTTTTCTTCTGGATGAGTTCATCAACCACGGCATCCATGAGCCTTCGGTTTCTTTGTAGGATCTGAAATACAAGAACAAATGGAATAGGTAGCTTATTGCTAGGATATCTTGTTGCAGTAACTTGGTAAAACTTTTCTTCCATGCGAGGCTACCTCTTTGGCACGTTGATAACACATGTTGAGAATTCGCAAGGCCTCCAAATCAATCTCCTGAATGTTGAAAATTAGTAATATAAGTTATGGATTAAAGATACAAAATACAACTTGGTGTAATAATGGATAGACGTGTAAAATTGAAAAAACTGAAGCATACATTAAGTCGATCTGCAACCCAAAAGTCAGATAACCCATAGTGTTTCTCAGAAAGGCCACCAAGAACAAAGCTCCGTGCAGCTGACCTAGCATTGTCTCCAGTCTCCGCCCAAATTGTGCTCAACTGAAAATATTTCATCATGTTATAATTCTTCAGGTGCTGTAATGTTAGTTGATAAGACTAGACTAGAATATATATATATATAGGGTCCCGTTCCCCACCCTAAGCTTTACCCTACACTTTAACAAACGTGTTTTGTCTTACATGGGTTAGAAGTTTTGGAATGGGCTGATTTTTGGTGAGGATGATCTCTTTGGTGAGGAGATCATCCTCACCAAAAATCAGCTCATTCCAAAACTTCTAACCCCATCAAAAATAGTTTACAAAAAATGGACGGTCCACGATTTTTCAACGTGTAAACATGGGGCTAAAAATTTCGGAATGGGCTGATTTTTGGTGAGGATGATCTTCTAATCATAGAAGATCATCCTCACCAAAAATTAGCCCATTCCAAAACTTCTAACCCATGTAGGACAAAACACGTTTGTTAAAGTGCAGGGTAAAGCTTAGGGTGTTGAACATTTCCCATATATATATATATAGTGCAACTTTACTAATGATATATATTGAGGATGGGTCAGGAAAAAATAATGGCTCCTGTAAGTAGGGCAATAAGAATTCTTTTAAGAGATCATTCACAAATTGAGGCATTTGCACTATAATGAGAACAAGACGAGGAACGAGAGAATAAGATAAGTGATGTGATTGAATGATAATGATGATGCATACAACAAATGTCATTTGTGGCGGTACCTCCTTTGTCACCTTCATTTCTATAGAACTACAAATTATTCGTCTTTGTATGATAATATTCTTCTTTAGTATGTTATGAATTTTGTTTGTTTTGTAATTTGCTTAACCATAACATTAGGTTTTGGCTGACAGCTTAATTTGCATTTGTTTATTGTTGTCTGCTTTTAATTTGGCTCTTTATTTGTTTTGGTACCACTGTTATTGAATTTTGATTGTGTTTGCAGTTGCAGTCCTTTCTCCAGGCTCTAGGATATCTCCGCTCTGAGAGATCTTCAGTTCACACGGCTTCTTTGTTTTGAATTCTTTAATAAACAAATACTTTTAAGGACTCAGAGACTTGGAGCCTTTTAAGAGGTCATTCACAAATTGGGGCCTTTGCACTATAATGAGAACAAGACAAGGAACGAGAGAATAAGATAAATGATATGTGATTGAATGATAAATGATGGTGCATACAACAAATGTCTTTGGCCATTACATGGTCCCTTATTTATAGTCTTACAAGAGAGAGAAGGAAGCATAAGCTTCCATTTTATTAGCTCTCTTGGTCAACCTTAGTATTGGCATGTCTGGTCCCCTTTTCAGTATGAAGTAGTTGGGATGCATCAATGTCAACCTGCCAATGACAGCTTATTCAGTTTGTCATTTGCCAGTGCTTTTAGAGACAAATGTAATATCACCAGATTTGATGCCTTGATTGGTCCACATCCTTCCTGTGCCCAGGTGTCAACTGCAGGTACCGGGGTATATGCACCAGGTCTCCACGTTGCTGTAATATGTATCTACATTGGGAAATAACCCGAAGCGATGATTTTCACTACATTCATTCTATTGTAAGGATGGAAATATTGAGGAAAACGATGTCCATTGAATTGGATTGGATGGTTAAAGTAGAGGTGTGCTTACTAAGTGCTATGTGACCGACTCATTCAAATCAAATTAAAAGGAAAATTTTATAAAGACAACAATAAGATCAACTATGTTTTATAAAGACAGCAATAGATCAACTATGTTTTATGGAGCTGAATGTTTGCAATTAACAAACATGTTCATAGATTGAGTGTAGCAGAGTTGACGATATTGAGATGGATGAGTGAAGAGACTAAGAAAAATAAATTAGAAATGAATGCATTCGTAAAATGTGAACAATCTCCATGCCAAATCCAAAGGCAGCCAGCGATGTTTGAACATTGTCGTGCTTTCAAGCTCAAGAACCCTCTGAAATGTGCTTTCGCTGTCCAAGTAGAGAAATTTGTGGGTTTTGTTGTCCGTAAAAAATACATAAACATCAACAGTACCAAGTCCAATGTCGTAACCACAGTGGCATCATTGCAGACACTTGAAGAACTCATGAAGTTTCTTGGCCAAGTATGTTGCAGCCAGTGGTTCATCCCTAGGCTGCTACAACTGATTACACCATTTGCGTGCTCATTGAAGATAGTCACAAAATTTCTGCAGGCAAAAAGAGGGTCAAATTCCCTTAAAGAAGATATGAGGATTAACGGCAACCATCCCCACCATGATGCACCTATATGGTGAAATCCATAGCTACTCTACCTCACTGCCTTGGAGCAGCCCATTAGCATGTTAACGTACCACAACATTACCCAATTTTGTTGCAATGGGTGACAGAGCCAGAGTTAAATGATGACGATGATACACCACATTATGGTCCATGCAAGCATCATAAGCCCTCTCTTGTAAAGTGGAAGGCAATATGGATATTATGATGCATTTTCGGTGAGAATTTCCCAAAATAAATCATCATCTGCCAGATGGAAGGTCAACATGACCAACCCTGGACATGGGGTGGGTGAGCTTTCGGATTGGCCACATGGACAGTTCTCTTGTACACAAAACTACAGCACCAACAATGTCTTCCACCTTTTTCCTAGCCACTCATATTTCTAATTTCTGAAACAAAAAAGATCTCTTTTTGATAAATTGCCAAGGCCATTGTGTTGAAACCTTCCACGTAGTTGGTTGGGCTAACAGTCTCTAAACATCACCTTTTAAATGGATTCAACACCATTTCCATCATTCAAAATTGACTGCTGGAGGGGAGGTAAGTGATACCGATAAAAACTTGAGGGAAGGCCGCCGACCAATGTTATTTTAGAAACCTAAGGTTTCCATTATTTGCCTATTTTTCTTTAAGATGGATTCTCCCACATTTTGCTGCTTAAATATTTTTGTATCATATCCTTTGCAAGACAATTTTCTTGGCTCATAACATCATGTTGCCAACAGTTAATTGCTTTATTTAAAAAAATCATAGCAGACTTATGCATAATGCAAGGTGAGCATGGAGACAGACGATCATTTCCTTCTACATTGTCATATAGCCTTTTCCATTTGGCCCTATTTTTTTTAATCTTTCAATACGGAATGAATGTTATTAGACTTCCCCAGGCTTTCTTTGAAAGTTGATCTTGTTATGCTTTTTGTTAGAGTTCTTATTTTATCTCGTGTTAACCCAATACTTAAGCTCACACAACCAACCACATGTTTTTAATATAAAAGAGAGGTTGAACCCTATTGGGAGTGACTTACACATTCTCCTCTCTATGTTCCTCCTTCTCTCCTCAACCCTAATCTTCTAACATGGTATCAGAGCACTTCTACCTTTAGATCTGCTTGATTTCTCTTCTTTTCTTCCCTTTTCTTAATCCGTTGCTTTTCCCTCTTCAATCCGGTACTTCCAAATCCTAGGGCCTTGGTTCTAAAAAGAGATTAGGTGTTTGAGGTTTGTTTGTTTGCACCTAGATGTTTATTTAGGGCTTCGTTTTTGTTTGTTTAAGGTGTTTATGAATGATTGGGGAATTGGTGGACAATTTGGAAGCCTGAAATTCAGTTTCAAAAAAATAAATAAAAATATGTGACTAGTGTCGCGTGAACAGTGTTTTTTGTGTGCACAGTGCTCCTTAAACAGTGTTTTCTAATTGAAGAGTGTTTTCTACCAAAAAAAAAAAAAAAATCAACTTCTCGATCAATATTTTGAATTTTGCACGAATCTCAATTTGGGTTTTGCGATTTTATTCCAATCATTGTTTCATTGGCCTCTCAACCCAAACCATATATCATAGAATATCCCAAGGGATACTCTATATTTGTTTGATTTTTTTTTTTTTTGTCTCAGTGCGGATTTTTAGTTTACTCCTCCCCAGATGACAAGTTTGGGGATTTCTGATGGTATTGGCGCTCAAATACAACACTAATTATCTCTCATGGTCACACTCTGTGCAAGTATTTCTTTGTGCTAAGAAGAAATCAAGATTTTTGATTGAGGAATCACCTCCCCGGTATGACAAACAATATGAAGATTGGCAAAGTGATAATTCTGACATGGTTGTGGAACAGTATGGAGCCCTCTATTTCCTCCAATGTGATGTATTTAGATACAACAAAACAGATTTGGCTAGCCATACAAGAAATGTACTCTCAAGAAAAAACGACTCTAGGGTATATGATCTATTTGAGGTCATGTTCACTACTAAACAAGGAGACAGATCCTTGAGTGACTATTATAGCTTTCTTCGAGGTATATGGGAAGAACTTTAGCACCATCAGCCTTTAACTACAGACCTTGAGACCCAGAAAAGGTAGCGAGAAGAATTTCAGGTTGCATTGTTTTTCTCTAACCTGAATCCAAAGTATGCTTCTTTGAATGATTAGATTATCGCTAGTGAGTCTTTACCAACTGTTTGTCAATGCCTTCTCTCGTCTTCAACGTGCTTTTCTTGAGAGTGTCTCGTCTACAACTCTCAAAGAGTTATCAACATTGGTTTCTACTGGTTCATTTGACCCTCATCGTGGTCGTGGTAGAGGAAGTCATGGTGATGATTTGAAGTGTACCTATTGTGACTACACTGGCCACACTGAGCATTTTTGTTGAGATAAATGGGGTAAACCTGTTTGGGCTAATCAGGCTCAAGAAGAAACTCATCAAAATTCCACTGATTTCACTTCTCAGACTTTATCTAGCACTGCGTTCTTACCACACAGTTGGGAGAGATTCTTCAGAAGTTGACTACTTTGACTATAGGACCTACTCCATTCACAACTATTATGGCTACTTCAGGTAATCCCACATTCATGGTTGTCAAGTCTCCTTCATCTTGGGTCATCGATTCAAGAGCTAGTACCCACATGTCTGGTATATCTCATTTCTTTTCTAATTTCCATTTTCTTAATTCTTACATTGCACTAGATGATAGATCCACTTGTAATATAGTTGAGAAAGGTGATGTTTTTCCAAACTTATCTCTTCCCTTATCTTCTACTATTTTGGTCCCTAATTTTTCTTTTAATCTACTTTTTATTAGTCAACTTACAAAATCATTGCAATGCTCTGTAACCTTCTTCCCTTTTTATTGTGTCTTTTAGGATCTCAAGACGAGGAAGATGATTGGTTTGGGACATGAGAAAGATGGATTATACTATTTAATGCACGATGTGTCTGCTTCTGCCTTGAGTGCTTCCATTTCACCTCTTCAACGGTACTATCGATTGGGTCATGTGCCCTTGTCTAATTTACGTTGTGTTATTCCTAAGTTGAGTTCAATGTCAGTTTCAGAATGTGAAACGTGCCAATTGGAAAAACATCACTGTAATTCTTTTTCTAATCGTACTGAGAGTCATCAATCAATTCTTTTTTATGTACTTCATACGGATATTTAGGGTCCGTCAAGGATAAAAAATTTATCTAATTTTATTACTTTATGGTGTTTGTGGATGATTATTTTTGTATGACATGTCTCTACTTACTGAAATATCGTACCAAATTATCTCGTGCTTTACTTACTTTATATAAAGAAATTTCAGTCCAATTTGGCAAAATTGTGAAAATTATCCATTCTAATAATGCCTTAAAATACATGCAATCTTCTATTCAGTCTTTTTATTCAGATAATGACATTATTCATCCAACTAGTTGTGTTAATACTTCTCAACAGAATGGTGTTGCTGAGTAAAAACATCGTCATTTACTTGACTTTGCTCGCACTATTATGTTTCAAATGTATGTACCTAAGCCTTATTGGGGTGATGTTGTCCTTGCAGCTTGTCATCTTATTAATCGCATGCCATGATCAATTTTAAATGGTCAATCACCTTTCTTTCTGGTTTATCTTCAAGTTTATCTTTTTGTTGTTACTCGAAGAGTCTTTAGTCGTGTTTGCTTTGTTCACTCATTTGAGCCTGGGTTGGATAAACTTTCCCCAAGATCCATTAAGTGTGTCTTTCTGGGTTACTCTCGTACACAAAAAGGGTATATGTGTTATTGTCCTATCACTCAATGCTACAATGTAAATGCTGATGTGACATTCTTTGAAGCTACAACTTATTTTTCTTCTGTCGATACCTCATTTGATTTAGGTCTTGTGTCTTCTCATTAGGAGGGAGCTGTCTCCTACAGTTTCCTCGTCTTCTGTGCTTTCAATTCTTCTTGCAGGTGATCCTTCCACTGTGCCTCTTAAAGTATATCAACACACTCGTTTCCAAGAACCTTCATCATATCTGTCAACCCCAAATCCATCATCAACTTCACTTTCTCCATATCCACCAGCATCTACTTTTACCTCTAGTGATCTTCTTATTGCTTTACGGAAAGGCATTAGATCTTGCACTAAGCACCCAATTGTTGATTTTGTGTCTTTTCATCGGATCTCACCTTCATTTCGTTAATTTACACTTTCCTTGTCTGTTATTTTTTTTCATAATTCCTATATGTTGGCATTATCTTCTTCTGAGTGGAAACTAGCAATGGATGAGGAGATTGCAGTACTTCATCATAATCATACTTGGGATTTATCTCCGCTTCCACCTGGGAAGCAGGTTGTGAGGTGTATATAGTCAAGTATCTTCCTGAAGAATCTGTTGAGAAGTTGAAGGCTCGTCTAGTAGCCTAGGGTTACACAGACTTATGGGGTTGATTATAGTGAGATTTTCTCTCCAATGGCTCGCCTAAACTCTGTTAGAGTTCTTATTTCTGTCGTAGTGTGTTATGCTTGGCCTCTATATCAGTTGGATATTAACAACATATTTCCACATGGAGATTTGTAAGAAGAGGTATATATGAAGCAGCCATCTGGATATGTTGTCTCTGGTAAGACTGGACTAGTGTGTCGTATACGAAAGGCAATATATGGGTTGAAACAATCATCTAGAACTTGGTTTGATAAATTTAGCTCAGTTGTTGTCGATATGGATTTGTTAGGTCTACTTCTGATCATTCAGTGTTTGTAAAGCACTCTCCTAGTGGAATTATTGTGTTGATAGTTTATGTGGACGATATCATCATATCACTGGAAGTGATTCTAATGATATCTCATATTTGAAAACTCATCTAGCCAAACAGTTTCACACTAAAGACTTGGGTCTTCTTCTCTACTTTTTGGGTATTGAAGTAGCTCGCTCCAAAAAATGTATTAGTTTGTTTCAGAGGAAGTATGTTCTAGATTTGTTATCTGATACTGGTACTTTGGGTTTTAAGCTAGTTGATACTCCTATGGATCCCACTACTAAGCTTGATGTTGAACATAGGGAGATTTATCCTAATGCAAAGCATTAACAAAGGTTAGTTGGCAAACTAATCTACTTGACCATCACTCACCCAGATATTACCTTTGTTGTGGGAGTAATTAGCCAATTTATGCATGCTCCACAACAAACTCATTGGGATGTTGTGTTTAGGCTACTGAGGTATTTGAAGAAGTCACTAGGCAAAAGATTATTATAGACCTTCACCCCTTATATCCATTACCGACTTTTCAGATGCTCCATTATTGGCTTCTCAGATGTTGATTGGGCAGGGAGCCGAATTGATCGTAAATCTACTACTGAGTATTGTACTTTCGTGGGAGGTAATTTGGTGACTTGGCGCAATAAAAAATAACAAGTTGTAGTCCCTTCTAGTGTTGAAGCAAAATACAAAGATATGGCACATACTGCATGTAAGATGCTTTGAGTTCAGAGTCTTCTAAAGGAGATGGGGATTGATGTTCCTACTCTTATGCCTATGTATTGTGATAATCAACCTACTAGTTATATAGCTAGTAATCTAGTATTCCACAAGAGAACCAAGCACATTGAGGTTGATTACCACTTTATTCGTGATATGGTGATGGCTAAGAAGAAATCTACTCCCTATATCAAGTTAGAATATCAATTGGGAGATGTTCTCACAAAACTATTGTCTAGGAGTTCCTTTCTTACTTTTTGTACCAAGCTGGGCATGTCAGATTTGTATGCTCCAGCTTAGGGGGAGTGTTAGAGTTCTTATTTAATATCGTGTGGGCCCAATACTTAAGCCCACACAACTCATGTCTTATTTCTCATTAATGTAAGGTCATGTGGGCTTAATACTTAAGCCCACACAACCAACCACATGTTTTTAATATAAAAAAGAGATTGAACCCTATTGGGAGTGGCCTATTCATTCTCCTCTCTATGTACCTCCTTCTCTCCTTAACCCTAATCTTATAACACTTTTAAAGCTAGAGTTGTAGTATCCTTTGGAATCTTTTACCCTACATTGTTTGTTCGGGGATTTTGAAAGAAATGAATTTTCTAGGTCCTTCAAAAGGTAAGGAAAGGAGCCTTGCTGACATTATTATAGGGGCATTACAGAACAAATATTTCTATTGTCTAAAGTGTTTAAAGAGTTCAAAGGGACCTTCATCTCTGGGTTTGTATTTAGATGGGATGCAATCAAGCAATGGACCCATCCTTAACTGCATAATCATTACATTATAAACCTCAATATACCTCCAAGAGCCTTTGAAGAATCATTTTTTCTTTTTCGTTTTTAGATGGCACTCTTTATGTGATTAGTGTAGCTGTAGTTTTTCTTTGTTCCTCTTTTGGAGGCTTTCTCGGCCTCCTTGTATTCTGTTTTCCCTCTTTATCAATATATTATACTCTTCAAAAAAAAAGAAAAAGCAAACTGAAGGAGGTGGGGTATTAAACACAGGTCTGTGGTACTACTGCTCATATATTTTACCTACCAAAAGAGGGTTATTTACAAATATTTACCATCATTCTAATATAAGATACCAAGATAAAGGTTATCTTACCTTATCCTTGCCGTACCAAATCTCATCAGCTGCACGTGGTGCTACTTGAACTGTAATATGATCCAGGAGGGACTGTCGACTACATAGAAATTAAAAAAAAAAAAAATTACAATGTAAAGATTGTGACCATGCTTCAAAAGCCACTTAATGGAAATAATAACAAATTATGAAGCGGTAAGTACACCCCTACTGATCTTAAGCACCAGGTCCATCTAAAAGCAATGGTTTTAGATGATACAACAAAAACAAGGAGCCTTCTAGAATGCATGGTTAAGGACATTTTCGAAACTAACAGGTCAGTAGTAACCGGTTGACTTGAAAGAAACAAGAAACAGAGAATGTTGGGTTGTCACCAAATTTTGAAATGTCCCATATTATTCGCTTTGGAATGCCACTACTCTTGTTTCTAACTTGAGCTTCAACAAAACCTTGATGATCATCCTTTCTGATAGAATCTCTCTAATTTAAACAAGATACCCTTTGATCATCATTTAGTTTTTTACACCATTGGATAGAAATAGCTTCATACCACTCTTCTTATCCAAGAAAGAAAGACCTATCCCATAGCAAACCAGGGTTTTCTCTACGAAGGCTTCTAAATGTTGGAGGACAATTGTGAATTCAATCAAGTTGAGCATTGGTAAGAAGAAATTTAAGATGATATGAAATTCCTTAATATATCATCCAGAGAGAATCAGAAATTGGATTGAGCTTCTTGAAGACCCTATTGAATGGTGGTTGAATGCTTGATGTGCAAGAGAGGAGAAGAATGGTGTAAATATAACCAAGGTTCAAAATTTCATCATAAGATAATGTTTCAGTCAAGGAAAAAAACCAAAACATTCCCTGGGATGCAACAAAACATTCCTGAAACATTTACAAAAACAAGAATTGCAGTGGTAAATATTACTTTTTATAGGAAGTGATAAATATCGTTAAAAAGCATGTTTTAGGTTATAAACAAATCTTTCTCCTTCTTTTTTTGATAGATAAAGGTTATAAACAAATCTTACCACTATTTATTTTAAATATATCACTAAACAACCAATAAAAGTGCTAGGCTTTAAAGAGAAAAGTAATTCCTCAGCTGACTTATAAAAAAAAACTCATTGCCTTCTCATAAAAATGTAATACTTAGAAAGTAAAAAATGGAGAGGATTCTATACCTAAGCATTCCTGCCTTAAATTTCACATGATCCATTTTAGCTCGCACATAACCCAGTTCTCTGCCAGCTCTAGGTGATATTGTAACCTATTCAAAGCAATGGAGTGTAAAAAAATTCCCATTAGTACCTGCATTGCAATCCCTAACAATTATATTACATGAGCAACATAGTGCTAGGAAAAAAAAAATTGAGAGGAACTACAGCGAGATTCTCCAAAACTTCAATTTAATGCATTTAAACCTGGAATTCAATCATTCCAACAGAATGTCAAATAAAGATGAGGCTTAGCATTTTTTGATGACTCTATATCTCCATTGATGGATCTATCACAAAACAACTTGCAGATGACAGATCATCAAAGCTAAGATTGTATCATTGCTAGTTATGCAGAAATGGAACAATATATCAGTTGATTAGATTTCATGTAGCAAGTATGACGAGGAAAAAGGGATGATTTTTCTAAGAAAAAACCAAAGTTTTTCTTTGTTTCTTAGATCAGCAATATTCAACAATGACACCCACATATTTTTTCAATATTTTACTCATGTCAGATGCACCAAAAGAATAGGCAAAAAGATATCATTCTTTTTGTTATCATGTGCCTTAGTCCAGAGAAACCAAAAGAATTACTGCACTATATAATCTTCAAAAGAGTTTCAGCAGAACGGCTAACAATCTACGGAAGGCTATAATCTTCAAAAGAATTTCAACAGAATGGCTAATAATCTTTAGAAAACCATAAGTACATTTGGGAATCCTCAGTCCTCAGCATAAGCTACCAGCCAAAAAGGCCATATGTTTTCAACAATTGATGTGATGCAGGACTACATCAAGAACTTTAGCAGAAAGAGAGTTGCCATGTTTTCTCTGATTGCATATCTAAGTTCACATACATAAATCAACCTGGGTTTTCATTCAATGCCCATTTTGTGCCATCTAAAATTTAGGTAAACATTCAAAACAGATATTGCATGACCATTTCCATTAGAAACAAGAAAATTTAAGAGAGCTTCTATTGTCACACCAACTTTTCTAAGAGCACCCCAATACGTGTGCTAACTCCTCGGTGATTTCACATGAATTGGGGTGCTGTTAGCAAAAGTTGGTGTGTCAATAGAATCCCACAAATTTAAATACCAACGGATTTACAAGAAACTATGAGACAACACTAATGTACATATATTAAATAAAGAAGAGTTGAGAACGGGATATTACAAATTCAATATTTTTTAGATCAGGAAAATTCACAGCTACTACAGCCATGGAAGCTTCATTAAGAGCTAATCGCTTCCACATTTCTAAGCTTCTATCCTTCCTATCCAGTGCTCCTCTTTCTTCTATTTGGGCAGCTTGTAACAAGTCATCAGTTGTAATCTGCAAATGTGCAAGAACGTACCTTACTAAAATTACAATGGCATGGTCAATACAAATTTCATTATTCCAGCTTCTTAGCTACCACCTAAGGGACTGAAACACAGTAAAGAGGTGTTGGTGCCAAATATGCTAATCCCGGCAAAACTAACTACACCATCGAGTATGTGCAGTTGATTCCATCTATTAATAGATATTCCTAAAATAGTTTTAGTTCATTTAAGTAAACATGAAAAACAATGGATGTAGGTAAGCTGATGCACATTAAAATTATATACACATAAGATAATAGCTATAAAAAAAAAGAAGAAATTTGAAGAATGAAATTGAGTACCAGCACATGTCTATCAAGTGGTGTTTGCCACAGCAATATTTTCTTAAACAGAATGTCCTTGTTGCCTAAAATGGCACAGTTGAGCTATTTATAAAGATTATGTGTTCTTAGAACTTTTAATCATTATCTCTTCATCGAAGCTTATCCCAAAGATCTGGGGTCGGTTAAATAAATCTTGTCCCACCGTTCAATTTTGTCCAAATTCAATGTCTTCTATCATTGGAAGAGTGTTCATTTCCGCTTTTACAACCTCAATCCATGTTCTTTACTACTAGTTCTACATTTTTTCCCCTTTCAAAATAACGTTACTGCAACTTCAAATAAAATTTCAGTTTTTGAAGCCATGATCAGATTAGTATAAAATAAAACTTCGGACCATCCAGAATATTTAATTAATAAATAAAATTTAGTTTGGATTTCTTGGAGCACTCTCTACTGTCAGCAACGCCAACGACGAGGGTACATTCCTGAGTCTTGATGACAACACCAATAATGATCATGAGCTATTACTACTAGTGCCAAATTACATTCATGTTGCCAACCCCAAATATTGGGATGTTAATGATAATACAAAACAAAGCCTAATCCCAAAGATATGATGATAAAATAATATATTTAATCAAACATTAACAATAATAACAAGTGAATAAAATTCAAATTCAACCAAAAGTTTTAAATCATTTGGGGATTATTGTCCCCCCATAATGACCAGTCATCTACTTCTCAACTTTGACACCGTTGCATGCAGGAAGCTTCTAGTAATATCGTCAAAGGCCTATCTATTAAGTATACTAGAAGAACGAGGCAACTATGAGAACACCAAAACCATAGCCATAAATAGATCAATGAAGTCCAAAGTTTCCAAGAGTAAGTTCTACCTCAGGCCTTCCATCCCGCATCATATTAATGGCAGCAACCTCAACTATGTTGGCTAGCTCTGCACCAACCATTCCCTCTGTCATGCTTGCAACAGCAAAATAGTCCACATCGTCAGCCATTGGTTTCTTACGCGCATGGACCTAGTACCAGCATAAGATAAAAAAAACCTTACTCCAAAAAACTCAAAACAATAAGAAAATAGAAGTTTTGTGATGGTATTCTTATTATGTTATAAATGCACCATAAATATTTGCACATGAAAAATTAGTTATGCTCACTACCTTCAGAATTTCAACACGACCTATAAGGCCAGGTTTGGGGATATAAATTTTTCGATCAAACCGTCCAGGTCTCACAAGTGCTGGATCAAGAATATCTGGTCTATTTGTGGCAGCAATAGTTATAACATTCCCTCTTCCCTCAAACCCATCCAAGCATACAAGGAGCTAGAGTTTATCAAGAAAAAAAAAACAAGAAAGTCAAAAAACATAAGTTAGATGTCGAAAAAATTGGATCCAGTACTAATGACTCACAGAAATTTAATATCCCCCCGCTGACCTGATTAAGAGTAGCATCACGCTCTTGTCCACCAGAACCCTTAATTAGACCGCGTTCTCTTCCAACAGCATCGAGCTCATCAATGAAGACAACAGATGGTGCCTATACAAACCAATGTTCAATCAATTCTAAACAAATCAATCTTTCAACAAAAACGAAGCTGGTACTGAGAAAGTAACTGTGTTCCAAAGACAAGAATCAGAAAGGTAAAAAAATTGAGCTTTTTGGAACAAACTTTAATCGTTTGAAAAATAGAAGCCAAAATTACAAGCAGACCTGGGATCAAAATCCCACCTTCATGCCTATAATTATTTCTTTAATAAAGCAACAAAATATACAACATAATGTGTTTCTGTGCACACGTTTTTGTATGTACCAATTGCTGATGTGAGAGAGCAAAGATATAGAATAACGGAGAAAAACTACATCCCAAAATACATGTGAAATGAAACTAAAAAGAGCTGGAACAGAACAGATAAACAGTGTGCATACATTTTCCTTTGCTTCTTGGTAAAGTGCTCGCACACGAGAAGCACCAACTCCAACATATATTTCCACGAATTGAGAAGCAGAGATTGAGAAGAAGTTCACACCAGCCTCACCAGCAACAGCTTTTGCTAGCAATGTTTTCCCCACTCCAGGAGGTCCACAAAGAAGTATGCCACCTGAGAAACCAACAGATCATATGACAGACATATCAACCGAAGCTAAGTCTCCTACAAAGAGCGACCAAAATAAAATGCAACAGATCATATGGAGGAACAAGATTCATTCCACTGACACCAAATTTTTGGGATAAGGCTTTGACGATGATGATTATGGACTGTACCATGTGACCAATATCAAACCAATATAAGATGGATTAACACTGCCATATTTATACCTGCCCGATAGTTCAGGTGAATGACGTGTATCCAGCCAAGTGGGAGGTCGTGAAATCAATACCATGACGAGTAGATTTTCTTAAAGGAGTTGAGAGTACCTAGTCCCGAAGGTTTAGCCTGGACCAGCACAGCAGGTGCTGCCCCGTATAAAGTCAGTCTAGTGGATCAGAAAACTTGCCTATAAAAATCACTGCCATTTTACACAGGCTCGCATATGTTTCCCCAAAACCACTATGAGTTAAGAGGACTGATATCGTGAACAAAGCATTGCCGAGTGTTTTGTTGCATAGAATGGTATGTTCAGCGTTTTCTCATGCATTTAAAATCTTTTTTACGGGTTACTCCTGACGAAGGTCGTATAAAAATTAATACAGAGGGGTCTGTATCATCTGTTGGAGCTGACATAAGATTCATTAGCACGGATTGCCATGGATCCTGTAAATTTGCAGCTTGTGGATTTATCAAGGAGAATGATATTATTGTTGTTGAATTCAAATTAATATTGGAGGCATTGAAGTACGCTTTTTGTAATAAGGTATTCCGAGTGTGAAGCTATCATCAGATTCTTCATATGTGGTTGAAAGGATTAATGGAGATGTAGCTGTCTCTCAGAAATATGTGTTTCTGGTCCATGAGATTCGGAGCCTTGATAGTTCATTTGCCAATTGCAAGTTTGAATTATATTGGAGAGAAGAAAATAGAGTACAGACAAGCATTCCTTGATCTTTTTCCCCATCTTCATATTCCTAGTGAATTGGATGTTACATTGCAAGAATATATGTATTGAAATTAGAGGTGGCAATCTTAACACGACATGAAATTAGCGGACTTGGGTCATAATAGTGTCAACCCATATAATAAGATTATTAAACGTGTCGGGTTTGGATTAGGCACGTCAACCCGCTTAACCGGTTTTGACACATTTAATTATTGTGTTATTAACGAGTCATTTTAAATCATAAAACATAGGAGGTATCTCAAATATCAACAATTGTTTAAGGGTTTTTTTAAATTACCCGTTTTTTTGCTAGAATATCATAGAACTTTTTCATAAGACATTTTATCAAATTTTATAAAATATGGAGGGTGTTTTAAGATTTTTTTTCAAATAATTAATGGTTAAACTTTTAGTTTGGGAAAGAAAAAATACTTTTCTTACTAAGTGATTTATTTATTTATATTTATATTTTTTTTAAATATGAGTCTTTCATTGAATTCTAGAGGCCTGCAGCATTGGATCACCATCCATGTGAGCAAAACTAACCTTAGAGATATATAGATTTTGTACTATGCTATGGACAATCTTTCTTCTTTTTTTTTTCTTTTCTCATCCCTTTAATTGGTTGTGATACATTTTGGTGATGAAACTTATTTTATGTTTTGTGATACTTAATTTTTGTTCATAGATATTGGTTTATGGTTGTGTGGCTTTATTTTTAATAATGGTTTTATTTTTGGTGGTAGAAATGAAACTTATTTTTTTCAATTAAGATTATAATTTTATTAAATAGGTTACATAGGTTAGGTCAGGTTACCTATCTAATAAATGTTTAGGGTTCGGGTATAAGTTTTTGACACACGTATTAAATGGGTCAGGTTTGGGTTTGGTAAATTTTCATAATACCCTTACTTCATCACGACCTGACCCATTGTCACCCCTAATTGAAACTATACTTGATTGTAACCCCTTCTATGATTTTACTGAAGTGATGGGGGCATCAAAGCTTGAAGAGTAGAATTTTTTTAGGATTTTATTTTTCTAGTTTATTTTCAACCAGGGACTTTATTGTTAGATTATTTACAGCCCAAGATTTGTTTCATCTTCTTCCCACTCTGTCCTACATCATGAAGGGTTGGGTGCCCTAATCCCCCAGCTTACCGATAAAAAAAACTCATACAAGACAACATAAAGAAACAACCAAGTTGAGTTCCCCGTTAATAATCAAAAGAAGTAGATAAATAGCTTAAAATTTGGTAGATTCTATAAACATCTATTTGCACTGTTGAAGGAATTGTGTTATAATGGCCAAGACAGATTATCGTTTGATCTTTTTTCCCCTTACTCTATTATATGTTGCATTAAGAACATAAGGTGGACCCGAAACACCACGTTAGAGGGTACTACAAGAATTGTGGAAGGCCATGTAGATTGTCTCCCGTAGAAGACATAAAATTATTGCAGTCAGTTGAACTCAACTACGTCAACACCCACTTGACAACTACCTTCCCCCTTTAGAGCATAATATAACATTGTATTTTACTAAAGCAATCTTAGGTAACATATAGCAGATGTTTCAGTGAACTTGAATTGGAAGGGGCAAAGTTATTTACTTGTCGAAAATTTTCCTTGATTTATATAAATAATTTTTAGGGTTATGCCACACAAGAAGACTATCCATTAATATGCATTCTTCATTTGATTCATACGGCAAAAGTTTGTGAGATGATACCTCAAAACCCACCTTCACCTGCTGACTACCAATTAGTAACACACTTTTTGGAATTTGCTCTTTTTTTGCATCTTTTTGGCAGAAAACTCAAAGGACACCCGAATTTTTTTATTTTTTTTTTTTTTGGGTGCTAAATATGTATGAATATCATATGTAACTTACAAGTCTTTCAAAAAACATTATAATTTTGTACTTTTTTTAATAGTTTTTTCGTAAAAGAATATTTTTGTCGAATTTCGCTGCTCATCGAAATGTTGCTAAAATTCGATTATTTTAGTTGAAATTCACTACTCACCAAAATATTTCGTGAAACGAATAGTAGGAATATATACAAAAAGAAATGTCCAACTTTGTGGAAATGGAAACAATTTGATATTTCCTCAAAATATGTTAAAAGTTGACACTGGGTATAATGTGATACAAATCCAACTTTACTTTGGCACAAACCTTTGCACCAAACAAAGAACAACAATACATTTAAAAAAAAATGAAAAAAGGTGTTGAGGCCAACTTCTATGTGCTAGATCCTATTTAACATTCTTAGTGGTTTCAAAGATGTTAAAAATATCAAAATAACTGAAAATATAATTCACCCAATTGGAATCGAAGAAATCTGACCTGGTATTTTCACTCCTCTCCTTCGGTACATTTCTCCATGAGTGAAGAACTTCACAACCTCCTCAAGCTCAAGTCGTATTTTTCCAAGTCCTGCAACATCTGAAAACTTCACATCCACACCTCTCTCCAAGTATTGAGGCAGCCTTTTACCGTGTGCCCGACGAACACGAGCACCAGACTTCATAAACTGTGTGGCCATCTTAAGATAAGGATTCTGGTCACCTTTTCCTTCCTCTTCGTCACCTCCATCCTCCTCTACTCCCATTTCCCTCTCCAACTCCCTCATTTTTTTCCGCTCCTCTGCTTCCGCTTTCTCAATTTTCAACCTATCGTCGTAATCTTTCTGTTGTTTCCTATAGTTCAAAATAACAACCCTATAAAATATGAAGAAAAACACGAGGCCAAGAGCAGTTGATACATTCTCATTCTTAGCCATGTTGGCCCATACTTGTGCCATCGATTCATCTTTCTTCATTGCTCGACGTAACGACTGCTCATTCTTAATCTTTCTCAATTCGTTCTTCTTTTTCTTCTCTTCAATCTTTTGTTGGGCTTTAATAGCCTTCTCCATCATTTCACGGTCATCTCTCACTCTCGTCAGCTCAAACTTCTTTCTTGTTTGTAAATCTTTCCGAGCTCTCTCAATCTCCAATACCCGTTTTGATTGTGGCTTTGTCTTCAAAAACGATAACATGAAAAGGGGAATTCTCGACAAAAATCCTAAATACGGTGAAGGAATCTCCGGTTTCTTAATAGGAGGAGTATATGCATTGACACAAAGTGAATCCAATTGCAACTTATTCCAAGATTCCCAAAACTTCTCATCTCTTTCAATAGTTGGAAGTACAGTCCTAAAACCCTAGAATCTTCAAGAACCACAAGAACCACATCCGGTCGTTTCTTCAAATTAACGGACGGAAGCTTAATTATGTGTTTAAGCTTTCCCTCTTCTTTCAAGTTCAAAATTTCCGTATATGGAATCCGGTCGCTAATTCTTGGTAATCCTCTAGACCATGATTTCAATTCTTCTGGAGATAAAGATTCAACCTTTTTCCCAGAACGTTTTTTCTCCGAAACTCTCGCTGCCACGGCAGATTGAGGCAGAGAAGCAGAAATTACTGTGAGACTTACAGATAATTCAAGTAAATTTAAACCATTTTTATTCTTTTTTTCTTCACTGAGGTCTTCGGATTTGTTCGAATGGCAAAATATCGATGTAGGAACAAAGAAAGATCTCCTACGGGTTTGAATCTTTGGTAATTTTGTTAGAGGAAGAGATGATAAACTCGAAAAACCAATAACACAAGAGCAATCCATGAAATTTAACAGAGAACTCAAAAAGTAGAAGAGATTATCAACAGTTTCACTTACTTCATAGAATCAGCATTAAAGTTGCAGAAAAGCTTCTGCATTCAGATTAGGGTTTTGTAGGTTTTGTCCTAATTCTCTAATCTCTGTCATGGAGATAGGGATTAGGGAGGGAACTGTGTGAAATTGATACGGTGAGGAATTTGAAGATGGAGTTTCATTTGGCCGTGACGCAAGCAACGATTTGCAGTGGTTCTAGTTAAGCGAGACAATAATGACTCGGACGACTCAACTCGTGGGGCGCATACTAACCAGGTTCAGATTCGGTAATTATGTGAGGTTACACCCACCTTTCATGCACTCTCATCTGATCTTTGCATCCTACCTTTTTTGGACACTGTGATGACGTAGCAATATACAAGTATCCATAGATTTATTTCCTCAAGATACGAGTTTAAAAATCAACAGTTCTCTATGCACTGCCACGTCAGTGAAGCGTTGAATGCAGTGTTCAACAAAGTCATTCCAGCATTTTTCCAAATTTTATTGACACTCAGAAACTCCAAGGGCACTTTAAAAACATTTAAAAATTGTTCTCCGCATTCCATGTTAAAATCAAAATTTAAAAAAAAAAAAAAAATTCACTTTGACCAACCCTTATATAAAGATTTCAATGAGGATTTCATGATCTTGATTGTAAATTGATTAATTAAAGCTGAGATGGGAAAAGGGTTTAAGGGTGTCAATAGGTACCCAATTATCAAATGTAATCAAAACCGATTAACTGATTTTGAGTCTACTAGCGTAAATATAATTATTATTTGTTCTAATTTTTCTCCTCAAAATCAATCATCGTCAATGATTATATTTGATTAAGCATGAAAATTGTGTGGAAAGTGCATTTTTCATGGAAAATTACATTTTCATTGTTTAATTGTACATTCCATAGAAAATGATTTTCCAGTCTTAGGTCATGTTTGGTACACTATCATTTGTATTTACAAAAAGTTTGTGATGAATAATTTATTATTGTGATTTGTTGATCTTTGTAATAAAAAAATTTATTGTGACTTTTTTTGTCCCAAATCTTTTGTTGAAATTTCTTAAAAATTTAGGCGATCCTTGCAAATTTTTTGCATTGCGTAACCAAGCACAAGTAAAATTGATTTTTGAAAATGATTTGCACCATACCAAACAGGGCCTTAATTAAAAATTCGCACTGGATTGAATTTCATTCTCCTGCCCAACACCATGAGAAAGTAAAATCCACCCAAAATTACTCTCTCGTCTTCTTCTACTTTCTTGGCATTTTCCAAGTAAAATTCATTTTTTCAACACAATTCATTTGTGAAAGGATTTTGAATTTGATGGAAAATAATTTTTTAGAGGATTTTTGAGAAATAGAAGACTGGTAAGACTTTTGGATAGCAAAAACAGTTTTAGAAGGTCGAAGACAATGGCTTAGTATCAAAGTAAAAATTAATTTACAAATAGAGGTTGAAGAGCTTAAAGATGACTAATTATTTTAGGGCTATGAAAGGGGTTTTTAATTAGAAGCTGAACAATGCAAGATTGGGGCAATTTGGTCAATTCTGTTAGTCTTCGCTAATAGACCAAGTTCAAAGGCCATCTCATTGTAAATTAATTTGGTCAATGCTGTTAGTCTTCGCTAATAGACCAAGATGGCAAACTTGAATCACTCTCGCTGAGTCAACATTGAGTCACTGTAAATCCTAAAAATTTTGATGCCATTGAAGGTAGGAGGTTCTACAACTGTTCAATCACTTAGCATTGTAATTACCCTCGCTGAGTCAACATATTCTCGAACTAAATTTTTTGCCGCATCAAACATTTGCAATTGTTGGAACTTGGAAGTATAAGACACAAAACGAATATTTGGCGAAAGCCAATACCATACCATGTAGTGGTTAAAACCTATTGATGAGATGAGACCACTGCCCTTAGATGCCAAACATCAAATCTGCGATTTTGGATACAACGGACTTTGCAGGTGAAGCAATGACACTTGTCGTACGCTGAGTGGTTTGACTGTTGTTCTGGAGATAATTGGGGGAAGGGGAGGCTCTCGATGGGATTAGCTCCAGGTTCCTATTGGATGGAGGGGGCAAAGTCAAGAAGCCCTTGTTGTTGAGCCCTTCGTTCAGAGCTCGGCGGTCGATTGGATCCAAAGGCTTCACACCCACGATAAGAACTCCATTGATTTGCATCCCACTCTTGTTAAGAGCTTTCTGAGCATCAACTCTATACTGTATAAATGAAGAATTAAAATCAATTAATAACAATGAAAGCTGCTTGGTAGTCATGACCAACACGTTGCAACATTAAGGTCCTGGGTTCAAACCTAGCTTCCAAATCAGTCAAGAAATTGATTTATAAAACACCCAAGGTTTCATGGCTTTTAATCAAATTAAGCTTGGACACTAAATAACACTGGTGTGTAATAGTAAAGAATACGGAAAAGCCAAATGGTTAAATACGTGATTGTCATGTATGACTTTTAAATTCAATTTTAAGATGCTTGAACTTCTCAGAAAATTATAACTTCACCCTTTGGAAGGAGCCAAGCCCGATCTCAAATGTTGCTCTATTGTGCACCACAACCATGAAATTTTGTCTTAAGATCCATGCTTGATAACCCTCTACTGAAAAAAAATATATACATATATGGTCACCAAATTCTCCAACTTATTGAAAAAGTCATGATTAAATTGTATGATTTTTTTCCTTCACCGATTTAATAACGAATTTTACAATAATCACAAATTTTACAATAAATCGTGAACTTCGCAATTAGATCGGATTAAATTGAAGTACTAGTAAGAGAAGATGGCGTTGATGAAGCTGATGGTGACTGTTTTATTGGTGAAGCATTAGATAATGAGAATGCAAATGTGAATGACATTGAATATTTTTATATTTTAAATAATATAAACCTCAAATGCGTCGTGGACTGGTTTTTTTTATTATTTTATTATTTTTTATATTTATTTATTTATTTATGAGTATAAATTTTATAAATGAGGGGAAAAAATAGGTTGAGATAGCCCACAATAAAAGCAAAAAAAAAAAAGACTTTGTTTACTTCTTATGGATGCAAGGATGATATCTATATGAAGGTTTGGTGATTTATTATTGTAGTTCATAACATTTGGTGATATAATATCAGAACACCAACTAGTATGAACAATTACAGACCTAAGCCTAACCCGATTTCTTTCCCGATTTTACCAAAATTTTCCGTTGCTGACTTATTCCTGAATCCTGACTTCTTGTTGGACTTACAAAAGTCCAAATCACTTTTATTTCTCTATTGTTCCTTTTCTCTCAAAGTTCCTTAGCACAACAGATATGCAATATGATCAGACCAAAATAGCAATGCCGAATAGAATTTGGCACATCCAAGGATAACGTAGAAGGTCTGACGGGAAAAGAAAAAAAAATATGGGATAAATCATGGAAAGCATAATAAAACAAGGAGTTTAATTTAAAGATCAAGGAGAGGAAGAACCTGATATAGAATATGCATCCAATTGGCATTTCTTGGCCCTGGCACATGATTTAATATTGTACCACATTTTTCAAACTCACGCAATACTGAATTGGTATCCCCAGGGGTAAATCTGGAAAAGAAGAAAAATAAGATATCACTGGTTCAGAAAGAAAATTGAGTGTGTTGCTTCCCAAGATGAGAGCTAACCATGACAGTGCCCAGCTAAACATCATAAGAATATGACAACTTATGACTAAAATATAATGCATTCTTCAAACCTGATTCTTTGATTTTAGATTCACATGTTCCGGAGGGGATTTATATTTTAGTAGGTAATTTTCTTTTAGCTTTTTGTTTGGATTGTAACTTGATGATGCACTCAAAATAAAATAAAAAGGCAAACTTTAAAATAAGTATCTTCATCTTGAGCAAATGTAGATGTCCTACCATTAATTATTTCCATTTTATTGGGGGTGTGCACGTCCCTCCTCATTTCGTCAATAATATTCAATCATTACTTCTAAAAGAAGGTTATCTACTACCAGATATTATTCAGATTGACCAAGTAATTTAACACTAGAGTTTGGACAGTGACAGCAATACTCTCTCATCAGTGAAGGATACTACTCTAGGCAAGGTTTCAAGAACAATGATTTCTAAGTTGCTCGGTCTGAAATTAGAAATTTGCCAAGTGTATAAAGAATTCTACTTTCTCAATACCAAAGAGGATGCCATTGAACAAGGTAATGTCATCCACAATGACAAAGCAAACAAAGAGGTTGGTCAATAAAAAATGGATAGAAATAAATACAAATATAAACCTGATCCCAGATATTGGGGTCAACATGAATATATTCATTCAAAAATTTCCTTTTCTACTAAAATCTATCAAATTAACCCTTTGGAGATTGTATTTTTTCTCATCATATATATATTTTTCCCTTTTTTCTTGAACTTCTCCATCATCTATCTATCCAAATATCATAAACCAATTAGCTTCATAACAAGGAGGTAAACTTACGCAGCTATCTTCTTACTTGGACAAAAATCAACCAAATTAACTGTCTATATTATATTTAAAGCTAGGGTTTGTAGATAAACATGTATACAATATTCCCCTATAGTAATTTTGAAGCTTACCAATGCAAGAGAACTTGGTATCTTGGGATCTTATTCCATATAATGGAAAGGAAAAAAAACCAATTGATACATAAATGAAAAGAGGAGATAATGTTCTTAGTTCTTACTTCAAATAAAACAATTGGATTTGCCGTGGCATTAGGGCTTAGAAAGCAACCAAACTGTGATGCTTAGTAATAGGGAGGTTCATTGGGCTTAAGAAATACACTTGAAATCATAGATGACATTGGGTAGAGGCAAAATGTACAACTTCATCCAATTTGGAACCAAAATAACTGTGTTCTTACAAGGTTCATTACTTTTGTACTATTTGTACTAAACCCAAGAAAGAAATATCCATGAATTTAGATGAATATTTAAGCTCCTTTTTACAGAGAAAAATAAAATCCCAATCAAAATATATCTAATGCAGGACAAGAAACTGAAGTTGAATCATACCCATAAACAGTAACCCACTCCCCTTCGTCATAATTGCCTGCAGGCAAACTATTCCTCTGCAATTCAGGCCTTGCAACTTCCCTCGGTGGCGGAAGAGTAATTAAAGCACCCGGACGAACCACACCTTCAACTGGTGAACCCTTCACTTTCTCATCCCGCTCGCTTCCGCTCATTCCTGGGGACCACCAACTTGAACTTAAAGAGTTCTGTTGCAGATTCCGACCTCCCATTAGGGCATATGGAGTGCTTTTCATTGGTGTGAGGGAATCTCTGGGAGAATCTAGTAAAGGGGTTTTCATGTTGGATTTGGAATCCGAAGACATCTGGTTATCCGAAATGCCAAATTCTGGTGAGAAATCGACACGATCCTCCAATGTAAATACTGGAGGTGGTGGGGGATCCGTACCCCCAAAATTCTCTCTCCATAGAGCAGAAACTGCGGCTGCTTGACCTGGAGTGGCGAATTTTCCTTTATTGGTAGAAATCGGTGAAGCTAAATCCTGAAAAAACAGAGATTTTCCACCGCTTTTGGAGTTTTTATGTAATGTGGAGCTCATTCTTTGAGAATTTTCACCAAATAATGAAACCTAAACGAAGAAAAACGTGATTATTCGAACAAACAATCAGAGAACCAAGTGAATTGGAGTTAAGAGAAGTAGGGTTTGTTTTGATTTCAGGAATTAGAGATCTACGAGAAAGAAATGAGAAATAAAAGATAAACCCTAAATGGTGATTTCTTTCAGTAATTTTGGTAGATTTTGCTGATCTTTTGGGGTGAATTAGTTATAATGCAGAGAAATTTAGGTTGAGGAGGAGAGATCGAGACTGATACCTGGTTGTATTTTGGAGATTTCGAGTTTGAACGATGGTTAGGGTTTTGAATTTGGGAAATTTTCCTCTTTCCCACCAAAATTTGGGACGAGAGTTCTTTACTATATAGAGAACTCCAGAGCAATGACCATTTACTTGCGCCGCCGACGGAGTGTTGACTTGACTGCTGACCTTTACTATTGAGTAAAATGACTCATTTACCCATTTCTTAGCTTGAAATTAGGGGTGACAATCTCAATAGTCAACCCGCGAACACAACTCGAAAAGTATGTGTCATAATAGTGTCAACCCTTATAACACAATTATTAAATAGGTCGGGACTAGATTCTAGGCGTCAATCCCCTTAACTCGTTTTGACATGTTTAATTATTTATCATTAATATATAATTTTAAATATATCAATAATTATTTAAGAATTTTTAAATTGTTCATCTTTTTTAAAATATCCTAAAACTTTTTCTTAATACATTTTTTTTTAAATTCTATAAAATATAAATGATTTTTTAAGATATTTTTAAAATAATAAATGATTAAGCTTTAATTTGGGTTTGATATTCCGATCAGCTAGTGTTTGAGATTCCGATTTGGATTGTGAGAAAGATGATGGGGAACCTAAGCAATCTAAACCAAAGGGTGAGGACTTACAGAAAGTAGCTAATGACATTGATTTCATAGGAATTGAAGAACCAAACCAAGGGGATTTTAGACAGAGAAGGATGAGCTTTGTGGGCTTCAACTTGCCACCAGAGGGTGTGAAGGGAAAAGAGGATTATTCATATGAAGGGGCATCTAAGGGGGAAGAGGTGGATGGGGTCAGCACTCTCCTAGAAGCCCTATGGATATCTTAGAGAGGAAGAACTTCTTACCTACTAGGGAAGGGTCTCTTGCCCAACGATCTCAAAAGATGCTAGATGGCAAGCCTGAAGGGAAAGAGAGAGCCATCGGACTTTGAGGACTTAGAAGAGAGCAATGGGACCACCAAATCTGAAAAAGAAAACTCTCAACAAAATACTGACTTAGTTAAGAAAACACAACTCAACCTCAATGCGGAAGACATAAGAATAAGTAGTAATGAGAAGAGGGGGAGGGGTCCATAAGTACAAAGAAAATTAATAAGAATGAGACATGAGCTCTAAATGGGGTAATAGGGGAAGCTAGAATCACGACAAATCTCCTCAATCATCTAAGGGCAAAATTTAAATCTAATCATGGAGACAAATTCAATGGGGGTGCAAGGACTAATCTAACTAGAGTAGACACTAACAACAGACGTCACTCATGGGTAGCTCTAATAAGATCAAACACAAGAGCTTCAGGTAGGAGCTTGGGCAAACTAACGTTTCACCCTCAGGTTCTAGAAAGTAATAAGTTCATTTCTTGCCCCAAAAGAAATGTTGAGAAAGGGAGAAGAAGAATGGGAAGGAAGCCTAGTTGGCCACTTCCTATGACACAATTTCTCCTATGTTGTGGTTAAGAATGAGATAAAAAAAATGTGGAGGCCAAGTGGCAGTTTGGAGATCTTCTCAAAAGCTAATAAGCTCTTCTTCTTCAAATTTTGTAATTTTGTAAAACTCATAGTTTAATTTTCATATAATATTTCATTTATTGTTTTGAAAAACATCCCTCCACTTTAGGGTGTTTTGGAGTCGCCACCATTCATTTTCGGAAATGGGTGTGAATGGTCACCCGGATTTGTATTTTTGAAAAATCATGTCATTTTGACGTTTGATGACTCACGTATGGATAGAACACATTCGGTCCAACCTTTGATTCAAAGGTAAGGGGGTCCATTTATGGAGTAGGGAAGGTGTTAGGCACCCTACTCCATCCACGTAATGTGGTAACCTCGGATTCGGTTTTTTGAAATAGAGAAAATGAAAATATAAAAAAAAAACATTTGATATGTGCCCTCAAGTGTGAAGGGCTTTCGATATAGGTTCAAATCATTGAGGGCACCCTTATGAAGAAGGGGCCCTTTGGTGATTTAGACCATAGTGGTGTGTGCAAATGTGTAGGAGAGGGGGAAAGTAGAAGAGGGGATGTGGAGGGGGTGTTCCTTTTGTTGAACCCACCTTGTCCCAATCTTGATCTTCAAGTATGTCTTCCCTTGAGTTGACTTGGACTTGCTTGAGGTTGTAGAAAATTGAGTTGAGTTGAGAGTGAGGTGTTGAGAGTAGAGTAGAGTAGAGAGATGTTTTTTTTTTTTTTAGAGGATTTTTTGTCAAATTTTCATTAGTTCTTGTAAGAGGAGAATGGAGGGGTTTTTATAGAGGTTTGGGAGGTATTTTGAGGGTATAATGGGGTGAATGAAGAGAATAATGGATAATGGCATGGGTTTGAGAGGAGAGGGGTATGAAATTTGATGGAGAAATAATGGTAGTTTTGTAATGAGGGAAATAGGTTGTGTTTTAACCCAAATGGTTTGGATCTTACCCAAATCCATTTGGGTAGAGTGTTTGGTGGGGTGAGATGAGTGATGATTGATGGGAGGAATGGTGGTGTAAGGTAGTTGTTTGGAGAAGGAGTGTTGAGATGGTTGAAGAGGTATGGTGTTTGATTTGGAGAGATGAGTGGTGATTGGTTTGATTTTGAGAGGATTGAAGGGATGATGACATGTGGCAAATGGAGGGATGAAGAGATTAGTTGATTGGTGATGGTAGTTGGATGATTAGATAGAAGAGTATGGGAGGTATGGGTTGAGGTGATTTTGTGGGAGTGTTTTAAGGAAAAGTGATGGATAGATATGGGTTTTGATGTGGGTAGTTGATAGTGTTAGAGAATGGGGAATAGGTTCGGGTCTGTAGGGTATGGGTTATGATGTTGGTGGTTGATGATGCGCGGATGGTGAATAGGTTAGGTTCGGGTAGGGTTATGGGTTATGATGTTGGTGGTTGATGCTGATAGGATGGGGAATAGGTTCGGTTCGGGTAGGGTTATGGGTTGTGTTGATTAGCTGCGGGAGGTGGGAGGCGATGCTGACTGTGTCATCTCTTGGTGATTGGTTTGATGTGATGATGCTGGTTTGGCTTGGGTTTGGGCTTAGGTTATGAGTTGGGCTTATGATTGGGTTTAAGATGGATTGGGTTTAGATTGAATGGGGTTTATGTTGGATTGGGTTTAGGAGAATAGTTTGGGTTTTATGTGATGGGCTTAGCTTAGGTTGGGTTTGGGTGTGGAGAGATGGTTTTGGGGTTCATGGGTTTAAGAAGAATTGTTGGGCTTGGGTAGCATAGTGTTGGGTTTGGGAGTAGGCTTGGATCATTGAGAGAAGGCTTTTGGGGGGCTTGGGCTTTGAGGGCCCGATGCAACTTTTATCACTATTTTGGCATTTTTGCGTCGAGGACCCGCTCAAATTCGGGTGTCTACAGCTGCCCCTCTTTGCAGGAATTGCGTGCAAAGAACTGCAAAGAATAGACAAAACCCTGATTTGTGCGGGTCCGAAGATCTTGCTCAAACAAGTTTTTGAAAACACCGATTGATAGATTTGATGACAAGAAGTGGCTACCCAAGCACGGGGTCTGACAGGGTGCCTGTTGATTTCTTTGACCTCGTGGCGCGGAGCTCGTGTGAGGTCTTAGATTTGTGATGATTTTGTGAAAATTTTGACATGGGTATTTTCAAACTAGTCTTTAAGCAATCAAATTTGGCTTTTGCAAAATACCATTTTGATTTTTTGGTTTTTTGATTTTGATTTTTGATTTTTGATTTTTGATTTTTTTTTTGTTTTTGCTTTTTGGGTTTGTAATCATCATGATTTAAGCCTTTAAATTTTGAAGTGTTGTGATTAGAGTCGACTTCCCTTTTTGTGCAGCTTTGGTTCTTCGATCATTTGGCTTTGACTACACCCATTAGTCGTCCTTTCAACGTCCATGCTGATTTGATGATTTTGATGAACAAATGAAAACTCCCTGTCCATTCTGGTGGCCAGTTGGGTTGGTTTGAAAGTTTGCAAGGTATGCCAGATGAAGAGATACGTTGGTTAGGCACTTTCCAACCTTCGGCTTCACCTGTTCTTTCCTTCTCTCAGAGTTGTTTTGCCATATTGATTGGTTTGACTGGAGCTACTCACTACATCCCTCTTCGTGTGTTGCGGCAATTTGGTGAAGAACAGGGTATAGTGACTCATGGAGATTTTGGAGAGTGAGTCGGGTCTTTTTCTTCTTCTCCCTCCTCGTGGCAATTGCGTAATCGGTTAGAGAAAGCTTGGAAGAACGTGATGACTCTTGATCATCCTGTATTTCCGGGTTATTCTTTTCAAAATTACCAACTTTGGATGCAACAATAGATTGCTGAGAGAACTTGTGCCACGCCTTCAGTTCAAAGGAGGTCTTCTGCTTCTCATTCCTCTGACCACCGTGATCGACTGGCAGAGATGAAGGCGTCTCATAAGCGGATTGAGAAGATTTGGTTGCATTCTGAGAATGATCTGAAGAACCAGATAGTTCGACTCGAGTTTTTGAAGAATGAAGAGTCTTCTATCCTGAGGGCGGAGATTGATGATCTCCGGGAGAGACTTGCCCAAGGTCCCTGTTTTGATGCCTTTGCATCTTACCTGGTGAGTCGTGATGCTTCCGACGCTGAGGTGGTAATGATGGGACAAGCTGCCCGCATTCGCGCCTTAGAAGAAAGACTCGATTCCTTCTTCATTTCTCGACGAGATGTGTGATTGGCACCATTTTTTTCTGTTTTTTTTTTTTTGTTTTTTTATTTTTTTGTTTTTTTGTTTTTTTGTTTTTTTGTTTTTTTTGTTTTTTGTTTTTTTGTTTTTTGTTTTTGTGTTTACAAAATATAATGCGAAACTTTTGAAATGGAAGGAAAATAGGTTTTTTACTTACTTGGCCTCAGGTGTATCTATTGCTTTGAAAACATGATGTTTGAATAAGTCCTAGATTTTTCGTCATCGGCCAAAATAGTAGTTTTGAAAACATTTGAATTTTTGGTAATTTATCTTTGTCGAATAGATATTGTAGATCCAAAATATGAAGATTTTCGAAAAACCCTTGTTATCTCGATGATATTGGTGTTTTTGCCAACTACTGAGGATATAGATGTCAGCAGTTCTCAGGTTCTTCTTAGAGTCATCCCCAGTGCCCCAGTACTGGGTGAATATCGATTGAGCAATGAGACTTAGGATTCTGGGAAATTTTTGCCGTTCACAGTTTATACTCATGCGGGCCAGGAGTTGTTTTTTTTTTTTGTTTTTTTAATTTTATGATTCCCTTATTGCCCCTGGTGCCAGTTACGGTTTTCACCAGACCCGATTTCCACATTTTTGCGCATCGATGCCTTTTTGGGTTTTCATCGTGCCGGTGGTTTTGATCTTGCCATAGTCTGATTCTTCTACTCATAGCGCCCTTTCGAGTTTTCACTATGCCCTTTCAGACTATGCTTGTATTTTTTTGGATTTTTACATTGCAAATCTTGTTTGGAGCCTCTGTGTCTCTGTGGCTTGGTGACTCAAGTTGAGCTGCGAGATCGGCGACTCTACTCTTGTAGTGGTACTCTTTCTTGAGTAACAGATCTAGATTCCCCTCTCGAGTTTGCTGACGACTATTCGTGGCTCGGCAACTCATGTTGAGCCGCGAGATCAATTACTCTACACTTCGAGTACACTTTTTTTTTGAATATCCGACCTAGACTCCCCTTTCGAATCTTCCAACGACTAGCAAGACTTTGGGGTCCGGACCAAGTCGCAAGATCATTGGTGCTGCCACCGTCATTATGATACCTTAGAACATTCCCTGATCTGAAAGGACTTTTGGTGGGACGAAATGTTGGCCAAGGCTAAGTGTAATGGAAAGGTACAAAAGAGGTTAAGGTCTGAGTTTATCTAAAGTGGGCTAGACATGGGGTTCGTCTATTTTTATTTCGAAAAGGTGATCTATGTCTCCTCCCAGCGTCTCTCGAACTTGTTTAGGTTGGAGATTTGGGTCGAGCTCAGATCAAATGTCCGAGTTTTTGAATTTTTTGATTTTTTTGTATTTTAGCCGTTCACAGTTTATCCTCATGCGGGCCAGGAGTAACTGATGCTTTGACTTTCTGATTTTCTTTTCTTTTGTTTCCCCTTTTTTTTTGCATTGACTTGCCCCAGTCTTAGGTTAAGAAATGAACGTGATGGCTCAAAAGGGTTGACTAGGGTTAGATAGTTGTTTTCAGGATAGCAAAGATGGCCTTTCGTCATCTCAGGGTCAGATCTCAGGCGTAGTATTTCTTAACGGTGTCAGCATTGATTGGTTGAGGGAAGACTTGTCCATCCATCTCTGTAAGGATCAAAGCTCATCCCGTCATTACCTTCTGCACAATGAATGGTCCCTCGTAATTTGGTCTGAATTTTCCCCTAGCATCTTCTTGTATTGGTAAGATCTTTTTCAAGACAAGGTCTCCTGGTGAGAAATTTCGAGGTTTGAATTTCTTGTTGTAAGCCCGTGCAATTCGTCGTTGGTAAATTTGACCATGACAGATAGCTGCGAGACGTTTTCCTCTATCAGATTTAGTTGATCAAATCGAGCTTGAACCCATTCTGTTTCATCCAACTCTGTTTCTTTTAAGATTCGGAGGGAGGGAATCTCAACCTCGACGGGTAAGACTGCTTCCATTCCATACACCAATGAGTACGGAGTTGCCCCAGTTGAGGTTCAAAATGAAGTCCGATAAGCGTGAAGGGCGAAAGGCAACATGTCGTGCCAATCCTTGTAAGTGACTGCCATTTTCTCGATGATTCTTTTGATGTTTTTGTTGGCAGCTTCAACTGCTCCGTTCATTTTGGGTCTATATGGTACAGAGTTGTGATGAGTGATTTGGAAGTCTTCGCACATCTTGATCATGTCTCTATTCTTGAAATTTTTGGCGTTGTCGGTTACCAAACCACTAGGGAGTCCGTATCTGCAGATGATATTGTTCTTAACAAACTTCAGAACAGTGCTCTTGGTGACATTTGCATAAGAAGCTGCTTCTACCCATTTCGTAAAATAATCGATAGCGACTAGGATGAAGCGGTGTCCATTTGAAGCTTTTGGCGAAATCTGTCCAATGACGTCCATGCCCCAAAGTGAGAAGGGCCAAGGAGTAGTCATGTTGTGCAGTTCTGATGGTGGCGCGTTGATCTTATTGGCATAGATCTGACAGAGATGGCATTTACGAACGTGTTGATAACAATCGCTTTCCATTGTTGTCCAGTAATATCCCATTCTCATGATCTTTTTAGCAAGCATGTGGCTATTCATGTGAGGTCCGCAGACTCCACCATGAACGGTTTCGATAAGTCGTTTTGCTTCTATTTCTGCCACACATCGGAGTAGGACTTCATGGTGTGATTTCTTGTACAGAATGCCATTGCTCAGGAAGAATTGGCCTGCTAACTTCTGAATAGTCCTTCGATCATTAGACGTTGCGTCTGATGGGAGAGTTCGATCTTCGAGATAGGCTTTGATGTCTGAATACCAAGGCTTTTCTTCAGATTCTTTTACTTCGACGGGTAGGCAGTAAGCTGGCTCATCTTGAAGTCCGATCTCAATAGGATCAATGACTAAGTCCTCTGAGATACTGATCATGGAAGCGAGCGTTGCTAGTGCATCAGCAAATTGATTCTTAGTTCTCGGCATATAAGTGAATGAAATTCTATCGAAGCATGAGCTTAGTTCTTCGAGATACTCATGGTAAGGGATCAATCTCTGTTCTCGGGTCTTCCATTCTCCAGTTGTCTGATAGACTACTAGGCTTGAATCTCCGAAAACATCGATCTCATCTACCTCAAGATCCAATGCTACTTTCAACCCTGCTATACATGCTTCGTATTCAGCCTCGTTGTTGGAACATTGGAACTTCAGTCTGATTGCAATTGGCACGTGGGACCCATCTGGTTTAATCAATACTGCCCCTATTCCGTTCCCCTTTTGATTTGTTGCTCCGTCAAAGTACATTTTCCAGCTTGATTCTTCATCATCATCCTTAATCTCAGTGAGCAATATGGCTTCATCAGGAAAGTTTGTCTTTAATGGTTCGTAATCAGGCAATGGATGCTCTGCTAAATGGTCGGCAATGGCTTGCCCTTTGATGGCCTTTTGAGTGACATAGGTGATGTCGAACTCAAATAGTAGTAATTGCCATTTTGTAGTACGACCTGTCAGTGCTGGTTTTTCGAAGAGATACTTGAGCGGGTCCATTCGAGCAATGAGCATGGTCGAGTAGCTGAGGAGATAGTGGCGTAGTCGTTGGGATGCCCAGACCAATGCGCAGCAAGTCTCCTCAAGTGCCGAATACTTTGTCTCATAATCAGTGAACTTTTTGCTGAGATAGTAAATGGCTTGTTCTTTTTTGCCTGACTCATCATGTTGCCCCAGTACACAGCCCATAGAAGTTTCTTACACCGAGATGTACATCAGTAAAGGTCGCCCTGGCGTAGGAGGAACCAAGACTGGTGGATTGAGCAAATATTTTTTTATCTTGTCGAAGGCTTCTTGACAGTCTTCGTTCCATGCTTTCGGCATATCTTTCCTGAGTAGCTTAAATACTGGTTCGCAAATAGGCGTGAGTTGCGCAATGAATCTGCTGATATACTGTATTCTACCCAGAAATGCTCGGACGTCTTTTTCTGATACCGGTGCTTTCATTTCGAGGATGTACTTGGTCTTTGCTGGATCTATCTCGATGCCTTTTCTACTAACGATGAAGCCCAATAGTTTGCCTGATGTTGCCCCAAAGACACACTTTGCTGGATTGAGCCTTAAGCTGTATTTCCTTAGTCTGTCGAACAACTTTTTCAGATTTACAAGATGGTCTTCTTTTATGCCCGATTTAGCGATCATATCATCTACGTAGACTTCCATTTCTTTATGGATCATGTCGTGGAATAAAGTCGTCATTGCACGTTGATAGGTTGCCCCTGCGTTTTTAAGCCCAAACGGCATGACTTTGTAATGAAAAGTACCCCAGGGTGTAATGAATGCTGTCTTCTCTTGGTCTTCTTCTGCCATTTTTATCTGATTGTACCCGGAGAAACCATCCATGAACGAGAACATGCCATGCCCCGCTGTGCTATCGACTAGAGTGTCGATATGAGGTAGTGGAAAATCATCCTTAGGGCTGGCTCTGTTCAGATCCCGATAGTCGACACACATTCGTACTTTCCCGTCTTTCTTTGGTACCGGAATGACATTGACTAGCCATTCGGGGTACGTGGAGACTGCGAGAAATCCTGCTTGGAACTGCTTCATCACTTCGTCTTTGACTTTGAGCGTCCATTCTGGCTTAAGTCTTCTTAATTTTTGCTTGATCGACTTACTCCCAGGTGCGATTGGCAACTTATGAACAACAAGATCCGTGTCTAAGCCAGGCATATCTTTGTAAGACCAGGCGAAGATGTCTTGATAGCTACGCAGTAGTTCAATCATTTCTTCCTTTTGCTGAGGGGTTAACAAGGCTCCGATTTTTACCACACGTGGGTCATCTTCAGTGCCAAGATTAACTGAGTCTGTATCCTCAATGTTTGGCTGAACACCTTTTTCATGTCGTTCTAACAGGTCCTTGATTTCTTTAGGAGGGTATTCCACTTCGTCCTCAGATTCTTCCTCAATTCCCATGAGATCGAAGTCGAGTTCGAGATCGAAGTCATACTCGTCCTTTTCATATTCTGTTCTGTCCAAAGGTCCATCCAATTGAGACAAACCCCTTAAATTCTGAGAAAACTCTTTTTTTGGTTTTTGGAATATATCTATTTTTTTGAGATTTTGAAAACTTTTTGATTTTTTTGTTTTTTGTAGACTTTTTGATTTTTTTGGTTTTTGAAGACTTTTTGATTTTTTTTGATTTTTGAGTGCTATTTTCCGGACATCTGAAATAAGAAGAACAATCATGCATTAGTAAAGATAGGGAGCCCTCAAAACAGTCTTTACCCGAGGACGAGGGCTCGTTACTATCCTCGGGCAAACTGATGTTGCCTAACGACATTTTTTTTGGAGGCTATGGTAGCCTCAAGGGTTAAAGGGAATTCTTCCCAGTTGTGTAGTGTCTCTCCTTCTCTGAGGGGGCGGATGAGATGTGAAAGTGATGTGTTGGGTGATTTGGTTAGTGGTTCAGAGATAACCAGGATCTCCGAATGATTGTTGTTGTTGTCAGGTTGGGGCATAGTCCCTCCCAAACTTGGTGGGATGACGACTGATGCCCAGTCAATGCCCTTTGGAAAGGGTGATTTGTTCCCATGGCCAGTAATGATTTCCACTTTGATGGATGTTGGAGCGGTCTCCGATGGACTTTCCTCGGAATCCCCATTGAATAAAACGTCAATGCCTTCTACGAAGGATGCTTGGGACTCGACGATTGGGTCTTTTTGCATTGGTGCGGTATTTACCTTTTTTGGCCTTTTTGCCCGTGGTGGTTCTGATAAGTTGTCGGGTCTGATATGGGACTTTGAGAAACTAACACTAATGTGATGGACTCGGCCCGGATTCCAAACATTCGATTCCCGATTTTGCTTTCTTGCTAGTCGAAGTTCTTTCTTCTTTTCTTTCATTTCTGCTATATCCTTCTTTGTGGGCCTGAACCCTAGACCAAAATAAGGAGTATATTTGTTCGCTTCGACTGGTATAGCTCTTCCTCTTCCCCCTGGTCCTAACCCTTGCTTGGGCCGATAACCTCCCCTTTTCATGACCCGACCAACCATAAGGTTCGCTCTCGATAGCTTTGCCTTTACCTTCTCCTTTCCCTTCTCGATGTAGTTGACAGCCGCGAATTGGTACGAATGATAGAGTGCCTTGTCCTTTGTCATTTCGATATCAATGAAAGGCACGTCTGGGGCTCTCCCTGCTGGAATAAGGTTCTCTGCCAATACTGATATCATCCTCTGCCCCATGATAAATTTGACTCTTTGGTGCAATGAGGAAGGCACAGCCCCAGCAGTATGGATCCAAGGTCTACCCAGTAACAAGTTGAAGGTCGTTGGTATTTCCATGACCTTGAACGTTACTTCGAACGTACATGGGCCTATTATGATTGGTAGGTCTACTTCGCCTAGCGAGTCCCTTCTCGAACTATCGAAGCCTCGGACGACCTTGTTATTGGGTTTCACATGCGACCAATCGGCGTTCAGCTTTCGGAAGGTCTCAAGTGGACAAACATTAAGCGTTGAGCCGTTGTCAATCAGCACCCTGGCGACCATCATGCCCTTGCATATGACCATAATGTTTAGTGGCTCGACGTGCCCCGTTCCTTCAGGTGTAAACTCATTTTCTGTGAAGATAATAGGATTGGAGGCCATGATCTGGCCGACTGTTTGCTCTAACTGGGCCAGTGTCGTGGTCGAAGGTACATGTGATCCCCCTAGGACTTTCAACAATGCCTCTTGGTGCTCTTCCGATTTTTGTATTAGTCTTAGGATGTTGACTTGGTCTGGCTGCTTGTTCAATCTGTCTATTATGTTATGCTCTCTCTTGAGGATGAGCTTAATAAAGTCTGTGGCTTCTTTGTTTGTCACTTTTGCTTCAGCTTCTTTATCTGCCGCCTTCTCCTCCTTATACAGCTTATCCTTTTCCTTTGCTTCTCTTTTCTCTTCGTCGGTCACCCCTTTGCCTTCTTCCTTGATTTTCATCCCATTTTTCGATATTTTTTTATATCGCCCTGCCCTTGTCATATGCCCAATGTCGGCCACCATTGCTTTCTTCATGGTTTCAACCCCGGAGGTTGTGGTGATGGTTGTCTCGTAACTCCAAGGAACTGCCTGGATAGAGTTATAAGGGAATGGTTTGGGTGAGTGTATGGTCATGGGAGGTGGATCGGGTTTTACATTGAGGATGAGAG